>NC_135305.1:148160606-148760606 GCF_048772815.1 Callospermophilus lateralis | reverse complement strand
GTGCCCTGTCGTAGGGACTTGCTAATCTTTCTAAAAATCGAAGGGGTGCACACAGTGGACCGTGAAGTGTGACCATGCTCTACTGTCCCTGTCCCCACCTTCCGGGGATTATTTCCCTTCTTTAACCTAACTATTCTGGGATTTAGCATCTTTCTCTAGTCTTTTTGGGAAAGCCAGGTATTTTAGCTCTAGGTGTCACCTGGTCAGTTCCTGTCATACAAGTCCCCCGCCACTTTCTCCGCCCAGCGTTGATTTCGTTACTCTGAGCAGGGCAATACTCAGTGTTTACGTTTCTGACTAAGTCAACTGCTGTCACAGCCGAGTCACATTGTAAACCACGGTTGCTTTTCTTTCCTTGAAGCTCTTCCTGTTCCCTCTCCCAGGAGTTAATCACTCTCTTGGGTTTTTCTTTTTGTTGTTTGCTCAGTTTTCCGTGTATTTAGGGTTAATTCAATCCCCACATCCTCACCAAGTATTGACATTTCCCCCAAGTCGTTGCCACATGCCAGGTTTTCCATCCATCTTGTCACCTTGGAAAAGCCTCCTCCCTGGGGGCCGTGCTGCTCTGCTCTGGGCTTGCACCCCGCTGTCACTCCAGGGTCGCCCTTCACCACCCTGCTGGAGATGTCCTTTTCCCTCTTTGGGGTTGGGAACACCCATTTCTCATTGGAGTGCCTTCCTGTGCCTTACTCCCCCAGTGTGGAAGAACACATCTTCTAGAACCTTCCCAAGCATGATTAAAATGCCTTATTCTGGGGCTGGGGTGGTGGCTCAGTGGTAGAGCGCTTGCCCAGCATGTGTGAGGCACTGGGTTTGATCCTCTGCATCACATAAAAATAAATAAAGGTACTGTATCTATCTACTTTAGATAGACACAATACTATCTACTTATCTATTTAAAAAATTTAAAAAAAAATACTTTATTCTGTTTGCTTCATTGAAAGTTTGGCTGGTGTAACTGCATTTTGTGATTCCCTAAAGTAGGTCCTTACATTGCAGAATTGAAAAGGCTCATAAGTGCTTAGCCCTCAATGTATATTTTAATGAGCACCCCATTGCTTCACCTCCATTTCTAAAGGCTCCTTGGGCTGCTAAGTTACTATTCTTACTTTTCTCCATTGTCAGTGTTACAGTTGAGAGTGTGTGGTGTATGTGTCTGTGTTGAATCTACTTTTCAGCTGCTAAAATTTGGTCATTTCCCCTAATGCTCTCCATTCTGGCTGGTTGACTTCTAGCTTGGAAACCATTTTCCTTCCAGATTTGAAGGTGTTGCTTATTGCTTTCTGGCTCCAATGTTGAGAAGTCGGGAGCCATTCTGATGACTGAGTCTTTGGTCTGACTGTTTCCGTCTCTGGGAGCTCATGAGATCCTTAGTCAGGGCTAGTGCTAGTGCTTAGTCAGAGCTAGAGCTAGTGAGATTTCGTGACAGTGGGCCCAGACTCGGACTTGTGTGTTAAGCAGTTAGGGGTTTTCCAATTTGGGAAACTTGTGACCTTAAGTTCTTGGAACTCTGAATCTGTGGGTTCTACATCCAGAGTTAGCCAAGCACATAGTAAGGATGTAGTCAGGTCTGCAGTAGTTATATCTGTATTATTGAACATGTACAGGTTTTCTTTCTTGTCATTGTTCCCTAAACAATGGAGTGTAACAACCACTTGCATGGCATTTACATGATATTGGGTGTTATAAGTAATCAAGAAATGATTTAAATATAGCCTGCACTTCAAACACTAAGCCAAGAAGAGTCTGAGCATCCTGCAGATTTGGTTATCTGATGGGGTGGGGACATCCTGGAGCCAGTGCTCAGCAGATACTGGAGAATGATTGTGCATATTTGGTGGATGTGGCAGCCAGCTTCCAGGATGGCTCCCAGTGATCCTTGCCTCACATCGTTGTGCTCTATGTGCTCACCCTGGATTGGGTTGGCAGTTGTTACCAATATCCTACAACAGGAGCATATCACTACTGGGAACGAGTTATAAAGGATTCTGACTCAGTTGTTCTCTCTTGGATGACTTGCTTTAGGAGGTGTCAACTGCCATGTTCAGCAGACCTTTGGGAGGCTCACATGGTGAGGAACTGGGGCCTCCTGCTAGTACCTAGCTGGTAATGAGGCTTCCTGTCAGTAGCCATGTGAGCAGGTCACTGGGAGTAGATGCTCCATCCCCAGTCGACCCTTCAGATGACACTGCAGCCCCTGCCGGAAGATGGACCACAGCCCCCCCCCCCCCGCCCCCCAAGCTGCTGTCAGGTTTACCCCCAGAAACTGGGCCTGATAATTAATGCTTTTTATTAGAAGCTACTGAGTAATTGGAATCATTTGTTATGCAGCAATGGGTAACTCCTGTTACAGGTGATTTTCTCCCTCTCAATTTTCCCTCTCTTTGCTTTGGGACTTCTGTTATGTGGCTTTAACAGTCTTCACAGTTTTTAAAATCTGTCTTCCATTTCTTAGTCTTTTTACTCTATGTGCTGGGAAATTTCTCAACTTTATTTTCTAATCCTTGTATTGAGATTTGCTTTTGCATTTAAAAAATTGCTAGAAGTTATTTTCACTTTTAAATCTCTTCTTTTTAAAAGTATTATCCTGTTCTTAAGTCTTTTAATTCAGAAACCCGTTGTTTTATCCTCTCTGAAGAAACCTCCAGTCTTTTTTTTTTTTTGCGGGGGGGTACCCAGGATTGAACTCAGGGCCACTTGACCACTGAGCCACATCCCCAGCCCTATTTTGTATTTTATTTAGAGACGGGGTCTCACTGAGTTGCTTAGCACCTCACTTTTGCTGAGGCTGGCTTTGAACTTGGGATCCTCCTGCCTCAGCCTCCCAAGCTGCTGGGGTTACAGGTATGCACCATCACACTGGGATGAAACCTCTGACTTTATGCCAGGTTGGTTACCACCTGGTCCGTCTCCCTCTGGTGCTGGGGGTTGCGCTCAGGGCACAGTAGGTGCGGGCTCTATCGCGGAGCCACATTCCCCAGCCCCTTTTACCTACTTTGCAAGAGGGACCTGGTGCTGCTGATCTACAGTTCTCAGCTTTCTCTTCTGTCAGCTGAAGATTCAGTTGTGTTTTTAAAATTTACATGCAGCTTCTACAGTTTGTTTTCCAATTCTCTCCATTTCAGTGACATTAATTTTTGTTTTTAACTTTGCATTGGTTTTAGTGGGATTTCATAGAAAAAAGAAGAAAACACATGTGTATTTAACCCACTTTACCCTATTCATTAATGCCTTTCCTGTCCCCATCTCTGCGGGACCTGCTGTGACTCATCCAGCCCTTGCTCATCAAGACAATAAAGGGGACATTGGCTGTCTTAGAGTCACCGTGGTTCTGAGGTCATCGTCTATGAATAACTGCAGTGGGAACATTAGTAGATGGTTCCTTAGTAATCAGCACATCCTTACTTATTGTGAAGCCACCGATGTGCGCCTGAAGTCATGTCAGTGGCCTTTAACTACAGACTTTGACTTCAGAGCTGAGTGCCAGGATTTAAGAGAGGAATGTACATACACACACTGAAGGTCTGAATGTGTGTATCTAACACAAGGCCTGTGGATGTAGATGCATATATGTGCAATAGGCACATCTCCAAAATGAGCTTCTTACAAACAAAGCCCACCTTTGGACTGTGGGTGAATTGAGAAGCATGAAAAATGTTTAGCCTAAAGTATATTTACATATTCATAACGTCTTCAAAGCCAAGCTGTTGAAAAGGCTAAGCCACCTGGAACACAACTATTCTAACACAATGAGGCATCCTGGAAAATCAGAGTCCTAAGCAGGGCTCAGAGGAATTTTCAGAGGTGACCTCATCCAGCCCCCTGCCGCTACTGTGATAAAGACTGTTTTGGATTTGCCACGTCCTTTATTAGCATTTACTCCCAGCCTTCCTCATGTGATAGGGATGGCGATTATGTGGCACACTCATCACGATTCTTCCTGGTTGTACCCACAGCAGACATTGCTAATCAATCATGGCCTTCATCCTCCCCAGGCTCAGATGTGCCATCTCTGAATCCTTTTCCACAGTGTTCCTTGGCAGTGGGGAGCAATTGCCCAGGGGATGGGGGACACAGCAGAAGAGGCGTATAAGCCATCTCTGGTGGGTCTTTTATCACCAACCTCAGGAGGACATATTGCAGCTCACATCACTATACCTAGAACTGATGTAGGCATGATCCTTCCAGAATAGAGAAGAGTAGAACTCTTTTGTGTATGTGTGTGTGTGTGTGTGTGTGTGTGTGTGTGGTCTAAAACAGTTTTAAAAGTTTTTGTTTTGTGCTCCCACATCTTGTGATTTCCCTGCATCTAGGTGAGTGTAGAGTTACTTTCTTGAACTTCAACACACTTGAGAGTTACCCTATGGGAGGGTGTGTTGTCATCTTTGAACTCTAGGGGTCATCAGATCCAGCCTACCTCCTGCTTTTGTAAATAAAGTTTTATTGGAACAGCTATGTGTTACTGAAACACATGCTTTGTCTATGTCTGCTTTCACACTGAAGGGCAGAGTAGCAAAAGAGTGTCTAGCCTAAAACAAAATATTTGCCTCCTCTTTACAGAAAGGGTTTTCTGGTCTCTTTCAAAATTATCAAGCTGCCTTTTTCTCCTAGCTGTCATCCAGTATTTACTCCGTGCACTTTGAACTCTTCTACTAACCCACTTAATTTTCCTTTCATCCAGCCTGCTTTTCTTGCTTGCTCAAGGCCTCCTGAGCAACCTGAAGTGCCCCATTGCCATTGAGATGCTAATGATAACACACCCCACTATTTGTTGAGCACTTACTATATTCCTGGCAACGCTAAGCACTCCACATAAATTAAGGGAACAACAGTCATTGAATTGCTTGCCCTAGTGCCTGGCGGGCTGTTGAGCACTCAGTGATTATTTTTAAATTTTACTGCAGCCCTAGGAAGGGGTAGGTATTATGAAACAATGAGTTTTAAGTAGCTTATCAGAGTAGGCAAGCAGGTAAGTGGCACAAGTAGATTCTAACTCAATTCCGACAGGTTCAAAAATTTGGTGTCTTTTCATTCAGCCATCTCTGTTTCTAGGATATTCTTCTGACTTGCCAGTGTAGTAATCTGTCAAATAATTATAACAATGGGCATTATATAAATACAAGTACACCTCAGTATCTGGAGGAGGTTTGCTCTAGGACCAACCTCAGACACTCGAACAGGCAGATGCTCAGTCCCTTGTGTAAAATGCCAGTGTTTGTACCCTCCGGTGTACTTTAGATCACACTGGCTGCTTATAATATCTGATACAATGTAAATGTTCAATAAATAGTTGTTGCCATGTATTGTTTTGGGAGAAATGACTAGAAACAAAGGTGTGTGTGTGTGTTTAGTACAGACACCATTATAAACCTAAGTATGCAGTGTGAGATTTGTGGCTAGTTGATCTGCAGAACTAGCAGATGTGGAGGGTCAAATGTATATCTCGATTTCTACCTCTTGGGGTGTGTGGGGGGTAGTGTATTACCTCACATCCTCCCAACAGATTTATAGAGCACCACCCTTATCAGATACTGCTCCTAATTCATGGTACTTTTTTTTTTCTTTTTATCTAGAGTGAATTTCTTTTCTAAGAGCTCACAAACTGTTTAGAGTTTATTTTCAATTTAATGAACACGGTAATAGATTGATTAGGGTTGATTTCTCAGCTTTCCAATGGTTTTGAAATCTTGGATGTTTCTTCGTACCTCAGTTTCCCTCTCTCTGAAGCATGCCCATTTTTACATCTTCTGATTCTCAAAGTGTATGAGATCTTGAACAAGAGAGTTTATATTAAACAGAGGTCGTGATGTGGTAGTTTGAGGGTAGGGTCCAACCCAGAGATATTTTCTTTGGCTTACACTGTGGATTTTAAGAAAGTGAATTAATTTAAAGAGTTTTAAATGTTGAGATTTTCTAGTTTCTCTTGAATACTTAGATCACCTTGCAAACTGGGGCTTGTTGTCCTGGGCACATGGGGTTGGGGGAGCACATTTTCCTGTCACCTCTGGGTCTTTTTTTTTTTTTTTAACCCTGGATCCATGTCAGCTGCTATTTAAAATGTCCCGTTTTAGTCATTTTCTTGATACTCTGGTCCTTGTAGACATTTGAATTTGAACTTCCACATTGAGGGAGGAGAGATTTGAGCTGGTCATGAGAAAGAACATCATTGACAGAAAATGTGCTTCCTAACCCCTTGAACTGAATGGATAGTAAACCTTAATTCCCTGGTTCTATGTATTTTAAGGGAACTTACCTCAAAATCATAACAGGACCTTTGAAATAAGAATAAATGACAAAAATGCTCTCTTTAACCTACCCATACATCATCACAGACTGCGAGGACCTCCTACTCACTGAGGGCAGAATCCTGCCTAAGGTCATGGGACTTCCAGCCGGGCCCCCCAAGAAGCCTGTTGGCTCCTTGGCCAGCACCCTGGTTCTTTTTTCTTGAATTTGATCTTCTGTAGGGAAACACAGTGATGTGTCACTTAACAATTGTGACGCACTCTGAAAAATGCGTCACTAGGCCATTTTGCTGTTGCGTGAACATCACAGGAGTGTCCTCAAACAAATCTAGGAGGCGCAGGTCAGTCACTCAGGGTGGCTTCTTTCTTTCTTTCAATATTTTTTTAAATGGACCTTTATTTTATTCATTTATTTATATGCGGTGCTGAGAATTGAACCCAGTGCCTCACACATGTGAGGCAAGCGCTTTACCACTGAGCCACCACCCCAGCCCCTCAGGGTGGCTTCTTGATGCAGTGGAGAGACCCAGGAAACAAGATGTATGAGGCTGCTGCGTCACAGTGGCATAATGTTTCACAGTAAAACTGTTTTTTGATAAGTAGGCATACGCTTTAAAATAGGAAGTATAGTATAATATAATATAATATAATATAATATAATATAAAAGTAACAGTAGTTGGTCAGGTGTTAGGTGCCCTACCTGATTATGTGTGCTGTACCTTTATGTGACTGGCATTTTTTTTTTTCCTCAACAGACACTTATGGTTCAATATGACTGTGTGCCCGGCCCTGTTCTAGACACTGTGGCAAACACTCTTCAAGGACAGCTGGCTCTGGACTTTTGTTTTTAAGGTTTCATTCTTACAAAGGGGACTAACAAAGGAAAGAGTGGGTAGTTCTGCCAAAGTGTCAGTTCTTTGGGGCACTGAGGTAATTTCCTGGATGTTCCTGTTTGGTTGATTTAACTGCCTGTTTTCAAGGACTGAGTGGTGGTCGGGTTTATGCTTATCCTGAAAGCTACAGTTCATTTGCTCAGCGCTTCCCACACCACCCTGCCGTGTCAGCAGGACCCGGGCTGGGGCGGTCACTGATGCTCCCGGGAGGCAGGCTGGCCCTCCCCGGGTGATCTGCACAATGCTCATCTCAGGCACAAAAAGCACGGGGCTAATAGGAAAGGGACAGAGCTTTGTGGAAAGTGTTTTGTTTGGGTTTTCTGGAATAGGCTGTCTCTCCTTCCCCTGCCAGCTCTGTTCACAAGGAGGAGAATAAACAAGAGAATCAGGACTGGCACCAGCCTCACTCCCATTCAAAGTGTCCTCCCCACAAAACACCGGCTGCTGTCATGGGTCAGAGTCAGTCCCTGAATCTAGGACCCAGGTCCAGCTTCTCAAGTGTTCTCCCTCCTGAATCAAGTGCAGACTGTGGGAGGAGAGAGACATGAGGATGGGTCCCTGTACGTGGCAGGGTCTGTTTCTTAGTTACCCTGAAAGCGTCCCCGGGGACAAGTTATCTCATTTTGGAGATGATCCCATGCAGCTTGGTGAGGGAGTGGGAAAGTGGGACGACGGGCAAGGGGAGGAGGACAGGAAAAGGTAGGATAGAGAGTGAGTCACCACTGTGGTCCTGCTGGGGACCTCTAAGGCTGCTCTGTCCAGTAGGAATAATGCAAGCCGAAAATGCAGGGCACATATTTGCATTTTCCTGTAGCCACTTTAAAAAGAATAAAAAAAAAAAAAAAAAAAAAAAAGGTGGACGCAGTCACGCATGCCTGTCATCCCAGTGGCTCAGGAGGCTGAGGCAGGAGGATCGCAAGTTCAAGGCCAGCCTCACAAAAGCGAAGCCCTAAGCAACTCAGTGAGACCCTGTCTTTAAGTAAAATACAAAATAGGGCTGGGGATGTGACTCAGGGGTCAAGTGCCCCTGAGTTCAATCTCTGGCATCCCCCCAAAAAAAATTTTTTTAAAAAATCTCATTGACCCCAATATATCCAAAGTATTATTCTTTCAGTGTGTTATCACTATAAAAATTGAGATTTCTTTATATTCTTTTTTTTCATCCCAAATCTGAAATCTGATGTGCTTTTATTTTTTTTTAATTTATTTTTCATTTTCCACTTGGACTAGCTGTATTTCAAGTGCCATGTGGTCAAACAGCAACCAAATAGGACAGAGTGGGTCCAAGAGCCCATGTTAGAAGACAGCTTGAAATCGCCCCACAGGGGAGTGTATTTTTTTTAAAACATTTTTTATTTATATGTGGTGCTAAGAATCAAACCCAGTGCCTCACACATGCGCGGCAAGCATTCTACCACTGAGCCACAACTACAGCCCCGGGGGAGTATATTTATTGGCCAATTTCTGTTAATTGGTTGACTTCTGTTAATTCACTCTTGGGAATATTATCCACGAGGTACTTTTGTTCCACTCTGTATCTCAAGAACACCTTCAGGTTAAGAGACACAAGAAGCCATAACCATGTACAAAAAATGTCTACAGATGACCTTCTGAGGATATGGAGGGAACTTGAGTTTCTGTTGTTACTCAAATGTTTATATGTTGGTTGATTGACAGTCTCTGGATTCCTGCCTTTTTGCTTTAGGTTTTGGTTCAGAATAAATACTACCATGCACAGTTGTACAGGTTGAGCACTACATAACCCAAAAGGGCACCATTCACCGGGGATCCTTAGACTGCAATATGTATGACAACCCTAAATTTATGCAGTGTCCAACCTGACCAACTCCTCAGGTGAGGACTGTCAGCCTCTTACCTCTTACTATGCTTGTCACTTTGGGTCACTTCAGGGAAAGAATCCAGGATTGTAAAAGCAGACCTATTCACTTGGACTTCGCTACAATATTCTGTCTTTTCAGGGTCACTAAACATTTTTAAGCACCTGACACCATTTTCTTGCAAGCCGGCATCATGAGTAATCAGCGGAAGCCCGCACCTCCAGGGCCCTGCAATCACTCTGAAGGAGTTGGCTTCATGCCTGCCACTAATTTTAGCTTGCAATCTGCAGAGGGTATCAATAAGTCTTTGTGACAAGCACCCTCGCAGACCGGGCTTGGGAATGGCTGTTGCCGAGGCTGGGAGGTGGGTGTAAGCAATGTCTATGGTTCAGACCTTCCTCCCTGGGGGTGGCCTTCCCCACTCCCCTCTGCCTGGCCTCCTTTCCACACTGGGCTTCCTCACTGCAGTCATCCGCAAGGGGTCTGGCTTGTCAGAGACCCCTGGGTGCATGAGTTCTGTCATGCAGTCACAGAGGGGCTCTTAATTGACTTTGCTCCTATTTCATTTGGTCCTCCACGGTGGGTGACAAGCCTTTGGGTAGAATCAAATTGATCTGATTGGGAGCACCTAGAAAAATATATTTAAAGCCGTTTGCAGGAAGGTAGTCATAGAATTAATTGAATTCAGCATGCAAAGCAACTCAGAAAGCAAGCTTTCGAGCCATTTCCTGTTACAGACGATGAGTTAGAGAATCTGAGAGGTCAGGGAACTCATTCAATGTCATGCAGTGTGTTAGTCACAGAGGACCGGCGTCCTTCATGGAAAAGGCCGTGTCTTGTTTGCCTCCCCAAGGCGCTGTGTCCAGCAGGTGGTGAGCATCCACCAATGTCAGTGGAATGAATTGAGACATGTCTTTAATGTCCAGGTTACCAAGTGGCAAAAATATAGTCATTCTTTCTTGTGTGTTTGTTTTCTCCAACACAGCATCCCCTCCTAAGAGGCTCTCAGCCTCTTACCCCTTACTATGCTCATCACTTTGGGGAAACAGTAAAGGATTGTTAGAGCCCATGTAGCCACTTGGGCTTAACTGGGATATTCTATCTTTTAAGGGTCATGGAACATTTTAAGCACCTGACACCATTTCCTCCCAGGTTGACATCATGGGTAACCAGCTGGGCGGAGCACCGATTAGCCAATCAGGGTATTCCATTCCCTGAGCCTGAGTGATGTGCTCATTGACTACATGCCATTCAAGCCAGCCCCACTGAAGCCAGAGACTCAGTTCTGGGCTTCTGATCATGTCACCAAACAGCCCGAGAAGGCAGCCAGTCCAGAGCAAAGCAGCTGGCCACCAGTATCCTGTCCCTACACTTTTCAGTTATGTGAGAGGGAAATGCCCTCTTTTAGAAAACCAGTTTTTTTTTTCATTTGTACCTGCAACCAAGTGGTTGGCCAACTAGCTTTAAAGTATGGGAGAATAAAACAGCCTCCAGTTAGCTTAGTTCTTTAGACATCTCCTAATGTTTGGATGTTCACCCTCTCATGAGCTCGAGGAAAGTGGCCCCTCTTCAGTCTCAGAGGATAAGTGTTGATTAGCCTGATACTGGCCTGATGGTTTTCTTTGCCAGTGATTTCTTTTGGCATATGCATTCAAAGCAACCCTGGTGAATGAGACCTAAAGAAAGTTTGATGTGTAGATTCTAGGATAGGTTTTCCTTTTGCACAAAGAGATAAACTGCTTTTTTTCTGGCCATTATACTGTATGAGGATGTGATGGCTAGATTCTGCAGCAATTGGCTGGGATCATGAGGAACCAAGTCTGAGAATAAGAGCCAGTGTGGTAAAGCAAAGAAATATAAAAAAAGCCTGTATTTTTTCTTTCTTTCTTTCTTTTCAGTTCTCAATGGACCTATATATTTAATTAATTTATTTATAGGTTGTGCTGAGAATCAAATCCAGTACCTCACACATGTCAGGCAAGTGCACTACCACTGAGCCACAACCCCAGCCCCAAGCCTGTGCTCTTCATGATAGCTTTGAACTGTTAAATTTCATTATTTCCAGACTTTAAAATATTTGAGATGCTATTATATATATATATATATTTTTTTTCTTTTTCTTTTCTTTCTTTCTTTCTTTTTTTTTTTTGAGACAGGGTCTTGCAAAGTTGCTGAAACTGGCCTTGAACTTGCAATCCTCCTTCCTCAGCCTCCTGAGTCACTGGGATTACAGGCATTGCCACCAAGCCTGGCTCTAGATGCTATAATTTTTTAATGCTTTTTTCACTTGGGATTCTGTTATTTGCAAATTTCCTCTGAAGTGCTGTGACTGTATAGAACCTTATTTGTAGAACAACCTGTAGGCTAACTTTTAAACTAGAAAAGATTTTTAAATCCTGGCCCTATTGACATTTGGGGCCATAATTCTTTGTTGTGGGGGACTGTCATGAGCATTTCTGAATTCACCAGCACCTGTGGGCTCTATGTACTAGATGCCAATAGTACCTTGTCCTCAGTTTTAAAGACTTCAGACTGCCAAATGTCCTTTGGGGACAAAATTATCCCTAGCGGAGATCCACAGAACTAAAATTACTTACTGCCCAAGTATTTTAGAAAAAAAAGTTTACTGTACTCTAACAGTTAATTTTATATGTAAAATTGCCTGGTCCATGGGGTGCCCAGGTAGCTTGTAAATCATTATTTTTTGGTTTATCTTTTAGGGTGTACCTGAAAGAGACTGACACTGGAATCGTAGAGTGGGTTTTGAAGATGGCCCTCCACCATGAGGGGGGAATATCACCCAAACAACTGAAGGTTCAAATAGAACAAAAAGGTTAAGGAAAGACAGATTTTCTCTGTCTCTGAGCTGGGACATCTATCTTCTGCTCTTGGCTATTACACTCTTGGTTCTGGAAGTTTCAGACTAAAACTAAATGATATCATTGGCTTTCCTGTTCTCCCAGCCTGCAGTATGGGGTTTCCCAACCACTTGACCCATCCCTAGAACATATACACACCCTATTGGTTCTGTTTTTTTTGCAGAAGCCTGACTACTAACCATATTGCTAGATCGTGGAGGTGCTAGAACCCTGTGCGTTGCTGGTAGGAATGTAAAAAAGGCGCAGTTCCTGTGGAAAATCATATGTCGGCTCTTTCAAAAGTGAAACATGGGATTTCCATAGATTCACCAATTCTACCCCGAGGTGTATACCCCAAACAATGGAAAGCAGGGAGTCAGATGTATATATATTTGGGTACCAGGGATTGAACTCAGGTGCACTCAACCACTGAGCCCCATCCCCAGCCCTATTTTGTATTTTATTTAGAGACAGGGTCACACTGAGCTGCTTAGCGCCTCACTGTTGCTGAGAGTGGCTTTGAGTTTGCGATCCCCTGCCTCAGCCTCCCAAGCCACTGGGATTATAGGTGTGCACCACCAAGACTGGTTCTGAGAAACTAATGTGACTCCATTTTTAAAAATAAATAACAGCAGCTTCTATCTCAAGGCCTGTCCTAAGGAAGGGGGCGTGACCCTTGTCCTTGGAACCACAGAGCACTCCTAATCACATCCCCACCCTGCTGAGTGGTTTGTCTATGAATAACAGGAGAGGTCTGCAGTGCCAGGTGTCCCTGACTCAGTTAGGCTAGGTGGGGACCCATAGCAACCCCCTAGCAACCACCAATCAGCATGAGACAGGGAGAATACCTGGGATGCAGATGACCCCCCAGTAGTTTATGGTGGTTGATAACATGTTGGGAAACCATGTAGTTTAGCATGTACACCCCTCGTGGCCTAAACCAATCAGTTCAAACGAATCCCCCTCTTGTACTCACCAATCACTCCTACCCAACTTGTTCCCGCCATTGAATGTGCTAATCAATGTTAAGAGCTGTTGTTTGATTTTTCCCGCGGTACGGAATGATTTGCTGTGTGATGTTGTGATGACCTATAAATCCTTACTGCACAAAGGACCGGGACTCACTCCCTGGGACCGCTGCGTCAGGAACGGTTGTGAGTCCAGGCTCGAGCTTGCAATAAAGACTCTTGTTTGCTTGCATCAGATTTGGCTCCTGGGGGTCTATTGGGGTCCCACGAATCTGGCATAACAGTTCAAACAGATATCTGTACATTAAAATTCATAGAGCACTCTTCACAATACCCAGAAGGCGGAAGCAGCCCAGGTGTCCATTGGTGGATGAGGGAATTAAACAAATGTGGTGTATACATAGAGCAGAATATTATTCAACCTGAAAAAGGAATGAAGTCCTGTTCTAGGCTCTAACACGAATGATCCTTACCTACATGCTAAGTGAAATAAGCCTGTCAAAGGACTGATAATGCCTTTCTACTTATATGAAACATCCAGAATAGAC
This sequence comes from Callospermophilus lateralis, assembly GCF_048772815.1. Classification (NCBI taxonomy): domain Eukaryota; kingdom Metazoa; phylum Chordata; class Mammalia; order Rodentia; family Sciuridae; genus Callospermophilus; species Callospermophilus lateralis. The sequence continues at coordinate 148,747,255 of NC_135305.1, read as the reverse complement.
AAATTCATAGAGACAGAAGGTAGAGTAGAGGCCATCAGGAGTCATTACTGGTTGGCGGGTACAATTTCTATTTGGAGTGTTAGAGTTTTTTGGAGCTAGATGGTGGTGATGATTACAATGTTGTCAGTGTAACTACTGCCACTGAATGACACACTTAAAATTGCTGAAATAGTACATTTTAGGTCACATATATTTTACCGCATTAGAAAAAATTAACAAAAAGCCTCCAAATGAGTTAAAATCCTCAACTTTTGCCAAGGCTTACAGGGCTTGTGTGGGGCATTACCAGGATGCTGTGGCATGTGGCAGCAGCCGAGAGCAGGGTGTAGGTGGGATCTGGAGGGGCTCCGTTTTCTGTCCGTTAAGATGATAGAGTCTGCTCTCAGAGAGTCAAGGGTTGGATGTTTTTTTCTCATGTTTAGAAGCTGGAGAGAAGAAAGGAATTAAAAAAAATGGGGATTTCATGATATTAGAAGGGAGAGTGACAGAGTTGAACCCCGGGGTCCGGGGGTGGGGGAGGGGGAGGCAAGGGGGGGAGCCAGGGAATGTAGTTGACAGAATTATGCTAAGTGCACGTATGAACGTATCCCAGTGTGTTCCAGTTTTAAGTATAACTAGGATGCACCAATTAAAAATAAATTAATAAATAGAAAGGAAGACCAGTAGAATAGAGGAAGGATCAGAGAGAAGGAGGGGGTGAGGGAAGGGATGGTATTGGGGATTGAAATGGAGAAAAGCATTCCATGCATTTATGAATACGTCAAAATGAATGCCACTATGATGCATTAGTATAGTGCACTTAAGGAAAAAAATCAGAGTCTGCAGAGTTCTGAAGCACAGACGTGCTAATTATGGGTTTATCAAGTACTAAGCGCCGTGCTAAGGTCTTGATTCAAATTACCTCATTGGACTTTCACATGAATCATACAAAGGGCTCCCATTGCCCCATTATATATGTGGGTAAACTGAGGCTCAGAGAAAGGGGGGAGAGTCAGTATTCAAAGAAACCCAGGTAGTCTGAGCCATGTGGGCTTGTGCTTTTTTAAAAAAAATTTATTATACATAGATTATAATAAAATTACATGTAAATTATATATATGACAGCAGAATGCATTACAATTCTCGTGCTTTTAACTGTTGGACTCTCTTTATCTCCGAGGCTTGGAGCCGACATGCTTAACTTTGGATTAAAGAGACTATTTGAGAGTTTACTTAGTTAAACAGTAATAAGGGAGAAATGAAGTTGTTAGTGGCTCCTAGCAACTCTGGTCTCTCTGAGCCTACAGTTTAAGGGGAAAATAAAAAACAAACCCACATTCATCCGCCGTGTGTTTTCCTCTGAATAATGTCAGTGAGTTCAGAGAAGTGCTTTTCCTTGGAGAGAAGTTGGAACCCGTAGGGGGGCTTCTCTGTGGTCCAGGATGCCCCTGAGAGGTTCCCCACTGGGGCTTAGACAGCTATATGAGAATTTTCTTGTCTATCTTTCTGCCTTATCAGGGGGTGGATTATGGCATTTGATGATTTAATCTGTGTAATCTCTAGACAAAACATGTCTCCACTTGGCTGCAGAAAAATGTTAATTTATTCTGCTTCTGGAGCTAGAATGGTAAATGAAGTGATTGAAGATGCATTCTGTGTGAACATGTGTGTGTGTGCGCACAGGCGTGCACGTGCATACCTGCGCATACCTGCATGTAATCACTCCCATGGGCACGTGTGGGTCAGCACACAAAGGTCTGTGCAGAGAAAAACAAGCCTAAAATCCAGAGATTTTAAGTAGAAGGTTCACGAGCTTGCTTCAGGGAGTTGCAACCCCTGCCAAATTGGATGCAAAACGTCTATGGCATGATTGGTGTCTGGGAGGTGTGTCGGGTGGGGTTCATCAGAATCTCCGAGGGGTTTTAGAGAATGTCAGCCTGTCATTTTGTGGTGTGTGTTACCTGGTACATCTTTCTCTTTGAAGAGCGATCCTCATCTTAGGTGTAAGAGGCCCTTGATATTTAAGAAGCAACTTTATTTAGGTAAAGGGCTGGGGGCAGAGGCAGCAATGGAAATTGTTATTATTTTGAGCTTGTTAAATTCAAAGCTTGGAAAAAAATAAATAAATAAAGCTCCATTGGAACTCACTTTGGCAGAAGGGGCCTGAGCATACATCTTGCCCTCCTTCCTGTTTCTTCCAGTACTTCTGTTCTGTGCACAGGCCTCTGCCCCTCTTCTGCAACCAGCAGGGCCTGGGAAAGTGAAGGCCCAGACGCTCCTCTGGGCCATCTAGACAGCCATCTAGATCGCCAAGGAATGGTAATTTGCTGCAGACAAAGAACAGAAAGAAATTCCTGTTCTTTTTGAACCTGGATAGAAGAAACAGATAAGCTCCGAGATCCCACCTTCCTAGCAGAAGGGAAACCTTCCTGATGTGAGTTTCTAAAAAGCAAATGAGTTATGAACCTCGATGAGGTGTGCATCATCTCCACTGGTCACCATGGCAACGTCGGGAGACCCATTTTATAGATGACAGAACAGAGGTTTGCGGAGATGGAGCATCATGGGCGTCAGGTCAATTGCACAGCAAGCATCAAGAGTCAGGCTTTGAAAGCCTGCTGTTTCCACGATGGTGTGCCAGCTCATGTGAACCTTTTATTTTCCAGTGTGATGTTAAAAAATGGTATCATCCATTCAGTGGCTGTTATGGTCTGCGTGTAATTAATTGGCTTGCGATTGAGCAGTTCTTTCCAAACTTTACTGTGTACGTGGATCCCCCGGGAAATCTTATTAAAATGTGGATTCTGATTCAGGATGGACCTGAGATCCCCCATTTCTAACCAGCTCTTGGGGGATGCTGCTGCCAATCTGTGGCCATGTCCAAGTAGCCAGGAGATAAGATAGTGGTCAGTTGATCAAGGACTTGCTCATCGATGATCTTATTTAGTCCTGGTCAGATACCTGTTATCTCTGCCTTGTAAAGGAGAAAACTGAGTTTACTTGAAAAAATAGCCATCGCTTTCAATTGACAGGCATTTCCAGGGATATGACAGCAAAAATGACGGATGTGGTTCTAATGTCAAGAAATTTCACCTTCAGAAGGGAAGGCACCAGATCATTAAATTTGGAAATTTCTGAGTGCCTCAGTGAACGTAAAACAGACAAATGACTTGGGCTCTGACCATTGCCATTTGTCACAGGAGGAAGAGAAATAGGCCTGGGGTAGGGGGAGAGGATACATTTCATTACAGACGTTGTAGTGACATCCTCCTGAGTGCACAGGTGGGGTCTGGGGTTTAGGAGAGAGAGTTCTAGGGTGCAGAGGGTTGAAAGTTGGAGAACCGTCAGTGTACAGGTAGGAAATGGAGTTACAGAAGACTAGGTTCAAGACCCAGAAGACCATGAAGTCACCGGGGAGAGTTTAAAGCACGGGAAGCCTGGAATAGACTCCTAGAATAGGAACTGGCTGGGCCACCAATTATTCGGTTTGGCGGAGGAAGGGGGAGCCCATGAAATAGACCAAGAGGCATCTGCCAGGGAGAAGGGGGAAGCCACAGAAGTCAAAGGAAGAAATGCTTTAAGAAAGGAGTGACTTATCACCTATAGTGGGATGAGCCAGGATCATGTGCCTCACGATACCATGTGCCGAGGAGGATATGTTGTTTCTATATTCCTGCCACGAATGCACGTTTGGAATCTAATCATGAGAAAATATAGTCAAATCTAAATCGAGGAGCATTCTACAAAAATAATTGGCCCATCTTTATCAAAAGTATTTATGTCTTAGACTCAGAAAGACCTAGACATTGTCCTATATATGAAAGGAGTCTAGAGACATGCAACTAAATGGGATGGGTGGCTCTAGATTTGATCTTGGATCAGAAAAAAATTGTTGCCAAAAACATTATAGGGACAATGAACAAAAATTTTAAATGGGTTACCTGTTAGATAATAGTTGCATCAATGTTATTTTTCCTGAATTTGATGAGTATGCCGACTGAATAATAAAATATCCTAGGTAGTAGGTGCTGAAGTGTGGTGAAGTCTGCAACTTACCTTTCTGCCTGAATGTTTGTGTGTCGCCCCAGTTCATGTGTTAAAAACTAATCCCCTCTGTGAGGTTTTGGAGTTGAGGATTTGGGGATGTGATTAAGTCATGATGGTAGAGCCCTCATGAATGGGATTAGCATCCTCATAAAAGGGACCTCAGAGTTTTTTCCATCCCCCCAACTCCTTAGGACACCATCGGCTCTATTGTCCCTGGAACAACCTCCCTCTACCCCCAAAATACATCATATCCAACAGTGATATTAAACTATGCATCTCTACCTCCTACCAATATTATTTGATGACTTCCTTTAAAAATTCAGGAGATTTGCTTATTTCACTTAGCATGATACTCTCCAGAGCCATCCATTTACAGGAAAATGTCATAAACTCATTCTTCTTTATGGCTGAGTAACATTCCATTGTGTACATGGACCACAATTTCTTTATCCATTGGTTGAAGGACATCTAGGTTGGTTCCATAGCTCAGCTGCGGTGAATTGAGCTTCTAATAAACATTGATATGGCTACAGCATGCAAAGGAAAATAAGCCAAGCCCCCAAAACATAAAGGTTCACTGTTTTCCCTGATTTGTAGAAGCTAAACCACAATAAAGGGGGAGGGAGGGGAAGAAGAGAAATTCAGTAGATTAGACTAAGGGGATCAAAGGGAAGGGAGGGGGAATAGGAGTAGGAAAGACAGTAAAATAAATTGGACATAGTTTTCCTACGTACACATACGAGAATACCTGAGTGAACCCCACCATCGTGCCCACCCACAAGAATGGGGTCCTAGTTAGAATAAGATAGATTCCATGCTCGTATAATTTTACCAAAATGGGTTCTACTGTCACGAATAACTAAGAAGAATCAAAATAAAAAGTTTGAAGTCGGTCACGTCCTGGGTCTTCTGGATTTTGCTCCTTCCTCTGGTTGTCCTCTGTCCGTCTTCTTCTTTACTCAGTTCCAACCACACAGATCTATTTTGTTCTCAGTTCTCAGCTGAGGCAACCCTCTTGCTGCTCTGGGTCTTGGCCCCTCATCTTCCCTCTGCCTGGACCTCTCTTCCTGACCCTGATTCGGGCCTCCTCAACCCCTCTGCTAGGTTTCTAGGGACTCTTTGACATGGTGCCACAGACGAAGGGGCTTAAACATCAGAAATGAATTCGATCCCAATCCTGGACTGAAAATCTAAGATCAAGGTGTCAGGGGGTTGGTTTCTTCCGAGCCCCCTCTTCTTGGCTTGTAGAAGGCCATCTTCTCCCTGCATCTCCAGAGGGTCTTCCTTCTGTGTGTGTGCATTGAGACCTTTCTTATGAGGACACCGGTGAGATTAGATTAGGGCCAATACTAATGTCCTTTTTTTAAATTGATTTACCGCTTTAAAGGCCTTATCTACAAGTGCCATTGCTTTCTGAGATACTGGGGTCAGGTCTTTGGTAGGTGTGTTTCGGGGGGATACCACCTAGCTCACAAAAACTCTTCTCCAGGTTGGAGCCCAAATGTCCTCAGGAAGGTCCTTTCTGGTGAATCCAAATTAGATTTCCCATGTTTCTCATCTATAAAACCTTATTTTGATTCCCCCAATTCCCATTTATTTTAATTGTGTATCCATTTACGGGTCTTCATCTGTCTAGCTTAAGTGCTGTGAATTCAAGGACCGTAGCTTTGCTGGTCACTATCCCCAACGTCCAGCATTGTTCCTGGCTCATAGTAGGTAGTCAGCATCAATTTCCTAAGTGAAAGAAAGAATGAAAAAGTCCACAGGCTGAACAGAATCTTGCTTTTAGTTAAACGGAGACCGAAACCATTAAAGGAGAAGTGATTCTCACCTGAGTTTAAAGATCTGTAGAACAAATGATTTCACACCAACCCCCAGGAACCCCACTGTAGCCTTTTGGCATGAAATGTGCAAACTGGGACCGGAAATCGATTAGAGCTCATAGGTAGGCAGCTGGGGAGAACACATTTATCAAATTATTGCTGGTGTCTGCTGTGACATGATAGCCCAGCATGGTACCACAGACCAGTGCCTGACCAAAACGAATGGCATTGGGGCTTTCTGCTTCAAAGAGAAGAAAATTCAGCCGTAAGCAGGGACTCAGGACAAATTTCATTCTTGTTCAATTGTTTTAGAAAGTTTTTAGATGGACATTGGATTTGAACTGGTTTTTCTAAGTGAATCCATTTTCAGAATTTAATATTTGGGTTGTGTTAAGAATGTAGCAGCGTATCAGTGAAGTTTTTCTAGCTTCTGGTTCATAGAGAGTCTTGGGTAGGTCACTGTGAGTCTCAGCCAGTCTTAGGCAAGATTATAAATTCCAAGAATCCTCTTGCTAGAAGGTCCTGGAGAGTTATTTTGTCCAGTCTCCTGTCTGTTTAGTGGTTGTTTGATTTGTCCAGGGAAGATTGTTAATTTATTTTTATTTATTTAGCCAATATTTGCTGAGGGTTCACACTCTACCCAGTACATGGGTTAGCAAAGAAGAACAAGACACTGTTTCTGTTTCAAAATTACTTCTTAAGGGCAGAAACCAAATCTGGGTCTTTTTTTTTTTTTCTGGCTCAATTGTGGTGGGAACAATCATACAGTGACATTCGTCATTTTTTTTTTTTTATCTGCTCACTTTAGAATCTATCTCCTCTTCGGAAAATTTCCCATTAGGTGAGTCTGGGGGGTGGGGATGGAACCCTCTTTCTACATTTAGCCAAAGATAAGGTGATTGCCTTCCCAAGATCCTTTGCAGCTCAGGCATAAGCATGTGACCTAGATTTGGCCAATTGGGTGCACATTTGTGAGGATTTTAAGGGGAGCAGAGTTATGTAGAAGTAGGGGCAGTGAGGATCTATTTTGGAGGCAGCAGGAGTAATAGTGGGTTTCCAGAGGCAATATTGGTGCCCACGGCTGCTCACCATGCCCAAGCCAGTGGTCGCTGAGGTCTGGGCTAGTGCTCCTTTAATTCCATGGTGGCTGCAGTCCTGTCTCCCCCAAGCCGCTCTGGGCATGGCAGAGGACCCCAGCTTGGCTTTTTTGCTACCCATTTGCGCGGCCTGATTACTGTCTTCTCTCCTTGGTCACTCGTGTGCTCCCGCTGTCCCCAGAAATGCTGAACAGCAAGAATTGGTTTCTGTACCTTGTAACTAGGAAATCTGACCACGTGTGCTGGGTCTGTTAACCCAGGAATGACGATAAAGGCACCTTCTTGTCCTTAATTCAATTTAATTTTCATTCCAGTCCATTCTGCTGGGTAGGAGAGATTTGATGTCAGTCAATTCAGGACCTCTTCTCTCCATTCACCTTTTTCTTCAGGTAACATTTTAAATTAATTTTTAATATTATAAAATGCAGAAAGATGAAAAATAGAAGGAAGTGCTACAGATAATCTCATCATTAGAATCCACCATTACTTGCATGTTCTTCATCTTTCTTGTGTGTGGGGGGGTTTGGGGGGGTGGATGGGTATTGGGGATTGAACTCAAGGGTGCTCGGCCTCTGAGTCACATCCTCAGCCCTATTTTGTACTTTATTTAGAGACAGGGTCTCACTGAGCTTAGTGCCTTACTTTTTTTTTTTTTATATATTTTTTTTAATTAATTTTTATTGTAGGTTGTTCAAAACATTACATAGTTCTTGATATATCATATTTCACACTTTGATTCAAGTGGGATATGAGCTCCCATTTTTACCCCATATACAGATTGCAGAATCACTTCAGTTGCACAACCATTGATTTACATATTGCCATTCTGGAGTCTGTTGTATTCTGCTGCCTTTCCTATCCTCTACTATCCCCCCTCCCCCCTCCCCTCCCCTCTTCTCTCTCTACCCCCTCTACTGTAATTCATTTCTCCCCCTTATATTTTCCCTCCTTTCCCCTCACTTCCTCTTGTATGTAATTTTGTATACCCCTGAGGGTCTCCTTCCATTTACATGCAATTTCCCTTCTCTCTCCCTTTCCCTCCCACCTCTCATCCCTGTTTAATGTTAATCTTCTTCTCATGCTCTTCCTTCCTACTCTGTTCTTAGTTACTCTCCTTATATCAAAGAAGACATTTGGCATTTGTTTTTAAGGGATTGGCTAGCTTCACTTAGCATAATCTGCTCTAATGCCATCCATTTCCCTCCAAATTCTATGATTTTGTCATTTCTTAATGCAGAGTAATACTCCATTGTGTATAAATGCCACATTTTTTTTTATCCATTCGTCTATTGAAGGGCATCTAGGTTGGTTCCACAGTCTTGCTATTGTGAATTGTGCTGCTATGAACATGGATGTAGCAGTGTCCCTATAGTGTGCTCTTTTTAGGTCTTTAGGGAATTGACCGAGTAGTGGAATAGCTGGATCAAATGGTGGTTCCATTCCGAGCTTTCCAAGAAATCTCCATACTGCTTTCCAAATTGGCCGCACCAATTTGCAGTCCCACCAGCAATGTACAAGAGTACCCTTTTCCCCACATCCTCGCCAGCACTTGTTGCTGTTTGACTTCCTAATGGCTGCCAATCTTACTGGAGTGAGATGGTATCTTAGGGTGGTTTTGATTTGCATTTCTCTGACTGCTAGAGATGGTGAGCATTTTTTCATATACTTGTTGATTGATTGTATGTCCTCCTCTGAGAAATTTCTGTTCAGGTCCTTGGCCCATTTGTTGATTGGGTTATTCGTTATCTCATTGTTTAATTTTTTTAGTTCTTTGTATATTCTGGATATTAGGGCTCTGTCTGAAGTGTGAGGAGTAAAGATTTGTTCCCAGGAGGTAGGCTCCCTATTTACCTCTCTTATTGTTTCTTTTGCTGAGAAAAAACTTTTTAGTTTGAGTAAGTCCCATTTGTTGATTCTAGTTATTAACTGTTGTGCTATGGGTGTCCTATTGAGGAATTTGGAGCCCAACCCCACAGTATGTAGATCATAGCCAACTTTTTCTTCTATCAGACGCCATGTCTCTGATTTGATATCAAGTTCCTTGATCCACTTTGAGTTAACTTTTGTGCATGGCGAGAGAAAGGGATTCAGTTTCATTTTGTTGCATATGGATTTCCAGTTTTCCCAACACCATTTGTTGAAGATGCTATCCTTCTTCCATTTCATGCTTTTAGCCCCTTTATCAAATATAAGATAGTTGTAGTTTTGTGGATTGGTTTCTGTGTCCTCTATTCTGTACCATTGGTCCACCTGCCTGTTTTGGTACCAGTACCATGCTGTTTTTGTTACTATTGCTCTGTAGTATAGTTTGAAGTCTGGTATAGCTATACCGCCTGATTCACATTTCCTGCTTAGAATTGTTTTTGCTATTCTGGGTCTTTTATTTTTCCATATGAATTACATGATTGCTTTCTCTATTTCTACAAGAAATGCTGTTGGGATTTTGATTGGCATTGCATTAAACCTATAGAGAACTTTTGGTAATATTGCCATTTTGATGATGTTACTTCTACCTATCCATGAACCGGGTATATTTTTCCATCTTCTAAGATCTTCTTCTATTTCTCTCTTTAGGGTTCTGTAGTTTTCATTGTATAAGTCTTTCACCTCTTTTGTTAGGTTGATTCCCAAGTATTTTATTTTCTTTGAGGATATTGTGAATGGGGTGGTTGTCCTCATTTCCATTTCAGAGGATTTGTCGCTGATATACAGGAATGCCTTTGATTTATGCGTGTTGATTTTATAGCCTGCCACTTTGCTGAATTCATTTATTAGCTCTAATAGTTTCTTTGTAGACCCTTTTGGGTCTGCTAGGTATAGAATCATGTCATCTGCAAATAGTGATAATTTGAGTTCTTCTTTTCCTATTTTTATGCCTTTAATTTCTTTCGTCTGTCTAATTGCTCTGGCCAGTGATTCGAGAACTATGTTGAACAGAAGTGGTGAGAGAGGGCATCCCTGTCTTGTTCCAGATTTTAGAGGGAATGCCTTCAGTTTTTCTCCATTCAGAATGATGCTAGCCTGAGGCTTAGCATAGATTGCTTTTACAATGTTGAGGTATGTTCCTGTTATCCCTAGTTTTTCTAGAGTTTTGAACATAAAGGGATGCTGTACTTTGTCGAATGCTTTTTCCGCATCTATCGAGATGACCATATCGTTCTTATTTTTAAGCCTGTTGATGTGGTGAATAACATTTATTGATTTCCGTATATTGAACCAACCTTGCATCCCAGGGATAAATCCTACCTGATCATGGTGCACAATTTTTTTGATATGTTTTTGTATCCGGTTCGCCAGAAGTTTATTGAGGATTTTTGCATCTAGGTTCATTAGAGATATTGGTCTGTAGTTTTCTTTCTTTGAAGTGTCTTTGTCTGGTTTAGGAATCAGGGTGATGTCGGCCTCATAGAATGAATTTGGAAGTTCTCCCTCTTTTTCTATTTCCTGAAATAGCTTGAAAAGTATTGGTATTAGTTCCTCTTTAAAGGTTTTGAAAAACTCTGCTGTATACCCATCCGGTCCTGGGCTTTTCTTAGTTGGTAGTCTTTTGATGGTATCTTCTATTTCCTCAATTGATATTGGTCTGTTTAGGTTGTCAATATCCTCCTGACTCAATCTGGGCAAATCATATGACTTAAGAAATTTATCGATGCCTTCACTATCTTCTATTTTATTGGAGTATAAGGATTCAAAATAATTTCTGATAATCTTCTGTATTTCTGAAGTGTCTGTTGTGATATTGCCTTTTTCATCCTGTATGCATGTAATTTGAGTTCTCTCTCTTCTTCTCTTTGTTAGCGTGGCTAAGGGTCTGTCGATTTTATTTATTTTTTCAAAGAACCAACTTTTAGTTTTGTCAATTTTTTCAATTGTTTCTTTCGTTTCGATTTCATTAATTTCAGCTCTGATTTTAATTATTTCTTGTCTTCTACTTCTTTTGCTGTTGTTTTGCTCTTCTTTTTCTAGGATTTTGAGTTGAAGTATTAGATCATTTATTTGTTGGTTTTTTCTTTTTTTAAGGAATGAACTCCAAGCAATAAATTTTCCTCTTAGAACTGCTTTCAATGTGTCCCATAGATTCCGATATGTTGTGTCTGTGTTTTCATTTATCTCTAAGAATTTTTTAATTTCCTCCTTGATGTCTTCTATAACCCATTGATCATTCAGTAACCTATTGTTCATTCTCCAAGTGATGCATGATTTTTCCTTACTTCTTTTATCGTTAATTTTCAATTTCATTCCATTATGATCGGATAAGATGCATGGTATTATCTCTACTCCTTTATATTGTCTAAGAGTTGCCCTGTGACATAATATATGATCTATTTTTGAGAAGGATCCATGTGCTGCTGAGAAAAAAGTGTAACTGCTTGATGTTGGGTGGTATATTCTATATATGTCAATTAAGTCTAGGTTATTAATTGTGTTATTGAGCTCTATAGTTTCCTTATTCAACTTTTGTTTGGAAGATCTGTCCAGTGGTGAGAGAGGTGTGTTGAAGTCTCCCATGATTATTGTATGGTGGTCTATTAGACTCTTGAACTTGAGAAGAGTTTGTTTGATGAACATAGCTGCACCATTGTTTGGGGCATATATATTTATGATTGTTATGTCTTGTTGGTGTATGGTTCCCTTGAGCAGTATGTAGTGTCCCTCTTCATCCCTTTTGATTAACTTTGGCTTGAAATCTATTTTATTTGATATGAGTATAGACACTCCTGCTTGTTTCCGAAGTCCATATGAGTGATATGATTTTTCCCAACCTTTCACCTTCAGTCTATGTATGTCTTTTCCTATCAAATGCGTCTCCTGAAGGCAGCATATTGTTGGGTCTTGTTTAGTGATCCATTCTGCTAGCCTGTGTCTCTTAATTGGTGAGTTTAAGCCATTAACATTTAGAGTTATTATCGAGATATGGGTTGGTCTTCCAGCCATATTTGTTTATTTATGTTACTAAACATGGTTTGTTTTCCTCTTTGATTATTCCCCCCCACCTTTACTGTACTACCTCCTGCTGTTGGTTTTCATTGATATTTTCCATTTCCTCTTCCTGTAATATTTTGCCGAGGATGTTTTGAAGAGATGGTTTTCTAGCTGCAAATTCTTTTAACTTTTGTTTATCATGGAAGGTTTTAATTTCATCTTCCATCCTGAAGCTTAATTTCGCGGGATACACAATTCTTGGTTGGAACCCCTTTTCTTTCAGTGTTTGAAATATGTTATTCCAGGATCTTCTAGCTTTCAGAGTCTGTGTTGAAAGATCAGCTGTTATCCTGATTGGTTTACCCCTAAATGTAATCTGCTTCCTTTCTCTTGTAGCTTTTAAAATTCTCTCCTTATTCTGTATGTTGGGCATCTTCATTATAATGTGTCTAGGTGTGGATCTCTTATGATTTTGCACATTCGGCGTCCTGTAGGCTTCTAGGATTTGGGATTCTGTCTCATTCTTCAAGTCTGGGAAGTTTTCTCGTATTATTTCGTTGAATAGATTGCTCATTCCTTTGGTTTGGACCTCAATACCTTCCTGTATCCCCATGACTCTTAAGTTGGGTCTCTTTATGTTATCCCATATTTCTTGAATGTTCTGCTCACGGTTTCTTAACAGCTTTGCTGAGCTGTCTATGTTCTTCTCCAGTTGAAATACTTTGTCTTCATTGTCTGATGTTCTATCTTCTAAGTGTTCTACTCTGCTGGTAGTATTCTCAATTGAATTTTTAAGTTGGTTTATTGTTTCCTGCATTTCCAGGATTTCTGTTTGTTTGTTTTTTATAACCTCTATCTCCCTGTATAATTGATCTTTTGCTTCTTGGATTTGTTTATGTAATTCATTGTCGAAGTGGTCGAAGTGGTCTTTCATTGTCTGATTTTGCTGTCTAATGTCTTCCTTGAGACTCCAGATCATCTGAAGCATGTATATCCTGAATTCTTTATCTGACATTCCATCTGCTGCAGATATTACCTCTTCTAAAGTTGAGTTGACCTGCATTGCTTGTGGTCCTTTCTTTCCTTGTCTTTTCATACTGATCGCGTTTCTTTCTGCTTGGTGAAACTGTTGTGTTATTGATTTTTCCCCCTATATATTTATATTGCTCTTGTATAGCTGCAAAGTCTCCCTCGCAGGCTTTGGCGGTGGCTCTGCCCCTCTTCCAATTGAGGCAATGTGCTTACCACGCCAGGAGGCTGCTGTACCTGTACTTTCGATGGGCCTGTTCTTTCGGTGGTCACAGGTCCGCCTACCTTGCAGGCATGAGCAGCGGCTTTGCCCCTTCGCTGGCCACTAGGCCTGTTCTGTCTGTCGGTTGCAGATCTGTCTACCTAAAGGGCGCTGGTGGCGGCTCTGCCCCTCCCCCGACCGGGGCGATGTATCTGGCGGGCCACTGGGCCTGTTTTGTCGGTGGTCACGGTTCCGCCTACCTTGCACGTGTGTGGAGCAGCTGTGTCCCTCCGAGAGTTGCTGGGCCTGACCTGCCGGTGGGTGGCAAGTGCGCCTACCTTGCAGGTGCGGGGGTGGCTCTGCCGTTCCGCGGGTCACTGGGCCTGATCTGCTGGTGAGTCGCAGGTCTGCCTACCTTGCAGGCGCCCGGTGGCTCTGCCCCTCCCCCAACCAGGGCGGGGCGATGTGTCTGGCCGGCCGCTGGGCCTGTTCTGTTGGTGGTCACAGTTCAGCCTACCTAGCAGGCACGTGGGGCAGCTGTGCCCCTCCGCAGGTTTTTGGGCCTGACCTGCCGGTGGGTCGCAGGTCTGCCTACCTTGTAGGCTCGGGGGGTGGCTCTGCCGCTCTGTGTATTGCTGTGCCTGTTCTGCTGGTGGGTAGTGGGTCCGCCTACCTTGCAGGCACCCGGCGGCTCTGCCCCTCCCCCAACTGGAGCGATGTGTCTGGCGGTCCACTGGGCCTGTTTTGTCGGTGGTCCCAGTTCCGCCTACCTTGCACACGCGTGGAGCAGCTGTTTCATTAGTGCCTGGGCACACTCTCCTTGTTTGCCTCCCTCAGGCCCTACGTTTGTAGAGCTTGGGGCTGAGAACCCCCAGCAAATTTGCTTACCTTCTGGTAGCCACGCCCCCGTATCTGGTGCAAGAGACCTCAGTTGTCAGCACTGGTGGGAGTGGTAGCTGGGAGACCCGCGCTGCGCGGCTCCCGCCGGCTCCTGCGTCAGCGCCGCCTCGGCTCCCGCCGGTTCCCGTGCCGCTGCCGCGGTTCCCGCCAGCTCCGGCCGGCTCCCGCGCCGCTCCTGCTAATTTAGAATCCGCTGGGAAGGAATCTCTTTGGCCGATCTTTGGTGACTTCCCCTCTCTGCTATGGCGGGCCCCTGGCTCCTTGCAGGAGTGACCGAAGGGAGAGGTGGAAGTGGCTTATCTCTGGTCTGACACAATCTCTGGTTTTAGATCCCAGTTCGCTAATTCATAGAGGCTTGGTTAGATTTCCTTCCCGTCCTCTCAAGGGGGGGAGCCCTTTCCCGGGTGGGCAGGGCTGTTAGCAGAGCCGGAAGGGCACGGGCCTTCTGTCGGGCCAGGCGGGGACCCTTCTGGCTGCGCTGGGCCGCCGGGGGCACCCACAGAGCCAGGCAGACGGCGCCCGCGTGGCTAAGAGCCGGGCGGGGTGACCCTTCGCAGAGCGGGCGGGCCGCCAGGAGTGCCGGGATGGTGGGAGCTGTCTGCCGGCCGGGCAGGGACCCTTCTTGACGAGCAGGGCCGCTGGGGGCGCTTGTAAAGCCCGGCGGCTGCAGCCTCGTGGCTAAGAACCAGGCGGGCGGGGTGGCTGTTTGCAGAGCAAGAGCGGGATGGCTGGAGCTGTCTGCCGGCCTGGCGGGGACCCTTCTCCTCGAGCAGGGCCGCCGGGGGCGCTTGTAAAGCCGGGTGGCTGCAGCCGCGTGGCTAAGACCCAGGCGGGCGGGGTGGCTGTTTGCAGGGCAAGAGCGGGGCCGCCAAGGTAGCCAGGATGGCGGAAACTGTCTGTCGGCCAGGCAGGGACCCTTCTCGACAAGCAGGGCCGCCGGGGGCGCTTGTAAAGCCGGGCGGCTGCAGCCTCGTGGCTAAGAACCAGGCGGGCGGGGTGGCTGTTTGCAGAGCAAGAGCGGGATGGCTGGAGCTGTCTGCCGGCCTGGCGGGGACCCTTCTCGCCGAGCAGGGCCGCCGGGGGTGCTTGTAAAGCCGGGTGGCTGCAGCCGCGTGGCTAAGACCCAGGCGGGCGGGGTGGCTGTTTGCAGAACAAGAGCGGAATGGCGGGAGCTGTCTGCCGGCAGGGCGGGGACCCTTCTCGTGGAGCAGGGCCGCCGGGGGTGCTTGTAAAGCCGGGTGGCTGCAGCCGCGTGGCTAAGAACCAGGCGGGCGGGGTGGCTGCTTGCAGGGCAAGAGCGGGGCCGCCAGGGTAGCCGTGCTGGCGGAAGCTGTCTGTCGGCCGGGCAGGGACCCTTCTCGCCGAGCAGGGCCGCCGGGGGCGCTTGTAAAGCCGGGCGGCTGCAGCCGCGTGGCTAAGAACCAGGCGGGCGGGGTGGCTGTTTGCAGAGCAAGAGCGGAATGGCGGGAGCTGTCTGCCGGCCGGGCGTGGACCCTTCTCGCCGAGCAGGGCCGCCGGGGGCCGTTTGTAAAGCCGGGTGACTGCAGCCGCGTGGCTAAGAACCAGGCGGGCGGGGTGGCTGTTCTCCGAGCGAGAGCAGGGCCGCCAGGGTAGCCGGGATGGCGGGAGCTGTCTGCTGGCCGGGCGGGGACCCTTCTGCCGCGCTGCTCTGGGCCGCCTGCCGCTTGCAGAAGCGGCGGGTGGCCGCGGGATTGGACTCTGAGCCCGCGCTGCCGGTCAAGTTTCACTTGTCTGGGGCAAACTGTCATGTCTAATAAACTTACTAATTCTCGGCAGGTCTCCTTTCAACGGAATTTTGCTAGAAGATCCTCAGTAGGTAGAATGTAGCTGTTTTAATGGGTGTTTCTGATCCCGTTAATGTGGAGATATTGAAAGTGCTGCTTCCTCGCCGGCCGCCATGTTGGATCCCCTAGTGCCTTACTTTTGCTGAGGCTGGATTTGAACTTGGGATCCTCCTGCCTCAGCCTCCCAAGCCACTGGGATTATAGGTGTGTGTCACCATGCCCAGCTCTTGTGTGGGTTTTTATAAATCTGTGAATGTACTTAACACAAGTCATTCCTTATGCTACTAAAGCATTTTTTAACACTATTGCATCATTTTTTAAAATAATAGGAGATAGGGTCTTGTTGTGTTGCCCAGGCTGGCCTTGAATCTGAGTTCAAGTGATCCTCCTGCTTGAGTCTCCTGAGTAGCTGGGACTCCAGGTATACACCACCATACCTGGCTTTTTGCATTAGTATTTTCCCTCATGACTTTGGGCATTCATGATTATAATTATGGGTTTTATTGTAAAAGTTTATGTATTTATCAAACATTAAGACTTATAGAACTTACCAAAACATTGCTGTAAACACTCATTACCCCCTTTTCAATTGTTAACATTTTGCTGGCTTCGCTTTCTCTTTGGAAAACAATGTGCAGAAATGATGATTTTTTTAATCTCTTAATAGTTCAGCGTACTTTTTCTTAAGTAATAGGACTTTCTCCTACATAATTGCAAAACCATTATCATAGTTAAGAAAATTAGCAATAATTTCATAATCTCATCTAAAGTCTAGTACATATTCAACGTTTCCCAATTGTCCTAGGAATGCCTTTTGTACTTGTGTTTCAAGAGCCTGAATCTTTTTTTTTTTTTTTTTTTAAATTTCCAAGAGGTTTAATTAATACTCCAGTATTTTGGGCAGGGAAAATTGTTTTGTGTGCCTGGATCATAACTGTTTCTCCTCTTGGTTCCTTGCTGATTTCCTGGGTGAAGACTCAAACCCAGTCCAGACCCCAGTTCTGATTCTCTTCTGCAGTTTCCTGGATCGTAGCCCCTACTGGGACAGGAGGTCCCTCATGACCCAGTCCTTGTCTCCTCGCTTCCTCTTTTATCTAAAGATCAGAAACACTGGTCAAGCCCACTTAGGCTTTGGTTTTTGAAACTTAGAAGCCCTTCTTTATAGAAGGTGGCACCATCAGGGAACGCCCCACCCGCCTCCATCCTGTCCTATTTGGGAGGTTCCTTTCCCTCTCTCTTGCCTGATGGCTCTAGCAGGACTTCCTGTGTTTGTCAATCAGAAAGAAAACACAACTTGGGCCGCAGCTGTGGCTCCTTGGTAAAGCGCTTGCGTCATATGCATGGGGCACTGGGTTCGATCCTCAGCACCGCATCAAAATAAATAAAGATACTGTGTGTTCACCTACAACTAAAAACAATAAATAAATAAAATAAAATACAAAGTTAAAAAAAAAGAGCCTTTCTGCTCTCAACTTGTGTTCTGACCATTGAGACAGAGAAAGGTTGTGGGGTAACTCAACATGCTAGTCTTGCGATCAAAGAACATCAGTCTTCCAAAATATAGTCCTGGCTTATTTGTTCTGTGCAGATGCAGATGCTAGGACATGTGCTGTCCCCAATAATGGCCACACTGGTGGTTAAGACATGAAAATCCTTCTAAACTGGACCAGCAGTCCTGTCACCCTAAAATCAGGGCACATTTGCTTGGGTAATTCCTTCATCTTTCTTGAATGTATGTTTTTTAGATATAATTAGCACATTGGCAAATTATTACCACTCCCCCCCACCCCCGCAAAACAAACAACAAACAAACAAACAAAAAACCCCCTACTGTCTTGAGTCCCTTGTCCCCTGGGCAGTTCCACCTCTCCCTTGGGACATTTCAGACCTTCTCAGGGCCTTGTCTAAATCCATCCTGAGTGTCTGTGTCCAGACTTCTGGGTTATCCAGTGCTTTGAATATTCCCCTACAGAGGGAAATGGATCATAGCACTCTCCTGATCAAAACCCTCCGCTGCTCTGTGTTTCAGTCAGAATTAAGTTCTAACTGCATCAAAACATCGTGCATCACAAGGTCCGGCCCTGGCCTTCTGCATTATCATCTTCTCTTACTATTTCCCACCTGCTTTGTGCCTGATTTCCTGTACCAATGTCCCAGCCAGACTGACTCACTGGGGCCTTAAAGATTCTGGGCTCTTGGGATTCTGGGTCTTCTCGAGTTGCTCCCTCTGCCTGGAGTTGCTCACCAATTATCCTCCACCTGTAGGTTAAATATCATTTCTTCTGCAAAGTGGTCCCTGAACCTTCTGGGTCTGGGGTTCCGACCTCCCTACAGCCTTTTGAACTTTTTTTTTTTTTTTTTTTTGGATTCTAGGACTTAGGGTAAGAATTTCTTTTATTATTTAATTATTGCCACTGTTTTCCTTTCAGGACTCTGAGTCCTAGACAGCCGGCATCCATGCTCACCTTGCTCATCCTTGACCCCAAGGGTCTGACATCGTCCTAAACAAATAAGGAAGTGACACCACAGTCATATACACACATGTATAAGCGTGTGCACACACGTACAAATGACAGAATGAACAGATGAGAATCGAAAGAAAGGGAAGATCTGGAACGTGGCCCTTCAGGTGGGGCTAGTCTATGCAGGGTTGTCCCAGGAAAGGCAAAGACTGATCGGCCAGGGCTTGGTACGAGGGGACGCGTCTCAAGGAACTGGTTTTCTTTTGTGTCATGATATAATTTATATAGTTTGTTCATTTTCCAACAGTGCCTACTGCAGGGGTTATACACTTACTTTTCTGCAGAGCACTGATGTGGTGTAGGAAGAATAATGAGTAGGAAGAGAGGTGTGTTTCAAATTCAAGAGCAAAGGTCCCCTCTGAAGGAGGTGGCTGCTTTTGACTCTAGCCAATTAGTTTTCTGGGTTGGAATTTGTCTTACTACCTTGCAGATGAGCCAGTAGCCCTCCTCCTGAGGGGTTTTATCTCCTCAACCCATTGTCTGGTTTGGCCAATGAAGTGGAGGGGGAGGAGGTGAGTGTTGCTTCTGGGTGAGAACTTTAAGAGATGGCTCACGGTTTGGTTGAGCATCATTTCTCTTTGGCCACAGGGGTGTCCATATTCCAGATGGATCTGGGGGGGCGTGGGATGGGGTGCAGAGACTGGACCTGCACCATGCACGTGCAGCTCGAGTGAAACCACAGTCCGTACATGGAGGTTATCACGGCAGAGTCCCATGCCTGTCCTGACTGACATGTGCAGTATTTCCAAATCGTTGAATTCTTACATTTTTCAAGAGAAGCCAGAAATTCAAATTTCTGTGGAGTCTATACATTTTTTAACTTTTCATCATGAATTTGTACAGTCGGGGGAAAAAAGGCATTGACAGAATGAGCCAAGTAAACACGTGAGAGTTATCATCAAGTGGAGGACATAAACACGAGACAAAAGAAACACAAAAGCAATTATTGATTTATCCTTGCTGTAAGCACCGCAGGCCGAGATGCAGGGCACAGGGAGGAGTGTTAACCTAGAAAAACTGCTGTGGCGTTTCTGCGAGAGGAGGTACTTTCGGAGTAATGTCAGCAAGAGAAGTGCTCTGTAAAGGGCAGTTACTGTATTGTTATTATCATCTATTTATTGATCACAAGGAAGGGAAGAAGAGCTCGAAGGTCAATATGGCTAGAGATGTTGGATGTAGATGGAGTTAAACCAGGGGAAGATGCAGAAGGGTCCAGAGAGGTTGGACTTAGTCAGGAGTGGCAGGTTGTGTGTGTGTGTGAGTGTGTGAGTGTGTGTGCTTGTGTGCGTGCGCACAAGCACACACACACACACACATATGGGGGGGTGTCAGTGTAGTATACCCTGGTGGCAGAGAGATCAATTTGATGACTGAGAGATAATATTACATTTCCTGAGATAAGAGAGGAATGGAGGGTCTGGGGGGTGAGCCTCAAAAGCAGCCATTTCCTGCTTGGTTCCGGATGTCTAGTGATTTGGAGTGCATGATCATAGGCAGGATGGCCATAATCCTTTCTGAACTAATCACGCAAAGAGACAAATAAGAACGTTCCCAGGGATTTGTCTTTTCTGTCAAGGTTCTGCAATATCAGATTAAATTGGTCAGGCAGATGAAGAGCCCCAGCCTGAGCCCAAGGTACCCTTTGCATTGGAATTAGGGGCTTTGGATGATGGGGATGCCATTTTGGCGGATGCCAAAGAACTGGCAGACATTCTGACATCAAACAAATCTTTCTGAGTGTTTGGTAATTATAAGGTGATGGAAGCTAAATAAAGATTTATAGTCAGCATGGCATGGTGGTGCATAACGATAATCCCAGTGGCTCGGGAGGCTGAGGCAGGAGGATTGCAGGTTCAAAGCCAGCCTCGGCAACTTAGTGAGGCCCTAAGCATCTCGGCAAGACCCTGTCTCTAAATAAAATTCAAAATAGGGCTGGGGATGTGGCTCAGTGGATCCCTGGTACCAAAAAAAAAAAAAAAAGATGTTATGGTATAATCAAGATTATAAGTATATCGTATATACACACATGCATTTACGTACAACACTTCTAAAACATACAGGGCAGCACTGTCCAATTGACATATAATGACAAGTATATATATTAATTTGATTTTTCTGTTAGCCACATTATGAAATGTAAAAAAAAAAGTGAAATTAATTTATATATATATTGTTGATGGACCTTTATTTTATTTGTTTAATTTTATATGTGGTGCTGAGAATTGAACCCAGTGCCTTACACATGCTAGGCATGTGCTCTACCACTGAGCCACAATCCCAGCCCCTAAAATTAATTTTAATAATGTTCTCTTTAGCTCAATTTATCCAAAATGAAATATTATAATTTCAGTGTGTAGTCAATATAAACTTATTAATGCAATAGTCTATAGTTTTCATTTTCCCTTCATGTTTTATTATTGAAATTTAGTGTGTATTTGATACTTAACAGTATGTGTCCATTCTGAACCGCTACATTTCCAGTGCTTAGTAGCCACAGGTTTCTCTGGGTTACTGTATGGGACAGTACAGAATATAGAATAATGATTTTCATTACAACTTGGTACACACACAGTGATAATGAAGCCAGAGTTTCATGAAACAATAATCATGCTATGAATTATACACTCTGATATTTTCTATTCTGTTCTGTTTAATTTTTATTAAAAAGACTGCTGGTCTTGACTTATTAAATCGATTTAATGACTATACAATGTGGAAGCCTAGAGTTTGAAAACCATTGATATGGAAAGCTTGTGGGGTTATTTCTTGAATGGGAGGTTAAAGGGAAAGGTTCTAATGTTAGTGCTTATGGCAGAAGTCTTGTGTAGCCAAAAATTGCGCTGGTCTTTACAAGGTCAAAAGGTATGAATTAACTTATTTTTTTATGAATTTTGATTATGACCTTCCTTTCTCTGAGGCATTGAGGCCAAATTCTAGCATGATTGGCATTAAGAGTAGAGGGATAAAATTTTCTCTTTATCATAATTGAATTCAAATAAGTTATTTTTTTTTTTTGTGTGTGTGTGTTGCCAGCACACTGGATACAGTACATGTTTAATTCATATTTTATATAAATATATATGAGTGTATTCTTATAGGATTCATGAAATGAACTTGTTATGAGGGCCATGAACTGACTTGAAATTGCATGCAATATAAAAATGTCATTTGCTGTCTTCCAAAGGGTCTTTGTTCCAACTAAAGCTAAGAAAACACATTGGTGTAGTGTACTTATAATCTGGTATGGAAGGGGGGAAAAAAAAAGCCCTTTACAATCTTAGGTTCAGACGGGATTAGATTCAGGAGATTATATACCATTTTGACAAAGAATGATAAATTTGTGGAGAAGGGACAAGACCAAGAAAAAGGGATTCGGGCTTTCAGGAGTGGAAAATCATGGGAAGGTAAATATTACTACTGGAATATTATTATTACATAATAGTATTATAAATGCTATTACAGGGAAACTAATGTAAGACTAGCATTATTTTATTCCAGGTTGTGAGTGTAGCCTCCTCTATTTCAAGTAATAATAACTGGCTTTCCTCCTGGTGTGCAAGAGGGAAACTTATGTCCTGCTTTTAGGTAGGAGGAGAGCCAACAGGTCCTTCTGCATTTCCTGCTTCCTAATTGCCACCAGCTCCACATTGTCCTTGTTGGGAGTAGCCCGGGCTCCAAAGACTAACTTTCCCATCCCCCAAAAAGAGCAGTCCAATGGTGAACCCTGTTGGCTCACATGATTCTGCCATCCAATGGTGAGCTCTGCTGGCTCACATGATCCTCACCCACCAATCAGACTAGCCCTGCTGACTCACATGATCCTTACCCACCAATCAGAAAGCACCCCATGCCAACTGTCAAACCCTTCAACCATTGAACTGTCATAACTGTCAAACCACCCCCGGCTCTATAAATATGCAGAGCAGTTCCTCAATAAACAAAAGATGGCAAGCCTTGATCATTCAGTCCTTGATCTTTCAGTCCTTATGCCAAAATGGCCTATTTGGGGGTGACATATTCTGATGCCCTTTAATACCCAAGGGACATTTCCCTATTCTTGCAGTTTTACTTATTGGAATCAATTGTGAGAATCCAAAGGGAGTTAAGAGGGGTCTCTGAAGAAGAAAAATAAATGTATTGAGCCATCTGGGACATCTCTCTGGAGGCTTTATATTCTTTGAAGGCAGGATAAAAAAGCATGTGACTGATCTGAAACAAAAAAATATTGATGGCAGTCGTGGGGGTAGACTCTGTGGCAGAGGGTGATGTGTTTGAGTTCTACCTTAGAGAGAGAGAGAAGAAAGATGCTGTAGGACAGGTTGGATACCGGCCTTGCCAAGCCTTCTTCCTTGGAAGCATCCAGGACCCTGCTGAAGGGGTGGGAGTGAGCCAGGGCTTCCCAGGCACATTCCAGGCGCATTCCTAGTTACAGCTGATTGGACACTTGACCCTCGCTTAACCAATCAGAGCCTTTGTTTCTAGAGAAGGCATACAAAGCATCAGAGAAGTTCGCCTTATTGGATGCTGGAGTTTTAAAGGACCAGAGAGTTCCGGATGGCCAGAGTTGGTCTCCTGTCAAGGTAACACTCACATGGACTTTAGTTATGGGGGTGCAGAGGAAGGGTTTTGTAGAGCAATTTAAGGAGTAGAAAGAAGCTGCAGGGATGGGGCTGTGTAGACCAAATGGCTTTCTGGGTCCTGAGAGGCTGTGGCCCAGTGGTGCTCAGCAGGAGGTGATTTTGTCCCCCCCCCAGAGGAAATTTGGTGAGGTCTGGAGATCTTTTTGATTGTCACAACTGGATGAGGGACAGACTCTTGGTAGCTAGTGGGTAGAGGCCAGGGATGCTGCTTAAACATCTGAAAAAACATAAAACAGCCCCCACAACAAAAGATTCACTGGTCTTGAAAGTTAATACTGCCCAGAGAGATTAGAGCTGTGTGTGTCAGAAAGCACTCCGTGAGATAGTGCCCAGCACACAAGGGCACCGTGAGGAAGTGGAGGCCAGGAGGCTGCCAGGTACCTCGGACCTCAGCTGGAGGGAGGGGCACGGTGAAGATCTGAGAAATATTTCAGAGGTGGAAAGGTTTAGCTTAGCAAGCTGGACTTGTGGGGGGGGGGGGAGAGAGAGAGAGAGAGAGAGAGAGAGAGAGAGAGAACAGAAATTAATTTAAGATCTCTAATGCGGGATTGAACAGTTGGTGAATCTGGGGGAGAGAAATATAGCAAGTGAGACAAATTAAAAATGCAATTAAAAAAATTAAACACAATGCAATATGCCTTTTGAAGGTGGTATGTAGTGTTAAATTCTCCAGTTCTGGGAATTAAGGGCCCCAGAAGTAATTCAGTTTTATCTATGGCATAGAAAATGTATTTTAAATGTGTATGTGTGTATATCATGAGATCTTATTGCATACCCCACCCACACCTTTTTTTTTTTTTTTTTTTTTTTTGGTGCTAGCATTGAACCCAGGACTTGGTGCATGCTGGACAAGTATCCTATCACCGAGCTGTCCCTTGGCCCTGAACACATTTCCCCCATGTGCATCTTTCCAAACCAAACCAATGCCTATACCCTTATGACTCATTGCTAATGGTTATTCAGAATGCTGAGTAGGGCTCTGTGTGGATAGATTAAGATTCAGTTAGTCAGTTGACTATTGATGGAAATCTGGGTTGTTTCCAGTTTTTTTTTTCCCTTTCTGTTATTACCAACAAAGCAAGGAATGACTTTGCATTAACCTTTGGATTTTTGTGCTGGTGAATTTATGGGATAAAAATTTCAGAGAAGCTTTGCTGGGTCAAAGGTTAAGCACATTTAAAATTTTGATAAGTTCTTCTAAATTGCCAGATGGCCAGATTTTTAGGGAAAGGTAATGAGTTCTGTTTTGGTCAAGTAAGGTCAAGGTGCCAGAGGCATAAGGTCACTTTCGAGGCCCCTGAATCAATTAGTAACAGAGGTTGAGACTCTGAAGAGAAGTGACAACTGGGTATGTGCCCAACTCCTAGAGATATGAAAACTCTAACCCTCATCAGGATTTCAGACAATAAACTCTACTTCAAATACAAATGATAGTATATCAGAAACATTAATTAGAAAAGGTTCCAATGTACTCTGAAAGTATGTATACAACATATAAAAATATAATCCCCTGTTGAATTTCCTATAAACTAATGCTCTAGCTCTGATAAATTTTATTATGCATTCAAGTAATTTTTCATGCCTCTTTAAACTGAGAAGTGCTTTGGGGGGAGAGCTTAGATTCTTCAGATCTTTTAAAAGCCTTTACAAGGGTCAATGTCCTTTGGCTAAATCCCCATAGCAACATCCTGGCTGGTGAAGAAGTTGGGATCATTATTCACTCCATGGAGGGAGAACAGGTACCCGGGAATCATGGGGCATCTTAGTAAGAGCGGGTTACAAAGGATTTACTTGAGAATCTGGACTTTGGGTCATTTAGGGGAGGGTTTCAGGAAGGGAAACTTTCTCTGGGTTGGACACTGGCAGGAAGCTCCAGAGTCATTCTATGGGCATCTTTAATGAGTCTAGAGAGAAAAGACTACAATAGCTACTTACATTGGGATGGGGGATGTCTGGTGGTTTTTGTGGGTTGGACAGTGTTCATGCTTTGTCTTGCTTCACTGCGGTCTCGGTGGCCTTGTCTTGCACAGCATGGTAAAATTGCTCACAATCTGCAAGACTCCAAGTCCCAGCTGTGCAAGCCAGCAGATCAGCTCCTAGCAACGCCAAGGCCAAGTGATAGCACCACACCAGCTCCTGATGTCAGGGCAACTTTTCTCTTTCTCATAACAATGTTTCCACTGCCTTGGCCTCTCAGAGCCCTGCAGATTCCTGATGTGTCAACTTCAGCTCTAGTTCCTAAGTTAAGTCTTTTTTGACCCCCCAAATAAGCAGGTCCTCTTCCTATTCACAGTCCATAACAACAACGTTTTTTTCTTTGTTATTTCTAGATAACATGACAGTAGAATGTGTTTTGACATACTATACACACATGGGGTATAACTGTCCATTCTTGTGGTTGGACATGATGTGGAGTTACACTGGTCATGTATTCATATATGAGTATAGGAAAGTTATATCTGATTCATTCTACTGTCTTTTCTAATCCCATCCTTCCCCTCTTCCCTTCATTCCCCTTTGTCTAATCCAATGAACTTCTGTTCTCCCCCCCCCCCCCCCCGCCATATTATGTGTTAGCATCCACGTATCAGAGAGAATAATCAGCCTTTGGTTTTGGGGGGTTGGCTTATTTCACTTAGCAAGATATTCTCCAGTTCTTTCTATTTGCCAACAAATGCCATAATTTAATTCTTCTTTATGGCTGAGTAATATTCCATTATATACTCCATAATATTCCATTATATACTCCATAATATTCCATTATATATATAATTCATCACATTTTCTTTATCAATTCATCTGCTGAAGGGTACCTAGGTTGGTTCCATAGCTTGGCTATTCTGAATTGGGATGCTATAAACATTGACGGGCTGCCTCACTGAAGTATGCTGATTTTAAGTCCTCTGGGTCTACACTGAAGAGTAGGATAACTGGGTCAAATGGTGGTTCCATTCCAAGTTTTTTGAGAAATCTCCATACTGCTTTTCAGAGTGATTGTACCAATTTGCAGTCCTACCAGCAATGTACCTCTCCCCCACATTTCACCAATATTTATTATTGTTTGCACTCTTGATGAGTGTCATTCTGACAGTCCCCAACAACTTCTGCTTCCCCTCTGCTGCACTTATCCCAGTTGTCATTGCTTAATTGTGCCATGAGTTATCTGTCACCTGTCTCATCTGCTCATGTGTAAACCCCAAGGTCAGCAGCCATGCCATCCTGTTCAGTTCAGTACTCTCAGTGACCCTCACAGCAATGGACACTCAGTAGATGCTAAAATTAGTCACTAAGGGTGACTATTGAATGAAGACAAGACAGTGAACTTCTGGGTTCACTGATTGGGCCTCAATTATGTCTCTATTCCAGGGCCTTGCTTGTATAACTGCTCAATAAACATTTGCATACTGGGTTGTGTTGGCAAATTTTATGTGTCAGCCTGACTGGGCCACAGGATGCTCAGATAGCAGGTTAAACATTATTTGTGGGAGAATCTGGGAACATACTTCTGAGCATTTGAATTGGGGGGGTAAGTAAAGAAGATGAGCCTCCTCATTGTGGGTGGAACGATCTAATGCATTGAGGCCCTGAATAGGACACAAAGGCAGAGAAAGGCTGGATCTCAGTTCTTCCAACTCCACCAGTGTTCCTGGGTCTCCAGCTCGCTGATGGCGAGTTCAACTTCCACAATTGCATGAGCCCATGATCTCTTCCTATATATCCATATTTACATATCTATGTCTGTGTCTCTACCTATCTAGATGGAAATAAGTACAAATATATAAAAAGACCTATTTTGTTGTTTCTCTGGAGAACCCTAACTGATACATGAGTTAATGACCTAATTCTTTCCCATTCATCTCATTCTATCCAAGAAATCATTCCAGTGGCTTCAGTCCTCCTAAATAATCAAGTCTGTTTAATGCAAATATAGTTGGTGGTAGAGGCTTAGGCCTGGGCTGTTAGCTGAAAGTCATTTTGAAACACCAGGTTCTACCCAAATTTTCTCCCCTTGGCCTCATACACCTTTGTATTTTGTTAGAATCTCTGCACAGTCTCAGATCAAATGAAGGCTCCCAAGAAACCAGTGGCAGCCATCGGAGCCGGCAGCTTTCAGTGGAAAGCCATAAACCCAATTACTAGATCATTAAGGAGAATAAAAGCAGATCTCTGCAGCAGCACGCGCAGAGTTGCCTAGTTGGGCATGAACAATGTCCTGCGCGTACCAGGGCTTCCTTGTTGGAAGTCACATGGGAAAAGACACAGGGTTGTGAGTCGAAATGGCAGTGATCTGATAGACCCAGGCCCCCACTGGCCATTCCAATGCTCCTTAGCTGGTGTCTTCTTGGGGGATACATTGGACCCCGGGAGCCTCACTTCTCCTCTCTGAAATAAGAGTATCGAGGACTGATTGCCTTAGCATCTTTGTTCTTTATCCTTGGCATTTGTTTTCTAGCTCACGGTGTTTAAAGGACACAGTCCAATCCATAGCACCCTCCTGTCTCCACCCCCTTCCCAGTTCCTCTCGTGAAAGGTGCAGAGCACTCGCCCATCCTTTGGATCTGTGCAGCCTTGGCACTTGCTTTGGGCAATGGCCTATTAGCAGAGGGGATCCAAGCAGAAGTCTGAAAAAGTGCTCGTTGTATTTTCAGGTCCTGTGCCAGTGCCCCCAGGAGGTTCCTGGGGTATGTGCCTGCAGGAGGATGAGAGGCTTGTGTGGTGGAGCCGGGTTGTCTCAGTCACCCACAGAGGCCATCTCGATTAGCCAACACCCAGCAGTCGTGAGTGAGTCCCACCAAGATCAGCAGAGTGGCCTAGAGGACCCTGGTTTACCAGGGACACACGAGGGAGGGGGTGAGGTCAGCTGAACCCCACATAAGTGCTCCTTGCCCTGTGCCCTGGGATTTTCATGATTGCTTGTTATGCAGTGTCACTGGGGACACGAGGGGACTTATATAGGATTAGTAATAACTCACTGTGTTTTGAGGACCTGTGAGAGTATGCGTGACATTATTTACTGAGCATTCAGCAAATTGGGGCCAGGGCGTTAGTGTTCTATAAACTCTTGAGTTGGGTGTGGAAGTAAGGAGTCGAGGATACCCAGGATGTGCTATGTTGTATATTCATTGTTGAGTTCAGCAATGCAACAGTTGCATTGCTCTGAAATGAATATAAGTAACTAATAGGACACTGGCTCTCACATATACAAATAAGCCTTCTCTCACGCACAAAAACATAATGTCACATGATGTATACTCTGCACAGATTCTTGGGGACCACCTATGAGAAAAATGAGGCTCAGAGAATTACAGTGACTTGCTCCAGGTCACAGAGACAGGAAGAGGCAGAGTCTTTTCTGGGATATAAGATATTTGTCGTTTTTCTACCGTGGGAAACATGGTCTTTTCGAATCTCCTTCTCAGGAAGCTATTGACATTTTCAAAGTGGATGGACTGAGATTGTGACTTCATCTCTGGAAATCTCGGGTCTTGGTTTGCAGATTGAAAAGGGGCAGAAGACAAGCTCCGGTGTTCATTCATTCACTGCTCTGTCTACTTGGGCCTGCCTGGAGTCCAGCATCGTCCCGGGCACCTTTCCCTTCTCAGTTCTTGCTGCTTCTCTTCCTTCTGTGGGGCCCTTGTTCTTCTCATCCTGCTTTTCTCATTCTGCTCGGTGAGTGTTGATGAGAGGGGGTAAGCTGGTTTTGTGTTTTGGAAACACTGTGTGGTGCCGGGGCTGGGTGCATGCTGAGATGCTAAATGGTCTGTTGCATCGAAGCCGGATGCCTTGTGTCTCTGAAGTCCTATGTCATTTCCAACCACCGTCCATTCATGGGTCCATTCTTGTGTCACTTTGTCATCCGCTATGGGTCTCCATGACCTCGTCAAACCTATGGATGGACACCACTCCTGCTGATCTCCTTCATAAAGACAACACACGATGCTGCGCGTTCATCCCAGGCTGTGCTGTGCAGGCGGTTTGCAGACTCTGGCTCGTTCCGTCTTCACTACAACTTGGGGTGGGTTTGCTGTTACTCCCTCTCACAGAGGAGGAAACTGAGGCACCAGGAGGCGCCCTGGAGACACGGACGGTGTGTGTCAACACTGGGGTTTGAATCCTGGCATGTGGATCCAGAGTCTGCCTTCCACGCCGCCCCTCCAAAACGTCCCTCTGGTTCCCCACGGAGGGTCCTGTCTTTCTCAGAGTCACTGCTGGGTGAGTCTGTGCTGCCGTGTTTTGGCTTTGGAGTGTCCCAGGTGGTAACACTAATGGGGATGTGAGAGAGGGGGCTTTCTTCATAGTAAAGCCAGCATGTAGCCCAGGCTAGAATTTGAATGCACCCCGCCCCCCACGCCTCCACTTGTGGACTTCCCTGCCAATCACCGCCTCCACTCAAGGACTTCTTTGTCAACTCCACCATCTTTCTGGACTCACCTTTCTTCTGAAGCTGACCCGTAACAGAACACTGGTGATTGCTCATCTGTGGTCTAGATTGGTATGGAGAGGAGGGGGAAAGACATTAGAAGACATTTAATTCAAGGCTCAGTTTCCTTGTCTGTGCTATGGGAATAAGTTAAGTGAACAGCATTAACATTAGGGGCCAACTCTTCTTTCTTTCTTTCTTTCTTTTTTTTTTTGTGATGCTAGAGATTGAACCCAGGGTCTCATGTACACTACGCAAATGCTCTACCACTGAGCGACATCCTCAGTGTTGTCATCATTTTTTCTTAAAGCTATATTTGAGTGAGGCAGGCTCAGAGTAATTCATCAACTTGTCCAAAGTCACACAGCTAATAAAAAGGCAGTTTCTGCCTTCAAAGTGAGGCTGTAGATCAACAAACACTTCACTCTAATACAGCACCTTTTGGATGATATTCCAGAGATTTGTGGGGATGATTTTGATAGTTATTGGCCCGATTTACTTTAGAGCACAGCTAGACCTTCAGCCATAGGTAGGGAAGACTTGTCCTGTGTCTTGCTTGATTTTCTTCCAGACATTTAGGTAGGTGAAACATCTGTTAATAATCATCAAAACCTATTTTACAAATAGATATAGAGTACATTTTGCACGGTGTTAGCATATTCTGCTTTTTATAGGGGTGCCACTCATGTTGCAGTCCATTTAAAAGACCCTTCATCCGTAGTTGGACACCACTTCAGAGGATTCACAGAGGCCAATGCCACAGGACCCAGTCGGCTTGCTTTTGAAGCTATTACTTCACACCATGTTTTCATTTATTTATTGTTTGTTTGTTTACATAACAATATTGCACCATCTCACGCTTTTAGCATTTACAGGTGAAATTGATTAGTGAAAATTTGTGAAAACTCTGCAGGTGAGTTATTTCTCCTAAGGGCACATTTCAGGGTGTTTGATTTAAAGGTTGTGGAGGATGGACCAGTGCTCCCAATTCTTCCTTCTGTCCTGCGTGGGATTACAGATCAGTACCCTTTGCAATGGGGCTTTGCAGTACCTCCCACAGAAATGGGTGGAGACGACTTCCCTGCTTCATTCATTTTGATCTTGGTCAAGGGAACATGGACAAACTGGAAATGTGTGGGTCCTGAGCCTGGCCCTCAAGAATCACCATGTATTTCCATGAGCTCTCTTGTCATTTGCTATGGGGAAAAATGCTTTTGGAGCCTGTTGATCTGAGGAGAACAGCAGGACCCTGGTATAGACCCAGACCTACCAAGAGTGTCAGGCCCGTGGGCTCCTCCCAGTGGTCTCAGCATAGCCAACCACAGACACAAGGGCAAAAAATTTAGATATTTTTTCTCATAAGTCATTCAGACTTTGGGATTGTTTGTTATGCATCAGAAGCTGACTGATACATGGGGATACTGAATCGGACAGGATTGACAAGCACAGCATTCTGCTATTCCTCCTGTAAGCATAGCAGTTAGTTGAAGTCTTAGTACAGAATGAATATAAATAGTTCCATTAGCATCATGGAATGGCTAAATGACGTTCTTATACCACATTGAAGAAGATCATATATACACACTTTAGGGGCTTTGCAATTACTTTTGAGCCTTCTGATCACCAGGGTAAGTGCTAGTGGTCTGGGAGGGTGTAAATTCACAGAGCAGGCAGGTCAGAGATAATTGACGAGCACTCTTCCTTAAAAGGGGATCCGGCACCATGGAAACGATAAGCTCGTTCAGCTTTGTGACTGTGGATTATAATTACCAAGTTATTAACCAGAGCGTTATGTGAAAGATTGATGGTTCTTGCTCAATGTAATGTGTCCTTTAAATGCCAAATAATAAGTTAAATGCAAGGAATAAATAAATTCGATGGCTAATTTATGGGGTAATTATGGGATATTTTCAGCCCATAAACTAGGGCATCTGTAGAAAGCCAATGCTATGGAGGAGAAAGAGTCCTGAATTAGAATTCAGGAGACCTGGATTCTCTGCCACCTGCCAGTTCGTGACCTTGAGCACGTTACATCATTGCTCTGAGCCCCAGTTTTTTCCAAAACTTGGAAAACTGGAGGTGGAGGTAATAAATACCCATCTCATAGGGTGCTTTGAGGAGTCAATGCCACGGTTATCTATAAGTGCTGAGCAGAGTGCCTGACATATAATAAGTGGTTACAAAATGTTAACTATCATCAGTTCATCGTACTTGAAATAAGAGATCTGACTCGTCTAGTGAGAGATTGCCTATTTATATTTTCAGCCAATAAGGAAATGTTCTAATTTGCCATGGACCATCAATGAATTCTGATTTTTTTTTTTTTCAGGAAAACATCCTAATTGTCATGTTGTACTTTTAAACCATCAGAAACAGGGCTGAAACACAGGCAAGAATAGAGACAAAACTCAAAATCACCTATCTAATCCACCATCTAAATATAAAGTAACATTTTTACGTAGACTCCGAGTCTCTCTCTCTCTCTCTCTCTCTCTGTTTTTATGCCGTGTATAGAATTTCTTTTTTTTCAATCTGAAATTAGAATCATGCTGTACGTGCTGATTTGCCACCTGCTTTGGAGATGTTTCCAATGTCATTAAATATTCTCCCCAAACACTTTTTAATGGCAGCTGAGCAGGATATTCTTGAGAAACATTGTCTAAGTGGAAGTTATTCGTGGAAGCCTACTTAGCCCATTCCCTTAAATTATACTTTCAGACTTTCTGAAATCTTCATTTCAAATGGGTCTTAAATGGGCCAGGGCTTGGCTTAAAGATTCCTCTCCACCGCCTTCTTCCACCCCCAGCTGCCCCCAAGCCTTCAGTCAAGTAGTTAATGATCGTACCAGGCACTTATTCAGTAGGGGAGCTCTCGGTTTAAAGGGTCTCCGTGGTGAGGCATTTTGTAAAAGGGAGGAATGTCATTCAAATAATCACCCTCTAATTTTTCTGCTAAGCTGAGGGTTTTTTTCCCCCCTTAAAATGATTTCTTTCTTAAAGTCCATCTACAGGTAAAAAAAATTCCCTACTGGCCTTCTTAAACCACATTATTTGATGCCAAGTAGTTCTTTTTCTCTGAATAACAAGAAGAAACATATATATATTTTGGAACCCAGGGGTGCTTAACCACCAAGTCACATGCCCAGCCCTTTTTATTTTTCATTTTGAGACAGGGTCTCACTAAATTTTTGCTTAGGGCCCTGCTAAATTTCTGAGACTGGCCTTGAACTTGCAATCCTCCTGCCTCAGCCTCCTGAGTCACTGGGATTACAGGCATGGCCCACAGTGCCTAGCAAGAAGTAATTTCTTTCTGTCCCTTATGCCACCTAGGATGGGTTTCTATTGACTACTACTGGTAATATGTGAGATGAATTTGAGTGATTTATACACAGTCATTAAAAATTAACAATGACTTTTGAAAGGTGGATTCTTTATGTTTAAGAACAGATGAGTAGGCAGCAATTTAATACAGATGGAAAACAAATACAATCCAGATAAAAACAAGATTTGAATGGAGGTGGGAGGGAAGATATATCAACCAGAGTAAATTTAGAACTTTCATGCACGCAACCCAACATCTGAATTTTCATAAAAACCAAACTAAGTGCTTTAGTATGTATTTACTGTAAAGAAGGCTACAAAAGTATTTTTAAAAGGTCAGCCTTACATATACTACACTAGCACACACCAAAAAAAATTTGAGAGAGGGAGAGGAGAAATTAATACATCTCAGCTACACCTAAGCTACTCGCCACAAGTTTTCATAATGATATTTTAATGTGAGTTAGAAATCTCTTTACTAATAAAACTCAAAATTCCTTGGTTATTAATACTCCGCATGAGGATTATTTGAGCATAAGATTCACTTATGTGAAAACAACATGGCAAAAAGTAAGAGATGACCTGTGGAGTTAGTATTTGGTAAATTTGGTGACTCTGATTTGCACCTGTCACTTAGTAATGGATATTGGGTAAATGTCCTCATTCAAGTCATTGTCATCTGCCTGGACTTCTAAGTCCCCTCCTACCAGATCTCTCTGCTTTCACTTTTGCCCTCCCACAACCCATTCTCCATCAGCAGCCAAAGTGAATTAAAAAAAAAAAAAACAAAACAAATTGGTGAACTCTCCTCGTTCACTCGGTCAAGGGCTTTCCATTGTTCTTAAGATAAAATTCAAAATTCTTAATGTTTGATTCTAATCACAAGGCTGTGAAGTTGGTGTCCAGGTCCTTGTTTTACACAGGGAGACTAAAGTTCAGAAAGGGGAGCCCATTGACTGAGAGCAGATAGACGCTGTCTCCAGAGCTAACTCAGCCTAATGACGGGAGATGCAGGTTGTCAGAAACTGCTGATGTCTAACAACTTGGATATTCAAAAACTTGTGAGGGGAAGAGAAGAACTAGATGGGAAAGAAGAGAAGTAAATGGGCTTTGTATACTTTTGTTCGCTTGGTTTTGAGGAGGGGGATTTGCTATGTTGCCCAGGATGATCTCCAACTCCAGGGCTCAAGTGATCCTCCTGCCTCAGCCTCCTGAGGAACTCCAGGCACAGGCCACGGAGTTTAATGCATTTGGAGGATGGCCACAAGGAGCTATGGCAAGCGACTCCTGGGGTGATGATGGTTCTGGTCCTGGGCAGAAGCCATGCCTGGCTCCCCAATTCACCCTGTTTCTTTTAGGACTCCTGCACTGGCCAGGTCTCAAGTCCACTTAGAGGAAATGGATGGAGCCTGCTATATTACATTTCGTTCTCAAAGATCCTTTTTATATCTTCAAAATGAACATTTATTGCTCTTTTTGAATTACAAAAATAAAACATGTTCATAAAAAGGGAAATATAGAAAATAGTTTGTAGGTACACCATAATGATAAGGTTACTGGAGAAATAAACTTTAAAATTATTCCTACTTTTATGAATCAGAGCTAACTCTTTTAACATTTTGGCTTATACCCCTCCTTTTTTCCTACATATGTGAATGTATTGGTTGTGTATAATGTGTACACACATTTAAAAAAATTTTTTTTGAACTTACATTATTCTTTAGAATTTGTTTTTCCCACATAATAATATATCACAGAGATTTTCCTGTTCATTAAACGGTTTTGGAGAATGTGAGTTTTAATGACTTCATAGCGTTCCAATATGTGTGTGTAGCATAATTAACTTAAGCAATGCCCTATTATTGAATGTACCAGATATTGAAAATTTCCCATATTACAAATAATTTTGAAACGTCCATAGGCACAAAGCTCTATTATTTTGTCTCAAGTATAATTTTGAAGTTTGTAATACAGATTGCCAATTTGCTTGAGGGCTTTTATTTAAAATGTGCATTTTTTATATAGTAATGTGTATTTTTTTATATAGTCATTATGTATTTTTTAAAAATACTCTAAAGTTACAGAAGGGTATTGAGTAAAATGCAAAAGATCCCAACCACTCCCCCTCAAGGTAATTACTGTTAGCAACCTAAATGTTCTTTGAGATCTTTTCCTATGTAAGCACACATCTAACCTGTACCCACGATACACACAGGTTAGGTGAGTTCTTGATCTTCCCACCTTCTTCTCCTCCAACTTTCTGTCTCTCTCTCCTCTCCTCTCTTCCCTGTCCTCCCACAAAC
This sequence comes from Callospermophilus lateralis, assembly GCF_048772815.1. Lineage (NCBI taxonomy): Eukaryota > Metazoa > Chordata > Mammalia > Rodentia > Sciuridae > Callospermophilus > Callospermophilus lateralis. Next base: position 148,712,244 of record NC_135305.1, on the reverse strand, counting down.
ATTTTATGAGTGCCATTTGTGCCAGATATAGTGCCAGGACCCTGGGTCGGTGGTCATTTCTAGGAATTTTGAGTAGACAGTAAGTATGTACTTAAAGAAATAAAACACACGATAAATTCATACTGACATTTCCAATTAAATCATGGTGGTAAAGTTTTTAATTTAACCTCAAACTCTTTCATCTAAATCTCTTTTCCTCATGGTTGAGAATCTTAGTTCCTAAAGACATTAACGTGATTATTCTCTCTCTTTTTTTTGGGGGGGGGGACGAGAGGGTATCTGGGATTGAATCCAGGTATGCTTAACCACTGGCAACCTTCCCAGCCATTTTTAATATTTTATTTAGAGGCAGGATTTCTCTGAGTTGCTCAGGGCCTTGCTACATGGTTGAGGCTGGCTTTGAACTTGCGATCCTCCGGCCTGGGCCTTCCCAGCTGCTGGGATTACAGATGTGCTCCGGCGGTGTGATTATTCTCTTGATTCATTCTGAAATATACCACCACACTCACAACAGTCTGGAAATAATGATACCATAATTTACCCCATCAATATGATTAGCAAAAACAGGATTTTTTAAAAATTGAGGTAAAATTCATACAGTGAAATTCACCCTTTAAATCATTTGAAAGTGTACAATTCAGTCTAAGTACATTGATAATCCAATGCCTTCCATCCCTATCTAGTTCCTCATCACCTACCTCCCCCCAAACCCCTGTACCCATTAAACAGTTACTTCCTGCTCTGCGCTCCCTACAGCCTCTGAAAACCACGACTCTGCTTACCATCTCTAGGGGTTTGCCCATTCTGGACATTTCATATAAATGGAATCACACCATACGTGAATTTTCCTGTCTGGCTTCTTTCACCTGTGTCTCGGTTTCAAGTTCATCTATATAGCAGCAGGTGTCAGATCATGTTTGGTTCATCCACTTATCAGCTGATGGATATTTGAGTCATTTCTGTTTTTTGGCTATTGTGAATCATGCTGCCATGAACATTCCTATACAAATTTTGATTGAACACCCTTTTTCAGCTCTTGTGGGTAAATTGTTATTTTTGATTCTTGGTATCTGTGTCCAATTTTCAAGATGCTTGAAAAATTCCTGTCTTAGGTGTTTAGGATACTAATTGAATGCATATTTAGATTCACTTCTTTTACTTTGAATATTGAGAGATTTTTCAAATTTAATTTTGTTTGGCGGTCAGTTGAAGATAGAAATTCTTGGCTCGTATTTTGTTTCTTTGAGGATCCTAAATATGATACTTTATTGCCTTCTAGTATGAAGTAAGGCTGTTAAAAAGTTGGATGAGTCTGGTTTTATTTACCTTTATAAGTGATTTGCTCTATTTTTTTTTTTTTGGCCTGGTGCTCAAAATATTATTATTATTTAAAAATCTAATGTTTTTATTTTTTCTTTTTTTAAAGAATAAATTTCAGATTTAGCCTTTTTGGTTGATTATTTTGAATTATAGTCCTTAGCATTTTTTTCTTTTTATTTTTTTTAATTGGTTGTTCAAAACATTACAAAGCTCATGACATATCCTTAACATTTTTTTCTGCTTCATTTGTTTTGAATTTATTCTTGAGGAACTTGTATTATACAAACATTTTTCAGTAGCCATTTTCTTCATTTCCTTTGGTTTGTTTGGAAACACTAGGTTATAGTCTTCTTTTTCCCCTTTTTCTTGAGAAGGGAGTCTAGAAATGCAGCCTGAGATGAGGTTCGTCATGCATGGGTTAACTAGGGACCTTGTCCCAGGAGGAAAGGAGAGAAGAAAACAGGAGACTGCAGAGGAGTGTCTGAGAAAAGATGCAGGAGCCCGCAGAGAGCTCTGACGGATGGATTGCACCTGACGGTGTCCCACCTTGGGTAGGGGGTAGCCTTTCTGGCGTGGGCTGCTTCCTGAAATGCACACCATCACAGACAAGAGGCTCCTGTGGGCATCTTGGTGGCTCCTGTAGAGCCTCCTACTTACGACTCTAATGCCAGGGGTCTTTCTGATTGTAGTCCCTTGCTGCACCTCGGTCCCTTCACATCTCCAAGTGATGCTTGGGAAAAATACCCTCTAAGATGACATCACCCAACCCCTTCTGTGGGAACCATATTGGATTCCATGAAACTCATTCCTCTGGCCACTCCCCGTCATGAATGGGAAGGCAGCTTCCACCCAGCGAGGTCCTTTCTTCACTCTGCTCCAAGCACGGGAACTTCAGGTGTGTATACCTCTGGTCCTGTTGGATGTCTGCTGAGGTTACAATACGCCCCTGAGTTGCCTAGACCCTAGGAGCCCAATTCTCTGAAGCCTTCTCCACTTAGCTTCAGTAAGAAGATATATTCCCTCCACTTGTGGTGGTATGTGGGGGAACCCAGGCCCCCCCTCCAAATTCTCACCCATCCCCCTCAGTTCCTAGCCCACTGTTATATCCCAGAGGTTCGAGGGGCTGGTGCCTGCCAATCCAGTATAATGGTTCTTTGGTGTGTCTTGTTCAGGTGGTAGGATACCTTGATTCAGGACGCGACAGTATTGGCCCAACTCCAAGAAGGAAAATTATTTTAATATTCTGTTCTGCAGCCATTCAATAAATATGTGCTTAGTAGCTATCTTACAGAGGATTATAGTTTGGTTGTTAACTGAGGAAGCTAATCTTCTTTATTCTTTGTTGGGCAAAATGTAGGGTATAATCTGGATGTTGTCCTGGGATTAGCACGTTAGAAAAACTTGGGCGACCCAGACAAGGTCACCTCCCCAGTTGCTTGGTGTGTAAAGCCCACTAGGGGGGGGAAAGAGATGGGCTTGATGGCTTCTGAGGCTTCCTGGGAGGGCAGAGATCAGCACAGCAATTTCTAAAATTCATAAAGAAATTTCCAACTTCATAAAGAAAACTAATGGGAGGAGCTTTTGGGGCTCCTGATCAAAAATCCAGCGGCAGAGAGAAAAGCTTTGGGAACCAGGAAATAAAACCTAGTTGGAGAAGAGATGGAATGGAGTTTGATGACCAAGGCTCACTCAGCTTGAAGCTACTAAAATTTCCCCTGGCACTGTGAGCAGGGTACTAAAACAGACACGTGTGCCCAACATCCACGGCAGCAAGATTCACAAAAGCCAGCAGAAACAACCCAGATGTCCATCAGTAGATGAATGGATGTGGAATATTACTCACCTTTAAAAAGGAATGAGATACTCATCCATTCTATCATATGAATGAACCTTGAAAACATAGTGAGTGAAAGCCAGTCATGAAGGACAAATATTTTGTGATTCCACTTAGATGAGGTAGCTAGGATGGACAAATTCAGAGACAGAAAGTGGAATAGAGGTTGCTGGTTGCTGGGAGTTGGAGAAAAGAGAGAATGAGCAGTTACTAGTGGTAGACCGTTTCTATCTAAGAGGATGCAAATATTTCTGGAGATGGTGAAAGGCCATGGTTACAGGACACAGGGAGTGTACTTATCATCCCTCAACTGGAGACCTCAAAATGGTTAAAATGGTAAATCTTATGTTCACTGTATTTTGTTTTTTTTTTTGTTTTTTTTTTTTTTTAATTAATTTTTATTGTAGGTTGTTCAAAACATTACATAGTTTTTGATATATCATAATTCACACTTTGATTCAAGTGGGATATGAACTCCCATTTTTACCCCATATACAGATTGCAGAATCACATCAGTTGCACATTGATTTACATATTGCCATTCTGGAGTCTGTTGTATTCTGCTGCCTTTCCCATCCTCCGCTATCCCCCCTCCCCCCTCCCCTCCCCTCTTCTCTCTCTACCCCCTCTACTGTACTTCATTTCTCCCCCTTATATTTTCCCTCCTTTCCCCTCACTTCCTCTTGTATGTAATTTTGTATACCCCTGAGGGTCTCCTTCCATTTACATGCAATTTCCCTTCTCTCTCCCTTTCCCTCCCACCTCTCATCCCTGTTTAATGTTAATCTTCTTCTCATGCTCTTCTTCCCTACTCTGTTCTTAGTAACTCTCCTTATATCAAAGAAGACATTTGGCATTTGTTTTTAAGGGATTGGCTAGCTTCACTTAGCATAATCTGCTCTAATGCCATCCATTTCCCTCCAAATTCTATGATTTTATCATTTCTTAATGCAGAGTAATACTCCATTGTGTATAAATGCCACATTTTTTTTATCCATTCGTCTATTGAAGGGCATCTAGGTTGGTTCCACAGTCTTGCTATTGTGAATTGTGCTGCTATGAACATGGATGTAGCAGTGTCCCTATAGTGTGCTCTTTTTAGGTCTTTAGGGAATAGACCGAGTAGTGGAATAGCTGGATCAAATGGTGTTTCCATTCCGAGCTTTCCAAGAAATCTCCATACTGCTTTCCAAATTGGCCGCACCAATTTGCAGTCCCACCAGCAATGTACAAGAGTACCCTTTTCTCCACATCCTCGCCAGCACTTGTTGCTGTTTGACTTCCTAATGGCTGCCAATCTTACTGGAGTGAGATGGTATCTTAGGGTGGTTTTGATTTGCATTTCTCTGACTGCTAGAGATGGTGAGCATTTTTTCATATACTTGTTGATTGATTGTATGTCCTCCTCTGAGAAATTTCTGTTCAGGTCCTTGGCCCATTTGTTGATTGGGTTATTCGTTATCTCATTGTCTAATTTTTTTAGTTCTTTGTATATTCTGGATATTAGGGCTCTGTCTGAAGTGTGAGGAGTAAAGATTTGTTCCCAGGACGTAGGCTCCCTATTCACCTCTCTTATTGTTTCTTTTGCTGAGAAAAAACTTTTTAGTTTTAGTAAGTCCCATTTGTTGATTCTAGTTATTAACTGTTGTGCTATGGGTGTCCTATTGAGGAATTTGGAGCCCGACCCCACAGTATGTAGATCATAGCCAACTTTTTCTTCTATCAGACGCCATGTCTCTGATTTGATATCAAGTTCCTTGATCCACTTTGAGTTAACTTTTGTGCATGGCGAGAGAAAGGGATTCAGTTTCATTTTGTTGCATATGGATTTCCAGTTTTCCCAACACCATTTGTTGAAGATGCTATCCTTCTTCCATTTCATGCTTTTAGCCCCTTTATCAAATATAAGATAGTTGTAGTTTTGTGGATTGGTTTCTGTGTCCTCTATTCTGTACCATTGGTCCACCTGCCTGTTTTGGTACCAGTACCATGCTGTTTTTGTTACTATTGCTCTGTAGTATAGTTTGAAGTCTGGTATAGCTATGCCGCCTGATTCACATTTCCTGCTTAGAATTGTTTTTGCTATTCTGGGTCTTTTATTTTTCCATATGAATTTCATGATTGCTTTCTCTATTTCTACAAGAAATGCCGTTGGGATTTTGATTGGCATTGCATTAAACCTATAGAGAACTTTTGGTAATATCGCCATTTTGATGATGTTACTTCTACCTATCCATGAACAGGGTATATTTTTCCATCTTCTAAGATCTTCTTCTATTTCTCTCTTTAGGGTTCTGTAGTTTTCATTGTATAAGTCTTTCACCTCTTTTGTTAGGTTGATTCCCAAGTATTTTATTTTCTTTGAGGATATTGTGAATGGGGTGGTTGTCCTCATTTCCATTTCAGAGGATTTGTTGCTGATATACAGGAATGCCTTTGATTTATGCGTGTTGATCTTATAGCCTGCCACTTTGCTGAATTCATTTATTAGCTCTAATAGTTTCTTTGTAGACCCTTTTGGGTCTGCTAGGTATAGAATCATGTCATCTGCAAATAGTGATAATTTGAGTTCTTCTTTTCCTATTTTTATGCCTTTAATTTCTTTCGTCTGTCTAATTGCTCTGGCCAGTGATTCGAGAACTATGTTGAACAGAAGTGGTGAGAGAGGGCATCCCTGTCTTGTTCCAGATTTTAGAGGGAACGCCTTCAGTTTTTCTCCATTCAGAATGATGCTAGCCTGAGGCTTAGCATAGATTGCTTTTACAATGTTGAGGTATGTTCCTGTTATCCCTAGTTTTTCTAGAGTTTTGAACATAAAGGGATGCTGTACTTTGTCGAATGCTTTTTCCGCATCTATCGAGATGACCATATGGTTCTTATTTTTAAGCCTGTTGATGTGGTGAATAACATTTATTGATTTCCGTATATTGAACCAACCTTGCATCCCAGGGATAAATCCTACCTGATCATGGTGCACAATTTTTTTGATATGTTTTTGTATCCGGTTCGCAAGAAGTTTATTGAGGATTTTTGCATCTAGGTTCATTAGAGATATTGGTCTGTAGTTTTCTTTCTTTGAAGTGTCTTTGTCTGGTTTAGGAATCAGGGTGATGTTGGCCTCATAGAATGAATTTGGAAGTTCTCCCTCTTTTTCTATTTCCTTAAATAGCTTGAAAAGTATTGGTGTTAATTCCTCTTTAAAGGTTTTGAAAAACTCTGCTGTATACCCATCCGGTCCTGGGCTTTTCTTAGTTGGTAGTCTTTTGATGGTATCTTCTATTTCCTCAATTGATATTGGTCTGTTTAGGTTGTCAATATCCTCTTGGCTCAATCTGGGCAAATCATATGACTTAAGAAATTTATCGATGCCTTCACTATCTTCTATTTTATTGGAGTATAAGGATTCAAAATAATTTCTGATAATCTTCTGTATTTCTGAAGTGTCTGTTGTGATATTGCCTTTTTCATCCCGTATGCTGGTAATTTGAGTTCTCTCTCTTCTTCTCTTTGTTAGCGTGGCTAAGGGTCTGTCGATTTTATTTATTTTTTCAAAGAACCAACTTTTAGTTTTGTCAATTTTTTCAATTGTTTCTTTCGTTTCGATTTCATTAATTTCAGCTCTGATTTTAATTATTTCTTGTCTTCTACTTCTTTTGCTGTTTTTTTGCTCTTCTTTTTCTAGGATTTTGAGTTGAAGTATTAGATCATTTATTTGTTGGTTTTTTCTTTTTTTAAGGAATGAACTCCAAGCAATAAATTTTCCTCTTAGAACTGCTTTCAATGTGTCCCATAGATTCCGATATGTTGTGTCTGTGTTTTCATTTATCTCTAAGAATTTTTTAATTTCCTCCTTGATGTCTTCTATAACCCATTGATCATTCAGTAACCTATTGTTCATTCTCCAAGTGATGCATGATTTTTCCTTACTTCTTTTATTGTTGATTTTCAATTTCATTCCATTATGATCAGATAATATGCATGGTATTATCTCTACTCCTTTATATTGTCTAATAGTTGCCCTGTGACATAATATATGATCTATTTTTGAGAAGGATCCATGTGCTGCTGAGAAAAAAGTGTAACTGCTTGATGTTGGGTGGTATATTCTATATATGTCAATTAAGTCTAGGTTATTAATTGTGTTATTGAGCTCTATAGTTTCCTTATTCAACTTTTGTTTGGAAGATCTGTCCAGTGGTGAGAGAGGTGTGTTGAAGTCTCCCATGATTATTGTATGGTGGTCTATTAGACTCTTGAACTTGAGAAGAGTTTGTTTGATGAACATAGCTGCACCATTGTTTGGGGCATATATATTTATAATTGTTATGTCTTGTTGGTGTATGGTTCCCTTGAGAAGTATGTAGTGTCCCTCTTCATCCCTTTTGATTATCTTTGGCTTGAAATCTATTTTATTTGAAATGAGTATGGACACTCCTGCTTGTTTGCGAAGTCCATATGAGTGATATGATTTTTCCCAACCTTTCACCTTCAGTCTATGTATGTCTTTTCCTATCAGATGTGTCTCCTGAAGGCAGCATATTGTTGGATCTTGTTTAGTGATCCATTCTGCTAGCCTGTGTCTCTTAATTGGTGAGTTTAAGCCATTAACATTTAGAGTTATTATTGAGATATGGTTTGTTCTTCCAGCCATATTTGTTTATTTATGTTACTAAACATGGTTTGTTTTCCTCTTTGATTATTCCCCCCCACCTTTACTGTACTACCTCCCGCTGTTGGTTTTCATTGATATTTTCCATTTCCTCTTCCTGTAATATTTTGCCGAGGATGTTTTGAAGAGCTGGTTTTCTAGCTGCAAATTCTTTTAACTTTTGTTTATCATGGAAGGTTTTAATTTCATCTTCCATCCTGAAGCTTAATTTCGCGGGATACACAATTCTTGGTTGGAACCCCTTTTCTTTCAGTGTTTGAAATATGTTATTCCAGGATCTTCTAGCTTTCAGAGTCTGTGTTGAAAGATCAGCTGTTATCCTGATTGGTTTACCCCTAAATGTAATCTGCTTCCTTTCTCTTGTAGCTTTTAAAATTCTCTCCTTATTCTGTATGTTGGGCATCTTCATTATAATGTGTCTAGGTGTGGCTCTCTTATGATTTTGCACATTCGGCGTCCTGTAGGCTTCTAGGATTTGGGATTCTGTCTCATTCTTCAAGTCTGGGAAGTTTTCTCGTATTATTTCGTTGAATAGATTGGTCATTCCTTTGGTTTGGACCTCAATACCTTCCTGTATCCCCATGACCCTTAAGTTGGGTCTCTTTATGTTATCCCATATTTCTTGAATGTTCTGCTCATGGTTTCTTAACAGCTTTGCTGAGCTGTCTATGTTCTTCTCCAGTTGAAATACTTTGTCTTCATTGTCTGATGTTCTATCTTCTAAGTGTTCTACTCTGCTGGTAGTATTCTCAATTGAGTTTTTAAGTTGGTTTATTGTTTCCTGCATTTCCAGGATTTCTGTTTGTTTGTTTTTTATAACCTCTATCTCCCTGTATAATTGATCTTTTGCTTCTTGGATTTGTTTGTGTAATTTATTGTCGAAGTGGTCGAAGTGGTCTTTCATTGTCTGATTTTGCTGTCTAATGTCTTCCTTGAGACTCCAGATCATCTGAAGCATGTATATCCTGAATTCTTTATCTGACATTCCATCTGCTGCAGATATTACCTCTTCTAAAGTTGAGTTGACCTGCATTGCTTGTGGTCCTTTCTTTCCTTGTCTTTTCATACTGATCGCGTTTCGTTCTTCTGGTAGCCACGCCCCCGTATCTGGTGCAAGAGACCTCAGTTGTCAGCACTGGTGGGGGCTGTAGCTGGGAGACCCGCGCCGCGCGGCTCCCGCCGGCTCCTGCGTCAGCGCCGCCTCAGCTCCCGCCGGTTCCCGTGCCGCTGCTGCGGTTCCCGCCAGCTCCGTCCGGCTCCCTCGCCGCTCCTGCTAATTTAGAGTCCGCTGGGAAGGAATCTCTTTGGCCGATCTTTGGTGACTTCCCCTCTCTGCTATGGCGGGCCCCTGGCTCCTTGCAGGAGTGACCGAAGGGAGAGGTGGAACTGGCTTGTCTCTGGTCTGATATAATCTCTGGTTTTAGATCCCAGTTCGCTAATTCATAGAGGCTTGGTTAGATTTCCTTCCCATCCTCTCAAGGTGGGGAGCCCTTTCCTGGGTGGGCAGGGCCGTTAGCAGAGCCGGAAGGGCACGTGCCTTCTGTCGGGCCAGGCGGGGACCCTTCTGGCTGCGCTGGGCCGCCGGGGGCTCCCTCAGCGCCAGGCAGGTGGCGCCCGCGTGGCTAAGAGCCGGGTGGGGTAACCCTTCGCAGAGCGGGCGGGCCGCCAGGAGTGCCGGGATGGTGGGAGCTGTCTGCCGGCCGGGCAGGGACCCTTCTCGACGAGCAGGGCCGCTGGGGGCGCTTGTAAAGCCGGGCGGCTGCCGCCGCGTGTCTAAGACCCAGGCGGGCGGGGTGGCTGTTTGCAGGGCAAGAGCGGGACCGGCAGGGTAGCCGGGATGGCGGAAACTGTCTGTTGGCCGGGCAGGGACCCTTCTCGCCAAGCAGGGTTGCCGGGGGCGCTTGTAAAGCCGGGCGGCTGCAGCCTCGTGGCTAAGAACCAAGCGGTCGGTGTGGCTGTTTGCAGAACGACAGCGGAATGGCGGGAGCTGTCTGCCGGCAGGGCGGGAACCCTTCTCGCCGAGGAGGGTCGCCGGGGGCGCTTGTAAAGCCGGGCGGCTGCAGCCTCGTGGCTAAGAACCAAGCGGGCGGGCTGGCTGTTTGCAGAACAAGAGCGGAATGGCGGGAGCTGTCTGCCGGCAGGGCGGGGACCCTTCTCGCAGAGCAGGGCCGCCGGGGGCGCTTGTAAAGCCGGGTGGCTGCCGCCGCGTGTCTAAGACCCAGGCGGGCGGGGTGGCTGTTTGCAGGGCAAGAGCGGGACCGGCAGGGTAGCCGGGATGGCGGAAACTGTCTGTTGGCCGGGCAGGGACCCTTCTCGCCGAGCAGGGTCGCCGGGGGCGCTTGTAAAGCCGGGCGGCTGCAGCCTCGTGGCTAAGAACCAAGCGGGCGGGGTAGCTGCTTGCAGAACAAGAGCGGAATGGCGGGAGCTGTCTGCCGGCAGGGCGGGGACCCTTCTCGCCGAGCAGGGTCGCTGGGGGCGCTTGTAAAGCCGGGCGGCTGCAGCCTCGTGGCTAAGAACCAAGCGGGCGGGGTGGCTGCTTGCAGAACAAGAGCGGAATGGCGGGAGCTGTCTGCCGGCAGGGCGGGGACCCTTCTCGCCGAGCAGGGTTGCCGGGGGCGTTTGTAAAGCCGGGCGGCTGCAGCCTCGTGGCTAAGAACCAAGCGGGCGGGGTGGCTGCTTGCAGAACAAGAGCGGAATGGCGGGAGCTGTCTGCCGGCAGGGCGGGGACCCTTCTCGCCGAGCAGGGCCGCCGGGGGTGCTTGTAAAGCCGGGTGTCTGCAGCGGCGTGGCTAAGGACCAGCCGGGTGGGGTGGCTGTTCGCCGGGCGAAAGCAGGGCCGCCAGGGTAATCGGGATGGCGGGCGCTGTCTGCTGGCTGGGCGGGGACCCTTCTGCCGCGCTGCTCTGGGCCGCCTGCCGCTTGCAGAAGCGGCGGGTGGCCGCGGGATTGGACTCTGAGCCCGCGCTGCCAGTCAAGTTTCACTTGTTTGGGGCAAACTGTCACGTCTAATAAACTTACTAATTCTCGGCAGGTCTCCTTTCAACGGAATTTTGCTAGAAGATCCTCAGTAGGTAGAATGTAGCTGTTTTAATTGGTGTTTCTGATCCCGTTAATGTGGAGATATTGAAAGTGCAGCTTCCTCGCCGGCCGCCATGTTGGATCCCCCCTCACTGTATTTTGTTACAGTAAAAAAGTTACTTCTGGACCTACCCACTCACTGTGCCTTAGAAAACACCAGTCTGAGATTAAGTAAGCGAAGGCGCCCACAGGCGCCATGCTTAGCCTGGTTGGCAAGTGGGAAGGGTGCAGGTCTACCTTAGAACAGGGTTGATATCCAGTCCAGGAGCTGGTTCCAAAAGGCTCAGTTGTGAGTAGCCCAGTGTCACCAGGCACACTGGGACACCTGGTTTTCTGTGGTATGTCAAGCATCAGAATCAACCAGCTCCCACCCCACTGAGGTGTGGATGTTGGGTTTAATAAGTTTTCCTGGACTGCTTCACATCCCTGGGCAGTTTAAACAAGTTAGAGGCCAGGGGGACTTCCCATAAAGATAAGGACTCCTGCTCGTCGAGCTGTGGAATTTTTTCCCTCACCCTCAGGTACTGAGGATTGAACCCAGGGTTGCACTACCACTGAGTTATATCCCAGCCCCTTTTATTTTTAATTTATTATTATTTTTAAAATTTATTTTGAGACAAAATCTAGCTAAGTTACCTAGTCTGGCCTCAGACTTGTGATCCTCCTGCCTCTGCCTCCTGAGTACCTGGGATTACAGGACTGTGTGTGCCACTGTGCCCCATTTAGCCCATGAAATTCTTGACTAGTATTAAAAAGAGATCATTAGACCACCAGAGAAAAATACTGAACATAAAAGAATGAATCGCTAATGGAGAGATTTCAAGGAAAGATTGGGTACATACTGTTTGGGGGGGGGCAGGGCTTTCCCTTAAATTATATTAATACATTTCACGGATTCTGCCTCTGAACATGGCAGTGTGTGTGTGTGTGTGTGTGTGTGTGTGTGTGTGTGTGTTTAAGACACAGGGAAAAGCTGGGGAGGAGGAGCTGGAGAAGAGGAAAGAACAGTCTAGACCTGTCTATGCAGTCTCTTTAATAAGGAAAAAGGACTCAACTGGGAGTTTTGTGACTGGGTGTCAATTTGAACTCGACTGGACAGGACTCATCTTTCAAAGCTGCTCTGAGTTGCCTTTAACACTCTCTCCAGAATAGCCACGGTGTCAGCAGTAGCTTTTGCAGGGTCAGGCCAACTCCGTTTCCCTGACAATAAGATTATCCTAGCTAGACTCAGGTACTGCTTAACCAAGTTAGGCACAGAATAATTTAAAGCCTCAGCACTCTGGATTTGGAAATCAGCTGAAGAAATGACAGGCTGAAGGCTGATTTATGTTGTCTTCGACTTGGAAGGGTAAAAAGAAGAATAATTGAGCACAGGGGTCTTGGAAAAAAATTGATATGAAGGCATCTTGGAGAGGATTGTTATATTCCCCAAATCTCATGATGGTATGTATAGGCTCTGCTTCTACTGTCTGGACGGTATTTTTATATCAAATCTGGTTACTGTTAATAAAATTTTCACTCTATGCATAAAGTGCTCTTTGTAAGTGCCCTAAGTGCCTCTGAAGATCTCTTCCATTTATCCATAATCCATATATCCACCTACTATCTGCCCATCCACCCATCTATTCATATATCACCCATCTGTCCACCCCCCACCCTTATGTGCATCCATCTACCCACCCATTCAGTCACATATCTGCCCACCTATCCATCCACTCACTCTTCCATCCACCTGTCCACTCATTTACCCATACACTCACCCAAACACCCAAATATCCATCCATCCATCCACTCACCCCTCCACCCTTATATACATTCATTCACCCATCCATTTACCTACGTATCTGCCCATATACCTATCCATTCACCCATCCATCCACCCATATATCCATTCATCCATCTGTCCATCCATCCATTCATCCATCCATCCGTCCGTCCATGTATCCACCCATCCATCCATCCATCCACCCACCCATCCCCCCATCTATCACTCATCTACCTACACACTCACCTATCCATGCACCCACCCATCTACGCATTTACTCCACCTACCTTCTTAAAATTTTTCCAATCTGGTAACTTCCCTTCTCCCTGTTTTCTTCCCTGCACATCTGCAGCAGCCTCCTCTTTGGCCTCCTTGCCTCCAGCCTTCCCCATCTCACATGTTTTGTGCCCACTGTGGACCTTTCTGCACTTCAGTCTCCTCACTTGAAACCGTTCAGGTAATACAGTTTATTTCTCTGGGTTATTGTAAATGGGATTAGCATGTGTTCACTGCTAATCAACTTTTAGTTCCTGCTGCTATGCACCCAGTCTCTGCTGGGTGCATAGCAGCAAGCAAGACAAACTGGTTCCTGCCCTTGTGAGACTTTGTTTTCTACAGGCAGGCAGTAGCTGAACAAACTTAAATAGTGATAAATAGAAGGAGAATAATGTACACGAAATCCTCAGCACCATGGCTGGCACATGTGAGTGTCTAACTAATGGTAGTTGTCATTTTAACAGTTATTAGTATCATCATATAATTAGCCTCCCTAAAACATTTCAATAATAGTTATAATTATTGAGCATTTATTGAGCACCACATATGAACCGTGCATAATAGATGAACATAATATCTGCTGTCTGTCTGAGCAGACACTGTCTCTCACAGCCTTCAAGTAAATGACCAAACTCTGGGCCTTTTGTGGTGTGGCTCTGCCTCTCTCAGTCTCGTATCTTGCTGACCTTTCTGTCTATTACCTTATTATTCTCGTTTCTCGAGAATGGGTTCAGGCACTACCTCCTCAAGGGCATCGAGCACCTGTCTGCTGCTTTGCCAAAAACATCACTTCCCCGAAAGTGGGATTCTCGCCTTCTTTTTCTCTAACCTCAGCCCAATACCAGGAACATAGTAGGTGCTCAATAAATGAATGTCTGCTGGTGTTCTGCTTTAATTCTTTGTCGAAGGGAAAGGCATTTTTCTGTGGGAGGTTGTGTAGGCTGGAGAGGGGTTTCCTTGTGCATGAGGAATCCCAGGAAAGGATTCTAATTCAGACTTGTGTGAGTCATAGCCGGTGACTTGTCCTACCTGTGCCTCTGCTAGGTGGTACAAAGAGCTCTGAGCCCATTTCCGAGGACTTTCCAGGCCTCCTCCCCTGCCTGTCTTTCCAAGGGTAGAAAATACCTCGGTGTACATTCCGCAGGCCTTCTGGGGGCTGTTGTGTGCATGATGCAGAGCTTAGGCATATGAACAAGGGGGTCCACACATGTGTATTCAAGGTCTCCGATGGTGCAGGAAGAAGGGTGGGGGGGGGTCCGAGACCTCTATTTGTATTTTTAACTGTCTGCTCAGGCCATCAAAACAAAATACCACAGAGTGTAGATGCCTTCAACATCAGAAATTTATTTCCTTGTGATTCTGGAGGTCAGCAGTCCAAGATCAAAGTACTGGTGGAGGTGGCTTTTCCAGAGGCCTCTCTTGGCTTGCAGGTGGCCTCCTTCTTGCTGTGTCCTCGAGTGGCCTCTCCTCTGTTAAAAGCCTCTCTTTTAAAGGATTTCAGTCCTATTACATTAGTGTTCTAGTCTTACAAGTCAATTTCACCTGAATGACATTTTTAAAAACCTGTCTCCAAATATGGTCACACTTGAGGTTAGGGCTTCAACATATGGATTTGGGGAGGATACAATTCAGTGCATAACTGTACTTCCACCCTGGGAACCCAATATGTGTTGGGGTGTTCTGATTGCCCTGTGGTCCTCAAGCTCCTGATGTGCCCAGGGCATTCCTTGAGTGTCCTGGAGAGGGACAGCCTTTGATCTCTATTGACATCCTAATCATGGTTGAGCTGAGTATTCACTGACCCCATTGACGGGCTCATTTCCTGGAGCCAGGAGCCCTAAACCAGTAACCTGGTTGCTCCTACTGCCATCCTGGCCACCTGGAGTCCTTTTGTTTTGATACATGGTGCTCTTCCCGATCCCTGGCCTGGGCACTTGCCCCTACCCCTGCCTGAAATACTTTCCCTGCCTCTTTCTTCACCTGTCTGACTAATTCAAACTCCTCCTTCAAGATTAGTCCAGGGAGGCATCAAGCTCTCTGGGCCAGGTTCTCAGGGCCTCTCCTTTTCCACCCTCATTTGCATCCTGCTTTCCTCTTGGCTCCCATCTATCTGCTGCCCTTTCAGCACCTGAGGGTAGGGGATTTTCAGCACCAAGGACAGGGCTCGACACCTTGTGTTTGATCAATTGTAGCTGGAATTCTCCCAAAAGAGTGTGCAGAAAGAACATTCATTCTCAAATCCAAGGTCTCAAACAGAAGTTCTGTCTTAGCTGAAACAGCTAACCTGGAAGCCCATCCTACTTTCCTATTTTTTCTTTTTAGATTTTTTTTTTTCGGGGGGAGTTACTGGGGATTGAACTCGGGTACTTGGCCACTGAGCCCCATCCCCAGCCCTATTTTGTATTTTATTTAGAGACGGTCTCACTGAGTTGCTTAGCGCCTCACTGTTGCTGAGGCTGGCTTTGAACTCTCAATCCTCCTGCCTCAGCCTCCTGAGCCACTGGGATGACAGGTGTGCACCACTGCACCCAGCCCTACTTTGTATTTATTTATTTTTTTTTTGCACAGTGCTGGTCACTTAGTGACCAATCAATCTTTACTGATTAGCTGGCAGAATTATTTGGATGGAAAAATTCAGTCCATGGTGCAGAATTGGCAAAAAGCTGTCAGAGACTTGAGTTCCTCTGGAATTTGGCCTTCAGGCCAAAGCTGTCCCCAGCATCCGTCCATTCCAACAATACATTTTTATGTATCTCTTACATCCGGCATCAAGACAGAGGCAGGGTGATATCATATCTGGTGGGGGTCTGTCTGCACAGTGTGATCTTGGAGATCCTTGGTGGGATTGAACATATATTATTATGTGTATTGTATTCATGGGCAATATTTAAAGTATCATCATTGTCATTTGAGTTTTGGGGGACAACCAGGTTTATTAGAATGCCATTCCCTTTTCTTTAAAAATTGAGATAATAGTTCATCGATCATAAGATCTATCCTTAACTGATTACTCTAATTTGAGAACATATTCACCACCCCCCAAAGAAATGCTGTACCTGTTAGCAGTTGCACCTTATTCTGCCCCCACCAATCTGCATCTGTGGATTTGCCTCTTGCAGACATTGTATGTCAATGGGATCCCGCAGAAATTGGCCTTTGCTTCTGGCTCCTTTCACTTAGCGTTATGCCTTCAAGATTCATCTACTTGTAGCAAATAAGCACTTCCTTCCTTTGGATAATATTCCTGACTATATTACACGGATATGCCATATTTTGTTTATTTATTCATTAGTTGTTTAACATTTTGGAAACGGTTTCCAAGGCCATTTCCTTTTATTTATTTATTTATCTTAATTTTTTAATTTGTTTTCATTAGTTATGCATGACAGCAGAATGCATTTATGTACTTTGATATACATCGATGGGGTGTCATTTCTCATTTTTCTGATTGTACATGTTGTAGAATCACATTGGTCATGCAATCATATGTATACACAGAAAGTAATAATGTCTGTTTCATGCTACTATCCTTCCTACCCCATGTCCCTGCCCCTTGGAGTGATGTGCCCAGACTAGATTTTCCCCATTGTCCTGTTTTACCAGGGGTTTTTCTCCTCCGTCAGGGATTCTGTCTGTCCTGTTCCTGTTGCACCTGAGAAGCATGGTGCCTGCAGTAGAGGGGGTCTCCTGGAAGTGGATGTCACGTGGAGGGACAAATCTATCAATGCATATTTGTGACAGACGGTGTCACCATGTCCCAGCCACTCATCTAAGCCTTCATTCAATCCTTACAACAAAATGATGATATTTTGGGTTAAACAGACTGTTGTTAAAATCATTTTGACCTGTTTCCTTTTACTTATCTTGATAAGACTATGAGCATCTTGCAAATATATTTCTGTGGGGATGTCCTTGTTTAGGCATGTGGCTTCCTTTGGGGGTGGGAACTGCACCTTTCCTATCTCCACCTGGCACAGAGTAGGGACATGTTTGCTGGACATGGTCACGTGAAGTGTTTAGCTTCCCTGTGATCTTCCTGCTGAGAGAGACTTTCTCTCTGCAAAATGGGACTGGGAAGAAATTGGTTTGTCCAACTCAGAATCATCCTGTAGTTGATCCTGCTTTGGCTCTTGTTCAAGTAGAGGGGGGTCCCTTTTCCAAAGGCCACAGCATGCAGAGGCTGGACTGAGAGCAGTTGGGGCAGAAGCTCAGTGCTGCCATCCACGACTCCATAAGGGCAGCTCAGAAACCCAGATGGTGGCCTCCAGAGGGACACCTCCAGGACAGATTTGCCTCCAGGAGGTGAATGGCTTTGGCTTCAGGAGAGAGAATCTATTCCAGTGGAAGCCAGAGAGAGTAGATTTTGTTCCAGGGAGAAATATTGCCCCAGGCACTCCTAGGAAAAAACCACACACACACACACACACACACACACACACACACACACACACACACGAGAAGCAGCAGATGGGGAATATTGGCCAGGATAGGATGGTTCTCATTCAATTAATATATCAACTAGGGAAGTAATAAGAACAGGGCGTTAGGCGGTGGGCTTCTGGTACCTTAAGCCAGGTGGAGTGAGCAGGAAGATCAAAGTGACATTATCACAGGTGGGAAGAAAATGGCCATGAATTTTCTTCCACTTGAAAAAGTCTTTTCCCTTCTTTAGTCCTTTATTCAGCGTTGATCTGACTTATGTTTGATAAGTCCAGGCACCATTTATAGTTGCTATTAAAAGAAACCTTGAAAATAACTCTACAAAGTCAGGTCCTATTTTCTAGCTTCAGTTTCTTTGTTTTTAAGTCTTAAATGTTCTTTCAGGCCTCGGGGTCTGCCCAGCTTCCTGCCAGTGCTGATGGGCATCCCTGGGAGATGAGGATTGATGGAGAGGGAAGGAGCCAGGCCACCCCTGGGCAGATATTCACCCTGCCCTGGAGAGTAGGTGACTTGGTGGACATCTTCCTCAGGAATCTTTTGACTTCAAGGAGCAGAAACCTGCTTGGACGTGTTCACAGAAAAGGACTCACTGAGTAGATGCTATGAAACCCCTGAAGACCCCTCAGGGCATCAGGGGATTGAACAGTGGTCAACCAGCCATTTTTTTTCCCATGTCCCTCTGCAGGTTTTGGGACTCTCTCCATCTTTCCTAAGATCCCCTCTGCTGAGTAACTGCCTCTGCTTGCTCTCTTGATCCCCACCTGGAATTGGATTGCACACCAGGCCTGCCTCTGGGTGGTAGGAGTCGAACAGGGCAGGAAAGTCTCTTCTTGGGTGAGAGGCCACAGATTCACACCTCCCACTAATGTTTTAACTTAAAAAAATGTGTTGTTTTTTTTTTTTGTAAGGCCTGAGTTTCTCATTGCAGTCCCAAGTCCTTTATGTGGAAATCAATTTTTACTGGGAAGCCCCAGAGAAAGCTAGGGGATGCAGTGTGACCTCCAGAAACAGACCCTGGCTTGGTAGTGTGTGTTCCTTCTCAGTAGCAATGTTTTTCTCTTCTCAACAGAACCTCAATTTTGTTTACAGATTCTCCCCCTGTTTTAAGGGTAGAGGGAGGTGAGACATCAGCGCCTTCTTTGAAAAGGGACAGAGAGTAAATGCTTTAAGCTGTGGGTGGCGGGGCAGGGCAGATGGTCTCCATCACAAGTAGCTGCCGTGACAGCCTGCTGCTGAGGTAGCCTGAACACAGTGACAACGTGTGACGAACGGATGCGACTGTGTTCCGGTGACATGTTTCAGTCATGCTCTGTATGGGGACATTTCTGTCCGGGTTTTTTGTGTGATGTGGTCCCCTGAGACTGTATCGCCCAGTGACGTCATAGCAGTCTTCCTTTGTGGGATTGCACTCCACCATGCGCACACAGGACAAAGACACCTCATCAGGTATTTCTCAGCATGGGTCCTTGGAGTTAAGCAAAGCATACCCCTTTACAAAACCGGGCCAGCAGGTTGTCTTTTGCAGTCTCAATCTGGATTAATCGAAACCAGGGTTTCTTAACCTCAGTCTCACCGACCTTCGGGTAGGGTGATTCTTTCTGGATGCAGGTTGTTCTGTGCATCGTAGGGTGGTCAGCCACATCCCTGGCCTCTACCCATTCAATACTGGCCCCAAAGATGGGACAACTGAAAAATGTCCCTGAGGGGGATTTCCCCCCTCGCTACTGGTCTAAATATAGTCATATGGCCTGAACTGGCCCAGATACCCTGTCTCTCTCTTCTTAAGCTTAAATAAGAAAGAATTAGACCAAAAGCCACTGATGGCCATCTTATAACCTTGGCAGGAATCAGACAGAGTGGAGTCGCTTGGTGGATGGTTGAGTAGCGGGACAGCAAGATCCTGATCCTGTTGAGCATCGGGGTCAGAGACCTGAGTGGAGCCTTTCTTATAGATGGCCTTCCTCATGGTTTGGATATGCAGGGTCCCCTATAGATCCATGTGTTGAAGTGGTCCCCAAATGCAGCAGTGTTCAGAGGAGGGCTCCTGGTCGGTGATTGGATTATGAGGGCTCCGGACCCCATCAGTGGATTAACCCACTGGTGCATTAATAATTTGAAGGCATTATTGGAAGTGGTGGAAACTGTAGGAGGTGGGGCCTATTTGGAGGAAGTAGGTGCTATAAACCCCCTGGGAGGTTCCTCAGGAAGTTATACCTTGTTCCTAGTCCCTTCCTCACTTTCTTTCTGCTATGTGGCTACATGAGGTAGGCACTGTTTACATTGTCATATCCTCTGCCATGATGCTTCTGTCTTGCTACAGACCTCAAAGTGTGGACTGAAACTCCATAAGTCCAAATAAATTTTTCCTCCTTTAAGTTGTCTTTCCTCAGGTGTTTTGTCACAGTGATGAAAACCTGACTAATACAAGTTTCTTCCTCTTTTCTTCTTCTTTCATCCTTGGGATTCAACCCAGGGCCTTGTACTTGCTAGGCAGGTGCTCTACCACACCCTGCCCTTAACATGGGCTTCTTACTGCATGAGATGGCGTATTTCCTTATCGTTTCAGATGCAGTTTCTCAGGGCATTCAGGGAAGTCATTTGTCAAGATCTCCAGAAGAATTTCAATATCTTAACTTCCCAGTATAGCTGTATTTGTGCATAATGGCCGGATATCAGCCTAAACAGGGCAAGGGGGGCTGCAATTAGCAGATTCTCTTATAAGTGGGGAGACACTGACTGATGGGTCCTCTTATGTTTTATTTTGGTTCCACAAAACCTTTGTGAGTTTGCCTTACCATCTTGTCCTAGGCAGATGTGGTGGCGGATTACTTCCTGGGCTTGGAGTCCTGTGGGAACTTGTTCAGCAGTCTGTATCTTTTAGAGGAACTAACATTATCTGATTGGTTACAGATAAGTTTTATTTTATCTTTTTAAAAATATTTTCTTAGTTGTCAATGGACCTTTATTTGACTTATTTATATTCAATGCTGAGGATCGAACCCAGTGCCTCCCCCATGCTAGGCAAGGGCTCGACCACTGAGCCACCACCCCAGCCATTTTTAAAATGGTATCTCTCAAGGAAGGAGATTTGATCAGAAAACCAGAGGCAGCGTTTGGCTTGATCCGTAGCCTTCTCTATTCAAGTCGCAGGGGGTCAGCTTCATGCCCTTGCTGTTTTCAAGCCTTCCTCTCCTTCCCCCACCTTCTCTTCCCACCCACCTCCAGCGCTTGGGTGATACGGAGTTGGTAAGAATGCATGTAGAGCAATGTCAATAAAGGCAAACTCCTAAAATATTTTCACAGCAAGATATTGAGTGGTGTTGGAAAGGCAGCCGGACTCAAGCTGAGGGTCCCTGGCTTTAGACACTGGCTTGGATCTTATGGGTCACTTCCCTTTGCCAAGCCTCAATTTGCTCATCTGTAGGAATGGGTGGAATGATCCGCACCCACGTGCATGCTTGTGGGGACTGAATGAGACCGTGGAGTGAGGGAGTTTCAGCAGGCAGGGATGGGGGAGAGCTGCTGGGCAGAGCCAAGGCAGTGTCAGTCGGTATCCAGGTGACGGTTCTTCTTTCTTCCCCTCCTGGTGGTGCCTAATTTCTTGGGATTTTTCAATTATGGTTGAGGTTTTTAGTTTGGGCTGAGATGAACAGATGTACAGAATCATGGCATTTGCTGGCCATGTTGACCAGGAGGTAAGGCCCCAGGAAGTGGTCTCCCACCTCTCTAGGAGGTGGTCGATGGCACCTCCACACAATTTCCCAGATCTCATAGGCAACTCTTGGCAAAATACTAAGTGTTGCTGGTAACATTATTAGGAGGCGGCGGAAACTGCAGGAGGAGAGTCTTGATTGTAGGAAGTAGGTCACTGGGGTGTCCCTTGGAAGGGTATAGCTTGTCTCTGATCCTTTCCTCCCCAACCCTTCTCTTTCTATGTTTCCTGGCTGCCAAGAGCTGAGCTTTCTTCTACCACAACCTTCCACCATGATGTTTGTGCTTTGGACCAGCCGGCCCTGGACTGAGACCTCTGAAACTGGGAGCCAAAGTGAATCTTTCTTCCTGTTAGTTGAAGGTCCCAGGGATGGAAAGCTGTGGAACACATACTCAAAACCCATAAGAGAGAGAAAAACTCAGAAGCTGGTCCTACCAGAACAAATCCCTCCAAATGGAGAGGGACAGGGTGGGAAACAGCTCACTGTCTGTGCATCTTGGGTTTGAACTTCTCACTATCAGTCATCCTCTTTGTGACCCCTGGGAAAATGAGTCTTTCTAGAATTCATTGGTAAAATGGTGATGGTAGTGTGCCTGCTGAGTGCAGTGGCCCACGCCTGTCATCCCAGCAGCTCTGGAGGCTGAGGTAGGAGGATTGTGAGTTCAAAGCCAGCCTCAGCAAAAGCGAGGCCTTAAGCAGCTCAGTGAGACCCTGTCTCTAAATAAAATGCAAAATAGGGCTGGGTAGGGGGCTCAGTGGCTGAGTGCCCCTGAGTTCAATCTTTGGTACCCCCCTGCAAAAAAAAGTGGTGATAGTAATAGGACTTATATCACAGCATGTTTGAAAAAGGGACATAAGATACATGCCAGGCACACAATGAGATTGCCACCAATGCTGACTTTGATTCTGGTTATTTGGAGGCTGGCTCCTTCTATCTTTCTCAACAGAAACTCTGAACATAACTTGATGACGTTCGCTTATTCACCCAGATTCCGGCGCATACAGTCCTTAGTCTTCCTTTAGTTCCTGTGAGGGTGTGTGTTGGGGGGAAGCTCTGTGTTCAGATGCCATGAAGGACGCTACAAATGGAGTACCCCTCCAGCCAGGCAAGGGGCAGGGGAGCCTGCAGGTCAAACAGGGGCCTGCTGGTGCTGCACACTCTGGGTTTGAATCCCAGCTCTGACCCTTGTGGCCACGTGCCTTTTAGCAAGTTCCTTTGACTCGGTTTCTTCCTTTGCCCAAGGGGGCTAACATCAGTATTGGCTTCTGAGAGTTAATTGAGGTGACGCTTCAGAAGGCCTTGGCAAGATGCCTGGCCCACCGGGTGTGCTGAGCGATGGTGGCTGTGATTATCCAATTAGCACGTGTTGAACATTTCCATTTCTGGGTGATTTTACATCCTCTTTCTTTCTCTATTTTTTTTTTTATGTTAAAGTGCCCTTTATCCAAACTCTATATTGAGCATCCATATTGTGCTCCACTTTGGGGATATGGGAACGAACCCATAGACACAGCCCCTGTTGGTCAAGGGGCTTACCTTTCAGTTGGGTGACAGATTCTGAAAAATATCGGTGGGAATAGGTAGGGAGAAAGAAAACTGCACGCAGAGGAGCAAATTCCAAGGGAAACAAAACTTGTGTGCATGTGAGTGGTGCATGTGTGTGCAGGTGTGTGTGGGATCAGGAAGTTCTACTCAAGAACC
The DNA here is from genome assembly GCF_048772815.1 of Callospermophilus lateralis. Taxonomy (NCBI): domain Eukaryota; kingdom Metazoa; phylum Chordata; class Mammalia; order Rodentia; family Sciuridae; genus Callospermophilus; species Callospermophilus lateralis. The sequence continues at coordinate 148,689,448 of NC_135305.1, read as the reverse complement.
CAGATCTAAGCTGGAAGTAAAGCTGAAGATAGAGTAAGATCCACCCAGGGATGAAGGGGCAGTGGGGTGTGAGGCGAGAGCTTGTGCAAAGGCCCAGAGACTGCAGAAGATATGGCACATTCGTGACTAATATCCTACGAATGTGCTCATCCCTGGAAAATCTGGTTATGGAAAATAGTGGCTTTTTTTTTTTTTTTTTTTTTTGCATCAAGGATTGAACTCAGGGGCACTTGGCCACTGAGCCACATCCCCAGCCCTATTTTTTATTTTGTTTGGAGATGGGGGTCTCACAAGTTGCTTAGTGCCGTGCCAAATTCCTGAAGCTGGCTTTGAACTTATGATCCTCCTGCCTCAGCCTCCTGAGCCACTGAGATTACAGGCATGCACCACTGTACCCGGTGAAAATAATAGATTTTTATGGAATCTCCCCAAAAGAATACCCTAAGATAAGGATTTGAATTTGTTTTGTTTCTTGTACTGGGGATTGAACCCAGGGATGCTTTACCACTGAGTTATATCCCTAGTCCTTTTTATTTCATTTTTTATTTTGAGACAGGGTCTCGCTAACTTGCCTAGGGCCTTGCTAAATTGCTGAGGCTGGCCTTGAACTTGTGATCTTCCTCCCTCAGCCTCCTGAGGTGCTGGGATTATAGGCATATGCCACCATGTCCATCTGAATGCAAGAGTTTTATGTAAGAAGTGGTCCTGAATAGCGGTAGAGGAGAGGTGGGAGGTAGGGAGGAGAAGAGGCCAGTACAGGGGGTTTATCAAGCCAGTTACACTGTGGGTGACTGGGGAGCCCCGGGGCCAGTGTTAACATGTGCCTCAGTTACCCCGCCCAAAGGGTAATGGAACTGGGGGCTTCTGCTCCATCTTCCACCCTTCATTGTTTGGGGCCTGCTTCAAGGGGGCTTTACTACCTGGGCAGTTCCATTGTGCCACATATCAGTAGGCTTCCATGGCTGAAGACAACCCTTGGAATGGAAGCAGGTGCTGGCCATTAGAGTTTGGGCCCGTTGGTAAAGGCAGGGGAATCTGCAGGGCGCCAACCCATCTGCCAGTCACCCCAGCCCTCTTTGTTGCTTGAAGTTGTTGGGGTGGGCCAGGATGAGCTTGTGAAAGGATTTGGGGTTCTGTCCTTTGGGGAGCCACTCTTGGCTGTTAAGCAGAAGTGAGGTCCCATCAGACCTGCAAGGGAGAAAGATCACTGAGGCCACTGGGTAGAGAACTAACTGTTGGTGGCCCAAGAGTCCACACAGACAGAGCATTTGGGAGGCAACTGCAGCTCTCTCCCTGCAGGGAATGACAGTGGCTTAGAGCTGGTGGGGTGGGGACCGAGGGAAGTAATCTGGAGAGAGGATTAGGAGGCGAAATAGACTAGATTTAGTGAGAGCCTGCATCTGGGGAAGGTGGCAGCCCTTTCCCATAAAAATCTTCCTTATGCTAAATTAGACGCAGGTGTCCCCGAGACTTGGCAAGTGGGGCTGTAATTTTCCTGTGCCCCCCGCTGCCACCCCTTACCTGATAAAGCTCTGTCATCTGCTGCAGTCTCGCTGCCCACTCTTCATGGTACCTTCCAGGCTGCTGGGGCCAGCATAAAATAAATAGCCCTTCCTTCTCTCCTTGCCAGCTCTCCTTCTGCCTTGCCCACCCTGCTGTGCCTAGCAAGGGCTGGCTGCAAGTGCCAGCTTCTGAACCAGCGTTATTGTCAAGGAATGTGGAAGCAGCCGGGCCAGGGAGCGAGGGGCGGGCATGAGCCTTCCATTTGCCATCTGTGGCTCCAGTGAGCGCTGCACGTTTGGAGCCAGGGCCGTCTCTGTGTGATGCAGAGAAATGCATTTCAGCTGAACTGGCAATGGGAAGTCCTCGGGAGGCCCACAGAGCCGCTGCCTTCTTTGACAGATGGGGTAGGAGGGGCTCTTGGGATGAGGGGCTGATGCTGAGAGGTGTAGCAATGTTTTATCCCCAAATCCAGATTCTCTACTGAGCCCTGTTGCCAGGATGGGGTCTGCAGCTTAAGAATGGTGCTAGCCCATCATTAAAAAAAGAAAAAAAAAAAATCCCACTATTAGCCATTTTCAACCACAGATACTTTTATCTGGTGTTGAGATCTTAAAATGGTCAGAATTTGAAGGGATTATTCACAAAATATTTATTTCTGATTTTTTTTTTTTAAGTAAAGCAATCCCCACCCCAATCCTGCATTTTAATCATAAGGACACTAAAGAAAGCTGTGGTTCCCTGTCAAACTCCTCCTTTGGCCTTCAATGATTGGTCTAGAAATAGACTCCAGACTCAGGATGAACCAATTAGAATGCTTCCCTGAGAGTTTGGACTTAGAATTGAGAAAGAAGAGTTACCAAATTTCCAGGCCCGAGATTATAATATATGGAAGATGACATATTTTTTAATCCCAAGAAGAAGAGGGGCAAGAGAAAAGCTGATCTGGAGAGAGAGAGAGGGGAGGGAAGGAGGAAGGGAGAGAGAGAAAAAAAATGAGGACAGGGAGGAAGGAGGAGGAGAGAAAGATGAAAGATCATTGTTGCTAAAATATAAGTATTTATTATTCTTTTAGCTCCAGGAAACACCTCAATATTCTTATAATAAATTTACCCTTTTTGGCCAAAGTAAGAATCTTTTTTTTTTGGATGAAGAGGGAAAAAAAATCTCTGTTCACAGATTGTTAACCTTTTAAGAACACTTCAAGGGGTTAGAGAGAAAGTTTGTTTCAGCCCCTGGTCCTGGGAATCCTTTCAGTGTTTACAGATTCTCTGAACAGTGGATGTCTCTGGGAAGTACAGGCTGGGTGGTTAATGAGGATTTTTAAAGGGAGACCTGGGGGAAGTCTGGTAAATAATATCAGACCCTCCGAGGTAGAGGTCAGAAAGCAACATAGTCTGTATATTGGGGAGTTAGACATTTCTTCTTTTCCTCCTTTAGATGTTCAAGGGCTCCTAGGCCAGTCCTGAGAGTCCTTTTTTTTTTTTTTCTATCTATATTCATTCACTAGATAGAGCCTTGTTCTACCTATATGTTCATGACTGTTAGGGTTTAGATGTGAGATGTTCCCAAAAGCTCATGTGTGAGACAATGCAAGAAGGTTTAGAGGTGAAATGATCAGGTTATGAGAACCTTAATTCAATCAGTGCATTAATCCCCCTGATGAGATTAACTGGGTGGTAACTGAAGGTGGGTCGGGGTGGCTGGAGGGGGTCGGCATTGGGGTGTGACATTGGGGTGCATATTTGTTTCAGGTGAGAGGAGTCTTTCTCTGCTTCCTGATCACATTGTGAGCTGCTTCCCTCTGCCACACTCTTCTGCCATGATGTCCTGTCTCACCTCGATCCCAGAGGAAAGGAACCTGCTGTCTATGGATGGAGACCTCTGAAACTGTGAGCCCTCAAATACACTTTTCCTCCTCTCAAATTGTTCTGGTAAGATCCTTTAGCCACAGCAACAAAAAAGCTGGCTAAAACCACGACTGATGTCAAGATTAATAAATCCAGCCGGGATTTCTTCCCTAATCTCTAGCCTCATGTGCCCAAGGGCCTCTGCAGCATTCCTCTGTGGATGTCTCCCGGGTACCTCACTCCAGGTGGCACAGACCAGATCCTTTTATTTCCTAGTCATCATTCACATATTCTATTGAAGAAAGGAATGTAGGGAATGGGTCAGGGTTGTATGAGAAAATAAAATCCTATTTTTAAAATGTCCCTCTGTTTATATCTGGGAGCAGGGGTCTGCTGACATCAGGTGTGGCCACTGCATTTGTAAGGTCCCCTTTGAGATGCGACCCTGGTGCACTAGCCCAGCCCACAGGGCGGCAGGGGAGGAACTCTTCTTCTTGCAGAAGGTGCCTTTGCAGGACCCCAGTGCAGTAGGGGGGATCCATTGCTGGGCTGAGGCAGTGGCTGGGGGTGTGGGGTGGTTCCAAGACAGCTCCATGCAGACTTGCTAGGACTGGGGAGGCGTGGTCCACCTGGCACCTAACTCTTCCCCTACTGCTGTCCTTCTCGCTTAGTGGCAACCCCTTGGCACAATTGTTCCTGCCCATTCTTTCCTTCTCTCCTTGACTCACAATATACATCCAGCACTTGAGCAAACTCTTGGCTCTGGTTTCAAGGGGATCTCAATTCTGGCCACTTTCACTATCCTCCCTGCTCCACCACCACCTCTTGCCTGGACTCTTGCAGTAGCCACTTAACAAGTCCTTGCCCTTTCCTCCCAGAAATCTAATGTCCATTATATTTTAAAGTAGTTTTATTGAGAGATAATTTACATATTATGCAGTTCACCCATTTAAAGCATCTAAGTTAATAGTTTTTAGTATATTCACAGAGTTCTGTAACCATCATCATTGTCTAATTTTAGGATTTTTTTTTTCGGTCACTCTAAAAGGGAATCCTGTGCCCATCAGCATCTATCCTCAGACATTTAATGTACAGAAAGAAAATTAAAAATCTCCTGCCCTTCAGGTTGGGTACCTCTCACATTTTCCTTACTTCTCCCCATTTCCCAGCACACCCTACGCTGCTATCTTTCTGAAAGATTGTCTGTTCCTTGAGCCCTGGGTATTCTTCTGTGCCTCTGTACCTTTGCCCATACTGTTCCCTCTGTGTGAAACACTGTTCTCACAACCACCGTCTATAGATGGTCAACTGGGAGCTCGTGTTCATGACCCAGGTGGCCTTCCATACTTCTTGGAAGCCTTGTATGCCAGAACCTTCCACCAGACTCAGTGAGATGGTCCTTTGCTTCACTAAGCCACTGTTCCGTCACTCTACTGGGATTGGCAGGGTCTCCCCTCTGGACTGTAGATTCAGGGTACACCCAAGGCTGTGTCTCCAGTCCCCTGCATGGTGCCTGGCCCATGGAGAACACTCAGAAACCATGAGCTTCTCTGCACTTTGGCTCCTTGGGTGTTATTTCAGCTGAGACCTGAGGATGAGTAGGAGGGAAAAACCTTTCCCCAGAGATTCCCCTTGGGATTAAGCCCCTGTTGCCCTCTGCAATGACTCACTTCATACGACACCATTTATTTGTTGTATCTTATTAGTGTTTCCTCCCCTTCTTAAATATACCAATTTCACTCAGCTCCTCGTCCAAGACAGTGCAATTATCATACCACCAACATTCCAGCGGAAGTCCCCACCACGCCTGGCTTCCTCTTCTTATTTCAGACCAGGATAGCACCAGCCTGAATGTATCCACCAACCAAACAAATTCATAAAGCCAATTAGTTATATTGATGAGCAATGTTTACGGGTTCTTCCAGATCAATTCATAAATATTATAAATTGAGACAATTTCTAAATAATGTCCTGTGACTAATGGCTCTGGTTGTAGTGGATTTTACCACTTTGTTGAGTACCTAATTGTCCTCAGCATCAGCTGAGTGTTTTTGTGACCTCCCACAGCTTGATGGTGACTCAGCTCAGCAGCTTCAAGGTCAAAGAGTCCGCATTTCCAGCTCCTGTGCTGGGTGACAGTGATCCTGGGATTTAACTTTGTAACCTACATCATTCCTTTTTTTTTTTTCTTTGGTAGTGACAATCTGTCTTCCACTGATTTAGGAAATAAATGTATTCTGACTTTCTGACTTTTATCTGTGCTTTCAGAAGTCAATTAATTCATTTAACAAATATTCAAATATATATGGAGTACTTTTCATGTGCTCAACTCTGCTGGATACTGAGAATACAGTAATGTATTGGTCAGGATGCATTAGATCGTGCTACAGTAACACATTAACTTTGAAATTCCACATACTTAATGCGGCAAAGATTTCTCCTGCTCCTCATTCATGCTACACATCCAATGTGGGTCAACAGAGGGCGCTCCTCCACAGAGTCACTCAGGGACCCAGGCTGCTTTAACATTGTCTATCACTGCCTCAGGGAAATTGGTAACTAGAGAGTTACCATGCCAACTTTTCAGTGCTTCAGCCCAGAAGTAACATGTATGTGCCCATGAGACAGAATTAGTCACATGGCCCCAATTAACTGCTGTCCTTGGAGAGTTTGCCTTGTAGCTTGCATTGTCGAAGTCAGGGATCAAACAAATCATTGCATAAATAATGATTTCATAATTGGGATGATGGTTACAAAGAGTGTTTGGGGTCCTCTGAGAGAGTAAAACAGGAGACCCAGTGCCTTGCAGGTTGTCTGGGGTGGCATCCTTAGGGAAGGGTTATTTCAGAGACTCTCAGTTTTCCTGACAACCAAACCAGACCTGAGGTATGCATAGAAGCTGCTCAGATAAAGACAGGGAATGGGGCTCTCAGCTGTGTGACAATGACAGATCACATCAGATTCTACTTTCAAAGAACTTACAGTACAGCTGGAGAGTTAAGAAACATATATAAATAATAACAAGAATAATATCAGTTCATCAACAATGGCAGCCTGTGGGGTTGGCTGGGTGCTGTGATAATTGGTGTTTGTGCATTATCTCATTTAACCTGAGATCAATAGTTTTGGAAACACTGCCCATCAAAGTGTCTGGGCAGGACTTGAACTTGTGTGTGCACCTGACTTTCATGCCCTTGGCCACTATGTGCTACTTCTATAGTAATTTCTCAGTGACCAACTGGCTTGTCCAGGGGCCCCATGGCCACCAGGGTATAATAGAACAATTACTTTTTTACAGAATGCTTGTCCCCTGCCTTGCTATGAGGATCTCCCTGGATCTCATTTTATCATTAAAATTTGGCTGATCAGAGCTTCCCAAAAATGTTTAAATGGAGTAGGATATTTTTTAAAAATGCAATTCAATATATAAAGCAGATAGAAGTGTTTATTAACCTGGAGAAGATTCTCAAATGTCACCGTCCCCTTTGGCAGTATCTGGTGCCCCTATGGGGAGCCTGGCATCTGGTAAGTGTTCAATAAGCCACCAGGCCAGCTAAAGTGATTTTAAGCCCTCACATATGCAGGGTGTTGTGTTACCAGTGTCCACTAGCTGCAGCTGTTTGGTGAGGAGAATTGACTCCTTTCTTATCCCTTGTGCAAGGTAGAAAAACGCCCCTCCCCCCATGTCCACATCTAGATCATTGAAACCTGTGAATATGGAACTTTATATGGTAAAAGGGACTCTACCAAGAAGACCAAGTTGAAGATCTTGAGCTGGGAGGATTTTGCTGGATCATTTGGATGGGCCCAATGTAATCTTAAAGGTCCTTAGAAGAGGAACAGGTGGGTCTGAGAAGGAGATGTAAGGGAGGGGGAGGGGGAGGGGGAGGGGGAGGAGGAGGGGGAGGAGGAGGGGGAGGGGGAGGGGGAGGGGGAGGGGGAGGGGGAGGGGGAGGGGGAGGGGGAGGGGGAGGGAGAAAGGGATTACCAGACAAGAAATGTAGAAAGTCTTTAGAAGTTGGTAAAAGCAAAAAATTAGATTCTTCCCCAGGACCACAACTCTACTGACATCTTGACTTTAGCCCTAAATGACTCATTTTGAATTTCTGACTTCCAGAACTATAAGATAATAAATTTAAGTTGTCTTTAAAAAAAAATCATTGAGTTAAGGTAATTTGTTACATCAGCAACAGGAAACTCATACATCCCTCTGAGATAAGAATCTATCCCACTCCACAGGTTGTCTATGTCCCCCACTTAGTAGCCATTAGTAGCACAAATGGTAGCATCCCCTTATTGAGAGCCACCACATGTCAGTCACTATGCTTCACTTTCTTTTTTTTTTAAATTTATATGTGACAGCGGAATGCATTACAATTCTTATTACACATATAGAGCACAATTTTTCATATCTCTGGTTGTATGCATTGTATATTCGCTTCACTTTATTTCTCACATCTCATTTGGCACTCAAAACAGCCCTGTGGGTAGGGACTGTCATGTCCGCTGAGTAAAACTGAGGTTCCTGGTCTCTGAAGGTGACATCACCAGCTCAAGTACACACAGGTAGGAAATGTGTATGGAGAGGAGGATTTCAAAGCAAGCCCAAGGGTGTGTAACTCTAAAACCATCACTGTGCTCTTTTGCTTTTAGAAGAGACCAGTGGCAGAGGATGCTGGGAAGGCATCCAGACCCCAGGCTTGCAAACGGTGCCTTCTGCAGAGTCAGATCCCAGACTCCTCGCCGGTGTGGGACATCAGTGTCTTTGTGAGTGAGTTGCTGAACATGGAAGGAGAGTGGAGTTTTGCATCGTGTTTAATTTCATCTGGGAAGCCTGTTCCTTGAAAGCTCAATTTTCTTCCCTGAAAATGGAGAGGGAAAAAAAAAATCCCTCCACCGCTCCACAAATTTCTTCTGGGACAATTAAATTGTCTGCTCAATGTGCAGAATTCTCCATTTGAAAGGGGGAGACCGGGAGAAGAGAGTGATTGCTCTTAGCTGGAGCCCAGAACCAGGCTTATGAGGAAATGGGAAAACAGATCTGCTCTTCTGAGTGTGGGGCCCTGCTGTGTGAATTTGCATGGGGTTTGGAAAATCAGCAGTTGAGCCAGTCGATATAATTAAGGCATACTAAACCCAAAGCCACCGAGCTCTTTTCAAATACGTTTGCTAATTTCTTTTGGTAAGTGGGATTTAATATCATTTTAAATATTTATTGATTATAAAATCATAGAGGCTCATTGTGGAAATCTTGAAAAATAGAGGAAAAAGAATCAAGGGGACAGTCACCTTAAATTCCACCAGACTAACTTATAGTCAGTGTTTTAGGGTGTCCCTTTTTCCTATGACGTTCCTTGGATCATTGAATTTGTAATGCCTATATTTTTTCACTTTATAGTATGTCATGGGCCAGGCATGGTGGTGCATGCCTGTAATTCCAGTGTCTCGAGAGGCTGAGGCAGGAGAATCACAGTTTGAAGCCAGCCTCAGCAACTTAGCAAGGCCCTAAGTAACTTGGTAAAATCCTGTCTCAAGATAAAAAATAAAAAGGGCTGGGGATGTGGCTCAGTGGTAAAGCGCTGCTGGGTTCAATCCCCAATACAAGAAAGAAACAAATTATATCATGATAGTTCTCAACATCATTAACATATCATTTTAAATCAGAGGCAGAAGCACAGTATTTTTAACCTACCTAGGTGAGGTTGGAATCCCAGCTACACCCCTGGCCAGCTGTGTGACCACAAGTGACCACCTGATCCAGGGATCTGGACTCAGATATTCTTCTGAGATTGCCCCAGTCCGGCTGGCTGGGCAAACTAACCCGGGGAGGGTGGGTGGGTAACGAGCAACTTGTGTAGATTGATATAGCAGGAGTGGGAGCCGTTTATTGTAGGACAGGAGAGGTATATATACATTCCACACAGCTTATCTAATTAACATAAACTAGATACAGCAGTCAACCAATAAGGAATCTCCACACTTAATGGCTCGCTTTTGTTACTTCACAAACCACTCCCTCTGGCAAAATGCCAGGCGCCATCCTGACTTGTTTACAGACCCTAACATGAGATCATCCCACAGGTCTGTGCCTCAGGGACATTTGGTAATGTTCGGAGATATTTCTGGTTGTCATAACTGGGGTGACAGGGCAGAAACTTCTATGAGCATCTAGTGTTAGGGACCAGAGGTTCTGCTAAATACCCTCCTGTGCACAGCTCAGCCCCTGCATCTCCCACAACAAAGAATCAACTGGTTCTAAAAACTGAAAACCTAAGATTAACCCCGACCTAACTTCTGAGTTTCCGTTTCCCTGTTTGTTAACCGGTGATGACTTGTAACCCTCCTAGGTTTTGTGTAAGGGTAAATAACAATCCCTTTAATGTACTTGGTAAAGTGTCCTCAGAGCAAACCCCCTTTCTACCCGAGGTGCACATGTTCTTCTCTGTGCTTCTATATCCTTTTCCTCTTGAGCAGCTTTCTCTGTCTGGTCATGAGTCAATATAGCTGCCAAAGGGACCCTACGTAACCTCCATGGTCTATCACGGGGTGGGGGAAGAGACAGGGAGGGGGAGAAAGAGAAGGAGAAGGAATGAGAATCTAAGGATTGGTTATTTACTGGAAAAAAGGTTTGGTTTTCTTTGGATCAGGGCTGGGCTCTGGACCCAATCACCTGTGACTGTGGAAGGCAGGGCCACCTGAATCAATATGGCTGCCTAGACCTGCCCTACAGGTTAAAGGTTTCTCCTCAGATAAGGAATGTGGGAGACGAATAGGGTGGGGAGAGGGGGCGCTGAAACATGTCTGCTACCCCCCACCCTTAAAAAAGTTAACATGATTAGGGACCATCAGTAGGGGTAATAGAGAATGGGAGGGGACACAGAGGGGATCTAGGATCAGAGAGAGAGAGAGAGAGAGAGAGAGAGAGAGAGAGAGAGAGAGAGAGAGAAAATTAACAGTACATTAGGGGCATGTTATTATTTGCTGGTAAATATATATTTCCTGACATGTTAGACCATAATTCATATAACAGATCCCCTTCAGGTGGACATTTAGGTTGTTTCCAATCTTTCGCCATTATCTTAAAAAAAAAATGCTTAAGTGCTTGCAGCAAATTCAGCATCGGGATGCATTTCCAGAAGAGGAATTTCTGGTCAAAGGGTCTGCTCATTTAGAAGTTCTAGTGCTTAATGCTTTCTAAAATAAGCATTGTGACTTCATTGCCCAGAGTCAGGAAATTCTTCAGGGTTTGGACGTAGCTGTTGGTGGCTATTCTGTGCATGCTGATCTGCCGTGGACTCATCCCAAGCAGATGTTGCTATTGAGGTCAGTCTTGTGAGCCCCACCGTTAATCTGCCAGTTCTCTGCTGCTGGGCCAAGGGCAGGTGGAGACCAATCCTTCTCAGTAGGTGGGAAGCAGAACATGTTCGGTTCCCAGCCTCCGACAGTTAAGCGAATATAGAGAGACCCAGGTCCAGGGAAAAGTGGTTATTTTCAGCTCAGTACTCCTTTCAGCCCCAGCTCCAATTTCCAATGGCCTTTTATCTTCTGGATGCCCACCTGGACCCTCCTGAACACCATTAAAACCATGAGTGGGAGGTCAAGGGCTTGAGCTGCTCATGGACTAGGTAGGCTTTTGCTTTGGAGCTTGGGTTGGTGCCAGGAGAAGGTGAACTATGAGTGAAGTGGCACTCCCTTTCTCCACTGAAAAGTCTTAACTGGGCCTCTCCAGGAATCTTCACCATGGCTGATTTTAGGACTGTCAGCAAAAGAGTCTCTGCAAAAGAGTTCAATGTAGATAAACTTCCTATTTTTGTGTTGCCCTGTTTTACTTGGCCACTGGCCAAGAAGATACCAGCACTCCAGGTGCTGGACACCCGCTTACTAGTTTTCACAAATGTATCCAGTATAGTACTTTGAAAAAATGTGCAAACAAGGCCTCTGGCCTTGAGCTGGGCCTCACAGAGATGTCTACGTTTTTAAGATAAGTTACAATTGGGCTCCATGGTAACAGCTGGCAGGGGGAGGAAAGAAAGGGGAGAAGCTCTCCCCCTCTCAGGTGTTGTCCTTGAAGAGTTAACTTGCCCAAAACAGTGAAAGAAAAAGCTTTTTTTTTTTTGGTGAACTTCTGCAGACGGTGAACTTCTGAGCCCCTCCCCTTACATGCTGGGTATAAAACTCTGAAACTCCCTGAACTCGGGGTTCAGGGGATTGATTGATTACAGCAAAAGCTGTGCCCTCTGAACCTGGCTGCAGCCAAATCAAACTGTTTCCTGCTATCTGTGGTGCCTGGCCTCACCTGTCCCTACAACATGAGATGCTTTCCCCCAAAAGGTGAACTATGAGATGCTTTACCCTCACCGAGGCCCCTGGAAACTCTTGTCTAGCAGCAAGCTTTTCATAGTCTTATGGTTCAGAGGTGAGGTGTCCCCCCAAAAATCATGTGTGGGACAATGCAAGAAGGCTTGGAGGAGAGATGTTAACTTAATCAGTTGACTAATCCCTGGTGGGATTGAGTGGTAACAGGAGGCAGGTGGGTGTGGCTGGAGGCAGTGGCTCTCTGGGGTGTGGCCCTGGGGTATATATTTTGTACCTGGAGAATAGAGACTCTCTCTCCTTTCTGATCATGGTGTGAGCTACTTCCCTCTGCCACACTCTTCCGCCATGATGTCCTGCCTCACCTCGAGCCCCGAGGAAGGGAGCTGGCTGTCTATGGATGGAGACCTTGGAACTGTGAGCCCTCCAATGAACTTTTCCTTCTCTACAGTTGTGCTGGTTGGGTCTTTTAGTCACATCAGAAAAAAAAAAAAAAAAAAAGCTGATTAAAACAAGTAGCAATGTGCCCAGGCTTCTAAAAGGTGGAGAGACACTGTGAACAGGTGGCAAGGGGACTCCCCTTGGCTAGATATCACAGATGAGACCTGTAGAGTTTCCACAGAGAGCTTCCTCATCCTGCAATCAATTAATCAAGTCATCAGTTCTCCTGTTTCTATTGTTTCTGGGCCAGGCACTGTCTAGGCCCGAGAAATTGTCCTGGAAAGAAGATTCTGAGGCGAAGATTGACGTGCAGCAGGTGTCTTAGCGAGAGCTCTTGGATCAAGATCTTTAGGTGGAAGGACCACAGCAGGACTGGGAAGAAGGGGGCATTGTGCTGCGGCGCATGGAAGGCTCGGCCAACTCTCCAGGGAGTTTGGAGACTGGATGATCTTTTAGGATTGTCCCAGTTTGGTGGTGAGGAACCAGGCCAACAAGTGATTCGACATGGGCAGCCTTGGGAATGATCTTGGGCAAAACAGCTGAAGCAAACCCTGCGGGGGAATGAGAGCCCAGGGCAGCAAGCTTAGCAGCTGGAAGAGTGAGTCACTCATTCCTGAAGGAGGACCTGGGCAGGGTGTCCTGGAGTCCAGCGCATCCCTCATGGAGCTCACAGGAGTGAGTAGCAAGTATCTCTGGGTCCACACCAGAGTAGGGCCTGAGACAAGGATTGGAGTGTTGGTAGTTTATCTGGGAGGTGATCCCGGGAAGCATGCACGAAAGACAGGGGAGGATGAGATGGGAAAGCAACTGACGAACTAACCAACCAAGTAACTAACCATGAAATTAACTAGTCCGTGTTCAGTTCCAGGCATTGTACTAAGGCTGTCAATGTCCTCCCAAGAGTCCTTTCTTTTGCAACCTTGCTCCAGCCCCCAGGCCCTAGCTCCCGTCCAGTCTTCCGTCTCAGGTCCCAGAAGATGAACTTGGCTTCCACCGGGCTTCAGAGATTGGTGCCTCCACCCCTGGATTTCTTCAGGTGATGTCTCTGCCTTGAAATATGTCCTCACCACCACTTTTTCCATCGTTGCAACCTTGGAGGTGGGAGGATTTCTCCTACAAGTGAAGTCACCTCTGTTCTTTGTCTCATCTCTGATGGTCCAAGTCTTGTGCCAAGAATATGCCTCTCTCTCCAGTTTTTTGGACCTCTGCTCTTCACAGATCCTTTCTTTGCTTACTGTCTGGTTCATATGCCCAATATTGTTGAAAAGAAAAGACTTTCCTTGAACTTCCTCCTCTTTTGGGCCACATTATTCCATTCTTCTTTGACAAATATTTGCAGCTTCCATTCCATGGCCCACTCGATTCTCACCCCAAGCATTTGCTTCTGTAACCCATCCTGCCCTGAAGGGCTATCAAATCTGAACTTGCCAGGGCCACCGTACATCTTGTGAATACAGTTCTCCATTCTTCTTGTCCTCAGGTCTTAATTTCCTTTACTCCTGTGCCAGGCTCCATCTTCTTTTCAAAATTCTCCCTTTCCTAGTTTTTATGACACTGCTTTTCTATCTCTAGGATCTTTCTTTGTTCCCCTCTCTCTCTTTTAAAACTCACTTCTTCATTTTTCTCCCAAGGCTAAGTGCTCTTCCAGGTCGAATGCTGATAACAAACTCTCTTCTTGTGGGTTAGAGTGGTGGGTGGGTCTCACACTTGGCTATCTCTTAGAGTTCCCTGAGATGTTCAAAAACTACTGGTGCCCACAGAAGATTCTTTAGGACAGGGAAACTGTCCTGTTACGATTCTACAACGGGGGGTCCATGTTATCATGCATTTGTTAATACCACGGAGTGTACCGCACCAAGAGTGGACTTAGGCCATGATGATGTCTTGGAGTTAATTCATTGACTTAATCTATTTCTCTGTTGCAGGATATTTGAAAGCAGGGGGGGCTGTGCATGTGTAGGGGCACATATATGGAACTCTGTAGTGTTTACTCCATTTTGCTGTGAATCTAAAACTGTTCTTAAGAATTAAGTTTATTCACTAAAAAAAAAAAAAAAAAAATGCTACTGCCTAAGCTCCATACCCAGAGAGTATGACTTCATTGGCTAGGGTGGGGTCAGGGCATTAATGTTTTTATAAAAGATCTCCAGTTGACTCTAAAGTGCAACCAAGATTGAGAAACACTGGGAAGGACTTGGTGTCTGGGGATTTTTTTTTCTCTCTGTCAAGCTTCACTGGTCACTTTCAAGTAAGAAACCACCAAACTTTCCAATGCTGCCCTTCTCAGAGTTCTCAGGCTGACAACCTCCACTTTTGTGAAATCACAAGAAACCCAATATCTTTTTCATTGTTCCAGACTCCCCCGCCTGTCGTCCTTGTTTCTGACCAGTCTACCCATGGGTGGCTTGGCTACTCAGGTTTCATAAACCTCAGAATCTGTGTCTTGGTCTGTCTTCTGTTGCTAAAGCAAAATACCTGAATCTGGGTACTTTATAAAGAATGGAAGTTTATTTGGCTTACAGTTCTGGAGGCTGGAAAGTTCAAGTGCAAGGTGCTGACATCTGGTGAGGTCCTGCTTGCTGCATCATAACATGGTGGGACAGACCAGCATGTGAGCTAAGCTCTCTTCCTCTTATAAAGCCACTAATTTCATTTTTTGGGGCCCCACCCTTATGACCTTATCTAATCCCAGTTACTTTCCAAAGGCCTCATCTCCAAATACTATGAACATGATTTTGAGGAATGTCTCCAACAAATAAATTCAAAGGGACACACCCAATCAGAGCACCCTGTATCCAGGATTCTTTGAGTTCACGTCTCTGACATCTTTTCCAAAACTGACACCCCACTGGTCCCCATTTCCTGCCTCAGCTTGAATTTTTTCTAGCCTTGAAGCTCAAACTTCAGCAAAGATCAGCTTCTTTTCAAGAACACCTTTTTTTTTTTTTTTTTCTTATTATATAGCTGACTCATGTGAGTTGCAGGAAAAAAAAAAGTAGGAAGGAGATAATAAAAACCATCTCCTATCAAGTTTTGGCACATAAAAATAAATGTAAAAAGGACAAAGGTTAAACAGCCATGTTAGGTCATTTTTGCACTGGTCATGACATCATGAGTATCCCTCCAAATCATTTAAAATAAATCCTATTTATTATTTTATAAAAACGTAGTGCCTGTTCCTTGTGTAAAAGTCAGACAAGGAGAAACAGGAAATCCCCCCTCCCTTCTCCCCTCATTTTTCTTATGGGGGGAAAGAATTAGATATTTCAAAAAAGCATTTGTTGGCATTCCTTCCTTATGTTTTGGATTGATTTTTTTAAAAAAACATTGAATTATATAATCTTCTCAGAGCTCAGGGCATGTAGGGGTTTTAAGTAGGCTCTTTGGGGCTGTTCCACCCACCCCTCTGTCACCACCTCCCCGGGGCTAGCTGCTTTTAATAATTCCTACATGCTATTTAATGGCGAAGGCTGCCTTTCTTTTGAAGGTTGGAAAGCTCTGCTTTATGTTGTGTTGAAAATTGCTTCTGTCCTTTCCTCTGGGCTCTGGGCTTTCTTTATGGAGCTAGGAACCAAAAGCAAAACAAAAATACAAAGCCAAATAAAACATACAAAAAATTCCAAACAGACAACCCTGTGCCTCTGTGACAAGCTCCCTTTCCTTCTTGTCCACTGAGAACTGATCTTTGGTGGCCTCTGTGCACCCAGACCTCCTGGTTCGTTGGGAAGAGTTCTAAATCCTCTTGAGTCTGTTTCCTAAACTCTGAATTGGGCCTGATTACAGTACCTGCCTCCTAATTTGCCGTGGGGATTAAATGAGTAATAATATGTCCATCAACCTCGTTGAAGCCTCATTTTCTCCTGTGTAAAATGGTTTCAGTCCTGGGTGGTGCGGATCATAGGCCTTATTCAGTGATTCGGCTCTTACTCAGTGTCGCCCCCTTCTGTCCTTTCATCCTCATAACAACCCTGCAGGGCAGAAATGATCATCCCCATCATCCGCACTGAGGCAGAGAGGTGAGCTGCCTTGTCTAGTCCACACACTCAGCGAGCAGCAGGCCTGGGCCTGGAACCCCAGTGGGCCCCAGGGTCTGGGATCTTAGCCACATTTGGGGCGGATTAAATGAACATAGATATGCCCGCCCTTCATTGAGCTTCTGGTTTAGAGCTGCTTTCTTTCCCATAACCCTTCTAACAACTCTGTTTAAGCAACTGGCCCTCTAGAGTCATCGAGTGTATATTCAAGATTCTGTTCCCTCACATGGACCCTGATTTGTTTTAGAGTTGAGAGGGTGGGGAGTCCTGGACCTTGCCTGTACTTAGGTCCAAGCTGGGGTGCTGGGTGCTGTAATCAGAATTCCTGATTTGATTCCTCTCGGGTAGGGAGTTTTTAAAAGCTCCCCTGGGTGGCTCTAGACTCCAGGCAGCGCTGAGGACTTTGGTGTAGAGGGGTTTTAACCCCCTCCAGGGGGTGGTTCTCAGCCTCTGCTGCTCAGTAGAACCACCTAGGAATTCCCAGATTCTGAGCTCATGGATTTGAGATCGGCTTGAGCATCAGCCACATGTTTTGAGCTAATTAGTGCCAGTTGGAATTTTACAGATACTGTGTAAACTTATGGAATTCTGGAGTGGCCTCCTCCTTCTAGATTGGTGGGGATTTCTCTCCCAGGAGCCCCTCAGGTCAGGTGCAGATGCAGCCATCTGACCTTATTTACTTATTTATTTCACAGTAGATCTGAGAGGAAAGTTCTGCTTAAGCCCATGTTCCAGATGAAGAAAGTGAGGCACAGAGAGGTTGGGGGACACAGTAAATGACGATTACACAATACCTGTGTGACCACTCTTTCCTTTCAGGGAAGCCTCTCAGATCTGAAGGGATTTTATTTTGGTCTCCTTTTTACAGATAAGAATGAGGTTCAGGGTGGTAAATAACTCTCCCATAGTCAGTGGCCACTGCCCTTGATAGACAGATCTTCTGACTCCCCGGCCATTGAACACCTTCCATGAGGCTGGGTAGGAGGACAGGAATGTCCCCGGGAGAGGTTTGAGGCCCATTTATTTTGACGTGATCTGCATCCCCGGCTTCCGGCTGCAGATGCTGCAAGCTCACTGTGGACTCCTTTCCCCAGGGCTGTGTGGGCCCTGAGTTAGAAAGGCCAAGACACCCCCGATTCTCCTCCGGCACCTGGGTGCTGTTCATTTAGAACATCTGCCCTTGGGTCCCCAAGGCCAGCTCCATCTGAGGTCAGACACAGAAACAGCATCTTACCTTCTACAGGGGAAGATGCAGACCGAGTTGATCAGGCTGAAGAAATGTCATCTGAGGTGCCCAGTCATCCTGGACATGAGGACAGACTCAGTGGGGGGGAAAAATGTGAGAGATGGGTGGCCTGGTTTTTCAACTCCAGGCAGCCAGATTTTATTTAAGAAAATCTTTGAGCTTTAGGAGAGTGACCAGCTGGGTGCTCCAGGGGGAGGGAGCGGGGGTCTTTCTGCCCTGGAGCAGTGGGCAAGATTTGCATATCTGAAGCAGCAACTAGGATTCTCCTAGTACAGGAGCTGATTTTAGGAGGTACAAAGACAAATTTAAAAAAACATTCATTGTTATGTAGTTATGGTAATATAATCAGAAAATCTACATGGTCATTATGTCCTACAATGGAAGTCCCACAAAGGCAAGGATTTTGTTTATTTTGTTCACTGACGATAGCCTCACACCTCAGACAGTGCCTGGCATATAGTAGGTGCCCAATAAATCAATCCATGAATCTCCCAGCACATGTGTAGGTAACCAGACAAAGGATTTGGAATGTAGGCTGACAGGATGGATAGATTAGGAAGAAATTAGTGAGATTTAGGGATACAGGGGAGAGGGTGGCTGGGGGGGGGGTGGGGCAGCAGAGGGCAGGCTGGGAGGGAGGCTAAGCAGGCCCTCAGCAACATAAGCCATCTACCACAAACTCTTTCACGTGAACCTTGAACATCCCTCATCCCCAAGTCCAAAATAAAAAAAAATGTCAAGTGCCCACATGACATCACAAATGGAAAATTCCACAGCCGGCCTCCGGTGATGGGTTGCTGGGTGCACGGAAACCATCGTTCAAAATTACTGTCAGGCCCTGTGTATAAGTGAATTGTGCATTTCGACGTCTGTATCCCATCCTCAGTCTCATTATGTATATGCCAGTATTCCCAAATCCCAAATCAGAAATACTTCTGGCCTCTAGCATTTTGGAGAAGGAGTCCTCAATTAGTCTGAACTCACTAGGTCCTTACAACAAACCTTATAGGGTCTTCATTTTCTAGGTAGGACAACCGAGGCCCCCTGTAGTGAAATAACTTGCCCAGGGACTGGCTGTCCTCTAGATGGCTGTTTGTCAGAGCTGTCAAGGCTGCAGGACTGAGGCCCACATGGGAGTCTGGCAGGTGGGGCAGTGTCCTGGCCTGCCCCAGGCCCTGTGCTGCCCTAGCTTGGGTGGTGAAGGCCTGGGAGGCATCCTTTCTGCTCTCTGGCCCTGGGAGTGGGCTGAGCACACACCACTGCTGCTCGGGTTTTAACCCAGCCGCTGTTTTCACAGGTTTCCATTTTTAGCTCCCTGGACTGGAACGCAGCGTTGAATGCACTGTAAACCTCAATGTCAGTTTGATTATACGAGAGGCGTGTGTGGGCTCGGCGCTCCCCTTTCCATGTCTAATAATAACCGGCTGGATTCTCTCGCCCCTTTTCTTCCAAGGCCCTAAGCATTTTCGTATGCAATGTCCCATTTAA
Source organism: Callospermophilus lateralis (assembly GCF_048772815.1). Taxonomy (NCBI): domain Eukaryota; kingdom Metazoa; phylum Chordata; class Mammalia; order Rodentia; family Sciuridae; genus Callospermophilus; species Callospermophilus lateralis. The sequence continues at coordinate 148,670,576 of NC_135305.1, read as the reverse complement.
GCTCCCAGGGCCCCAGGGAAGCAGCTGGCTGGTGGCTACCATGCGAAAGGACTTCTAGAACGATTCAGTTCGCTTCACACCAGAAGGATTATTGCCATCTGTGTCTTAAATGTAAGGAAATCTGAGTTATAGGACAGCACAGAGATGGGCTGATGGGAGCTGGTTTGATGAGGACCCACTATGTGCATCTTATCTCACTCGCTATGTGCGTCTATCCCACCTGGCAGGTGCATCTGTGAATTGTCTTTTTTTTTTTTTGTGGATGAGAAAAAAGTCCCAGAGAAGCCAAGTGACTGGTTCAAGGACATATAGCTCACAAGTAATCAACCAAGGATTTGACCTTGGATCTAATTCCAAGGCCTTTGGTTTTTTCCTTTGTATCATTAGATGGAATGCTCTAGAAATAAGAGGCACAGTGAGATCTAAATTAATTTTCTTGGCTTCCAGAACAAGATACCCCAGTGTCCCTATCCTTAGAGCTTTGTGGAAATTTGAGACTTGAAGGATGATTTCTCATCAGTATTTTTTTTTCTTGGCAGTACTGGGGATTGAACTTTGGTACTCTACCCCTGAGTTATACCTCCAGTTCTTCCTAGTCTTTGAGACCGGGTCTTGCTAAGGTGCTGAGGCTGGACTTGGACTCGTGATCCTCCTGCCTCAGTCTCTAGGGTCGAGTCACTGGGATTACCACCGTGCCTGTCTTGATCAGCTTTGTCCATCTTCCACCCCCTAAAAATATTGAAAGTTGGAAAGTACTGTTTGATTTTCCTTTCAACCTTCATTCGGGCATTCATTTACCCATGTGTTCAGCAGGCATGTACTGCTCACTCTTTTGTGCTGTATACTGTAGGCATGAAGGAGTGGGAAGAGGGTACAGTCCCACTCTTTGCCTCTTTTCTCCAGGGCCTGATTTTGGTCAAAGCCCCTGAGGGATCTGAACAAATAGCTTCACCTCTCTGAGCCCCAATGTCTTCATCTATGGAATGGGGGATAATAATGGCTCCTAGTTCATAGTGTCGTTGTGAGATGAGGGTATGTGGGGAGCAAAACTCTCCAAGAGTCAAGGAATGGATCAACCTCCAAGGCAGACTTGAAGGTCAGGTACAACTGGATCTAGGTGCTTATATGAGGTGGTCACCTGGTCCCTCTCCATGCTCTCTCAGCCCTGTGCTCATTCATGGGGGCTTCAATCCCAGGAAGCCTCTGTCCCGCTGGTGTGATGGTCCCAGCTCACGATGCAGATACTCCCCACACACCCAGGGCAACAGGACTTCCTTTTTCTCTATAGAGCAAGAGTCATGGGTTTGGGTCCCAATTGGACCAACCAGGATCATGCCCTTGTCTTTCAACCAATCAACCACAGTCATGGGTAGAAGAAACAAATTGATTGGCCAGGTCTGGAGGTGTGTCCTTCCTTCAAGCTGGGGAGGTGAGCAGATGAGATCATCAGCTTTAACCAAAGCACAGGGCTAAGGGTGGGAGAAGGTAGTTTCCCCAAAAGAAAACCTGGGTTCTGTTGCTAGAAGTGAAATGGGTGTTGGGTAGGTGTTGTTAGCCTGGGTTCTCCCAGCAGCAAGCAGAATAGGGGCGAAGAGCTGTGTGCAAATTGTTTATTTATTCAGAAATGTTTATGGGTGAGGGAGGACAAAGAAAACGGACGAAGCCAAAAGAGGACGTGATTTCTGGTAAGATTCCAGTCCTAGCCTGACCCTGCAGGGAGCTCTGGAGTAGAAATCACAGCTCAGGGTGTGTTCCACCCCCAGGCAAGGGAAATGGGTGTTGTGCCCTTGAACCGTCATCAGCCATGGCTTCCAAGGCTATGTAAGATCCCAGGGGCTGCTGAAAGGGAACAGGAATCCAAGAAGCAGGCCACCCCGGGTTGCCACTCTGAGGAGAGCATATACTCATGGGGTCTCTGAAGTGCTGGGGCATTTCCTGTATCAATAAGTAATGATCCATTTGTTGGAACTAGGCAGGGGTTGAAGTCTGGGTTCTGCTGCTGGGCAGCCACTTGTTAGATATGGGACTTTGGACAAGAAATGTAACCCTGAAGCTCATCTATGTGCAGAGCAGAGTGGCATCCCCACCCCTCTGCCCCGGTCTACGTCACGAGGTAGCTAGCTGAGAAATCCCTTTGCATCTGATGTTTCTTCTACTTGGCAAGACTTTTCCTATGGATTGAATGAAATGCCCTGCCCCCTGCGTAATTGCTTTGATACCTTTATGAGTCTATTTTCTCCTGAGAGCCTGCAGAGATTCTAGGAATCCATTTGTTATTTCAATAAAGATTTAGAATACTGTGTTGTAGTCCTTGAGCTTTGTACTGGTTGATTCATCTGATGCTTCTCCAGAGCAGGTATCCAGGAGATTTTCTTGAAACTGAATTTTTCTGTGATCCTCCCAAGTCCATGGTGAGGGATCCTCTCAACGACCAGGTGGTCACAAGGAAAAGAGCCAAGTTGGCCTGTCTGTGACATCGCTCCTGCCTTCTGGTTCACCAAGACCCACCCAAGGGAGAGCCGGTGTGGAGAGAGGAAGCCCAAGGAGATGGCTCCGCTAATGTCGAGCCAGGGCCTCGTGAGAAGCAGAGTGTCCGAAGGGCCTTGGTTACTTGAGAGAGATGGAGAAGAACAGAGTCACAGGAAAGCAGCAAAGAGGGACTATGATTTAAAAAGCATCCCCCCTCCCCAACTTTGTAGCTGCAGAATGCCTGGATCTAATGACATCTTGCTCCAAACTTTAACATGGAAAGCAGATCTTTAAAGGAACTGTTATGGTTTGGGTATGTGGTGTGCCCCCAAAGCTCAGGTGTGAGACCAGGCAAGAACTTTCAGGGGTGAAATGATTAGATTATGAAAGGCATGACCTACTCAGTGGATTAATCCACTGATGTGGATTAACTGAGTGATAACTGTAGACAGGTAGGGTATGGCTGGAGGTGTGACTCAGAGGTTTATATTTTATCCCTGGTGAATGGAGTTCTCTGTGCATCCTGGCTCCCTGTTCTGGGCTGCTTTCTTCCACCATGATGTCCTGCCTCGCCTTGGGCCCAGAGCTATGGAGTCAGTCGGCTGACCATGGACTGGACCTCTGAAACCACGAGCCAAAATAAACTTTTCCTTGTCTACGTGGTTCTTGTCAGGCATGTTGGTTCCAGTGAAGAAAAGCTCACTGAAACAGGAACTCTTTGGTATAACCAGGGTGGAGAGCATTTTTGGTGACAACCTACCAAAGTGAAAGAAACAAGGACACCTTCTATGGTATGAAATTCCACTCTTTGGTATGTCTCTAGAGAACTGCTGCTTTGCTTTCAATGGGCAGATGAAGCATCTAGGGATCTGATCAAACTGCAGATGCAGATTCAGCAGGTCTGGGATGGAATGGAGACTCTGCCTCTCTAACCAACTCCCAGGTAAGATCGCTGCTACTGTGACCTCACTTCGTTCAGCAGGGGCCCTAGAGAACTGTTTTCTAGACTTTTTCTTTTAAATCTTGGCTGTGGCTGCCAGTAAGAAATATATTCTATATTGCCATCTGGCATACACTTATCTATAATTGAAACAAAAGTTTTATGAGGCAATACATACACTCTTATTATACGAAGCAGTCTAATATTTTATCTTCTCTTTTGCCCACAAAAAAAAAAAAAAAAAGGTAGCACTGACCACAAAGCCACCAGAATGATCTCATTCTTCACCAGGGGATCTCAAGCCACACTTTGAGAAATGGAGCCCTAGAGAAATTCTCATACAGTGGAGAACCAGGAGATAGGAAATCTCACTGATGCATTGTTTGCAATAACAAAAAACAATTGAAAAAATAAAACAAAACTAATAACCTGAAATGCCTACCCACAGGAGAGCATGTCAATAGATCTGTGATGGATGCAATCGTACAAGAGTCAAAATGAATGAATTGGAGCCGCACGAATCGGCATCTATCTTAAAAACAATGTTAAGTAAAATACAATTTGCCAAAGGATGTGTGTTATAGGGTGCAGCTTATTTATATACAGTTTAGGGATAGGCAAAGGAATCTGTTTGTCACATAGGAATTCATACATATGTAGAAAGTGTATAAAAGCTCCTAAGGGAGTGATTAACATCAAATTCAGTGAGTATTTGCCTTTTGGGGTGAAGAACATGGGCTGGGGCGGGATGGGGGAGTTGGGGGGTTCTCACTGGCCTACGTAAACATCTCCCTGGATGGGTGAGGAGTTCAATGGTGCTCATTTTTATTAGTCTCTATAGTTTTTATTATTTATTTATTTATTTTTTGCAGCTTAAGGCATTTACTAATAATTAAAGAAAAAGGAAGTTCTTGGATTAAAATTTGTCAAGGGATTATATATTCATTTTTTTAGCACTGCCAGGAAAAATCACTAAAAACTTGGAGACTTCACATGCTGGAAATGGAGCCCGTCACTGTTTTGAAGACACAGCCCCGTTGTGGGTCGTGGCCTTGGGGAGTGGTAGTGGTGACAGTACCTGACACTTGTGTGATTGGGATGTGCTGGGTACAGCGTTTGGTGCCAGCCCGAAGGTGCTGTTAGGGTGGGTCATTTTATGAATGAGGATGCTGAGACAGCCCTTGCTGTCTGTCTGTAAGCCATAAACCCTCTTCACGTAACTTGTGTGTGTGATGATGTGTCTCCCTGGACTCAGGCTGGTGGTGACCCGCACACAGAGGATTCCAGGGTTGAGTGCTCGCCACTGCTTCAAGGCCCAGTTTCTTGGTTTGTTCACTTAAATTTTTTAAACCAAAGTGCTGGAGGTACTTACTATGTGTCAGTCACTGTTCTAGACCCTACAGCTATGACTAAAGCACAATCCCTGTCCTTAGATGCTGGCATTTCCTTACCAAACCCAGAGCCCACAGTAGGCCCTCAATAAATGCCTGATGAATGAATGAATGGATGGATGGATGGGTGGATGAGAGCAGAGAGCAAACGAGGCCTGGCTTTTCCACCCAGGTGTGGATTCAGCCGTGGGAGTCGCCAAGACTGGTCCTGGGATAATGGATAGCACTGTCTTCTGGTGAGGGTGATTTCATCCATCTGAAGGATGGGGCTGTGTAGATCCCTTGCAAGGCTGCTGGGTAGCTTAATTATCCACTATTTATAAAGTGCCTCCAAAGCTGCAGATGGAAAGCCAAGTAAAAATGCCTTGTGTACTGATATGAAGAATTCACTGCGCCCCTGCACCGGGCCTTTCAGGTGGGTTTCTTCAAAGGAAAGAAGTAGCACCTAGTTTTGAGATAATGAATCCTTATATAAAGATCATCTATTTTTTGATTAGAACAAAAACAAGCCCTTTTCCTCTCTGCTGGGCTGGTTTTGGGAGCCATTGCTGTTGAGATGGTAACTTTCTCTCCGTGTCTATCATTTAAAGTAGGTCTTTCAAGTCAACTCTTCCCAGAGCCTCATCCAGGCTTATGAAGTAGCTAGAAGGACCACAAGAACATTTGCATCCTCAATGGATGATCCACCTGTGATCATTTGCATCTCCTAGGTTCACCTGTCTTCACCTGTGCAGGTACCTATTTCTTGATTTCCAAAAGCTTTGTCAGTTTTGTTTGTATCACCATAGAAGAGGCAGAGGTCTCAGGTCATACAAGGATTTGTTCCCTCAGAGCCCTTTTAGGTCCAGAAGAAAGGGGCCTACTGTGTGTTTACAAATGTGACTTCACTTACTCCACTGTTCCTTCAGTTTGGCTGCCCATTGGAATCATCTAGGGAGTTAAAAATGACTGAGGTTGGACCCTGTGATCAATTTGATTTGGAGGGGGCAGCCTTGGTTAGCATCAGAAGTTTTACAATCTCTTCAGCTGATTCTAAGATGCAGCAAAGATTGAGAACTAGTTACGTAATCCTCAAAACAAACCCATGAAGCCATGTCCCCCACCTCACATTAACTAGTGGAAACCGAGACCTGGAAAGTCAGGGGACAGTCACTCGCTGTCATTGATAGCTCATCATCTTGGCATTGTCCATATTCCAGATTCTGTGCCAAGTACATTTAGTGTGTGTTTAATTCTTGCAATGAGTAATTGAAGCAGGAATTAATGTAATTTTTAAAAAACAAATGAACAAACAAAGGTATAAAAAGTCCATGATCTGCCCAAGTCCCTTTACTAGCAAGAGGTCAGCTGCAGGGGAGAGAAGATGGGGCTCTGATTAGGCTTAGACTGTGCTGGGATTTGAACTTTGGCTCCAACCTCTGGTTGATGCAGGACCCAGCCTGTGATCCCAGGGGATCCCAACTCTGTCTCCTCCAGTGCTCCTCTGGGTTAGCATAGTACTGAGCTCTTGAAAATCACCTGGAAAATACTAAGGGGCGGCATGGAGCGTTTAGGGTCAAGGATTAGGCTTCCCAGGCAACCAGGAGCAAGCTTTTTGGTTTGGTGGACTCATTCTTTATCCTTCCCTCAAATATTTATTGAGCTCTATTCCAGAGATGCAAGACTTCCAGGGGCCTCCTGCAGCACCCCTCACTTGCCAGTCAATACCCAAGCCTTGCCTTCACCTGCAGAGGTTGGGATCTGCTTTTTCCTCCCGGTACAGTGAACTGAAGGTGATGTGGGGAAATGGTTTCAGCACACCACAGGGAAAAACGATGACTTTTTATTGGGAAGCCTCCCCCACTCTCTTCTTATTTGAGAAACAGCAAGAGGGAGGCCATTCATCCTATTTCTCTGGGCAGAAGCTCTTCTGAATGGAGAGTGGTTTGGTGCCCTGTCACTCAAACATAAATCCATTCATTCAGTACTTCTCAAGGTCCTGCCAAGTTCCTGGCTCTATGGTAGATGATGGGGACATGTTAAAATTGAGGTGATGTCTCCTTATCCGTGGTGGCCTGAGGATGAGAAGCAGTGAGTTGTGTATAAATCTGGAGGAACAGAGGGCCAAGAGAGCGACAGGTACAGTCACGAGATGGGAGTGAGCCTGCCTGTCTTTTCCTGATGATTAAATCCTTTCTGGCAGGGCTTTCTTGGACTCATAGGCCAAAGCATCCTAACTAATTTGGTCTTGGTTTCAACCCTATGTGGATTCTGGAGATACATGGCTCACTGTCCCCAAACGGCCACCAACATTCTCATCTTGCCTTTACTCTGCCTTAGCCTCTTTTGTCCACAATCCCTTCCTTAGATTCCTAACTGACAGAATCCTAGTGACCCCTAATAGTCCAGGTTGAGTGATCCTTTTTCTCCTAGAGCTTCTTCCATATCTTGACTCTGGGCCATGATTGCCTGCTCCCTGCCTAAAACCTGCAATGGCTCCCCATTGCCTTCAGGACAAATTCTGAATGCTTTACTATGTCTTTGCCATATGCTTTACAATATGGCCTCTGCCTACATTCTCAGATCCACTTTCACCCTGTGATCTAGCTAAACTGAACTTTTCCAAGCTTCCTATATTCTTTTCTCTGAGCTTCTGCATATGCTCTTACCCGGAATACTGTCCTATCTCCCCTTTCTCCAGTTTTAGGTGTTATCCTGGATGGCGCCTCTCTTGGAGGGATCTCCTGAGTTCTCATCCCAGAGTCAGACCTTCTTTTTGATTTTTATGCCTTCTCCAGTTTTATAGCACGATCACAGGCATTTTTTTTTTTTTTTGTTATTCATCCCTCTTTCCTGCCAAGGGTTGTGTTCCATTAAGAGAGGGCTGATTGTCCCATTTCCCATTATACCCCCAGTGCCTAGCATTCTGTGCCTGTGCCAGGCCCAGAATGGGAAGTGCACAGTAAATCAGCATTGGGTGAATGAGCAAATGGATGAATGCCCTGTCTGGATCCTTATCAAACAGAATGCTGACCATTTTCTATCATTCTGCCTTTTAGGACCGGATGCCAATATTCTGATCTGAGAGTCTTAAAATAGTCACTGAGCTAGAAGGAGGCTTGGAAGTTCATTGAATCCTTCTCTCAGTCTTTACACCGAGTCCTACTTGGAGACCATCCATAATTTGATGGTCTTTTTAAGAGATGCGGGGGCTGGAGGTCATGGGTGCTGACTAAGACATTGATTTCATTCTGCGACTCTTTGCTGGGAATTCAGAAGTGGCTAAGACATACTTCCTGTCCTGAGGATTATCCAGTCAGGGAGAAAGACTCTCAAATAAGTTTAGGCACTTATTTAGAAATGGAGGTGTAAGTTGGGAGCATGAAGAGGCATCCTTGACGCGGCCTGGTGGGAGGGTACTGCAGAAGCTTTAGGAGAAAAGGTGTCACTCAATGGACTTTTAGGAGTGCTAGGTTTTTGTCAGAATCTAAGGAAGGGGGTGTGGAGAGAGGATGCTCAGGCAAGATGAGGATGTTGGTGGCCTTTGAGGACAGTGAATCATGGTCTATAGGATCCACACAGGGTTGAAACTAGGACTAAACTAGTCAGGTTGCTTTGACCTGGAAGTCAAAGAAAGCCCTGCAGGAAAGGATTCAAATATCAAGAAGAAAATTAAGTTGCTTCACAAGAATTCTGGAGGGAGGCACTTCCAGAATGGTTAATTGAGAAGCTCAGCAAGGCCACCAAGAATTCTCCAGCTTGTCTCTCATTCCCACCTGCCCTTCCAGGGGGTGAACTGGAGCCTGCGTCCTCTCCTATGGGTTCTTCTTTTTTTTCAATCAGGAAAATGTTTTTCCGAGGCTCCGCCAGCCCTCTTCTCCCCAACCCCACTGGCCAGGATTACACATCCACCCCATGTCCACCAGGAGTGCCTTAGGCTGATCACGATTCACACCCACATGCAGGGATAGGGAAGGATCTAGAAGCCTCTGATGCTCAAGAGATGAACAAAACCATGGTTCTATGAACAAGGGACAGGAGGGAGGTCGGCTAGGCAGGAAATTTTGGTCACTATGGAAACATGGAGCACTGGGTGCTTTGTCCCCAGCCTCCAGCCCAGCGTGGCCCCTGCCTAAGAGCCCCTATCCCTTCCCAACAGATTGCCCTGAGGACCAAGCTCCGACATCCAATGCTTCACAAAGCAGCCTTGCAAACGTGTCGCTCAGCTCCCACATTTGCATAAGGCCAATACCTGGCTATATATTAATATGTAAATGCATAATTATTTATACATGTCATTTATACTTTAAATATATATTCATACAATTTGTATTTTAAATAGGTGTCATTTATACACATATTCAATACATGTCAAGTACACGTGATGCATGAACCGTGTGTGCAAATCTACCTACCTATGCCTTGTGGTCTCACTTCTCCCACTGAACCCTGATTGATCTAGGAGGATTCTTATCAGAGTAACAGCAGCAACTGCATCAATATTAAGCACTTACTGAGTGCCTTTTAAGCGTCAGGACTGTGCAGGGGACTTTAAGCATATGATCTTATTTAATCCTCTCAGCAATTCTACCAGCTGGGACTGTTATCCCTGTTTTGCAGATGAGGAACACGGGTTGGGAGAGGTCAAGTTGCTTGTCTGTCTTCACAGAGCTGGAGAGTGGCAGAGCTGAGAGGCCAATCTGGGTTTGTCCGACTCTGCAAGCTTGAGCGTTAAGCCACAGCACGACACTGCTTCCCTGAAAACCAAATTCTAACCAGACAAATTCTAACTGTATCTTCTGCATCCTCTAGAGCATGAATATTGGGGTGCCCTTCAGCTGTGGAGGAAAAGAAGAGAAGCAGGTTGCTTTGGAAACAGGGTGTTCTCCAAGAGACTGATTTACTTGCAAGCCAAATTAGGGGGCTGAGGCTCTGATTTAAAGTCAGCCAGTTCAGGGGAGAATCCTCTCATCCACTTTTTTGCACGGGTATCATTTGCTACATGCAGGATGACTTTAGGGATATTAAGCATAGTTGAATCACATAGTTCTTCTCATTCGGATGCCGACTCTGCTGATTATGGTGGGGAGAGAGTACCATTTTGGTGCTAAGATATCTCGAACACCTTTCTAGCATCGTCCAATCTCTACCTTTGAACAAGAAAACAAGCCCTAGCCTGAGAGTCTTCAGTAGATGACCTAGCTATAGAGAATTTCACGGCACCTGGCACATTGTATTTATTTTTGCAGTAGACTTCTAATAAATGATTTTTCATTTGTATGTTATGTGTTAGAATTTTCCTGAGTCAAAAGATATGAGTCAATTTAAAGAAACCCAGAAACAGAGCAGGTGGCTTGGCTTAATTGAGATGCCCTGTGTATATAAACTCCAGTTTGGTTTCCAAAGAATTACTATGAAGAAAAGCATGTAAAATAGCTCATGTATAGTTCTTGATATTATAACTTGTTGATATTATATTTGGGATACATGAGGTTACATATATTATTAAATTGAACTTCAATTGTTTATTTGTTTAATGTGGCTGGTAGAAAATGTGAAGTTATTGATGTGGCTTATATCCACACCTGTCATTTCACATTGGCTAATGGCAGTGGCTAGACGGTGGGGCCCAGGAAGGAAGGACCCTGGCTCCCTGCTTCCTGAGAGTACCTTCGTCATCTAACCCAGCACCTGCCACGTAGGAAGGGCTCAATAAATTTTTATTAGACCAGATTAGACATGTGAATAATGCAGAGGCTTATGGGCCTTTTCAATAATTGGACCACTATCCACCCATCATTCTTATTTATTGGGCTTTACTAATATTTTCTGCAAATCTTTAAGAAATTTCTCTCTCTTTCTCTCTCTCTCTCTCCCGGTTTGAAAGTGTCTCAGATAATGATTTAATTTAAGTTTAACAAGCCAGTTATTCCAGGTCAATTAAATGCTACTTTATGATTTAAAACCTATTTATTCAGATTAATAGCCATTACATGGCTTTTATCACATCTCTTTTTGGTTAATATTGTTTAAAAGCATTTTTGATTATGTAAAGCCTCATTTTACATCCACCGACACCTAAAATAAATCCCTTAAAGTAAAAAATAATTTATGCTTTTAAAAACTAATTCATTATTGGTGAACTAATTTATCATAAAAAGAATAAACAGATACAGTTCTCAAAGGGAAAAAATACATTTCAAGGTTCTATAGACAATAGAAGGTGTTCAGCAAGTAGATAGAGTTGACTGAACAGTGAGCTCACATTTAAGTGTTATTATATATTTTAATAACAGCTTTATTGAGATGTAATTCACATATCATAAAATTCACCCTTTAAAGTATTCAGTTCAGTGACTTTTAGTATATTCATAGGTTTGAATCACTATCACCACTATCTGTTTTATAACATTATCATCACCCCAAAAAGGAACCCCAATGTCTTTTAGCAGCCACTCCCAATTCTCCCCTCTGCTCATCTCCTGGTGACCATTACTTTCATTCTCTCTAAATTTTCTGATTCTGGACATTGATATAAACAGAATCACACACTATGTATCTTTTTGTAACTGGTGTCCTTCACTTAGCATAAGTTTTTCAAGGTTCATCTGTGTTGCAGCCTGGATCACTACCCACTTCTTTTAGTGGCTCAATGATATTTCAATATTGGATGGATCAGTGTTCATTTATTCATTCATCAACTATTGAATGTGTGGGTTTTTGAAAGTAAATCCTCTTGTAAAATTAGTCAGGTTATGACATAAACCCCAGGGCTTACTAATAATGATCGCCAGTGTTTACTGAGCACTTATTATGTACCAGGTGTTATTATGTGTTCTATTTATAGTTATTTGTTCCCACTAACCCTTTGAGAGATGTGTGACCATTATCCCCATTATTCTTACAAGGAAATTGGGAAATGGAGACATTAAGTAATCTATACAGGGTAAATAGTCAGTGAGCAATTCCATCCAAGAAGCCTGCATCTTATGTTACATTAAAAAAAAAAAACTCTAATAAGGTTGAATTGGGCAGGGGGAGACTATAGACAGTATATGAATTTTAACATTTATAAAAATTTGCGTAACCACTACCACAGTCGAATGGACACTGTTCCTTCCCCCATGGTTGATCTCTGTGCTCTTTCTTTTCTATCCTTAACTCCTGGAAGCCACAGATGTCTTCCCTATCTTGTAGTTTTGTTTTTGAGGTTGTCATATAAATGGAATCATACCATGTGTAACTTTCCCTCAGCATAATGCCTGTGAGATTCATCTACGTCGTTGTATCTAACAGCAGTTTGTTCCTTGTTTTTAACTGCTGAGGAGTCTTCAGTGGTGGGGAAGCATCAGTTTAGGCAACCACTTTAAAAAAACCCACCTTCTGAAGATTGGAGATGGCTGGTTTGAGGAAGCTCCCAGGCTTGATATTCAAGCAGCGGGAATACTGCTTCTCAGAGAGGTGTGTGAAAGAGGGATTTCACTAAAATTCAACATCGGACAGCCAGAGAGTCTTGGAGAGGCAGGAATTTGGGTACATTAAGCAAAGGAGAGAGAAGTACGTTGGAGCCATGCTGGTTGGGCAGTGGTCACCACAGAGGGAAGGAGAACTGAGAGACACCCAGGGACAGATGGGGCACAGCAAAACCTGGGTTCAGAAAAACAACCTGAAGTTACCTGATCCCAAGGTGGCACTGCGCACTGGTGTTGGAAAAATACTGTTTCCCAACAAGCCTCAGAGAGCTGAGGCTGTGGAGCCGAAAGATCATAACAAAGGTGGCCATGCTGTCCTGGCCAGTACCTGCAGTGGCCTGGGACAGACCTAGCAGAATGCATGTGCAACAGGCCCAGAGAAGATCCAGGGGGATCCCGGTCAGAAAGGGGAAAAGGGAGCCCAGCTCACTGTTTTTTTGAGGCTGGGAGCTCACGGGGGACCAGCTAAGGCACATGCTCTCAGGGACCAACTCTGGGACCTCTGTGTTCCTGGGTGCCCACTGAGCAGGGGATTGACTACCCTGCCCCGTGGGGGAGAATTCTTGGGAGGCTCCTGAGATTCAGACTCTAGACAGAGATCAAAAATTGCCAGTCCCCAGGGGTGTGTTGATCTAATCTCTCCAGAGCAGACAGCACCCAACAAAGCCTCCCTAGGACTGATTAGATCTAAGCCCTGGCCACCAGACCCCACTCACAGAACTCTGCAGCAGCAGCACCCCGGGGTGCGCAGATCTGCTTTGTGCAGACAGAACTCCAGCCTACAGCCCTTCCCTGCCCATCCTAACTCATACTGGGGAGAAGGGAAGCTGAGAATTATTTGAAGCAGCTTCAGTGTTAGGCCATGAAAACTAGCAGTTTGGTGAGCAACACAAAAAAGAGGGATTAACAACTCCCAGTCCTTGTGTTCCTCTCCCTCTCTCCCTCTCTCCCTCCTCTCCCTCTCTCCCTCCTCTCCCTCCTCTCTCTCTCCCTCTCTCCCTCTCCCCCTCTTCCCCTCCCCTCTCCCCCTCCCTCTCTCCCCCTCCCCTTCTCCCCCTCCCCATCTTCCCCTCTCCCTCCTCTCTCTCCCTCTCTCCCTCTTTCCCTCTCCCTCTTTCCCTCTCTCCCTCTTTCCCTCTCTCCCTCTCCCCTCCCCCTCTCCCCTCCCCCTCCCCCTCTCCCCTCCCCCTCTCCCCCCTTCCCTTCTCCCTCTCCTTCCTCTCTCTCTCCCTCTCCCCCTCCCCATCTCCCCTCCCCCTCCCCCTCTCCCCCCTCTTCCCCTCTCCCTCTCCCTCCTCTCTCTCTCCCTCTCTCCCCTCCCCCTCTCTCCCTCTCCCTCCTCTCTCCCTCTCCCTCCTCTCTCCCTCTCCCTCTCTCCCTCTTTCCCTCTCTCCCTCTTTCCCTCTCCCTCCCCCTCTCCCCCTCCCCTCCCCCTCTCCCCTCCCCTCCCCCTCTACCCTCCCCCTCCCCCTCTCCCCCCTCTTCCCCTCTCCCTCTCCCTCCTCTCTCTCTCCCTCTCTCCCCCTCCCCCTCTCTCCCTCTCCCTCCTCTCTCCCTCTCCCTCCTCTCTCCCTCTCCCTCTCTCCCTCTTTCCCTCTCTCCCTCTTTCCCTCTCCCTCCCCCTCTCCCCCTCCCCTCCCCCTCTCCCCTCCCCTCCCCCTCTACCCTTCCCCTCTCCCCTCCCCTCCCCCTCTCCCTCTCCCCCTCTCCCTCTCCCCCTCTCCCCTCCCTCCCCCTCCCCTCCCCTCTCCCCTCCCCCTCTCTCCCTCTCCCCCTCTTCCCCTCTCCCTCTCCCTCCTCTTTCCCTCTCTCCCTCTTTCCCTCTCTCCCCCTCCCCATTTCTCCCTCTTTCCCTCTCTCCCTCCCCCTCTCCCACTCCCCCTCCCCCTCTCCCCTCCCTCCCTCTCCCCCTCTCCCCTCTCCCCCTCTCCCCTCCCCCTCTCCCCCTCTCCCCCCCTCCCTCTCTCCCCCCTCCCCCTCTCCCCCTCTTCCCCTCTCCCTCTCCTTCCTCTCTCCCTCTCTCCCTCTCTCTCTCTCCACCCCCAAGAACAAATGGAAAGAAAGAGTTGGGCATAGATACTGACTATCCATTCTCCTTGACTATTTTGACCACTTCAGTGAAGATGATTCTTTCATTTTTCATTGAGTCTTTTTTTTTGTTCTTGCTGTGCTAATTGGTTCATGAACATGTGGACATATACATATTTCTTTCTCCACCTCCCGTCATTTTTAGCATTTAAAAATGTAGTTATTTTTCCTTGGGTTTTGCCTTGTGTTTGGAGGGTTAGGGTTTCTAGTTTGTGTACTTTTGAACATTTTTCCCTCTTGTTTTTATTTCTCTGTCTTCTTCTCCTGATAACAGCCAACTTCTCTTGTCCCCACTTTTTTCTCCCTCTTTATTTGGTTTCTCATATTTTTCCTCTTCCTTCCTTATAACCATTGCTACACCTCTTCCACCTTCTCTGTTCATTTTTTGAAATTGTAAACCGTCTTTTATTTTACACCTTCTATCACGCTTTCTTTTCTTTTAACTGTATTTTTATCCTCCTTTGGAACTAATTGGTTTATATAACTTCTGCCCACACCGTTCATGCTGTTGCAGTTATGACTGCCGTGGGTGACGGAGTCGACACCTGTTGTTGCCTTTAATGCCAGACCCAGTTTCTGGTTCCTTATTCTTTTTGCTATTGGCAATTGCTGACCCCACCATTCCTGTTTTTATTTATTTATTTATTTATTGGTGGTAATTAACACTGTAGACATCAGAGGAGGAGCCAGGTGTTTATCTTAATGCTGTGTATTGCTCACATCAGTTGTTGCAATTATTTGTTTTCCCCCTGTTCTGTGAGGTGGTGGGAATCTAGAGGGACACTACAAGTTCACAGATAGACTCCCGCTGAACTAAACTCCGCCAAAGGACAACATTCCTTGCTATACACACAAGTTAATGATGACCAATCTTTACCCAGACTTTAATACAAAGAATACAAGAGAGAAAACCCCAAACTAATGTCCAGGCCCCAAGTAGAAATGCCTAGGGGTGGGCCCTCAAGTCCCACCTATGGGCATCCACTGCAATAGCAAAAACAGAACTAACACAAAGATTGTGGATGTTACACCTATGAGGGGGTCTCAATCCAGATCTCTTTAGGACACGTTGGCAAGTGAAGTCTGTGACCCCCCAAAAGCCCACACTGAAGAGTGGAAGAGATATCCATTCCCACAGATGCATAAAGTCCAACACAGTAATATAAAAAATATGAAAAGAAAAAAACCACCCAAGGTAACACAACACCTCCCAAAGTTCATAATTCACTAGCAACTGACCCAAAAGATTTTGAAGTGAATGAAATATCAGATGAATTATTCAAAAGAATGATCATAAAAATGATCAATGAATTCCATGAGAACACAGAAAAATCAATGAATGGATTAAGAAATCAGTACAGGATATGAATGAGAAATTCAATAAAGAGAGATATTGAAAAAAAAAGAAATCATGGAAATTAAAGACACAATAAATCAAATAGAATGTTCAGTTGAAAGTCCCTCTAATAGAATATACCACACTGAAGACAGAATATCAGGGGTGGAAGATAAAGTGGTCAGTCTTGAGCCCTCAGACAGCATTAAAGAAAAGAAAATAAATAACCAAGATCAGAATATACAAGAACTCTAGGATAATAGTAAGAGGCCAAATTTAAGAATTGAGGAGGGTTATGAGATGCAGGTTAATGGAATGGATAACCCCTTCAGGGAAATAATCACAGAAAATTTTCCAAACCTTGTGAATGAGATGGACATCCAGATGTAAGATGCATTCAGAACTCCAAATAGACAAGATTATAAAAAACCTCTCCGTGACACATTATAATTAAAATGCCTAACAACAGGACAAGGATAGAATTTTAAAAGCCTCAAGAGAAAAACATCAGGTCACATTTAGAGGCAAGCCATCAGAATAATTTCTGATTTCTCAGCATAAACTCTAAAAGCCAGCAGGGCTTGGAATGATGTGTTCCAAGTCCTTGAAAGAAAATAACTGTCAACCAAGAGTACTACATCCTTCAAAATTAAATAAGAAATAAATTTTTTTTTCTACGATAAACAGAAACTAACAGAATTCATGACTACTAAACTGCTACCATGAACTTGCTTAAGGAAATACTCCACACAGATGGAATAAGAAACAGACCCCAGAAATCACAAGTGAACAAGTCTCATTTGAAGATTGTTAAGCAAATGAGAAACAGGACTAAATTAAATATTATAAATAAATCAAAATGGCAGTAATTAATAAACATTGCTCTATAATAACATTAAATGAAGTGGTGTCAATTCTCTAATTAAAAGACATAGGCTGACAGAATGGGTTAAAAACCAAGACCCAACTATACATTGTTTGCAAGAGACTCACCTTACAGGCAATGACAGCCACAGACTTAAAGTGAAAGGATGGAAATTGATATAACAAGCAAATGGAGCCTGAAAACAAGCAGGAGTAGTTTCTGTCATAGCTGACGAGGCAGTCTTCAAGCCAAAATTAATCAGAAGAGACAGAGAAGGTCACTTCATGCTGGTAAAAGGAATGATCCAACAAGATTATACAACAATAATAAATATTTATGCCCACAATGGAGGTTCAATTGATTATGTGAAAGACACGACTCAAAGTGAAGCCCCAGATAGATCCAGTACTGGGTGATTTCAACACCTCATCACCCAATACTGGGTGGTTTCAATACACCTCTCTCACCATTAGATAGGTCATCCAGACATAAACTCAGTAAATAATCTTTGGACCTGAATAATATTATAAATCAAATGAACTTTGTCAGAGTCTGTAAACAAGTCAGGATGGCGCCTGGCATTTTGCCAGGGGGAGTGGTTTGTGAGGTGGCACCAGGGAGCCATTAAGTGTGGAGATTTCTTATTGGTTGACTGCTGTATCTAGTTTATGTTAATTAAGATAAGCTGTGTGGAATGTATAAATACCCCTCCGGTCCTACAATAAACAGCTTCCACTCCTGCTGTATCAACGTACACAAGTTATTCGTCATCCCCCGGTTATTTTGCCCAGCCAGCCGGGCTGCGGCGGCAGATGGTGTCCCGTATCGGGAGCCCCGGGACACTTGGGGGTAAGTGATGAGAAAAAAAGCTGCCCGTCCATAGATAGGACAGGAGCAATCTGCTCGTCCCTAGGCAGATAGGGCGAGAGGAAAAATGGCTACTTTGAGAAAAATGGAGAAGATTGATACAGTATGTTTGTGTCTTGTTTTGTCTTGAAATGTTGTATTGTCTTTATGATGAAAATATGGAAGGGGTGAGAAGTAAATTGATAAGGGAAAGAGGCACCCCAGTGGAACCAAGAATAGTTAGGGCATGTGTTGATGGAAGCCCAGGAACTCTAATCAGAAAGAAAAAGAAAGTTCAGAAGAAGAAGGATTATCAGGAAAAAAGTTGCAGCAAAAGGCTATTACTGAATACTTTTCGTTACTGGAGGGTGCATAAATTTGTGTGGCGGCTACCACGTGCGCGAGTCAGTCATGGCGCAGCAAGGGCTTTCCATCACCCCCCGGTTATTTTGCCCAGCCAGCCGGGCTGAGGCAAACTTAACAATCATCTATAGAATGTTTCATCCAACAATAGCTGAATATATCCAACAATAGCTGAACCTCATCTCAGACAGCCTTTTAAACAAATGGTGCTGAGAAAACTGGTTATGCATATGTAGAAAAATGAAACTATACTCTTATCTATCACCCTGCCCCAAAACCAACCCCCAAATCAACTACCTAAGAATAGGATCAGAAACTATGCAATTCTTAGAAGAAAACATAGGTGAACACTCTAGCAGCATACAGGTACCAGCAATGACTTTCTCGATAGTACCCCGAGTGCTCTGGAAATACTGCCAAGCACTAATAAATTGGATAGTATTAAATTAAAAAGCTTCTGCACAGAAAAGGAGAAAAGAATTTTGTAGATAACATGAAGCAAGCCTTTTTCTTTCTTGCTTTTTTTTTGGTACTGGGGATTGAACTTGGGGACACCCGACCACTGAGCCACATCCCCAGCCCTATTTTGTATTTTATTTAGAGACAGGTTCTCAAGGAGTTGCTCAGCATTTTGCTTTTACTGAGGCTGGCTTTGAACTCGTGATCCCCTTGCCTCAGTCTCCCAAGCCACTAAGATTACAGGCAGGTGCCATGGCACCTGGCTGGACATTTTCTTTTATTCTTATCTGAATTTCCATTGATGAAGTATCAGATTTTGAAAATACCACATTTCCCTACTGCAGAAAATGGTGTCTTGGTCATAAATCAAGTAACCATAGATTGTGTATCTATTTCTGTACTCTATATTCTCTTCTGCTGAACTGTCTATCTCTGCACCATTAGCCCCACAATCTTAATTATTTTAGTTTTGTGTATTAAGTTTCCATATATGCCAGTGAGAATCTTTTGACTTCGTAATCTTCTTGTCTTGGATACTCTCAGCCCTTTTAATTTCCATATAAGTCAGAGGATCAGCTTATCAATTGCAGCAGCAGCAACAACAACAACAACAAAAGAAATCTTGTGGAATTTTGATGGGAATATCATTAAATCTAGAGACCAATTTAGGGAGGATGCTTTTTTTTTTTTTAAACAAAACACAAAACAAAACAAAACAATCTTGAGTCTTCTAATCCATGAGTATTATTTACTCCTGCATGGTCTTAGGTCTCCTCTCAGAGTCCAGTGAGGAGACAAATCAGATCTGTAATCTGTAATTTGAGTAGAGAAATGTTAAAGTAAAAATTGTTAATTAGTAAAACTATTTAAAGGATGGATAACTACTTAGAAGGGTCAGGGAGGACTGCAGAGTATAAAAAGAGCAACTGCAGAAAGCAGCTCCTGGGGCAGAGAGATGGGGGATCAGTTAACACAGTTGGAAAATCCCCTTTGCCAAGGCTTCACCAATAGTTAGGGTCCCTGTTCTTGTGTCCTTCCCCACATTCCTGAAATTAATCTGAGCCCTGTGAAATGAAATCAGTATGTCAAAAAATAGCTTCATTCCTATGTTTTTGCAGCATTTATTTTTATTTTTATTTTATGTATTTATTTTTGGTGTTAGGGATTGATGCTAAGAAAGTGCTCTACCATTGAAGGACACCCTAGTTCATTTAATTAGTCTATTTTTTTTTTTTTTTTTTTTTTTGAGAGGGACTCTTGCCATGTTGCCCATATTGGTCTTGAACTCCTGAGCTCAAGTAATTCTCCAGCCTCAGCCTCCTGAGGACCTCAGGTGTCTATCCCAGTGCCTGGCTTTTTATTGCAGTGTTATTCAAAATAGCCAGGATGCAAGTCGGTCCCTCTCTAAGTGGATGAATGGGTGAAGAGGAGGCGCAGTGCACACCCAAGGGAATACGATCCTACCTTAAAAAGAAGGAAATTCTGTCCTTTTGAGCAACATGGAGGAAGCTGGAGGACTTTATCCAAAGAACAATTAAGCCAGGCACAGACAAAACCTGCATGATCTCACTTCCATGTGGAACCTAAAAACATCACACTCCTAGAAGCAGGAGGTAGAATGGTGGTTACCAGAGGCTGTGGAAATGGAGGATTGGAAAGATGTTGGTCAAAGGGCACCAAGTTTCAGTTCAAGACCTCTCTCATACAACATGGTGGCCATGCTTAGGGACAATGGGTCTTATATATGAAAATCACTAGGAATGCTCCCGCCTCCCAAAAATATGTATATGAGGTGATACTGGTTAACTAGTTCTACTTAGCCATTCCACAGTGTTTACACAAATAAGATAATATATATATTATATATAATATTATATATATATATATGCCTTTTATATGTCAGTTAATTTTAAAAAATTAAAACCTTGAGCCATTTATTGGTGAAAATAAAGGGATAAGAGTCAATATTACTGAAGTTTTACTGTTTATCCTCACTTAAACTCCTTAGGGTAGCTGGTGTGGCCATTTTGCATAGGACATACCATGGCTCCAGAAATTATGCTATTTTCCCAAAGTCATGCAGTTGGTGTCAGGATTCAAACCCAGGACTCCCTGGTTCAAGAGTGACCTCAACTATAGAAATTGCTGAACTCTTCTCACTCTTCCATGGCTTTTGAACTTTCCTTCATTATTGGCTTTTTGTTCTTTTCCAATACTCACAGACTGCTAGGTTAATGACATCCAGTCAGGCCACTGTAACCAGATATCATAAAGGGGGTCATTTCTCACAGTCTCGGAGGCTGGGGGGCCCTGCAGCATGCGTAACATCCGGTGAGGGCTTTCTGGCTCATAGATGGAGACTTCCTGCTGTGTCCTCTTGGCAGAAGGGTGGAGGCACCTCTCAGAGGCATGTTTTAATAGGCATCGTCTCATATACAGGGTCTCTGCTCTGGTGAACTAATCATTCTCATAGTAACCCCCTCCTAATTAAATCATGCTGGGGTTTAGGTTTCCCGTATCAAATCTGTGGGAGACATAAATATTCAGACCACAGCCATCAGGTCAAGGAATTTTCCTGAAAAAAAGAAAAAGAAAAAAATATCAAGAAGTCAGCCGTGTCTTCCAGTTATTACCTCAAAACCAAAAAGACATGCTTTTCATCTTTGGGTGGAAGAATTATTGAAGTCAGTCTAGCTTGGCATGTGAACTTATTATTCCCTCAACTGGCTTAGCTGGGGATGGGGGGTGGGGGGCATTACTTGTTAATGAACATTTACTAACTTCAATTAAAAAGAGGTACTTACAGCTGGGCACAGTGGAGCATGCCTGTAATCCCATTGACTTGGGAGGCTGAGGCAGGAGGATCACAAGTTCAAGGCCAGCCTTAGCAACTTAGTGAGACCCTATCTCAAAATTAACAAAACAAAACAAAATGGGCTGGGGAGATAACTCAGTGATAGAGCACCCTTGGGTTCAATCCCCAGTACCCCCAAATAAAGTACTTATAATCACAGCAATCACTCTTATTTTGTAGACTAACTGCTGTGTGCTATGTACTAAGCTAAGCCTCCCTCCACTTTGGTTTTTGGTACCAGGCTTTAAATTCAGGGTCACTCAACACAAAGCCACATCCCCAGCCCTATTTTGTATTTTATTTAGATACAGGGTCTCACTGAATTGCTAAGTACCTCAACTATTGCAGAGGCTGGCTTTGAACTCATGATCCTCCTGCCTCAGCCTCCTGAGCTGCTGAGATGACAGGCGTGTGCCACTGCACCTGGCCAAGCTGGGCCCTTTAGAATATTTCATCTTCAGTCATCAGAACATCCTTCAGAAGTAGTCCTTATTTCCAATGTCCAGATTTGGACATTGAGACCCAGAGAAGGGAAGAACTTGTGTTAAGGAGTTTCAACTCAGAACTTGAACTTGAACCTCTCTGTGGACTACCATAACAATTGCTTATTTTTGCGTAAGCTGCTCGAAGTATCAAGCCTGGCCCTAAGCAACTTTGCAAATGATATTTGCTTTTTCCAAATTTGTTGTAATAGAGTGAGCTTCCCAGGAAAAAGTTGCAAAGTAATCCCGTGAGGTTTCTTTGTGTCTTGGCAGGGAATGTGAACAGTATCTCCAAATTGACCCTTTTGGAAAACCCCAGGAGTTCTGAATCCTTGTGGCTTCCGAGTGACAGGTAAGTAGGATCATGTCAGTCTCCATGGCAGGCTCTCTTCGGCTGTTTGCTCTACATATTTCCTGGTTGCAAATGTTATTGATCTGACAGTTGATTTCCCGAGACACATTAGTTCCAAACTGATGTGAGATGAAAGTCTCACTCTAAGGAAATTGGCCTTGTGAATGGTTTTCCCCCGGGAAGATCATGCTGTACTTACGACCGTACTAATGTGATGAAGAGGTGGCAAATACAATTAGCAGACTTGGCTGGTGATTTTCCAATCATGATGTTTGGGGTATGTTATTGGTTTAGCTGTAATTGAGCTAAGATGATCTGAAAAGGTCTAAACTAGTGTGAAAGTCATTCACGGTTTTGGCTCCAGTACGGATGTTCCTGAACCAGGTGGACCAGTGACATTTGGATGTGCTGAGCCTGGTAGATGTGTGCCAGGTTGGCTGTGGCTTGTCTCTCAAATTCTGTCTCGTTTTTACTCTTGTCAGTAGTAAGGCGAAGACTTCTTTGTCATCTTCTGTCCTCTCCCCAATTCCACCTTTATCATTGTCATTTGGAGCTTGCTACCCATTGTCTCGCTGTCTTATTTCTCCTACAAGTATAATTTACTTAATGTATGCTAAAGTCATCCTTATTAGTCAGGATAATTATCACTAGCTGTCACAGCAGAGACCTGACATCTCGGTGGTGGAGCAGCTCAGGAGTTTATTTTTTGCTCATGCAAAGTCGGATGCGCCTATAAAGTCTGATGTCGGTTGTCAGGGGCTCTCCTCCATCTGGTGCCTCCGGGATCCAGGTGCCTCCCACCCTGTGGTGCCATCATCTCAACACAGACCTGCCTGGAGATCATCCTCCTTGGATCACTTGCATTTTTATAGGATCAAAGACTTCCCGTTTCTTTGGCTGACAATGTATATTCAGGGTTGATGGCATCACAAACAGAAAATAGGGACTTTCTTCCTCCCTGGGGACATTCCAGCCTAAGAGTCCTCCTCTGGGAGAACATTGGCTTAGGCTCTAGGGGAGCACACCTGGAGACTCCTTCCCCTGATGGGAGAGACCTTTGCCCACTTTCCAGGGTGAAGAGCCATCTCTCGCCATCCAGGAGGACAGGCAGGTGACCCACAGCTGGACAGAAGCCCAGAGATCCCTAGATCCTGTGTTCACATTCTTGGTTGTCAGCACCCAGTCGCTTGGCCCCTATCTACCTGCAAGGGAGCCTGGGAGATACAGAGTGACACATGGGTCTTCTATGAGCATTAATCCTCCCCACCCCATCCCCTGTCCCTCCTGGTGACCTTTGTGATAGAGCAGAACTTAAAACAAGATGAATCTGATCAGCAAAACAGTAGTAAGAACATGAGCTCGGACCTGGGTGCTGTTTGCCCCTGACCTCTCCAGGTAATAAATAAAGACATCCTAAGGGCTCTCCTAGTACAACTCCATCCTCAGAACCACCCGGTGAGGAAGAAACAGATCTTGGCCCCATTCTACAGAAGAAGTGCCCAGAGTGGTGCTATTGGAATTCCAGTGACCAACCCATAGGAACAGTGCAGTCCACACCACAAAGAATCATCTGTCAAGAAAGACGGATCTAGAAAACCTGATTCAACTCCCGGAAGGACTGTTGATAGATGACTTTCCATTATAATGGTTCCTGGAAAGTTCTTCTATTTTCTGCACAATGGCTCTTTTTTCCTTTCATTCACTGGAATGATACTTTTTGTTCCCAAAACACCAAACCAATATGGTGAATGAGGTGGTATTCTGATACTGGGATTTTAGGCAAAGACATGCTCACAGATGTACACTCTGATAGTTTCAAGATAGAGTATCATGAGGGATAAATTTGAATCGTGTGCATGTTTGGATGAATCCAAAACCTCTTTATTTGCATCCAAGGGACCGAGGAGAGACACAAAGAGGTGGTTTCATCTTCTACAGGTCACAGGGGGCTCTGGGGTGCCTGTGGTATTCAATATGCTGTGGAGTGGCCGCACTCCTTGATCGACCCCTTATTTGGCCTTGCCAGTGTTTTATTTATTTATTTATTTACTTATTTATTTTTCAGAGCCAGGGTTTGGCAAGCGTCTTCTGTAAAGGGTGAGACGGAAAGTGTCTTAGGCTTTGCGGCCTGGGCAGTCTCTGCTGCATGACTGAGTCCTGCTATTTGAGTCAAAAGCAGCCACAGACAGTCCATAAGAGACCCGGCAGCTCATATTTGGCTATTGTTTGTCAATCCTGTTTTATACCAAGGCTTTTTATTTTTGTAGCAACTTGAGCCTAAGGTAAGCATGAATCCCATGGGGGTTGAAAAGTTGGCCGAGAAAATGGTGCACCTTCCCAAGAATCATTCCTTGGGCCTCTTTCTGCCAGTCTCCGCCCACTATCGTCCTCTCTTCCTCCTTGGGCAGATGCATAAACTCCTGTGGCGTTACACTGACGCACAGGCTACACTTGTTTACTCTCAGACTGTTTATGACATATAACTCATTCTCAGGGTTCAGTGGGTGCGTTTTTCTATCTGTGAAGAAGGCTTGGGAGGGGAGGCAGTGCGTCCTGTTTTTTCCCCTAGACCTGAGTAGAGAAGGTGTGTTTTCATGTAACAGCCTTTCAGGGGGCTAGGAGGAGCATGGGGGGGCTTTCATTTTCAGGAGGAATGAACGGTCGTTAAGTGAGGGAGAGGTGGACTGGGTGGCATCACGTACCACCTCCTCCTCTGGTTCTGAGGCCTCTGCCGTCATCAAGAAGAGCTCTTTTTCTTGTCCGAGGATCTTATTTCCTCTGATAATCCAAGCAGGACGAGGTCCCCACTTCATGCTGTTATTCATAATCCTCCTCCTTTCAAGGGGGCTGTGACGGCTTCTCGGCAAGGCAGTTTGCCATTGCAACAGAGAATCAGGATGCAATTTATGGGTCAAGAAAGGGCCGTTGACAGGTCAGCTAATGGTGTCGAGACACACTGAAAAGTCTCTTCTCTGTGTTATTAGACTTCATTAAAACGAATACTCAGCTACTATATGATTATCAATATCATTATTCAACAATGAGAGTCGTGGGAATTTGAAAATACAATGCAATGGCAAATTCATCATTTTAAAGAGCCTCTGGGTGGCATCATAAAATGCAAAGGATTCTTAGAAAGCCCATTCGGGTCCACTGATATATTTTTGAGGACCTCTTTCCTGCTGGGCTGGAAGAATCCATTTGTATCTCAAAAAGACATTACTGTGGCCTTCAAGCAGCCCACGGTTTAGTGATGAACTCTGAGCTTTAACTACTATGTAGAGTCCAATTTCCTTACATTAGGCTAAATTAAAAGGAAAGCATCTGTTCTCTAATCTCCTGGTTCCTGTACTGTACGCCCATGGTTACTCACCTAGTTTTTTCTGTAAATATTCCTTCCATAGTCTCTCTGTGATCCTTGATTTTTCTCATTTTCTTCCTAATTTCTTGAGATCTGCAAAGGAGTCAGTACACAAGAAGCCACTCTATCCAGTTAAGACTTCTTTGGTTGCAGGTAACTTAAACTGGCTCAAGCTGCAAAGGGAATTGAGTGGCTTTTGAACTGTCGAGGAGAATAGGTCTTAACTTATTTCAGGCTCAGCTGGATCCAGGGGCTCAGATAATGATACCAGGACTCAGTCTTAGAAGAAACCCCTTCTAATACCTTGATCTTGGGCGTCTCGCTCCAGCACCATGAGAATATAAACTTGTGTTTAGCCACCTAACCTGTTGACTTTGTTGCATAACTCTAGCAAACTGACACACAGATTTGGCTCTGGCACCAGAGGTGGGTTTACTTAGTCCCACCTGAACCAGCCTGTGACTAGAAGAGGGCAGGGTTCCTCAAGGGAAATGCAAGGGGCTGTTGATGGACCAAAATGATGGATGTCTGGTAGGGAAGAGAGGACAGGTCTTCCCCACTGAGTTAGAAGATAATAATTATTTAGCATTCATTATGAGCTAGGTCCTGAAAGCACCTGATACTTACTGCAGACCCATCTGGCAGATTATTCTCCTCCGTCTGTGCACCTGCCTGGCTCCAGGGCACAGCTCCCTTCCTGGGTGCTGTTTGGAGAGCCAATGACTTCCAGCTTTGGGTTCTATCACCTCAGTTCTCTTTCCAAGACTGAAAAATCTCTGACTCAGGCTTGGGAAGGATGGGTGTTTAGATGTTAATTAAGGAATTCACAGATCTAAGAGGAATTCACAGTCTGCAGAATTCACAAGTTCTCTTTGGGAGCTGTTTCTGATTTCGATTCAGGTTAATTAGCATTGCAGAACAAGAAGTCCTGGCTGTTGCGCCTCAAAAGTGGGACGGGAGGTAGCCAGTGACCTGTAAGCACCCCAACCATGACTCTTACATCCAAGGACCAGAATCGCAAATCCCTAGCAGAGAGGCAAGATGGAGAAATTTATCGTGTCTGCTGCTTTTCTCTTGAGCTTTTCTTATGTTTTCTGACACTTGATTAGTAGGCAAGTCCCACACCCGGGTCACAGGTTGGCTGATAGATCATGAGCTAACATCTACAACGGAGCAGGGAGCCTGTCCTGAATCTTATCAACGGGATCTCTAGTTTGGCCACGCAGGCTGGGAAACAAAACTGGGAAATATCAGACCCATCCATGGTTACTACATTTCTTTCCCACTCCAACTGAGCCTGGTATTTCTGTTGAAACCATCTGGTGCCCCTTTTGGTTAAGCCCCGAGAGTCTTGGGTGGTACTCATTGGCTGCATTCAAAAGGGCAACCCATGCAAGCAAGTTCAAAAACAAAGTTCAAAGCCTTCTCATTATGGAGTATTTCTCGTCTGCATCCACGAGGCTGTAAAACTGTGCAGAGAAGCAAGCATTCTTGTAAAAATATTTTTTCAATTTCAACTATCAGAAATTTAACAATTCAACCATCTTCCCCGCTGAACAGCAAGCATGGATCCTTTTGAATCCTATCAAAACTTCTTTGTAGGCTGAGTCTCAAGGGCCTTCTGAATTTTGAATGCCCACTTCATGTCCTTGAGTGGATTGTTATTTCTCACAGTCAATGAGTCCTGTCAAAAAGAATCAGACTCTTACCGACTGTCGGACCCTGGTGCATACACCATGTAACCCAGCCTCCGACGTTGGATGGAAAAATCTCCACCAAGATGCAGGATCCCATGAAGCTGATGCACGTGATATTGAAACATGCCTAAAGAACATACAAGATTCATAGACAGCCTTCCAGAATCTGGCCACCTCCGGGGAATCAGTCAGTGTGGATATTTGCCCGATAGGCACAGATTCAGCCACACTGGTTGTCATGGCGACTGTTCGATTGGTCACTGCCTATATCCTACCAGTGATTTGATATTTTTCTTATCGTCCCAAGAAGAGTTAACAGTTGGAGAAGAAAAAAAAAAAAAGTGACAAGAAAAATGAGGTGAGCACTTCAAAAGAGAAAGATTTAAATATCAAAAGATTCCAGAGGGCCTTAGGGAAAATTGGAAAACCCATGAATATATATATATATTTTTAAATGACCCCTTTGCTATCATGTTAAGGAAGCCAAACCTGGAGTGAAGGGTTTTGTCAGAAAAATTATACCAAAAAAAAAAAAAAAGAAAAAGGAAAAAAAGAAAGAAAAATCACTACTTAATTCATTTTCTGTTCTTTATCAGAATTCATGTACAGTTGAAATGCTAACCTAAATTTTGTTATTTTGATAAGGTTTCGTTTCTTTTTATTTAAAAAAGATAACCTTCCAAATCCAGCTCCTGTCCCCCTCTATAATTTGCCATGAAAATAGGGGCTTAGTATTAGGAGTCACTTTAAATGTCTTCTATTAGGATTCATTTTCCTCCCAGGGATGGAAATAAGAAACCCAGAGAGGAGCATCCTCCCCCCCTTTCTCCAGGGCCTTATTGTCCCTCTTCTCCTTCTTGCCATGGTGGTCCCACTTCTCTTGTTCACATCTGTACTCTCTGCTCATTCCTGGTGAGCCAAGGCCTTCACGATTCATACCAGGGGTCACCTTTTCCTGGCTAAGGGCCCTTGGATCAGGGGTGGCCCATGACCCCAGGCCAGCCATTCCAGAAACTGATCAAAGACTATCCACGAGCTGGACCAGGCACATTCACTCTCAGGAATCTCGAAGGGATATGTTTGAACATAGCAGGACACCTCGATGACCTGCTAGTGCATGACACAATATGGAGGTCAGGACGGGTCAACAGCAAGCCACAGGAGCAGAGCTGCCTAATCCAGCAGGTCCTCTGCCCTCAGCATCCTCACCCAGGGCTCTTTACTATGGCATACATGCCCCCTTCTCCTGGGGCAGGTACTCCCAGTCTCTGTAACGTGGGCAGATCTGATCCCGTCCGCAGATCCAGAGTTGTCATCCAACCCAGCTTTGGCCAATCAGCTCATTCCCTGCCCTTGGTCATGGTGATTAGTCATGGGACGGGCACATTCACTGCCCACCGTGGGCCAGGAAGCACTGAGTGCAGGAGTTCTGTTTAAATTGCTAGGGAAAGAGAACCTAAGAGGTTGTGCACCTTACGTGACCAGCTGCCATCCTGAGGGACAAGGAAGCAACGTGGAGGAGAAGAGGACCATTCGGTGAGAAAAATAGGTCCTGTTAACTGTGTTCGAGTCTCTGGATCCCATCATGGTGGAAACCTCAGACTTCTGGGCAAATTCTCTTTTGGTTTCAACTGGTTTGAAAATTGGTTTTATTTCACTTGTTATCAAAAGATCCATGACCTATGCAACATGTTGATTTCATTAGGATGATAATAACAGTTACCCCTTTGGACTATTTTTCCAGCCACCACCCCCTCCCGCCCCCTTTAAATAGCCCCCCCCCCATGCAGAGAGCGTAAGGATGATCATCCTGATGAAGATTGTTGCCAATTCCCGGTGGTTCCTGTGATGTTTTCTCAAGCACCTGAAAAGATTGCCTTCTGAGAGCTAAATCACGAAGTCAATATATTATAGATCAAAGCAGAGCAATGCAAAGTCACCTTTCAGATGGCTCCCGCACCTGCAAGACTTCATGAAATTGGTGCATTAACATATTTAAAGAGAGATGGTATCCTTCATGACCCCACAGAAGCCCAGAGGGCAGAGATTTGCAAAGCCATCTCCTCCAGTGGACCCCAAGTCTGAGTCTTGGAATAGTCCTTGCTCCAGCGGAAAGGCTGGCTTTAGAGAAGTGCTCTCAGTTCCCAGGTGTACAAAAGCGCATCGATGACTGTGGTCAGGGAAAGGTGGTTGCATCTTCTCTGCCATTTTTCCCATGATGCAGCAGTTTCTCTTTCCTTTCTCCTTGAATCCAGGTTCACCCTCTGACTGACTTTGAAAAGCAGAATGAAGCGAAAGTGATGCTGTGTGTCTTCCAAGGGTGGGCTGCACAAGCTTTGCTTCTGCACACTTGGAAGACCCCTTTTTGGAACCCAGGTTCTGAGCTGTGAAGAGCCTCAACTGTGTGAAGAGGCCAAGCTCTCCACCCCAGGGGAACCTCCAGATGACTGACTGCAGCCCCGGTCAACATCCCCAGGAGCAGAATAACCTCCCTGCTGAGCCTGATCAGCTCACAGAATTATGAGAGATAATAAGCCACTGAAGTTTAGGGTTGATTTTTAAGAGTATAACAGATAACTGAAACAACATTGGCTTAAACCACAAAGACATTTAATCATCTTATTTAGCGGGAAGTCTAAATAGGAATAAGGAAGTTTCAGGTTTGGGGCAGGGGATTAATACTGTTATCAGGCATTCATATTCTTTCTTCCTGTCCCTTCCACAGTCCATAGCACTTTGGCTTTTCATTTTTTTTTTCATGGTTGCAAGGTGGCTGCTACAGCTCCGGTTATTTGTATCCATGTTTAAAGCAGAAAGAAGGGGAGAGAGATAGTACCAGTAAGCTCTTCTTATCTCTGTTCCTTTCACTAAGAAGCCAAATGTCTTCCCAGAAGCTTCCAGAGTGACTTGCCATTATTTTTCATTGGTCAGATGTGGCCAGCTTAGTTATAAGGGAAGTGAGTTTATGTTTACCAATCACTATAGTGTGAAGCAACCTTGTGAAAAGGGGTAGACCTGGTGCTCAGCTTTGTTCCCTCTCATCTCTCTAGCAATTCCTTTTTTTTTTTTTTTTGTACCAGGGATTGAACTCAGAGGCACTTGACCCCCGAGCCACATCCCCAGCCCTATTTTGTATTTTATTTAGAGACAGGGTCTCACTGAGCTGCTTAGTGCCTTGCTGTTGCTGAAGCTGGTTCTGATCTCATGATCCTCCTGCCTCAGCCTCCTGAGTGCTGGGATTATAGGCATGTGTACCACCTCACCAGGCTCTTTGGCATTCCTGATGTCTAGCCTTGACGGATGTGTGTGATGAGAAAGTCAAGTTCCCAAGTTTGTACCATTTGTCCTGCTCCCCGCCCTCCTGAATACAAGGGAACCTCGATGACTTCAGGATCATGCGGACATTTGACTTCCTGTTACTAATTTTATGATTCTACTCATATTTCACACAATTTGCCCATAATCCTCAAGAGGTGAGTATAATGGTTAAGAAGCCAGCTCAGGCCCATCTCTCAGTACTTCTGTACAATGGTTGTGTATGTTTTCCTTTCTCTGAGCCTCAGTTTCCTCATCTGTGAGACGGAGGCAATACGCAGACCTTCCCTTTGCCAGGCTGCCATTGAGATTGACAGCTCTGATGTACGCACAGCGCTTGGTGCAGTGTCTATCTAAAACTGGTGCTCACCACGCAATGGCTACTTTTATTTTCGGAAACCTCGTGTCACAACTGGAGGTCAGAAAACCTGGTCATCCAGAACAGTGCTGTCTCCATTCACCAAGCCCCTATTCATGCATTCTGTCCTCATTCAGCGAGCATGTCTGTGGCTCACGAGACACCAAGCTCAGCATTGAGGGGGAAGAGGAAAAGAAATGTAAGACATGTTCCCCAGGCTCAGGGAAGTGCTAACCGGGCTGGAGA
The DNA here is from genome assembly GCF_048772815.1 of Callospermophilus lateralis. NCBI lineage: Eukaryota > Metazoa > Chordata > Mammalia > Rodentia > Sciuridae > Callospermophilus > Callospermophilus lateralis. Next base: position 148,639,703 of record NC_135305.1, on the reverse strand, counting down.
GGCAATCTATAAAACATGAGATGGTGAAGCAACCGTGCACGACACGTCAAGGTGACAGAGTAGCCGGGAGTGCATCGAAGGCTGCTTCAGCACGGCGTGGCCTCTCCCGGTGTGGTGGGAATAGCCTTGGACTTGGAGTCAGACAGCCCCCCTCCCCCATGCACTCCACTCCAGACTGGGTTAGAGACCACCCTCTGCCCCTGGGTTATCCCTCTGAAATGCACTTGCCCACCAGTCACACTCCTCTGTGAAACTGGGAGCAGTGGTCAGTGGTTGGTCATGCTTTTGTTTGATCATTGAGCAGATACTTATTGGGCACCTGCTTTGGGACAAGCAGTGTGCTCTAAGCAATGAGAGCCAGCCAGCCATTGCATCTGTCCCTGACAACCTCAGGACATGGACATGAACAATGTCAGGTGATGGTGAGCTGAGCCCCGGGATGAAACTGGGCAGGGTAAGGAATGTTGGTGGCAGGGATGTGGGGGAGGGCTGGCAGAGCAAGGCAGGGAGTGGGCAGCAGGTGTCACCCCCTGGTGTCTCCTCCTGGGTCTGCCTCTGTTGCAGGCAGTGGGTGACCCCCACTTTCTTTCACAGAGACTGATCCCTAGGGACCGTCTTCTACCCCATACCCCATCTCTGAGTTTGCTCCAGGAGACCTGACATGTGACAAGCCAGCGGATCACAATGGCAGGGCAGGAGCTTCCCGTTGTGGATGGGGACCTCAGGGAAGAGCTCTCAGAAGAGGTGATCTTGGAGCAGAGACCAGGAGGTGAGGGAATTGGCAGGAAGGTGATGCCCAGTGCCCTGAGATCAGATGCCCTCGGGGCCTTTGGGACTCACTAGCTGGTGGCCTGGTGGGCTGAGGCCCATGGATGGAGCCGACTATTGGAAATGTGGGTGGAGAGCGTCTGGAAGGTCACATGTGCAGGGGTCTCCACCTGGTATCCCTGGTGCTGGCCCATGGCAGGTGCTCCACAGGTGTCTGCCAAACCCAGCTGGGTTCTCCATCCAGCTCTTCCTCCTGTCTGTGAGTGATCTTGCACAGGTAACGGCTTCTCCTTTCCATGCCTTAGATGTCCCCCCATAACCAGCAGCAGAAGTGGGACTCCCAAGCTGCCACTCCGTCCTCCCTGCAGGGACGTGAGGCACACCTGTTGCACCCCAGCCTCTCAGCACATAGTCCCCACTAAAAAGGTAGATGCCCCTGAAGCTCCTCCAACCATCCTGGAGCCCCTGAGCCCAGGAAGAGCTGCGTTATGTGGGCAGAGCGGGGAGGTGGCAGAACAGGGAGGGGGAGTTTGGTTCCTCTTTTTCTGATTATAAATAAACCTGATCAAGACATCCCTGGGCCTGAGGGGTAGGCTGCTCCTTTGGTGGGCCCTGATGGCTTTGGTAAAACCTGCAAAATCTGAAAATCATCTCAGGTGCCTAAGACCCCCCCCCCTTTTATGATTTGCATGTGCCTTGGATAAATTGCTTTTTCTGCCTTATTATATATAATTCAGGTCCTTATGGATGTGGGCGGGATGCATACCACTCTCCTGCAATGATTTATTCATTTGGGAGACGCGGAGTGCCCCCACCCGCTCTGCCCAGCCTGCCCGACAGCTTGCAGTGTTGGTGTGGCAGGTGCGGCTTAGGCTCTCCTGGAGAGGGCTCTGTGGTTTCCCTGGAAAGCCGGCCCCGCTGGTCAGGGCCACTTGTCCGGACAGGGCTTTCTCTGAGGCAGTCACCGGCTGAGCTTGGGGCTTTGCAAGACTGAGTTGGAGCTTGTCCCTGCCACCTTGGGTGGGGAGGGTACTCATATGCCCATTTTATTGATGTGGAAATGAAGTTCAAGGACTTGCCCTTGGTCACCCAGCCCAGCACACCTTGCCCACTCACACCTGAGCCAGGTGCTGAATTCATCTGCTCTTGGCACCCCCCCAGTGACGTACAGGTGATTTTCTTCCTGGCTGCCACCTCTGTCTCACAGACAGGGAAATGTCTCCAAGAGATGAAATCAATTGACAGTGTCTCCCCGGTTGGAGGGTGAGCGAATTCCGTTTTCCACAGCAGGTCAACATGGGTTCATTCTTGCTGTCATTTACTGGGTGTATTTTTGATAAAAATATACTACGAACCATCTAGTGTGGCTCATTATTTGTTGACTAAGCGTGGGAGTGACTGCAAATTGGGCAGGTTGGTTTCCTGTTCTCAAAACGCTTGGGATCTTTGCATGGGACATAGGCAAACAGACAGGAGACGGCTGCACTTTGTGAATTTTACGATGCGTACCTTTTCATTCCTTAACTTCTCTGGAATTGGGATGCATCTTACAGTGGGTGGTGTTGTAAAATCTCTGCAGACGGGTATAGCCAGGACAGTCTTTTAAGAACTCTTGCATCTCTGACATTCTGAATGGCACAGAGGACGATACCTTGTAGGAAAACAAAGGTCTTGGTAACTATGATTTTAAAAAGTTATTACTTAGAGACTAATAAAGTTATTTAGAGGATCCATCTAGAGTTTGTATTGAAGATACTTTAGGAATCTCTTAGCCAATGTATTTTATGTCTATTTTTTTCCAAAGTATGTGCAGAGTGATACCTGATAAAAATTGATGATCTAAATAAACCTAAAAGGGCTTTATAAATAAGTGGAAATAAAAATCCTACGTGGTAAGAAAGCAGTGATTCCTAGATATACACCCAAGGGAACCCGGGACATGCCTTATACACACAGGCGCACGTGTTGACAACATTATTCACAATCGCCAGAATGTGAACAACCCAAATGCCCATCAACCGACGGGTGGGTAAAGAGAATATCATCTACCACACAGAAGAATATTATTTGACCATAAAAGGAAAGCAAGTGTGGATACGTGCTTCCCTGAAGATGAACCTTGAAAATATCATGCCAAGAGAAAAGACAAGATGTCAGCTTCGTGAGTCCACGTACTGTGTGACTCCAGCCATGTGACAATCCAGAACAGGGGAGGGGTGAGGGGTGGGGAGCAGCGGGAAGGGAGGAGTGAGCAGGGGGGTACAGGGCTGCTTTTCCAGTTGATGAACATGTTCTAAGACCGTCTGGGGTGGTGTTGGCACAAGCCCGAGAAACTGTGCCTGTCCCTGTGTGAACCAGATGGTACGAGGATTGTCCCAGAGGAAGTTGTTACCGCAGAAAGGAAATATCACTTCAGGGGGTCTCTCAGTGTTACAGCAGTGAGGGGCTGAGATGGGATGAAATGTGGTCAGCGTTATGTCAGTTGTCCTGGGAGATGGTACCATGGGGCACTGGCCCACCAGCCCCGTCTGGGGGAGCTAGGAAGCCTTCCTGGAGGTGGCGGTAGGAGGGTGATGTGGCAGCCGAAAGTCAGGATCAGTGGGAGAGTGGAGGATCGTGACCCAGGCTGGGGGGCTGCCAGGGAAAAGCTGAGAGAAGAGAATCTGTCCTTGACCCTGAGGACCTGGCCTTTCCCAAGGCAGACACTGAATCCACTCCCGTGGTCTCTGAGGGACGTAAAGATGAGTGAGGCTTGTGGTCTGGCACTGAGGGGGAAGCACCCATGCCCATTGTCCCAGGTCGGCTTCAACACATGGTGTCAGGTGTATTCACAGAGGGAAGAGGCTGATGGAGGGTCCTGGGTGAGGCTGTAGAAAACAGAGGGTTGGGACCATTTCCGTACTGTAGTGGAGAGTGAGCCACACGACTTTTTGCAGAGAACAACTCATTCAGCTAAGGGCTTGATCTTCCCATCCAGCCATCCCACAACTCAGCCTTTGGCTCAAAGAGAGATTCTAGGTGATGCACAGGTACCTGTTCATGGAATTTTTTTTTTTTTTGGAGGGGAGGGTACCAGGGATTGAACTCAGGGGAACTCAAGCCCTGAGTCACCTCCCCAGCCCTATTTTGTATTTTATTTAGAGACAGGGTCTCACTGAGTTGCTTAGTGTCTCACCATTGCTGAGGCTGGCTTTGAACTTACGATCTTCCTGTCTCAGCCTCCTGAGCTGCTGGGATTATAGGTGTGCACAGCAGCATCCGGCCACAGAATGTTTTTGAACAAACACATCTGTATGATAAATGGCAAGGCATGGATCCAAGTGGGTGGGTGATAAGGGGCCCTTCAACTCTAGAGCCTACACCAAAAGGGACCCTGTGCTATGCACAGTGGCACATGCCTGTCATCCCAGCTACTCGGGAGGCTGAGGTAGGAGGATCTCAAGTTCGAGGCCAGCCTCAGCAACTTAGTGAGACCCTAAGCAATTTGGAGAGATCCTGCCTCAAAACTAAAAATAAAAAGAGCTGGGGATGTGGCTCAGTGGTTAAGTGTCCTGGGTTCAATCCCAGTACCAGACACCCCTCCCTCTCACCCAAAGGGTGGCCAAGGATGTTGTTAAGGGCAGACCTAGATGGATGCTGATGATCACGGGACTCATTCCGTGGGGTTGAGGGTAGGAGGAAATGAATGAACACACGAGATGTGCTTAGGTCAGCCTTCTGAGCATGAATAGCAGCCTTATTGATTATTATTTTACTAGGGGACTAATAAAGTGGATGCACTTGAAGGCCATTAAACAATCTTGGAAGATCAGAACAATCATTAAGTGAAAGAAAGGCCGACTCTGTCTTCGTGTGTGTGCATATACATATAATTTATTTCTGTCTCTTGGTGCTTTTCCAAAATTCTCTAGAATTTCTCAGGGAACAAGAGTGCATATTGTCACAGGGGCGGCGGGGGATGTTTGGTCTTGTTTTCTAAAGGGATAAGTGAAGACAGGCACATCACCCCAAGAACACAAAGCAACCCCGAGCCCCAGCTTCCATCCGGCCCCAGGAGACCCTTTCTCGCAGCTTCCCTGAGCAGCAGCGCTCAGACCTGCAGCCATTCGGGTGTGACCAGGAACACAGCGTAGGTTGCTCTGTTGGAAAATAGGTAGACAGTTGTTTAGAACCAGGTTGGCTGCCCGTGGGTCCCTTGGAGAGCGCAGACCCTGCACCTTGCCCCTGGCCCCAGCCTTCCTGAGCCAGGTGGCTGTGGCTGGGGAGCAGGATCCCCATTCTAGACCTTTTGTCAGATGGCCGTTGCTCCTGGGAAATCCCGATTCTTGGGCCTGTGTGTGCTGCAGGGTCAGCCCTGGTTTGCAGTGAGAGAGAGAGAGAGAGCCAGCGAGCTGCTCATAAGTTATGAACAGCTGTCATGGCCCCGGGAGGCCAGTTTCTCTAATTTCTCTTCCAAACTGCTCAGGGAGGAGCCAGGGCTCAGGCCTGCGGGGTCCTCTCGCTTTTCTCTGCGTCTGCCGTGGTCAGTTGGGCCCCCCATTCGATCATCCTTTTTGCTTTCTCTCTGACTGTTTTTATGCCTTTAAAAACTGGAGTATAAGACCTGCCATCAGGACCAGAGATCTTAAGCAAACAGCTTCATGAATTTTACCTGGGAAGACACTTGCAGAACTACCACGTGGATCAAGAGGACCCCAGCGGCTCTTTTGTATCCCTTCCCAGTAAATACCGCCCCCAGGATGAGGGCTCCCCATCCTCCATCACCACAGGCCAATGCTGCCCATTTAGCACTTCTATAAATGGAATCGAATAGAAGGAGCCCTTCTGTGGCTGGTTTCTCCACATCGTGTTGGAGATTTATCCGCATTCTTGCAGCTAGCAGTAACTTTCCTTTTTCACACCCGCATATTGTTGGGCTTGTGAGGCTGAGCCAGGAGGATTGCAAGTTGGAGGTCAGTCTCAGCAACTTAGTGGGCCCCTTAGCAATTTAGTGAGACCCTATCTCAAAATTTAAAAAAAAGGGCTGGGGATGTGGCTCAGTGGTTAAGTGCCCCTGGGTTCAATACCCAGTCCCAAACCAAACCAAGACCCAAACAACAACAACAACAATAAAAACCCCCAAACAACCCCATATGCTGCCTCTCCCTTCTGTTCTTTATTTGAATCCCTCTCCCCTTCGCTGTGCTTTCACGGTCCTAGCTTTCTTTCTGTCCCTTGAATATGCCAAGCTGCTCCCCACGCAGACATTGACACTAGCTACTCTTCAGAGAGACCTTCCCTAACCAGTTCATCAGAGAGAGTCTGCCGCAGTCCGGCTGCAGCAAAATAACCGGGGGGTGACAAACTACTTGTGTAGATTGATGCAGCAGGAGTGAGAGCCGTTTATTGTAGGATCTGAGTGATATTTATACATTTTACACAGCTTATCTAATTAGCATAAAATAGATACAGCAGTCAACCAATAAGGAATCTCCACACTTAGTGGCTCGCTTTTGTTACTTCACAAACCACTCCCTCTGGCATTTTGCCAGGCACCATGCAGACTTGTTTACAGACTCTAACATTTCTCTGGCAAAATAACAGGTGCCAATCTGACTTGTTTACAGACCTTAACAAGAGTCCTCAGTTGTTCTTTCTTGGTAACAGTCCCAACCCCGATCCTCTTGCTTTCTGTATTCCAGGGAGCACTTATTCACACCTGTGTCCCCAGTGGCCTGGCTGGTGAGCCTTCCGTGATTGGAGACCCCGTCTTAGTTCCCTGGGTTATTTTTGAAGGGCGTGGTGTGGTCCAGTGTGGATCCCCTGGAAGACCCGGGAGCAGACTGCCTGAGTTTGAGGCAGGTCTCATCTTGGTAGCTGGGCACCCACCATCACCCCACCTCCCCGTGCCTCAGTTTCCCCAGATATCTGGGACATGCTGTTTTGCAGGGAAAGCCTATTATCACTATTTTACACAAATAGAGGAAACAAATATTGATCGAGTGAAAACAGGGTCCCAAGACTGCTCAGCTCCCCAGGTGACAAGTGGCAGCTCCAGGACTTGAGCGCAGGCAGGTCTGGCTGACCTCAGAGTCACGCAGACTCCTGTGGGAAGTGCCCACCGTGTGGGTGAGTGGAAGTCCTTGCTCTGGTTGGATCCGAGGACATGTGGGATGTTTGTATAATAATAGAATTCCGGGACTCTATCGTAAGTTCTTGAAGGTTTGTAAGAGGGTTCTATGGGATAAGTTCACCTGGGCAGGGTCAGTGGAAAGTGTTGTTTTTTTTTTAAAGTTGTTTTTTTAGTTGTTGATGGACCTTTATTTAATTTATTTATTTATGTGTGGTGCTGAGAATCGAACCCAGGGCCTCACACATGCCAGGCAAGTGCTCTGAGCCACAACCCCAGCTCTCAGTGGGGACTTTTTTATGTCACAAAAGAGGGATCTGGGAGTTAGAGACTTGCCTGAGTCCAGCTGCAGCCCACCCATGGCCCTCGCCTTGGGGTCCCCTGAGCTTTGGGCTTTTGCATTCCACTCTCCCTGCTCAGGGGCAGCTGTTGGGGCTCAGCAGCAGAGCACTCACCCAGCACATTCGAGGCCCTGGGCTCGATCCTCAGCATCACATAAAAATAAATAAATAAAGATATTGTCCAACTACAACTAAAAAAATCAATATTAAAAAAATAAAAATCCTGGTCAATTAAAAACCCAAACAGAAAACCAAAAATCTTGACCCAATCCTAAGCAATGTTATCAATGAACTCCTGGCTTGATATTTAGGCAATATTTATGGAGTACCTGGGGTATACCAGACACTGTTGTAGGCATTGGAAATACATCCTTGCACCAAAAAAGAAAATTCCCAATCATCTGGTGGGGGGAGAAGCACATGAGTGAATTAAAAAACTTATGTGATGTCAGGTGGTGACGAGAGATGGGGGTGAGGACAAGCAGATGACAGTAGAGACCAGCAGGGTCATAGAATAGCTATGTGCATAAATTTTCAGATGCACTTGAAATTAATGCATGACTGTTAGAATAAGAATTAATGCATGACTGCTGGAATAAAAATATTCATTCAGGTACTGTTTGGATTTTTCTTATACCTCTAGCATCAAACAAAATACACATCGCCCTTTAAAAAAAAAAAAATCTCCCAACAGCCCCACGAGGAAGGTGGATCAGGCAGGACCACTCTCTTCTCACTGCTCGGGGCAGGTCCTGAGAGGTGCGGGCATATGCCTCTGCTGGGCTCACGAAGCAGGCAGGGCCGGAACTGGGCCTTTTATCATTTTCCAAGCTGGATATGAATTCCAGTCCCCCAAAGAGTTTGACCCTGCAACTGATCTAACTTCCCCATGGAACTGGACGTCCATCCCCAACCTGGGGTTGGCCTGGCAGATGTGGGCTGGGGACATCTTCTGCATCCTTGGAGGACAGGAAACATTGTCACTGATTGTCCTCTTGACTTTGCTCCCTCTGCCTCAGGCTGAGCTGCTGCAAGAGGTAAAGGGACCGATGTTTCAGTGGGGAGATGACATGTCTCTGGCCACCCTCCTTAAGAAGCTTCCAGTCACAAGAGGTGGCAATCACTTTATCTCCTCCTACGGATGTCCCTACTTGGCTCCCAGACCCTCATGCAGTTGGGGTACCCAGAGGCTAGAGTCCCACCCACCTATTCAAGAAGAATAGCAGAACACTATCCCTCCATTCCAGAAGGGGCCTTTCTTTTTTCTTTTTTTGGGGGGAGAGGGGTACTGGGGATTGAACTCGGGGGCATTTGCCTGCAGAGCCACAGCCCAGCCCTATTTTGTACTTTATTTAGAGACAGGGTCTCACTGAGTTGCTTAGTGCCTCATCTTTGCTGAAGCTGGCTTTGAACTTGTGATCCTCCTGCCTCAGCCTCCCGAGTCGCTGGGATGACAGGTGCGCGCCACGGATCCTGGTGCAGAAGAGGCATTTCCAACATGCTGTCTTGGAAGGGTGAGCCCTTTTCAAGGATATTTTCTTATTTGACCCCAGAATAGCTTCCTCTCATGTGAGACATCCGGGGCTCATCTCTGTGCTCAGTTTTCAGTTGGTCCTTGTGAAGCTCAGAGAGGTCAAGTGATGTGCGCAAGGTTGCAGGCATAGGTGGAGAATGGCGTTGAAGGAAGAGAGACAGGATGACCCCAGGATCAAGGCAGACCCGGGTGTCTGCACTTTGCAAACCCCATCGCTCTTGAATGAGCCACTTAATTTCTCTGTGCTCCAGTTTCATTTTTGTTATTATTACTGTGGATTCCCTGGAGAGGAAATTCAGTTTGCCTCTTACTATGAATAACTCCAAAGTAAATTTGACTGGCAGGGTTAGCAAAGTGGAAACTTGCTAGAAATGCAGAGTCTCCGGTACTGCTCCAGATCTGCTGAGTCCGAACTTGTGCTTAACAAGATTCACGTGCATCTTGAAGCTGAAGGAGCACGGGTCTAGAGTCATTTTGGTCAACCTTCCTTGTGCATTAGGGTCACCAGAGGGGGAGCTTTAAAAAATTTACCTGCCTGGGTTCCTTCCCTACAGGTTGTGATTTTGTGAGTTTCTGGAATATAGATTCTGGAAATCATTATTGTTTAAAAGCTCCCCAGTTCATTTGATCCCCAGCCACAAGGGCGAGATTCCTAGGTGTGTTGGGATAACTTGCTTAGGAGTTGTTGGACCGAATGAAGTCTGAAGTTAAGGCCTTCCTGCTGTATGTTGCTTAACTTCTTGTAACAGGAGAACAGTCTCCTCCTCCTCAGGGTTGTAATGAAGACAGAATTAACACTGACCCTGTGTCGCCAATACCCACACACTCATGTTCCTAGATGGGACCCGCTGTGCCAGGGACAGAGCTGGTACGTGGTGATGATTATGCTCGTTAATATTAGTAATTGTCCTGGTATTGTCTTCAGATATTCAAGCCGGGGAGATTAACAGGCACCTGTCATGAGTCTGGTGACAGAAAATATCTGTTGCTGGACTAAGAACGCTGTTCAGCAAGATCAGGGAAATAAGAAGCTGGGCTTCAGTTTATTAAGCACGAACCACGTGCTGATCACTGCGCTGGCTAGGCTGTGAAAGTGTTTTTAAAATTATTCACGTACTCCATTTAGACCAGTGGTTCTCGACAGAGTCAGGGAGGCATTTTGGATTGTTAGAGCTGGGGTGGGAGAGGGGCGGCTGGTATCTAATGGACAGAGGTCAGGGATGCCGCTCACTGTTCTAGAGTGAATGGGACGCACGGCCCCCCTCACAAAGAATTATCTGGTTCCAAATGTCAGTGGCGCTGAGGTTAGGACATCCAGGTTTAGATTCAAGTCGTTCTGTAAAGCATGTTATAGAAAACGGTCTCCCAGCTCCTATCTCCCCTCCCTTCACCAAAGCAACTTTTTTCTTTTTTTTTTTTTAAATACTTTTTTTTTTGTGGGCTATTTTATTTACCTACTATTCTCTGGGAAGGCTGCTGCTTTGAAGATTTCTTTTTTTCTTTCTTTCTTTCTTTTTTTTTTTTTTTTGGTACTGGGGATTGAACTCAGGGGCACTTGACCCCTGAGCCCCATCTCCAGCCCTATTTTGTGTTTTATTTAGAGACAGGGTCTCACTGAGTTGCTTAGTGCCTCGCTTTTGCTGAGGCTGGCTTAGAACTCGCGATCCTCCTGCCTCAGCCTCCCAAGCAGCTGGGATGTCAGGTGGGCACCACTGAGTCTGGCTGGAGACTTCTTGATTCCTCCGTTGTAGACTATCTTGGCTTTTCTCTGTGGAAGGGGGGCTGACGCCTCCTGGGCCTGCACCTTCTCTGCAGTTGCCTGTACCAATCTCCCTTCCTCCACCGCAGACCCACGGTAGTTTCTGTCGGATCAATATTCAAGGTTGACATCACCCTAACTGTAAACGGTGTCTGTCGATGAGTTTCCCCTCCTGCAAAACCTTTTGTTCTCGTTGAAGTTGATAATCGCCTTGTTTTCCCCTTGGCTACATTTTCTATGTACTTTCCACTGACTCAACTCTCACTCTTTGCCGGTTGTCTTGATCTCCTTTCCAGATATTCAGAGCCATCAGGGAGGAGATATATCAAGCTGGCCTCTTGGAAGGAGTCTCTCTTGGAACGGGCGGAGAGTTTTGCAGGAAATGTTTTTACGTAAGACTCCTAACTGTCGTCGTCATTATCATTTGATGTCTGTGTGGGGAATTTGCTCTCAGAGAAGTTGTCTGGGTGCCCAAGATTGGGTAGCAGTAGGTGGAGGAGTCTGAGTTTGTTGTGGTTTCAACGTATCCCCCCAGAATCCATGAGTCGGAAATATAATATTCCAATTAATTTGCTGATAGTATTTGGAGGTAAGCCTTTGGGACATCATTGGGATTAGATGAGGGCTCCCGTGGTGGCATTACTGGCTTGTCTCACCCTGTGGTGCCTACTCCATGTTAGAATGCTGCAGTAGGGCCCTCACTAGAGGACGGCACCATGTTCTTGGATTCCCCAGCCTCCAGAACCATGAGCCAAATAAACTATTCTCTATAAATGACCTAGCCTCAGGTATTTTGTTGTAGCAACAGAAAGTGGACTAAGATAAGATTTGACCCCGGGACTCTGTGACCCCATGGTTCTGGGATTCCTTATGTCCCAGAAGGTCACTTTAGGAGAAAAATTCTCTAAAATAGCTGATAGCTGGACTGTGATCTACCTCTATAAAATTGGAGTCGCTTATTCATTTCTGTATCCATGGCAGCCACCACAAGGTCAGGTGTGGGCAGGACTCTGAGTTCTGCTTGTTGAGTGAATAAATGAAGAATTTTGAGAGGCAGCAGCAGGAGGTGCACATGTTCCTAGGCAGAGGGTCAGAGGAGCTGGGACTTGGTCAGATAGCTGTGGGCAGGTGGTCAACCTTCTAGTCTCAGTCCCAACCTCTGTAAAGTGGAGCCACGGATATCTGCTTCATGGGGCTGTTTTCAAGCAGGCAGAAGAAGCTAGCTAGTGACTGGGACTGTTCGTGCCTCGCAGTTGCTGAGGCTGGCCTTGAACTCACGATCCTCCTGTCTCAGCCTCCTGAGCTACTGGAATTGCAGGTGCGCACCACTGCACCTTCCCAGCGGGGAGTAGATTTTTACAAAGCTTCTGCCTCCTCCTCCCTCTTTCTGTTTCTCCTTCTTACCTTGGGTTGGTCCTTCCTTTCTTCTAAGCAAAACATGACAAAATTAATTTAGACTAAAAAAGAAATGCCTTACGATTGAGAAAAAGATATATCGTAGCTGAAGCTAGTTCTCATATGATAAAATATTTATACTAATGTGTCATAAAAATTGATTTGCTCTTCCCCTGCCTGGTATCATTAATGGGTAGATATGTAACATCTTATTTCCTTGCCTTTTTTTTTTTCTATTCTCTCCTCTGAAAATGTATGGTTTCAAATTATGGGGGGGGAACCATTTTTTTTTCTGAATAATAATAATAACAATAACAGAGGATATCTATTTAGTGCTTACTATGTACCACCCAAGACCTAAGCCCTTTTACACCTTAACTCAGTTATTTAAATCCCAGCCCTGGGGCTAGGAGCTATTGTTTCCCCTGCTCGACAGATGAGGAAACTGAGCCCACTGAGGTCACTAGCTCACACCTCTCCTTTCTAACCCCAAAGCCCTTGCTCCTAACTAATCCCTTTGGTCACCTGTGTATGCTGTGTTACTTTAGCTTTGCAGCTATCCAAGAGGTCAAATGTCCCCCAGCTTTTTCCTGGGGAAAGACACCTAATATGCAAACCTCTTTCAGTCAACAGATGCACTGAGAACTCTGAATTTCTATTTCTGCCTTTTAAATTGGGGGCGATGGGCTGGGGGTGTAGCTCAGAGGCATTAACACATGCTTAGCATGCACACAACCCTGAATTTGATTTGCAGCGTGCGTGCACACACACACACACACACACTCTTAAAAAAAAGAAGAAGAAAGGAAAAGAAAAATTTGATGGTGTTGCAGTTTTTCTAGCCAGGAGTGGAGAAATCCCGGAAATCCATTTTCAAATAGGTTTTAGGTTTTGGCAAAGCAGCATTGGCACCAGCTCAACAATGGTGGACGAAGCGGCCCCCGGAGGAGGGCCTGGGATAGCGAGTCCTTGTTAAACCAGTTTCGCTGTCTTAGGAACATGACTTTTTTTAGTTCCCAGATCTTTACTTCCTGGCGTCGTTGTCCCCTGCCGCATCAACTCTTCCTGAACATGATGTGCACTAAGCCCTGAAGGGTCCAGAGTCAGGGCCAGGCTGCCGGGCAGCTCCCAGACCCACCACTTCTCCCAGGACCAACCCACACACACAGATGCACAAACACACACTCAAGCACACTCACACACACACACACACACACAGAAAGATTCAGAGACTCATGTGTAGACACAGACACACACACACACAGGGACATGCAGGGACATACGCAAACACCCACATATAAACACAGACACAAACAGACAGTACACACGTAGAGACAGATACACATGAACACACACAGACACGCAGAGGCACACACAGCCCTGTGCTTGTTGGTTCCCATCACGGTTTTTGAAATCACACTCTCCACCCTTAGTTGCAGGTCCCGGGACATAGTTGGTGCTCAACGAATCGCCACTGGATAAACAAGTGCAGTAATGATTCCCTTATCCTGTCCCAGCCCTGGCTCCCGTCTTTTGGCATCCCTTGCTTTGAGGTGCCTGAATACAACAGCAAGAGGGGACTGGAAGGGATCCCCGTGTTCGTTTTGGGTGGATGCCAAGCTCCTCAGCACAGCTTTGAAGGTCCTGGGTGATCTGGCTCCTGCCAACTTCTCCTGCCTCATTCCCCGCAGGGCTCTGGTGGGTCCGGCTGCACTCCAGTGATGTTTAAATCTCTTTCAGCTCACAGAATTCTCCGAGGATCTGGTAAAAATGACAGTCCTTCTCCTGCAACATGCAGACCTCGGCACCTTCGAACAACATTCTGTGTGTCATTTCTGGGGACCCTTTGGGCTCATTGGTGGATCTCTAAGAAATTCTTAGAACCCAGGCTGGGAGGCCCTGCACTGCCCTGCACTAGGCGAAGGTGCAGGGCTAGGGACACTTAAGAAAAGGAGGCAACTGTAGGGTCACGAACGGCAGAATTGGAACCAAGGTCCCTCACCTCCAGTTGAGGGCCCCCTCCCTTTGATCACCCTGCACTGAGAAGTGGGTGCCATGTAATGACTTGATGCGACGAGCAATGAGACCAGACGTCCTCCTCAGCCTCTCCATCCATCAAGCCCCAGCCCTGGCAGCTCTGACAGGTGTTCAAACACCAGTGTCGCATCCTTCCTTGTAATTCAGTATTTCACTGATGATTATAAATGGGAACAATTACAGCAGGGTCCTGTGGGCTGGCCCACTGAGCGTCTGCCATGTCACCAAGAAAGCTCATCCTCTAACTTGCAGACTGGAAACAAGAGAGGATTCAAAATAAGAGCCATTTGCCCCAACAGTTGTGACCAGCCAAATTCAGAATTCTTGGGCCTGGGAGATGTGGTCAGCTTAGCCTTCTGCGCTCTATATCTTGTTCCATGGCTGTACCACCTCCCCAATTTTCTAAGCCAGAAACCAGGGCATAACCTCACCTGTCTCTCCTTATTCCCTCAGTCTCCTGGATGGCCAGCCATGTGTCTGATCCATGGGCTTCCGTTATCTTTTCAACTACTGCTTTGCCAACCAGGTCACCACTATCTGCAGCCTGAAGAACAGCCACAGGTTGACCTTCTGAGATATTAGCTTGTGAGTGCTATTTTTTTTTTAAATCCTTTTCACCATTCTGAGTTTGGGCCAGTAATGTGGTGAATCCGTCAGGATAAGGCAACACTCTGCTGCTATAACAAGACCATAGGTGGGTTCAAGACAAAAGTTATTTTGCACATGTGCCAAGTTGACTCTCTGTCTCCGTGATGCTCTGGGGAGGCCATCTTCTGAGATGAGTTCAGCATCGCAGGTGACTCTAATCTATGATTGCTCCAGAGTAATCCATTCTTCTGTAATTTCTGCAGAGGAGAGAAAAGAGAATTGTTGGATGGCTCTGAAATGAGTCCACCCGGAAGTTACACATGTCGCTTCCGCTCACGTTTGATTGGCCACAGCAAGCCATATAACAGTGCCTCATTCCAAAGAGGAGGGGAGTCCCTGGAAGAAAAGAAGTTGAAAGACTGAGTGAGCAGCCTTACACCTCGTCACCTCCCCCAGGGGTGGGTGGTGGGAGCAGAGCTGACAATAAGGGTGGCGACTTGTAAGCTTCTTCATCCAAAATATTGATCCATCTGAGCTAGACTGACTCAGGAAACCAACACCAGCCAGATTCTCTCCTCGCATCTCTCACGAGAAGCCAGGTAGGGGGAGCGTCTGAGGAGGGAGGAGGAGGCTGGGAAGAAGGGAGAAATGAGGGTGGGGGGGACAAGAATAAGAAAAAGAGGGAGGGGGAGAACCGAAGGGAGATGGAGCAAGAGAGGCAGAGACAGAGGATTTTCAATGTGTCCGTTCGGCCTCTGTGAGTTGACTACGAGGGGCACCGTTTTAAGTGTGGAGGCCCAAGGGCGCAGGACATGGGTGTCTTTTTGGTCTCCTCTGATACCCTGATAATCAGCAGCCAGGCTCCCTTTAACGGCAAGAGGGAGAACTGAAGGTCCCGGGTGGCTGAGAGGAGGGTTGGCCCCAGAGCAGGTGGGAAGGGAGGAATCTGGGGAGAGAGAAGGCCGACCCCAGGGTGAGGGACCAGAGTAGCAGAGGTGGGTGCTGAGGTCACCAGGTGAGGACCAAAGGAGGAGGTGGCTTCATCTCAGCGAAGGTCACTTCAAGAGCCAGAAGGGCCATGCTACATTAGAGGCAGAGGCTGATCAAGAATAAAAGGATCAGCCCTCTCCCCAGCCAGAGTATTAGGCTCCCCTGTGCACAAGTTCCTTGGAGGGAATGACAGAGATGGAAGAGAATAAACATCTATTTTAGTCATTTTTTTATGTATATAGTGGAAAGTATTTAATCTGAAAAACACAGAGTAAAAAATATTTTTGAGTCTTATCCTGAAGTTCTTTTTTTTTCTTTCAAATTTATTGGTTCTTTGTAGTTATACGTGCCAGTCGAATCTGTTTTGATATCAGAAAGACCTGACAAGAACAATCTAGAGGAGGAAACATTTATTTTGACTCATGGTTTCAGAGGTTTGGTTCCTGGTCAGCCAACTCCACAGGTCTGGGCCTTGGTTGAGGGACAGCATCATGGTGGAAGAGCTGGGGGGCGGGGAGGGGACAGCTGTTCAGTTCATGGCAACTAAAAAGCAGAACAGAGAGCTCTGCTCACCAGGGACAAAATATGAACCCAAAGGCACACCCTCAGTGACCTACTTCCAGCCATACCCTACATGCCTACAGTTACCACCCAGTTAAGCGATAAGTGGATTAATCCACTGACTGGATCACAACCCTCACAATCTATTCATTCCACCTCTGAACATTCTTGCATGTCTCATGCATGAGCAATTGAGGGGCAGCTCCTATCCAGACTGAAACAACGTCTCTGACGTAGGTGACCAGTATCCTGTCGGTTTAGCCACAGGAGCTGAGAACGTGCTCTCTGCGTCAGGCTGACCAGAGGCTAGGTGTCACCCACTGAACGAAGTTCTAGAAGCCAGTTCCCTTTGGATGCTGCAGTCTCTCTTGGGACCGTGAATATGCCACACCACTGCTCCTCGAATCGTCAGGGGTAGACTAATGACACTCAGCAAACTGTTACTGGCCCACAATGAGTAAGTAATTGGGGAGTTAAGTGTTCAGAAACTTCTGTAGCCATTTGACATTGCTGTGACATCCAAGTAAATTTTTTGCTGTATTTTACCAAAGTATAGGTTTGTGATAGATCGGAAAAAAAAAAAAATGGTCCTTCCTGACAGATTGTCTGAGAAGCAGTGTGTGGGGTGCTAAGTGGCTTCTCTCATTCCACACAGGTCTCTTCCTAATCTGTTTCCCTTAGTGGTCTTTCTAAAATGCAAGTAGGAACCCTGCGTCTCTCTACAAGCCTCCAGTGATTTTCTCCAACCCTTTTGGATAAAGACTGAATTCTTCAAATGGCTGACTGCCCTCTGTGTCCTCTGGCTCCTGCTCACCTCGCCAACCGCCTCCCTGTTTCCCTCACCCCCACCCATCTCTGCTTCCTGGCTGCACTTCCTGTTAGAGGAAGCACCAAGCTCCTTCCGGGCTGGGGTCTTTTCCTCCGCCTGGCACACATTGCCTCTTTCTTGGTGGAGTTAACTTCCTCCACCTTTGGATCCTGTCTCCAGAATCACCTTCCTGAGAGAGGCCTTCACTCCCTGACCTAGCCAGGGCCTCTGCTTGGCTCCTTGATAATGCCCTGTACTCACAGGATGCAGTATGTCGGCTTTCCTCACAAGGGGGAAGTTCTCCAGTGCACCCCCATATGCCACAGCTTCTAGGTCCCCAGGAAATATCTGTTGAATGAAGGAAGGAAGGAAGGAGTGCCAAATGTCCAGAGTGCCGGGGACAGACATCCAAGACCATCAAGTGTGTGTTTTGGAGGTCAGGCCTTTATTGAGTAAAACAGTTCCCAGGCCTCCTTCCTCTGCCCACAGCCTGGCAGCCTGTCCCAAGCTCCTGCTGATAAATCATTTTATTGGCACAACCGGACAGGAAAGGACAGAGTGAGTAATGGGACTCGGGTACCGTGTCGCGGACAGAGGCCCGAGTTGACATGGTAACAACAGGCAGACCGATGTGGCCGGCTGTAGATTGGCCTCTTGACAAGTCTGAGAACAGGCCCCAGGTCATTTTTCCTCTGTGCTGAGGAGCGTGAAAGGACGAGGAGGGGAGGGAGAAGGCAGCTGGGGAGCGTCAGTTCCCCTGCTGCAGGGTGGCCTTGAAGCAGCTTCAGCCCCATGTATTTGTGCGTGAGAATGCCTTTGACGAGTAGAGGGTCCCTATCTGGAATGTGGGAGACTGGATTTTATAAGTAAGCAAAGTCTCCATTTTCCATTTTCTAAGACATGCATTCCCTGAGCTGTGTCTATCCAGGCCTGCGAGCCTCTGTAAACACACAGGTCAGGACAGATATGGGGTAACAGGGAGTCTGATGAGGCACCCAACGTGCAAATGTAAGGCTGTGCTGGCTCTCAGGTGTCAGCTCTGCGCTTGCCTGGACCTGTGAGACAGCGCCTCCTCCAACTCTGTGTCCCAGATGCCTGATTCATCTCAGCCCAGTCCAGACTCTGACACAGATGAGGAGACTTCTGCTTGTGATAACCGCAGATAAGGTAATTGGTACCAGTCCTCCCATTATGGACTGTATGGAATATCCAAGCATGCACACATGCATGCACACACACACACACGCACACACATGCACACACATGCATGCACACACACACACACATGCATGCACACACATGCATGCACACACACACACACACACACACACATATATCCATATGTGTACGCATGGCACACTTTCAGGCATCAAAGAACAAGTAGTGAAAGTCAACCAGAATCTGTGGATGCTGGGGGCCTTGCATCTGGCCAGGCTGGTTGTGATGAGAGGCTGAAAGGCTGAATGGTAATCTGAAGACTCACAGGCCCAGGGGCACAGGGATGGAACTCAGGGCTGGTGAACTGTCTTCACCTTTGGCTGGGATTCCCAAGGGCTGCATCCTGGGGTGGGGGTGGGGGAACGGGACAAGACAGACCCTGGCAGGAGACTGCAGCTCATTACTGACTCTTCTCAGTTTCTGACTTTGGATTGAGGTGACCCCAGATCACTCATTCCTACAGGGACTTGAGAGGAGCAGATATAATTTATCCATGCAGAAAAATAGCATCATCCTAGGCCTCAAATTACTTCCACAAACAAGCCCACAAATGCAGTGTCTGGGGTGCAATAAAATAATAATCTGGCACATGAGAAAACGAGACAACACAACAATAGGGTGTTGGCAAGATCAAGGCCAGTCGGACAACTTAGTGAGGCCCTGGCCCTGTCTTAGAATGAAAAAAATAAATAAATAAATAAGAGGAGACCAAGGGTGTAGCTCAGTGGTAGAGCACTTGCCTAGCATGTGCCCCCAGCTCCGCAAAATAAAATAAACAAATACAAACCCCAATAACAACAAGTTGACAAACAGACTATTGAAATAATTGAAATAGACCCCCAAGGGCGTCAGATATTGGGGTTATCAGACAAAGATATTTAATAATTTTAAATATTTATTTGATAATCATTTGATCATTTTAAAATTATTTAAAATAATTCTGCTTGCCAAGTTTAAAGAAATAAAAGAAAAAATTGAGAAGGTAGGTGGAAAACTAGAAATAATAAAGAGAATCAACTGAAAATTCCAGAAATGAAAAGAAAAAAAAATGGATTTAAGAACTCAGAGGAGGGTTTAAGAGCAGATCAGACACAGTCTGAAGAGGTACTGGGTGAACTGGAGTATTGGGCCCAAAGAAAATTTGGAATCAAGGCTGGAGAAGGCTGGTAAATTCATCAGAGAGGAAGAGACTCAGAGAATGTTGTGAGAAAGTCTAATTGGAGTCCTCAAAGGAGAAGGGGAAGAGGTTGTAGTAAAAAGAGATGTTTGGCGAATAGGGGGCTGAAAAAATTTCTAGAACTGATGGAAACACATCAAACCACAGATTTAAGATATCCTACAAATCCCAAGTGGGATAAATATAAAGAAAGCAGTACCTGGGCACTGTGTTCTGGGAAGATTGTAGAAAACCAAAACAAAGAAAAATCTCTCCTTTTGGGCCTCTGGGTGGACAAAATATCCCCCCATCAACTCACCCTGTAGGGAGGGTTGGGAATCTTGGGTTATCGCAAACTGCAATCCTAGCTCTGGGATGGCTGGGGAGGGGCAGAGGTATGGGGTGTGAGCTGATAAGCTTGCAAGGTGAGGATCTGATCTCAGAGGTAGGTGGCTCTTTTTTAAAATGCAGAGGTCCTTAAATCTCTTTGATATGGCTTTGGACCCTAGTCACGCCTTTGGACAATTTGTTCATTCACTGCATATGTATTTATTTTTTGTTTTGCAGACATACACCTGCAAAACAAAAAAAGACTAAAATCTTTGCATTCATGGCATCTAAATTCTAGTGGGGCCAGACAACAGTCAACAAAAGAAATAAAATGTTCCTTATGTCAGAGGACTAGAAGGGATGCAGGGGAGGGGAAGGACATGTCACCATATTGACTAATCAGCGACAACCTTACTTACTGCAAAGATGGGACCTGAAAGGAGGGGAAGATTGGGCCAGGCAGACATCTGGGGTCAGAGGCCGGCTCTTACAGTTTGTGCCTCATTTAATTAAATATCATAAGTCGCAGATGATATCTGAGTTAAAAGAGGGGAGTTGTTTCTGTAAGCACCAAGTAAAATGCTTGGAACAGATTTGAAAAGATGAGTTGCAAAGAGAGACTGTCAAATTAGGGGATGAAAACGGAGAAATTGGCCAAAAAAAAAAGAAATATCACCAGCGCGGTGGAAAGCGCCACGCAGGTTGCTTCACGCGTACCTTTAAAGCGCTCTGCTCTCCAGCAATGGGAATTGGGTATCAGAAGCAGTGCATCCAGGTTTTGATTTCTGCAAGAAAGACAAAAGGCAATTCCATCAGGGCTTCCGTGCTCCCAGACAAGACCTTCTCCTGACATCAAAAGATCAGCGAACAAATGGCAGTGCTTTGTTTTAGGTTAAATGAAAGCATTTAAGGAATGAACGTGTTATGCTTTTTTTGGAGTCTCCACTTTGGCTTTCTTGAATAATCCAACGACTACTTGGTTCTGGAAGCAGGCCAGCTTGCTGAGCATCCGTGAGCTGAAAGCTATTTTTTTTCAGAAATCGATGTGTTATGGTGGCACTCCCCCTACCTTGCCTGGACCCATCCAGGAGGGTTTATTTATTTATTTATTTATTTATTTATTTATTTATGCCTTCTCAGAGAACAGGCAGGAGAGAGAAGGAATCCAGGAGAATTCTTGAATCCAGGAGGAGGTGCGATGTGAAGTTGATGGCTCAAGTTCAGGAGCAGATCATGAATGGCCACAAACCCTTAAGCCAGTTGTTTGCCTCTGGAATCGCGCTCTCTTCACCAGTAACTTGCACATAAGGGAACCTATCTGAGAGAGAGGTCTTGTAGGAGCTAAATGAAGTGGTGAGGTGAGGAGTCAGGGTACTATCTAGCATGCTCTAGGTCCTAAACAGGGAGGCAACTACCATTATTTTATTATTGATATGCACTCAAAATGCTGCATCTGGTGGCAGATTACCTCTTAGAGTCTGGGGAGGGAAAATTGAAGTAGACTCAAGAATCTACTCCAACGGGAGTAAAATAAACTCCAGGAAGAGATGGGGGCAGGATGGGGCTCAAGTGCTGGCTGGGATGGCTGCCAGTGGGGTCTGAGAGATCCATGTAGTTTTCAGCCAACAGAACCTCATTTTAAACAAAGAAAGGGGTTGGGGGAGGGGCAGAGCCGCCGTGCGCCTGCAAGGTAGGCAGACCTGCGACCCACCAGCAGATCAGGCCCAGCAACTCGAGGAGCGGCAGAGCCACCCCCCGCACCTGCAAGGTAGGCGGACCTGCCACCCACTGGCAGGTCAGGCCCAGCAACCTGCGGAGGGGCACAGCTGCCCCACGCACCTGCAAGGTAGGCGGAACCGTGACCACCGACAGAACAGGCCCAGCGGCCCGCCAGAAACATCGCCCTGGTTGGGGGAGGGGCAGAGCCGCCTGGCGCCTGCAAGGTAGGCGGACCTGTGACCCACCAGCAGAACAGGCACAGCAACCCGCAGAGCGGCAGAGCCACCCCCTGCGCCTGCAAGGTAGACGGACCTGCGACCCACCGACAGAACAGGCCCAGAAACCAGTGGAGGGGCAGAGCTGCCCCCTGCATCTGCAAGGTAGGCAGACCTGCAACCCACCAGCAGAACAGGCCCAGTGGCCCGCCATCGCCCTGATTGGGGCAGGGACAGAGCCGCCACCAGTGCCTGCTAGACCTGCAACTGACAGACAAAACAGGCCTAGCAGCCCGCGGAGGGGCAGAGCCACTGCTTGCACCTGCAAGGTAGGCAGACCTGCGACCCACCGGAAGAACAGGCCCAGCGGCCTGCAGAGGGTCAGAGCCGCCGCCCCCACCTGCAAGGTAGGCGGACCTGCGACCACCGAAAGAACAGGCCCACCGAAAGAACAGGCCCAGCGGCGTGGTAGGCACATTGCCCCAATTGGAGGAGGGGCAGAACCACCGCCAAAGCCTGCGAGGGAGACTTTGCAACTATACAAGAGCAATATAAATATATAGGGGGAAAAATCAATAACACAACAGTTTCACCAAGCAGAAAGAAATGCGATCAGTAAGAAAAGACAAGGAAAGAAAGGACCACAAGCAATGCAGGTCAACTCAACTTTAGAAGAGGTAATATCTGCAGCAGATGGAATGTCAGATAAAGAATTCAGGATATACATGCTTCAGATGATCTGGAGTCTCAAGGAAGACATTAAACAGCAAAATCAGACAATGAAAGATCACTTCGACCACTTCGACAATGAATTACATAAACAAATCCAAGAACCAAAAGATCAATTATACAGGGAGATAGAGGTTATAAAAAACAAACAAACAGAAATCCTAGAAATGCAGGAAGCAATAAACCAACTTAAAAACTCAATTGAGAATACTACCAGCAGAGTAGAACACTTGGAAGATAGAACATCAGACAATGAAGACAAAGTATTTCAACTGGAGAAGAACATAGACAGCTCAACAAGACTGTTAAGAAACCATGAGCAGAACATTCAAGAAATATGGGATAACATAAAGAGACCAAACTTAAGAGTCATTGGGATAAGGAAGGTATAGAGGTCCAAACCAAAGGAATGAGCAATCTATTCAATGAAATAATACGAGAAAACTTCCCAGACTTGAAGAATGAGACAGAATCCCAAATCCTAGAAGCCTACAGGACGCCAAATGTGCAAAATCAAAAGAGATCCACACCTAGACACATTATAATGAAGATGCCCAACATACAGAATAAGGAGAGAATTTTAAAAGCTACAAGAGAAAGGAAGCAGATTACATTTAGGGGTAAACCAATCAGGATAACAGCTGATCTTTCAACACAGACTCTGAAAGCTAGAAGATCCTGGAATAACATATTTCAAACACTGAAAGAAAATGGGTTCCAACCAAGAATTGTGTATCCAGTGAAATTAAGCTTCAGGATGGAAAATGAAATTAAAACCTTCCATGATGAAAAAAAGTTAAAAGAATTTGCAGCTAGAAAACCATCTCTTCAAAACATCCTCGGCAAAATATTACAGGAAGAGGAAATGGAAAATATCAATGAAAACCAACAGTGGGAGGTAGTACAGTAAATGAGGGGGGAATAATCAAAGAGGAAAACAAACCATGTTTAGTAACATAAATAAACAAATATGGCTGGAAGAACAACCCATATCTCAATAATAACCCTAAATGTTAATGGCTTAAACTCACCAATTAAGAAACACAGGCTAGTAGAATGGATCACAAAACAAGACCCAACAATATGCTGCCTTCAGGAGACGCATTTGATAGGAAAAGACATACATAGACTGAAGGTGAAAGGTTGGGAAAAATCATATCATTCATATGGACTTTGGAAACAAGCAGGAGTGTCCATACTCATATCAAACAAAATAGATTTCAAGCCAAAGTTAATCAAAAGGGATAAAGAGGGACACTACATACTGCTCAAGGGAACCATACACCGAAAAGACATAACAATCATAAATATATATGCCCCCAACAATGGTGCAGCTATGTTCATCAAACAAACTCTTCTCAAGTTCAGGAGTCTAATAGACCACCATACAATAATCATGGGAGACTTCAACACACCTCTCTCACCACTGGACAGATCTTCCAAACAAAAGTTGAATAAGGAAACTATAGAACTCAATAACATAATTAATAACCTAGACTTAATTGACATATATAGAATATACCACCCAAGATCAAGCAGTTACACTTTTTTCTCAGCAGCACATGGATCCTTCTCAAAAATAGATCATATATTATGTCACAGGGCAACTCTTAGACAATATAAAGGAGTAGAGATAATACCATGCATCTTATCTGATCATAATGGAATGAAACTGAAAATCAATGATAAAAGAAGGAAGAAAAAATCATGCATCACTTGGAGAATGAACAATAGGTTACTGAATGATCAATGAGTTATAGAAGACATTAGGAGGAAATTAAAAAATTCTTAGAGATAAATGAAAACACAGACACAACATATCAGAATCTATGGGACACATTGAAAGCAGTTCTAAGAGGAAAATTCATTGCTTGGAGTTCATTCCTTAAAAAAAGAAAAAAACAACAAATAAATGATCTAATACCTCATCTCAAAATCCTTGAAAAAGAAGAGCAAAACAACAGCAAAAGAAGTAGAAGGCAAGAAATAATTAAAACCAGAGCTGAAATTAATGAAATCGAAACAAAAGAAACAATTGAAAAAATTGACAAAACTAAAAGTTGGTTCTTTGAAAAAATAAATAAAATCGACAGACCCTTAGCCCGCTAACGAAGAGAAGAAGAGACAGAACTAAAATTACTAGAATACGGGATGAAAAAGGCAATATCACAACAGACACTTCAGAAATACAGAAGATTATCAGAAATTATTTTGAATCCTTATACTCCAATAAAATAGAAGATAGTGAAGGCATCGATAAATTTCTTAAGTCATATGATCTGCTCAGATTGAGTCAGGAGGATATTGACAACCTAAACAGACCAATATCAATTGAGGAAATAGAAGAAACCATCAAAAGACTACCAACTAAGAAAAGCCCAGGACCGGATGGGTATACAGCAGAGTTTTACAAAACCTTTAAAGAGGAACTAATACCAATACTTTTCAAGCTATTTCAGGAAATAGAAAAAGAGGGAGAACTTCCAAATTTATTCTACGAGGCCAACATCACCCTGATTCCTAAACCAGACAAAGACACTTCAAAGAAAGAAAACTACAGACCAATATCTCTAATGAACCTAGATGCAAAAATCCTCAATAAAATTCTGGCGAATAGGATACAAAAACATATCAAAAAAATTGTGCACCATGATCAGGTAGGATTTATCCCTGGGATGCAAGGCTGGTTCAATACATGGACATCAATAAACATTATTCACCACATCAATAGGCTTAAAAATAAGAACCATATGATCATCTCGATAGATGCAGAAAAAGCATTCGACAAAGTACAGCATCCCTTTATGTTCAAAACTCTAGAAAAATTAGGGATAACAGGAACATACCTCAATATTGTAAAAGCAATCTATGCTAAGCCTCAGGCTAGCATCATTCTGAATGGAGAAAAACTGAAGGCATTCCCTCTAAAATCTGGAACAAACAGGGATGCCCTCTCTCACCACTTCTGTTCAACACAGTTCTCGAATCACTGGCCAGAGCAATTAGACAGACGAAAGAAATTAAAGGCATAAAAATAGGAAAAAAAGAACTCAAATTATCACTATTTGCAGATGACATGATTCTACACCTAGCAGACCCAAAAGGGTCTACAAAGAAACTATTAGAGCTAATAAATGAATTCAGCAAAGTGGCAGGATATAAAATCAACACGCATAAATCAAAGGCATTCCTGTATATCAGTGACAAATCCTCTGAAATGGAAATGAGGACAACCACTCCATTCACAATATCCTCAAAAAAAAAATAAAATACTTGGGAATCAACCTAACAAAAAAGGTGAAAGACTTATACAATGAAAACTACAGAACCCTAAAGAGAGAAATAGAAGAAGATCTTAGAAGATGGAAAAATATACCCTGTTCATGGATAGGTAGAATTAACATCATCAAAATGGGGATATTACCAAAAGTTCTCTATAGGTTTAATGCAATGCCAATCAAAATCCCAACAGCATTTCTTGTAGAAATAGAGAAAGCAATCATGAAATTCATATGGAAAAATAAAAGACCCAGAATAGCAAAAACAATGCTAAGCAGGAAGTGTGAATCAGGCGGTATAGCTATACCAGACTTCAAACTATACTACAGAACAATAGTAACAAAAACAGCATGGTACTGGTACCAAAACAGGCGGGTGGACCAATGATACAGAATAGAGGACACAGAAACCAATCCACAAAATTACAACTATCTTATATTTGATAAAGGGGCTAAAAGCACGCAATGGAGGAAGGATAGCATCTTCAACAAATGGTGCTGGGAAAACTGGAAATCCATATGCAACAAAATGAAACTGAATCCCTTTCTCTCGCTATGCACAAAAGTTAACTCAAAGTGGATCAAGGAACTTGATATCAAATCAGAGACATGGCGTCTGATAGAAGAAAAAGTTGGCTATGATCTACATACTGTGGGGTCGGGCTCCAAATTCCTCAATAGGACACCCATAGCACAAGAGTTAATAACTAGAATCAACAAATGGGACTTACTCAAACTAAAAAGTTTTTTCTCAGCAAAAGAAACAATAAGATAGGTAAATAGGGAGCCTACGTCCTGGGAACAAATCTTTACTCCTTACACTTCAGACAGAGCCCTAATATCCAGAATATACAAAGAACTAAAAAAATTAGACAATAAGATAACAAATAACCCCATCAACATCAACAAATGGGCCAAGGACCTGAACAGACATTTCTCAGAGGAGGACATACAATCAATCAACAAGTATATGAAAAAGTGCTTACCATCTCTAGCAGTCAGAGAAATGCAAATCAAAACCACCCTAAGATACCATCTCACTCCAGTAAGATTGGCAGCCATTAGGAAGTCAAACAACAAGTGCTGGCGAGGATGTGGGGAAAAGGGTTCACTTGTACATTGCTGGTGGGACTGCAAATTGGTGTGGCCAATTTGGAAAGCAGTATGGAGATTTCTTGGAAAGCTCGGAATGGAACCACCATTTGACCCAGCTATTCCCCTACTTGGTCTATTCCCTAAAGACCTAAAAAGAGCATACTATAGGGACACTGCTACATTCATGTTCATAGCAGCACGATTCACAATAGCAAGACTGTGGAACCAACCTAGATGCCCTTCAATAGACGAATGGATTTAAAAAATGTGGCATTTATACACAATGGAGTATTACTCTGCATTAAAAAATGACAAAATCATAGAATTTGCAGGGAAATGGATGGCATTAGAGCAGATTATGCTAAGTGAAGCTAGCCAATCCCTTAAAAACAAATGCCAAATGTCTTCTTTGATATAAGGAGAGTAACTAAGAACAGAGTAGGGACGAAGAGCATGAGAAGAAGATTAACATTAAACAGGGATGAGAGGTGGGAGGGAAAGGGAGAGAGAAGGGAAATTGCATGGAAATGGAAGGAGACCCTCAGGGGTATACAAAATTACATACAAGAGGAAGTGAGGGGAAAGGGGAAAAATATAAGGGGGAGAAATGAATTACAGTAGAGGGGGTAGAGAGAGAAGAGGGGAGGGGAGGGGAGAGGGGGGATAGTAGAGGATAGGAAAGGCAGCAGAATACAACAGACACTAGTATGGCAATATGTAAATCAATGGTTGTGCAACTGATGTGATTCTGCAATCTGTATACGGGGTAAAAATGGGAGTTCATATCCCACTGGAATCAAAGTGTGAAATATGATATATCAAGAACTATGTAATGTTTTGAACAACCAACAATAAAAATTAATTAAAAAAAAAAAACAAAAAACAAAAAACAAAGAAAGGTCAACTCCAAATTCTACAAGTCCTGGATGGGAGAGGCCCAAACACCAAGAGTTGGGGAGACCCAGGATGGTGCAGTTGTTGGCACCATTTCCAGATGTTGGGTTTTGGATTTGACAGATGGGTGGAGAGACCACATTTAGGATGCTGAAATTCTGGGTGCCCCTGCGGTTGCGGCCTTATAGGATGGTTTCTTGGTGTTTCCCAAATAGCTCTGTAGTGCTTCTCGAGATGGGGGGCGGTGTTCTGTTAAAAGGTCCCTGTATCATATAAATCTAGGAACCTTAACATACTATACCGCACATGGCTGTAGCTCATGTTTTGGGAGGGAGGTGACCATCATGTGCAGGAAAACCTACAAAGTATTTCCCAGAGTTTGTCTCACTCCATTCTCTCAACAACGAGGCAGATACTGTTATTAAGCCTCGTTTTACATGTGACAAAATGGAATACCAAGAAATGATGTTCAGAGAGTTTAGTGAATTTACCCAAAGTTGCACAGCGAGGGAACAGAAGGATAAGGATTCAAATTCAAGATTTTTGCTTTGTTTTTACCTTAAAGCACCACTGTTAATGAACTAAGAGATTTTTATCTCTTCAAATACTTGAGTTCCAATGGGACAAACAAGGAATGTGTACAGTATCCCAGTTAAGAAATATTTTGAGCTGAGCAGAAGCATTTTCAAACTCAGAAGGTTTGCATCTCCCTAAATGCAAGGAGTGTTCATTGCACGTTGTCTTCCTGTGTCTATTTGAAAGGATAGCAGCTATTTCTATCCTGGGTCAACCCGTGTCCCCTCTTCTGCACTGGATGGAGAATTAACATAGAGGAGGTTCTTAAAAGTCCTGCAATACAGAAACCTCTTTATAGTCTTTTTGTTTTTAAAAAATTGGTGCATTATAATTATACATGATAGTGGGATTCATTGCCACACGTTTGTACATGCACAATATAACAATATAATTTGGTCAAAGTTGCCCAGCACCTCCCCTTTCCTCCCCATCTCTCTCCTCTCTGGTCATCTTCCTCTTCTCTAGTGAACTTCCTCTTCTCTAGAGATCTTACAGTCTCACCTTATTTTTCTCTACAATCCCTTCCTTGCCCCTGTTTCCTTTCAAAACAATTATTAATGTCCATAGAAAGAGTATCCCATGAAACAGCTTCAGTAGCTCCCTTTAGTTGGGGAAGCATTTAAGGCTGTATTTAATTTATTCCCTGAAAGAGGGCTGGGTAAAAAAAAAAACAAACCCAACTCCAGTCCATGGTGCACTCCTGCTGGGTATGAATAGAGCAAGAGTTCTTTCTAGACATAAAGGACAACATAAACCAAACTGAGGCACACTCAATAAAGCTTCTAGGAGACATTGTTCTAGGGATTAGCTCTTTGGAATTTTGCAACAGGGAGGGCTTTGGCAGGAAATGGCAAACCATGCTTTATGGATGTACCCTAAAATTTTCAAAGTGTCATAAATAGCAACTTGACAAGAGGGAACCTTCTTAAAAGTCTTGGCTGACATTTGCTTGAAATTGGCTTATGGTATTTTCGTATCTCCTTTGCAGACCTCAATCCTGGATGTCTATGGGAATAATATCTTCCTTTTGAAAGCTTTTGATTCTTTATGTCGTTTTCTTAGTCCTCAGCAAGATTGCTTAGGGGCCTGTATTCATTTCTAATCCATGGAAAAGAAAGCATGTCTCTCCCCGAGACTCTAACCTCTGCAAAGCATGCAGGATAATGATAGTGTCAAGCAGCGATACAGGCTTTCAATAGCTATCAATGTAAATACGAAACTGTAAGACCCAGGAATAAAAGCTTCTGGAACACACTTCAGAAGGGAGGGGAAGCTGGAGGGAACTTTTGTAAGAACTCAAAAAGACACAATGGATAGAAGGGATTATTGGGAAGCGGTGTTGCAGGAGGACCAGCTGACAGGGAAACTAGCTTCCTTCCTTCCTAGGCACACAGTCAGACTACATTTCCCAGCCTCCCTTGCAGCCAGTGTACCATGTGACTGAGACCCAGCCAATGGAATGTGAACAAATAATGAGGCTCCTCCCAGTCCACACTGAGGTCTACCCAAACCCCTTTGCGTTCTTTCCCACACTACGAACTTAGAAATACTTGAGCGTTCTGGGTGGGTGAAGTGCCGTTTGAGGGGAACTGTCTGCCATTCAGGAACTCTGGGCCTGGAATATTACACAAGCGAGAAATAAATTTCTGTTATATTCGAGCTATTACACTTTTGGGGATTGTTTGTCCTCCTGGCTGGGAGTCCAGACAGGGAGTTTTCACCTGGGGGTGGTTTGCTGTCGTGTCTCCTGGGAAAGGTCACTAGGTAGTTGAAAGGCCCTGGACTGAGGCAGGTAGGGAGTAAAATTTTGACTCCGTTATTCACTTGTCTCCTTGATCTTGGGCAGGTTCCTTAATTTCCTCGACCCTCCTGTTTTTCCTTTAGAAAATGGAAATAATATTTGCCCCCTAGATTTATTCTAAATGTTTAAAGCAAAATGAATTTAACCTGTCTGGTATGCTGACTGTAATATAACAGGTGCTCACTAAATGGTAGCTGTGGTGGTTGACTTTTCCAGTCACTTTTTAAAGAACCCTATTTTCCTTTTCTGGCTCTGCAGGTTATAATAATAATCCCCTTTATAAGTCTCCAATCATCATACAGACGAAACACAAATAACAAAAACACAACCAAACTGAGAGGTGAGGAATTTGTCTGTCTTCTTTTCAGTTCACTATAGTTGGAATTAAACAGCTAGTCCACTAGAGCTGGAATTTTCTTCTCCGGGTATTGGAGAGTTAACAAATGCCTGTTGAATTCACACAGTGATGAGGCTGTGAATCTTCCACCTACACACCTTAGAAGAGCTTCCTAAACACCAAACCCACATGGAGGCAGAGGAGACACCTTGCCAGGCCAGCCCCTCAAGGATCTCTTTACCACTGGCCTCCATGAAGTGGTACCTGGAGGGGCTGTTCCTTGGGTCTCCTTCTTGGATCTTGGGCAGAAGTTTCAAATGGGTGGCCCACATGCCAAAGCCAACTCAGCAACGTTCATAGTTTATTCCATACTGTGCTTTAAAGCATATACATTCAAATTTATAAATTCAAATTTAACAAGCTGGAATTTAATGTAAACATATAAATTTGAATTTATAAATAAACATAAAGTCAAATTTATGCTGGGTGCAGTGGCTTATGCTTCTAATCCCAGCTCCTCGGGAGTCTGAGGCGGGAGGATCGTAGGTTCAAAGCCAGCCTCAGCAACCGCAAGGCACTAAGCAACTCAGTGAGACCCTGTCTCTAAATAAAATACAAAACAGGGCCGGGGATGTGGCTCAGTGGTTGGGTGTCCCTGAGTTCAATCCCCAGTATCCCCCCAATTCAAATTTATTGCCAATATTTAAAACTCAAGGTATTGCACATAAAAAGTGATGTTTTTGGCTTCTATTGGAAAAGCAGAAGGTCTGGAAACTCAGGACTTGATTTTATCATGGCCAGAGCTGGCTGGAGTTGAGGAGCAGTGTTGTGGTAGGACATGATTTCCAGTTCACCTGAGACCCCATCAAGATTTTGCTGGCCCTCATAAGCATGGGCCTTGAGTCCCTAACCAACCTTTCTTATCATTATCATCTCTTAGCTCATTCACTCATTCAGCAGGTATTTAGATGTTGGTGAAAATGGGGGATCCAGTATCACCCATACTTCCTGACCTCAAGGAGTAATGGAAGACATAGACATAAGTTCTAAAACCATGAATCCATGAGTAGAAAAATCAATTTAGTGGGTTAAACAGTATTCCCCTAAAGTTTATGTCCACCTAGAATCCCAGAGTATGACCTATCTGGAAATAGGTCCTTTGCAGACGTGATTAATTAGGATGAGTGCATGCTGGATCGGGGTATGCCCCGAGTTCCAATGACTAGACCCCTTTTGAGAAGCGTCAGGACACACGGAGACACAGAGAAGTTCATGTGCAGGTGAAAATAGATTAGAGAAATGCTTCCACAAGCCCGGGGGGCACCTGGGGACACCAGAAGCTAGAGGAACCAAGGAAAGAGTCTCCCCTAGAGCCTCAGAGGGAGCTTGGTCCCACCAACACCTTGATGTTGGAATCGTAGCATTTAGAGCGGTGAGAGAGTACATCTCCATTGCTTTAAACCCCCAGGCTTGTGCTAACATGTCATGGTAGTGCTAAGACATTATTAACCAGATGTGAACTGTGTATGATGTCATAGACTGTACACACTTAGATATTAAAAGAGAAGTGGTCCAAGTTATGCTCTAAGTCTTCGTGGAAGAGGCAGGATTTGAACGGAGTGTTCAAAAACCAATAGGGAGAAGGAAAGGAAGGAACAGGCCAGGTGAGATTATGTCACGGTCATGGGTGTGGGTGTCGGGGTCAGACCTGGGCACCAATACAGCTGGGTGATCTCAGGTAAGTCCCCGAATCCATTTTAAGCCTCCGTTTCTGCAATATTACTGACCATATATCTTTGTCTTGAGAATTAAATACAGTCTGTAAGGCATTTAATGTGGTGGCAATGAATACACACTCCATGAATGGGCTATTAATATCATTTTTAAAAGATGCCCGAGTAGCAGGCCTCTCTTAGAGAAAAATATACCACGAAGCATCTCAGCTCTACTTCACGTGTCGACAGCGATATTGGAGTCTCCATTTGCTCCTCTAGGTTCACTTTCTCTTCCTCCTGGCTACTGTGTTCCCTTGGAGGCTGAACCCCAGGGAGGCCATTAATCAAGCCATTAACTTCCTGCTGGATTCACCCAAGAAGCAGGCAAGAAGCAGTGGGGGGTGGGGGGAGAAGGGGAAAGAAGAGATCAGGTATTATTCCGCTTGCCTCTCCCCAGCTCCGTGACTGGGTATCAGCCATGTCTTTTTATTCTGAAGCGTTGACATCTTGGAGCCTGCTGACCCTGGGGGAGATGCCCCTGCCAGGATTAGATACAGAATACTCTGCTCACTCCAGGAACACACCTTCCACCTGCAAACCCACTGGTCCAGAGCCTCTGTCTCCAGCTACCTTTATTTATTTTTTTAATCAACCTGTCACATTCTTGG
Organism: Callospermophilus lateralis; assembly: GCF_048772815.1. Classification (NCBI taxonomy): domain Eukaryota; kingdom Metazoa; phylum Chordata; class Mammalia; order Rodentia; family Sciuridae; genus Callospermophilus; species Callospermophilus lateralis. The sequence continues at coordinate 148,607,082 of NC_135305.1, read as the reverse complement.
CTATTTGGCATCTGTCTGAATCACCCAGGGTCAGATTCCAGAGAACCAGGAACAGCTCCTAAGGTCCATTGATAAGGAACAGGTAGACATGAGCGATGGCAACGTGAGGGTAAGGGGATAATTCTCTGCACTGGGCCCACTGCGCTGACCCCCACATGCTTGCTTTTCAAAAGCAATTGAGCTGCAGCCCGGCCTGGTTGAAGTCAGTAGGATACATTTCATTCCCCAGCAAACAACCTGTCACCTGCAGGCCCCAAATGCCAATAAGAACACAAATATGGGAGAGTTTTGTATTATTATAAAAATAATGACCCATTGCAACACTTAGGCAGATGAGGATAGTTCATAATATCTGTAAGAACAGGTTCCCCATTAAAACCAGTCAGCATGAGCCAGAGTGACCCAGTTATATGCCCAGGGGAGCCTTGAAAGTTGGATGCTGTCCTGCTGTCAGTCAAACATCAACAGGAGGATCCGGGTGGGACTTCCAGGAAAATTTCTTGGGATTCCCCCAATAAAACTGGAGGGCAAGAGGGGTACACCATTCTTCTTCTCTCTGGGAGCACCCATTCTCTCCCTTGAGAGTGTCTTTCCCTTTTCCTGCAACTCTCTAATAAATGCGTACCTTTTATGCTGAGCAGTACGTTGGAAATCTTCCCAGCATGATCCTAAGAGTCGGGGTGTATAGACGGGGCCTCTGCCGCTGCCTCAGCCTCACCAGAGATGGGGACCACTGTTCTCACCAGCCACTCTGAAGCCTGTTTACCCGGCCTCACCCACTCCTTCTGTGGAAACCACAACAAAGGCTCTCGCCATGTTTTCTCCTCCCTCTCTGGCTCCTGAGGTGTGCTGGCCCCTGCCCCTGTGGCCCCGCAGGGCAGGGCACGCCCCTTCTCTTTAGGAACTGTGAACAGCAAATCATCTTGTTGGGGACAATTGTCTCCTGATCTGTTGGCCTCACCATACCCGAAAAATGATCAAGTCTGCTTTGAAAAAACACTGCTGGGCCTGGGTTTGGTGACGGGCATATTCTTCTACCTGTGGCTGCAGCTAGGGTTGGGTGGCTCCTCTATCATGTCACAGCAATTGCCAGGTTCTGGTCTCTGCACTCTTTCTCCTTAGCCCTTGAGGCTTTCATGCTGCCTGCTCTTGCTAGTCCCTGGGTACCTTCCCATCCCTCACTAGTCTCAGGCAGGTTAACTAACCTCAAAAATCAATCTTTTACTTCCTCCTTCCTACACATGCTGCTGACTGATCTGTCTTATTCATTGCTATATATATATCCAGCTAAGTGCCTGGTGTATAGTAGTTGCTCAATTAGCATTTCTTTGTGTGTGTGTGTGTGTGTGTGTGTGTGTGTGTGTGTGTCTGGGGATCAAACCCAGGGCCTTGCATGTACTAGGCAAGCACTCTACCACTGAGCTACAGCCCCAGCCCCTCAACATTTTTTCAGCAGAATAAAATAAATGGCCATATAGTAAGATCTTGAAGGAGTAGGACAAAAGATGGGGAATGTCTTCCCTTATGATGGAAGCCTGGGGTTGTCCCTATCAAAACACCTAGGTCATAGTAGGTGCTCAGTAAATACTTGCTAAATGTTGAATGCATCAAGAGGACTTTGGAGGTAGACCTTTCTGGAGCACTGCAGCCATGACCTCTGAATGCTGGGTGTTTGATGTGGGAGGCTCTAGAGGAAACTGCCAGACAGAAACACCATCTGCTTCTAGTCTGACCAGACTAAATGCTGCCTTTTCTGTGCACCTCTGTCTAGCACAGGAAACTTGGCTAAATCAAATTCTGCTCCACCTCTCCCTGGCTTTCTGCTCATCCTCTGACTCCCATGCTGTGCTAAAAATAGATTCTGGTTTGCAGATGTTAAACAGCTGGGTCTGCATGAGGCTGGCAGCTGATGGCTAACAGGGCTTGAGCTGCCCCAGGGGACTTGTATTTATGTGGGGAGATCTCTATGAGCGTCTGGTTGTGAGGCTAGGAAAAGCAGGGCTCTGTTCATAACAAGTTCACCAAAAACCACAGGGAGGGGTGGAGGGGTGGAGGGGTGGAGGGGTGGAGGGGTGGAGGGGTGGAGGGGTGGAGGGGTGGAGCGGTGGAGGGGTGGAGGGGTGGGTGTCAACCTCGTCTCTTCACTTCCTTTGTTAAGAAGTGGGTCTTTGTTAGGTAACGCCACAGGGAGCTCGGTGACACCTCATATTTTGCCGAGCAGATTCTCCCTCGGTGCCAACAGCCCCTCTGCCTGATTAATGACATCTCCTTCAACCTGGCTCTGTGTGCCTTTCAGGTCTCCCTGGGTCCCCTGCAGAGCTTCTCACCCTCACAGCTGACACAGAGGGACTTCATTGCAAATTTCAAGACCATTCTCTTTGTTATCACCACGGACCTCTGTCACACTCACGCACGCACACACACCCCACCAGGCTGGTTCACTGAAGTGCCCTCGAGTATAGACTGTTAGCTAAAGAACGCAAAGACCCCTCTGGAGAAAGCCTGTGCCCTAGCTTCTAAAGATGCCCCGATTTTCTGGGCAAACTGGCATTGCCCCTAAGGAGACCCCCAGGAGACGCTGAGAGGGGAAGATGGACTTGGATTCCCAGGGGCAGAACTGGGTGGTGGAGAGCATGCCATGGGAGGCGCCTGGGTTTGTCCTTCCTAAACACATCACCCGCATCTCTGAGCCTCCAGGTCCTCATTTGCCAGATGTGGACAAGAGCCCCAAGTGTACGTTGGAAAGCAAATGAGATGAAGCTCATGGCATTTGGCACATAGTAACTGTTGAATAAATACAGACTCCAGCATTATAACTCCTAAAGGTAATAACTAGACCATTTCCCCAAACATCAGAGCAGGTGAAACAAGGGGTTACTACAGTTATGGGAAAGGACCCCAGAATCGGCATGATGTGGAGGGCATGACTCTTGGCTCAGAGCCCTAGTGCAAGAGTTATCCCCAGCAACCAAGTCAGGAGGCTGTACAAGGAGTCGGACATGAGGAGCGTGGGTCAGGATGGAGGGAAGTGGAACCCTTCTGAGGTTTTGGTACCAAAGGAATTTCATGCAGGAAAAGGTTATGCAGATGAGCCAAGGATGGAGAAGCCTAATGGAAGTGGTGAGGCAGTAAGGGGATCCGCCACAGCCAGGATGCTCCCACCATCCCAGAGGAACTGGGGGAAGAGGTGACCTAAACAGCCTCCAGGAACTGGAGACACCCTGCGTATGGACACTGGAACCACCGAGAGATTTCCAGCAAAAGCTAGCCTTGCAGGGGAGACCCTGGTGCTCCTAAAAGATGTGGCCTTAGAGAGAAAAGGAAGGACAAAAAGACCTTGAGTTCTCTCTTCCTGCCATCCACCTGGGCTCTGCATTGGCCATGCCCAGCCAGAAATCAAAGGATTCTGGGAGATGTAGTCTGCAGGGGTCAGGCCTCTGTGATACAGAGCTGAGGGGTGCAGAGGTCCAGTTGGCAACAGAGGTTGAGGTAGAGTTGCCAGACAAAACAGAGGTTTCCCATTCAATTTGAATTTCGGGTAATAAAATTGTTTTACGATAAGTACATAAAAATTATTGTCCATCTGAAACTCAAATTTCTCTGGTACCCTGTGTTTTTATTTGCTAAATTTCCTGAAGCATTCATCTCTGGCTATTCTCTACCCCAGTCAAGTCCTATCCTGTGACCACATTTTTTACTGTATACTAAAGCAAGTATCAATCCATAAAATATGACTTATTTCATTGATTCTCAAATACACACTAAAGACATTCCATCCTCTCGTAATTGGGATGCATCTTATAGTTGATGGCCTTTTTACGGCCACTGCCAGCTAGACAGTCCTTTTTATGTGGTCGTCATTGTCTGAACATTTGCAAATTTGCTTGTCATTCTTGGGGGTCCTCCTAGACAACTTGGATCCATATGTTTTAGTCCATAAATTGCTGAGGATCCTTTGAGGAAGGATGAAGAATTCTGGCTGTTGTCAGAAAAGCTTCCGTTGACACTTTTGCTGAGATTAAGAAAGCCCCAGTATCAAAATTTGCAGATGGGGTCAAGAGCTTGGAAGAAAACTTCAGACTATACCGTGACACTCTTTAAAGAAAAAGCCGTATCGCCCATTGCAACGGTATGACAAATGACACTGTGCAGAGAAAACAAAACAAAACACAGACATCCTTGACTGTGAGTCAGAAGCAATTTAGGAGAATTGGATTCTGAATGTAAAGAAGATTTAGAGACACCCTACAATTTCTTTTGCTTCTATTTTCCTTTTCATTAGACCACAAGAAGCCAGGCGTGGTGGCTCTTACCTATAATTCCAGGTACTCAGAAGGCTGAGGCAGGAGAATCACTTGAACCCAGGAGTTTGAGGCCAGCCTGGGCAATGTGCAAGACCCTGTCTTCTTAAAAAAAAAAAAAAAAAAGTAAGAGTGCATAAGAAAAATGTGGTAAAAACATGAACAAACAAGTCTAAGAAAGCTCTTTAAGCAGGTATAAAGCAAAAATGATACATGATAAGAAAACCTTATGCCATAGTTTAATTGGTATCATATTTTTTCTTTGCTAGGGCTCCATAAAATAGAGGTGAGTCAAGAATGTGTCTCACTGATACGATGTTGAAAGACAGAAGTCACAAGCAAAAGATCACATAATTCTCATGCTCCTTGTGCACCATCCAAACACCCAGGCCACATCTAAATAGGCCCCTGGAAGTCAAGGCGGGGCCGTCTTCTGAGAGACTGCACCTCTCCCTTCCGTGGCTTGACTGGCAGGCACGCAAGCGTTGGCTTTTGCAATGGTTCACTGAGCTGGGTGTTTACACTTTACACACATTTTTCTACATCTCTATGTATGCATCACTAATATTTTCAAAGATGGCATGTCTTAGAGTTACTAGCATCTTCAGTTTGATAAAATGCAGAAGTAAGTGTGTGTGTGTGTGTGTGTGTGTGTGTGTGTGTGTGTTAGAGAGCATTTGCTTTTCTGTAATTCCTGATACTTAGGCTCTCCTGGTGAGTCAGAGGCTTCCATCTCCCCTTGAAGGGAATCAGGGCTGATGTTGCAGGAATATAATAAGACGTGGATATTAGAGACCTGTGGCGGGATTGGTCTACAGAAGTCTGGAGGGAGTTATGGTATTCATTTCTGGGTAATAAAGTCATATACATTTTAAAGTTATCGTTTTTCATGGAATTTCTAAATCTCCCATCATTCGCATGTATCATGTTTGCATTAAAGGCAAAAAAAATTGATTCTTAACTTCAAAATATAAGCTAAAATTCCATCTGCGGTGAGGCTGTGTTGGGTACTGGTGGCTGGTGGTACCTGGGTATGCTTTTTCAGTCTGGCTATGTATTTATCGTATCTTCAATTTTCTGTTGTGCAGGCAGTATTCTTAACACCAAGAAAGGGAAGGCCCCCGGTTTCCAGTGGAGAGAGCTTATGCAGACCCATCATTTGGACGACCCAAGCTCTTGGTGACTGTCCTCTCTTGGTGCCTTTTGTCTTATGCGTATGAGTCTGACTGTGTGGCAGTTTGGACAGTGACGATCTGTGGGAGGCAAACAGGAAATGAGTTTAAAGCGTTCTTTTTCTTCCCCCAGTAGCAGCAGCTTTTCTTTCGACTACTACCAACAGAGCAGAGCAGAGCCAAAGCCTGGAGCCCACCTCCATCCCTCGGTGAGTGCCCCAGGACCCTTAGACACAGGGAAGAGTAAAACATGGTCTATGCCCTCAGGGAGCTCAGAGACTCCCCGGGGAGCAGATCACTGCAACTAATCCAAATACAGTATGAGGATTATGAGAGGGAGGAGTGAGGGAGTATTTCTCTTCCCGCCCCCATCTTCCTGTGGTATATCTGGAGGCTAATTTAAAAGGAGTAGGTCTTCTTTTTTTAGCATAGTAATGGATAAGAGATGAGGGGGTAGGGGATTAATCTTGGCAGCGTGATTGCTCTGATGGCCTTTTTGATAATCTACAGGGTGAACACACCTTCTTCTCTTTTTTCAAAGGGCCTGGGCCCCTCCCGATGTCTCAACCTCTGACACCATAGAGGAACAAGAACAGGATCCAAATGGCTGAGAAAACCATGCTGGAAACTGAGCCCAAGAGGAATGGGCCATGGCTTCATGAAGCGGAGGCTTCCAGAGGGAGGGAAAGTCAGGAAGGAGGATCCAGGTCGGAAAGACCTTCCAGGTTGGATAATGTCTCCTGGGATGCCATTCCCGAGAATCAATAATAAAATTCCTGGGCTCTCTCGAGTATCTTGCAGGCATGGACACAGTTTTTTTTTTTCTTTTGTCTTTTTTTTTCTTGATATTTGGGATGGAACCACTGAGCATGCTCCCCAGCCCTTTTTATTTAGAGACAGGGTCTTGCTAAGTTGCTTAGAGCCCTACTAAGTGGCTGAGGCTGGCTTTGAGCTTGTGATCCTCCTGCCTCAACCTCTCCGCTGCTGGTATGACGGCATGTGCCACCAGGCCTGGCGGCATAGGGTTTTAACAGTTCCAAAATCTTTATCCCCTTTGGCGTCTGTGGGGATTGGAAGACGTCACCCAAACCTCAAGCAAAAGGTTATCTTCACAGTCTTCTGGATTTATGGGCTCTCTAGGCCCACCTTGATGATTAAGGACAATAATTGTGAAGTGATAGAGCAACAGTCAATATTTTTTCAACACAGGTGCCACAGATCAAGCATCTGCTGGGCGCAAGGCACTGTCCTAGGTGCTGAAGATTCAGTTGTTAACACAACAGAAATCCTTCCCAGTGCCCTCGAAACTTCTACTCTGTGAGGGGCGCAAGAAGACTGTGATGATTGGTGCCTGAGAGAGAGGGGTCAGCGAGGCTGTCCCTGAATATACCTGGAGGATAAGAAAGGCATCACTAGGCTTAGGGACAGCTTGCTGGTGTGTTCAGGGACCCCGGAAGGTCAAGTGTGGAGGGACCTGGGGAGGTGGGTACCTGGCTACACACGGGCTGAATGGGGCCCACAGTCAGGTTTGGTTGGGTGAGCGTTGACTTTTAAAAAATCTGAATTTAAATGCTCTTGGAGGGTCCTGCCTCTCAGCTCACCACGGGCTCAGGCCACTTCTTTGTTCCTCCACGCCTGGCCACTGGCCCATTTCTTTCACATACATCAAGAAAACACAGCAGCCTCTGAAGGAATTTGTCTTTGCGACCCATTGGCTAGAATCATTCTTTTTGAATTTTAAATGTGTTAAATAAACTATAATGACCTAAATGTAGCAAAAAGCTCAGAGGGTAGGTGCATGTGGTACAATGAATGTTTGCACTCCTGTCCTTACGCAGCCGAGTCAGTCAGCACCCCATCAAGAAAGAGGGTCATTCCCAGACCTCCTCAAAGTCTGCCATTACCCCTTGATTACCTGTGGGCAGCCGGTCTGAATGAAGTCGCATACTCCTCCCTGTGATCGGGGAGGATCTGTCGGTCACTTTCGTAGTGACCTGGATATTGATTGCCCTGATCCTTGAAATAGCAGAAGGTGTCTTCAGAGGTAGGCCTGTCTCCCCATGGATAGAGCTATGCTCACCTGTTCCTTTGTGATACTGCCCCTTTGCCCTGTTTGGGATAGAATGTTCCATGGAAACACTTTGTGTGTCCCTTCTCTTGCTCTGCCCTTGGTGTGGCCCTCCTACATGTCAGTCAACCTGCTGACAGTGGACATCACAAAGCTAGACTCAACCCCCTGAAACCTGACCCCTTGCCTCATTTGAATAGCTTCTCCTCAATAAAAAGGGTTCAGCATGCGCTGGCTCTCTCTCTTTCTCTCTCTCTCTCTCTTTCTGCAGACCCTTAAGGTCAGAGGAGCCGTCACAGGACCCCAAAGAAAAAGGTATCTCTGTCTCTTATGTGGTTATTTCATGCAGCCTAGTTCCCCTGGAGTGACAACGTTTTAGTCGTGAGGAACGCGACAGTTACCACCGTCTCCAGAAGCATCTAACATGATGCAGGTGTTCCTCAACTTATGATGGGCTTATGTCCTACAGGCCATCATAAGATGAAGCTATCAGCAAGTTGAATGGCATCTAATAATATACCTGACCTACCAGCACCGTAGCTTAGCAACACAGCACACTGTTGAACACCCGTTTTGTACCTTTGGGATGGCAGGGTGGCGTGGGACCTGAAACCCCTGCCTGCGGTTGTCCTGCTTCACAAAGACAGCCTCACTCTGCCTATGACCAACCTGGGAAATGTCCAAAATTCAAAACTGGAGGCAGGGTTTCTACTGAATGTTGGTCACTTTTTATGTCGTAAAGTTGAGACCATTATAAGTTGGGGACTATCATGAAGATGGTGGTACAGGTGTATAATGGAATATGGAAATGAGAATAAACAATATCTACAGGTAACTCTCCAGGTTTCTGTTGAGTATATATTTAGAGATAAATAACTGGATCACAGGGTGTGCATGCATTTAACTTTAGTAGATACTGTCAAATAGTTTTTCAAAGTCCTTTTTTTTTGTACTAGGGATTGAACCCAGAGGCTCTTAACCCCTGAGCCCCACCCGCAGCTCTTTTGTATATTTTTATTTAGAGACAGAGTCTCGCTAAGTTGCTAGGGCCTCCCTAAATTGCCGAGGCTGGCTTTGACTTGAAATCCTCCTGCTTCAGCCTCCTCAGCTGCTGGAATTACAGGTGTGTGCCACCGCTCCTGGCTTTTCAAAAGTACTTTTATAAATTGACATTTCCAAAGTTTGCTCCATAACTTTGCTGTGGCTAGGCAGAGAATTGAGAAAGAAGAAACTGGAGAAAATGACTTCAAGAGAATGTTGCAAGATTTTAAGGAAGGGTGCTATAGCATTCATTCATTCATTCATTCATTCATCTTAAACAAGTGTTCGATGGAGATTTTCTATATATCTGGCACTGTGTTAGGTCCTGGGGATACATCTGTGAAAAGATGGATGTAATTCTTGTTCTCATGGAGTTTATATTAGAAAAGCATTTCTTACCTGCAAAATTGCAGTATAGTGCCACACTCTTATTTTCTGATTTCCATTCTTATTCCATCCTGTGAGTGGATTTTCTTCAGGTCCTATCCAATTTCCTTTTGGCTACCGTCTGCTGGGTCCCAGCTAATTTGACTGGCTTGCTTGGGGATTATTGATTGCTTGGACATCTAGATGCAGTTAGATTTTCAAACTCTCCAATGTCACTCGCGGAGGTCAATTAGTGTGCAAACTGGATCTTTACAGCTCCAAAATCCTTCCGGATTTCTGATTTATCACCTCTGTTTCTCTTGCTGAAGGCAGTCATACAATTGAGGTCCACCCTCAGCCACTGCCCGGTCCTCGTTCCATCCACACTCCTCCTTGTTGAGTAACCATCCGTCATGTCTGACAGTGAAGAAGCTGTCCATTCTGCTTCAAAGTGATTGTTGGAACCAGACCAAACTGGGAAGCCTTTACGGCATCATATAAAATTCACTAAATATATTTCAACCACAATTTATCGAGGAACTATGGTGTGGCAGACATTTGTGTGAGGTATAGCAACATATTAGTGAGCAAGTTATTTTTTCTCCCCTTGCAAAACTCACAGAGTCTGGGGGGGACACAGAAGTGTCAGCAAAAAATACTGTGTATGCACAGGTGTGGCACCACGGGTCCTGGCATTGAGTGTGTCTATGGGACACTCATTTAAAAAATAATTACACTGTAAAAATGGATTGAAGACAGATCAGTAGGGTGGGTGGGGCGGTGAGGGCCGGAGCTATGCTGGGGATTGGACTGGAGAGGGTTGAGTTCCATACCTATGTGATAATCTCAGGGTGCATCCTGGTGTTGTATAAAACTAAAAAGAAAAATAATAACTGAAATAATACTACATGATATATAAATACTATCAATAGAGAAGTCTGGGATACTATGGGATGGTAAGGAAGAGACACCCATCCGACCTATGGAACAAAGAAGACTTCCTGAAATAAGAGTCCTGTAGCTGAGATCAGAGGGAGGTAGAAGAGGGTGGGAAAGGGGGTAAGAGCATCACAAGCAAAGGAAACAGATGCAAATGGCTGGCATCTGAGGGACATCAGTGAGTTTAGTGTGACTGGGTGGGGCATTGACGGAAAGGTGGGGACAGCCGTGCTTCCGGGGTGGGCAGGGACCCCTCCAGGCTTTTGCACTGAGTAAAACACTTGGCCTCTTTTACCTCGGAGGGGGATGGGGCGGGGCTTTAAGCTACGGGAGAGACATGCACGTTCTGCTCTGTACCTTAGGAGGCCGCTCTAATTGCAGTTAAGCTGGTTCTCTTAAGTGCTGCGATCAGTGGGCAGCTGGGAGAGGGGTCAGGGTTGCCTTGTGTGTTATAAAATGCTTTCAGGGGGGTCCTGGGTTAGCAGCTGGGTGCATTAGCCGAGTCTGGGTGCTCCACCTGTGTGCCACCAGCCTGGGCCTCCTCACCCAAGGCTCCCAGAAGCTGGTTCCTAGGACTGGGCCTGAAGCTTGATCTAGAACCTGGAGCCCAGCAAGCTCAGCCCAGGAAGTGCCAGAGAGTTAATGCCCCTTGGGATTAGCGCTCAGCCAATGACAGACGGGGGCCCTGGAGAGATGGCCAGTCCCTGTCATCCCAGAGGGGACAGCTGTGATCATCTGTAGTGGGAACACGCTCTGCATTGGCTGGTTTCCTGCCACTGTCTGCCTGACCCCAGCCGCTGCCGTGTTGGGTACTGGACTTGGTACCCTGCTGCTGGGAGCACTGGGGCTGGGTGGCGGGGAGGATGAACTTGAGTGGCTGGTTCCCTCGGGGGACGAACTCAGTCCAAGGCCAAACCTCATTCTACGGAAACCCACAGCCAATGACTATTTACTGTGAGGTTTTAAAGGGTCAGCCATGCTAGCCAGATTTGGGACAACCACAGGGATCTGTTCTAGCTACAGAGCTCCCTGTGGAGATGGCTGAGGCTGCCTGCCTGAACCTGGGGCCACCGTCCCCCTTCCTGCTGCATTGATTCCAAGCACATTCCTTAAGAAACAGCCAGCCTGCTTCCCAGGGAACCCAACCTGGGATCACCTCCCAAATCACTCCCTGCATCCAAGTCCAGGGAAACACACACTAAAGCAAATACTTGTCTTTAAACCTCTTCAACCTTGCAAAGTCTTTTTCTTTTTTTCATGCTGGGGATCCAACCAACCCAGGGCCTTGTGCATGCTAGGCAAGCACCCTACCACTGAGCTAAGCCCCAGCCCCACACAGCCCTATTTTTTAGGCCAACCCAAACATACTATCTAAATTTAGTTTAAACCTAAGTTCGGGGCTAAAAACCCCTGCTTTTTGGGGGGTGGGGTGGGGATGGGTATAATATGGTAATAAACAGAAAAATATTTACATAATATTTTTAAAAAGAGTCTACCTATAACACTAGATTAAATTACAAAAGTATGTTCTTTGGATGGGTTAGTGGATCCATGAAAATCCCTTTCCAGAGGGCTCAGTGGTGCACGCCTGTCATCCCAGCAGGTTGGAAGGCTGAGGCGGGAGGATGGTGAGTTCAAAGCCAGCCTCAGCAACTTAGTGAGGCCCTAAGTAACTCAGTGAGACCCTGTCTCTAAATAAAACATTAAAAAAAGGGCGGGGGATGTGGCTCACTGGTTAAGAGCTTCTTGGTTCAATCCCTGGTACAAAAAAAAAAACAAACCCAAAAACCAAACCAAAAAAACCTTTTTTCCATCTGCAGGCCCATTTCCCGGTCTGGGAGAACAGAACAGTATTTGGGGGTTTGGGTCTTGCATGCACGTGGTGGGGAGGGAGTGTCTGGCCACAGCTGATGTCTGCGTAGCGGGTCACCAGCTCCTCTCTCCCTGTTCTCTTTGCAGGGCTATTTTTTCATTCCACGTCACACATTTAGGAAAGCCCATCTGCCCGTTTGATTAATGAGTCCTCTCTGCAAAAGCAACAGAGATAAATGTCCTCTAGGAGCCCGGCGAAGAGAAATGAAGAAATAGAATGGCTAATTTTCAGCCATTATTTTGGAGTCTGAACTCCTTTCTCGCATCAATTTAGCTATTATTTCAAAAACTAATTAATCTTCACTCAGGCAGCTCCAAGGGACCCGTGTTTAGATAATTAACAACCCGTGGATTATGAAAAGTCTCACTTGCAAATTTGGCTCTAGCGTTTGGGTAGGAGAATGCTTTCAGTCTGATTCCCTGTTTCAGCCCCCTTGCACCCATCCTTCATTTCCTGACAATTAAGAGCAAATAATTAACCATGATGGATTTTTTTTTTTGCTTGCTTTACTTGGTGCTCAGATAATGTTCTTCCTTCCTCTTTGTTCTCAGACCACCTCCATCTGAGCAGTTCTGACCAGCTTTCTAGGTACTCGTGTCAAGCCCGGTTAACAGGAGGCTTCATTTGCAGCGAACACAGAGAACCTTTGGGTTTCTGCTGGTGCGAGGGGTGGTGGGAATTCCAGGGCTCCATCAAAGCAGTTTGTCATTCTCCCTTAGCACTTAATAACTACAGCACTCAGGTCTAAGTCTCTTTGGAACGTCTTTTCTTTGCCAAGAATAAGGAAGAATTCAGGTTTGGCATTAAAGACAATTTCGTGATGGAAAAGTGGAGACGCCTCACCAAGCCAATGAGAATTCGTGTGCAATTTTGCAATCGCCTCTTTCTAGAAATGCTCATTCAACAGATTGGGTGCCAACTCTAGTCCAGGCATTATAGAAATTTCTGGAAACATATTGGTAAGGAGACAAATGACATTCCTGCCCTCATGAAACGTATAGTCTAGTGGAGGAGGACATGAAGGAAAGGATTCTCCAAATTAAAAATCAACACGAACGTGCTAGAGATGTAGAATGCTGTGGAGGCTTTAGTGAGAAAACCTGGCCCGGGTTGGAAGTGGTGGTGAGAGCTGGGGAAGGTGTCCCTAGTGAGGAGCATCCAGCCAAGGTCTGATGAGCGCAGGGAGAACCCTGCCTCCTGAGAATGGTGAGGGCCAAGTCTCTCGGGCTTTCAGAGCTTGGGTGGACGCAGATCTGGGAATACTGCAGTAGCCTTGGAATATGGAGAACGGGAGGGGGCTCAGGTTATGCAAGTATTTCAAGTTTTCATGGTGGTTTTCCCGCATTTTTAAATTAATATGCAAAAGGGGCAGAACTGCAGGACATTGAGTAAAATAAAGGCAGAGAGAGAGAGAGAGAGAGAGAGAGAGAGAGAGAGAGAGAGAAGCTGCAGGTTGTCCCTCATGAATGGAAGCTAAAAAATGGACCTCAAAGGAGAGAGCAGAATTGTGATTAATAGAAGCTTCCTAGGAGGTGTGTTGGGGAGGTGGGGCGGGCAGAGAGAGGTGGATAATGGGTGCAAAGAAACCACAGTTAGGAGGAGTAAGTTCAGCAGCACAGTAACATGCCTGTAGTTTAGAACAACCTGTTATCTCTTTTATGAAGAGCTAGAGGAGATGAGTTAGCACCAAACAGAAAGAAGTGATAGGGATCACACTGATTTGGTAATTACACATTGCATATATGTATGAATTAAATTATCATACACTACCCCATGAATATGTACCACCGTTCCATGCTCATCCGAAAGAAAAATGGGAAAATAGCTAAATTAACACTTGGAAAATGAAAAGCTAGATAAGTTGGGGAAGAAAAGTGGAATACAATCTGGCAAACTTCAGCTACCTAAATGTCTCTTGGGAATTTCAGAATCATAACCCTCTCAGGATATAGTGGGCCAGGAAACAAAAGCTCAGACAGGTTAAGTGACTTGGCCATGGTCACAAAGCTAATTGGTGGCAAGTATCCGACCAGGAGCATGTGGGTGATTGGGGGTATTCATGAAGGTTTTAGGATATGTTTCTAAAAATGTGTCGATTTGAATAGTTTTTTAAAAAATATATATTTATTTATTTTTTAGTTGTAGTTGCACCCAATACTTTTATTTATACATGGTGCTGAGGATAGAACCCAGGGCCTGGCACATGGCAAGCGAGCACTCTACTACCGAGCCACAACCCCTCGATTTGAATAGTTTTTAATTAAGTTTATCAAGAAAAATTTAACCAGTGTGTCAATTTTTGATGTCATGAATCCTATTGTTGAAGAAGTGACCATATGGAAAAAAAGTGAGCTGGTTTCAAGTGTTCAAAAGCATAATATGGCTGAAATCAACATGTTAGGCAGATAGGAAATGCACCTATCACTCTCGGTTGACAGGTGACCCGTGCCCAGAGTAACTCAGGGTGAATTACTAGGGAAAAGGGCCTTCCCAGCTAACCACACGGAGTTCCTCCAGCTCAGACAGATTAGTGACTTGGCCATAGTCACAAAGCTAATGTGGGTGATTGGGGGTACTCATGAAGGTTTTCCATCTTGTGTCTTTGTTTGAATTTTCTCTCCCACAAAACATCCCTTTCGTTCATCTCTTTTTAAACTCTAAGGGGAGAAAGAGAAAAGTTCCTGATTTCATGCCATCTGCAAAATTCTAGCTGTGACTCTAACTTGGGTGATGGTAGTTGAGAGATTGGCGAGGGGGCCCCTGCCAAGCCGTTAAGAGAGTGGGCAGGTAATGAGCGTGAACTTTGGAAGCAGATTAAGGCGCTCGGGCAGGTAGGGCCTTGAGCAGGAAGATTATGCTTATTAAGAAGCCCGTAATTCACTGGGAGCCAGAGCTTCCTTTTCTTCAGGAAAATTGGCTGCTTCTCACGAGCTCTCAGGATGAGCTGGAGAGTGCTGGGGAAGGCCAGCCAGGGAGGACCCCACTGACCACTGGGCCCAGGCTCTGCCTCAGCTGTCCTTCCAGAGCAGGGCCGATTCATGAACTGGGCCCTGGGTACCTCTGACACTTACAGGTGACAACAAACATGTTTTGACTTTTTAAGATTGGAAGGGAAAACAGGAACACATAATCCTGATTGTCTTTAGACCAATGTAGTCATAAATAAATAAAAATTCGTGTATATGTTATATATATGTAAAATTTATTTTTATATGTATGATATAAATTATCATAAATATCTTTTTAATGGATGAAGGAATTCATTCAGTGAATGAAGGTAAAGTGCCTGAGACCCATAAAATTCATAATATGGCCCTGGATGTGAGGAACATCTGTATGTCTGTCCGCCTGAAATGTATTTCCCTTCCTGCAGTCATGGAGCCTGTTGTTCTTTGGGGATCCACTCCCCTGATACTCTCAGTCTGGGGAGATTCAGCTGGGTCTTTGTCAGTTTGGGGGGGTCTAGCACTAGTCATCTGACTGAGGCCCCAGCAAGCGGAGTCTGTCATTGGTTCAGGATCAGGACGTCACTCAGGGGAGGCCGATGGGAACTAAGAAGACTCAGTTCCGAGCTTTTCTTGGAGTTCCAGGCAGTGAGGCTTAGAATGTGGGTCTGGAGATGCGGGTGAACGTCTGTACCCACCAACACGTGGCAGTGTGGGGAGGAAGCAGGAACCCTTCTGGGTCTCTCTCGGGAGAGACTCTGGCCCACCCTCAGCCAGGTGACCAGCTCAGGTTCAATCAGCCGTGACGCAGAGGTCGGTAGAATACAGCTACACGTGATTGTCCAGACTCAGCGTTGCCCCGGGGGTTTGGGACAGGACAGAAGGTGTCAGATACAGGTTCTCTGCCAGAAAGAGATTTTGCAGCTGCAGGAGGTCAGGTGGCAGGTGACGTGGCTTGGCTTCTGACTGCTGATGAGATCTCCAGGAGTTTTTGATTTAATTAAGAATTTCTCAAAGTGTGTTCCCAGGATTCTAATGCCAGTGGAGGTGTCTGGAGTGATTTTATGGTCAAGTAGGTTTGAGAAATAAGACTTCTCTCAAGTCTTACTGGACTTCCCTGATCTTCAGCATGTTTGTGTGTATTATGAGATGCCCAAGGGGTGGGGTAGACAGAAGGTTCAGTATTTTTCAAACTTGTGTGACCCCCAAATTAAGAATTTAAAGGGATTCCTAGCTTCAAAAATAGCTTAAGAGGGCTAGGATTGTGGCTCAGCGGTGGATCGCTCGCCTAATACGTGCGAGGGCCTGGGTTTGATCCTCAGCACTACATAAAAATAAATAAAATAAAAGTATTGTGTCCAGCTACAACTAAAAAATAAATATTTAAAAAAAATAGCTTAAGAAATGCTGATCAAAGGTCATCTTGGTTTTTATGTGTGTTTGGTTTTTTTTTTGTGTGTGTGCTGAGGATTGAACCCAGGGCCCTTGCATATGCTCGGCAAGTGCGCCAGCACTGAGCTACCTTCTCATGAAAACTGAAGGGAGATCAGTGAAGTGGGGGAAGGAGTTTGAGGGGAAGGGAGGAGGTACAGGAAGTAGGAGAAAAGATGGAATGAAACCGGCCACATTATGCTATGTGTGTATATAAACATACCACAGTGAATTTCACCTTTGTCTATAAGGCACTTGTCTAAAAAACTACATGGAAATAGAAGGAGGAGCAGTGGAGTAGAGAAAGCAGGTCAGGGGGAGGGAGAAAAGAAGGGAAAGGAGAAGTATTGGGGACTGAAGTGGGGCAAATTATATTCCACGCATGTATGATTGTGTCAAAATGAACCCCAATATTATGTACCACTATAATGCGCTAATAAAACGTAAGAAATGCTGATCAAGTTTATCACATTGAGAACATTAAACACCGTCCATGAAAAACATGTAAGAACCTAAAATCTTAAAAAAAAAAATGCCCCTTTCCTTAAGCATGTATCTGGGAAATCAAACTTTGACAAATCTCATACTGACTCAATCTGTATTAAAAAATAACAAAAAGCAACCTGTATTTCATGTTTCTTCTAAGCACCAGGAAGTGTGCTAAGGAGTTTATATTTGCCGTCTCATCCGATGCTCATCACAATAAAAGGATGTAGTTGCTACTGCTGGACCCATTTAATAACTGGGAAAACCGAGGCAGAGAAAGTCACTTGGCTGTGGTGGGTAGCATCTGCGCCTAGGCAGTCTGTCTCTGAGTCAGCTTTTTGATCTGTTCATTGAAGGCTTCGTTCTCAAGACCTAAAACCATTCAGCTCTATCCAGATTTTTTTTAAGCAAGATTTTATCACTGTCTATCTCTTCACCACACCTTGAGAAAAGTGGCCACTGATAAAACATCTTCCTTGCCTGCGAGATCCAGGGATTACAAACGTGGAGGACTCCAGACAGCTGCCTAGGAACAGCAGCCCTTATGAAGGTCTCACCTTGCACAATGACACGCCAGCAAGCCAAGGAGGCCTGGGAAAGAGACCTCCGAAGGCGTCTCCGTCGATTGCCAATCCGAATTTAGCTGAGATATCAGATGTCCAGACAACCGGCTCCAGGACCCAGGATTCCTTCCTGGGATGCGACAGATGGACGTCTTAGTGAGACTGGGCACTTTGTCATCTCAAGGCTCTGGATGGCTCACAAGGGCCAGATGTCATCTGCCAAAATGGATGCTTCCTTCAAAAACAGGAGGACGGGATGAATGGAGGAGCAAGGTCGAGGAAGCCCTCGGGGAGGCTGGATATTTCTGGACCACTTTGCACCTTTGGTCTCCTGAGGTTGTCACGCTGACCCTAAGGGGTGAAGAACAAAAGCCACTAAAAATATAGCGAGCACACACTGTGTTTCCAACCTGTGGGAGGCTTAGGTACATTATTTCATCTCATTATTTCTCTGAGGTCTGTACAGCTCAGGAGGCAGGCCACTATGATTTACCTGGGACAGTCCTGATTTCTACCTGCTTTCTTGGCCTTCTCATTAGTAACACTCCATTTTATCCTCAGAAGAAGGCTATTTTAGATGGGTGCAGTGGGGCGCACCTGTCATCCCAGCGGCTCAGGAGGCTGAGGCAGAAAGATCACGAGTTCAAAGCCAGCCTCAGTAATGTCAAGGCCCTAAGCAACTCAGTGAGACCCTGTCTCTAAACAAAATACAAAATAGGGCCGGGGAGATGGCTCCGTGGTTGAGTGCCCCTGAGTTCAATCCCTGGTACAAAAAAAAAAAAAAAAAGAGGTATTTTATACAGTGAATTACCCAGTCACCTGAGCCATGATCACGTTGCCTGGGTTGAATTCTGACATTGCTATTTAGTTATGAACGGCTCGCCTCAATTTCTTCACATAACACAGGGACAATAATAAAGCATCTCTCACTATCTCAATTTTTTTTTATCCAGAATTTAATAGATCAGATAGCAAAACATATCGGTGTAACTTCATAGGACTGCGGTAAGGAGATTATAGATGGATGCAGATGAAGCACGTACCTATCTGCAGCCACATCTCAGCAGAGTACCTGGCATTTAGCAAATGTTCAGGAATATGGTAACATTATGCCCCTCTCTTTTTTCCATTTGTAAAGTGATAAAAAATAATAACCCACATTTCTGGCACATACCAGGTATTTAGTGAATGATTATTACTATCTTAATCTTGCTAAATATAAGCATTATGTTTCAAGCTCCCTCTGAGGAGGATAACCACCATATTTCAGGTAAAAGAAATAGCTGTCTGACTCTATCCAGCGTGGTCTATCTGTTTGTTTGTTTATTTACTAGCTAATCATGTCAACAAGAGGCAATGGTATCCCTTGGATCTCGGGACTGGGTCCTGGAGAAATTGACCTTGCGTAAGCCTCGAAGGGCACTCTCTAAGGGCCTGAAGCATTGTCTCATTTTGTAACCAGAAGGGGATTTTGAGACACTTGGGTGCATTTTGTGGTAGACAAATAGAGGGTTTATGTTCAATGAGTATCATGACCCTGCAATGGGGGGGAATAAAAAAGCTAAAATATTAATAGGTCTTCCCCACTGCTGGGTGATTACAGAATCGAAAAAGCACAGAGGCTCTTGGGACAGAATTGCTATGTGCTAGGACAGAGATGAAAAGCCGAGGGCTGGGAGGAGTGGCTGCCCAAATTGAGCAAGGCTACTATTTGAGGGCACGGACCTCATATTCTCTCTGCTGTTAGGTGAATTGTGCCCCTGGGATGATCAGTGAACCACTCAGGCCTAAGACGGAGAAATGCACCAAGCCCTGGGCTGGGTCAGACGATGGCCACAAGTAAAACGAAGAAGGAGGAATGGTTTGGTTTCAGTGCTCTCTTCACCTCCCCCTTCATTTCACAACTTGGATTCATGAACATCTTCCCCTTGTAGGAATCCCATCTGGATCTGCCTTCTGCAGCTCTATGTTCGTGAAGGTTCCTGCACAGTCAGGAAAACACTCAGCTCCAAGTTCAACTCCTTTTGGGAGCGCACAACAAGAAGGCAGGAGGAAGAGGGTTACTGGGTCCGTCCAGGTCAGAGCTGATGTATATGTGTTTTGCCTCGGCCTGTCGCTCAAGATTGTCACCTCAGGGCCGTGCAATGGCAGCTTAAGTCTCAGGCGTCTCATTTCCTTCAAGGCAGAAAAAAAAGGGAGAGGAAAGGCCTTCATGATGTCTTTGCACGTTTGGGTCCCCTTTTGGAAATGCACGTGCTTTTTCAGGACTTACCCCTCAGTACATCTTGCTTACATTCATGGGCTGCCGCTGGGTCACATGACCAGCTCTAGCTGCAAGAGATGCTGGGAGGAGAGAACAAGAGCGTCAGGATCAACCAACATCAATCCCCATCCACGGTCTGGAGTTTGTACTTGACTTTTCCAGATAAAATGTGGTCCTATTATTAAGAAAGAAGGAGAAATGGATATTTGTGAGACAATTACCAGTGATAACCATTGTCCTTTTTCTTTACAATCTGAGCTTATAGTCTTGGGAAGCTTATTTGTATTATTATTACTTTTTTTGTACCTTAAGAGGCTCAAACTATGTTTATAGCTGCCTAGACAATGTTAAAATGAATAAATGAGCCAATTTATGAATTATCAAGTAGGCCAAGCAGTAGTCTCATTTTTCTCTTATTGCATTTTGGTTTAGGGCTAGGATTTTTAATGAAAACACACCTTAATCTGAAGGCATGGTTCCAATAAAGAGGATTTCAGCCAACCACACACCAGCCAGGGCAAACATAATTTCTCACAGAGCACTGGGACGTGCAGTATCCTTTGACTAAAACTTGTGTTGCTCTTCAGTTTCGTGAGAAGAATCCTAGCACATCAGACCTTCCCTGAAGTCTTTGGTAATGATAATCAATAGGCAGAATTTATTGAACTCTTTCCATCTGCTAGGCACTCTAGGTAATTTAAAATTACCAATTCATCAGACCTTATGATAAACCTATGAAGGAGACACTACTATAATCCCTAATTTCATAGAGAAAGATGAGAGATTTAGTAATACACCTGAGTTCAAACAAACAATCACCAAAGGAACTCGTATTCAAATCCAGATCACCTAGTTCCAAAGCACATGTTTATATTCCTTAGAACAAGGCAGGCTCTGAAATATGATAGTTATTTTGTGGAAGAGGTACTGTGGAATGAACCCAGGGGTGCTTAACCACTGAGCCACATCCCCAGCCCTTTTTAATTTATTTTGAGATAGGCTCTCACTAAGTTGCTGAGGGTGACTTTGAACTTGAGATCCTCCTGCCTCAGCCTCCTGAGCCGCTGGAATTACAAGCACACACCGCTGTGCCTAGATTAATAATAGTTATTCTTGATGAGAATCGACTTATGCAAAACTAGCACTTACACAGAATGCATTTGTGTGAGTAAGCATGCTGCCTACGTTTTCTCATTGATTTTCAGAGCAATTCTACAAAATAACTACAATTCTTACCCTCATTTTACAGATACAGAAACAAAAGCACAGAGAGGTTAAATTACTTGGTCCTGGATTACGGAGTTTGTGCTGGGCGAGCTCAGGTCTCTCTGGGCCCTGAGCTCAGTATCTTTCCCTATGTCATTCTGTATCTCTTGAGATCAGTCATTTCCAAACGCCTCATTCTAGATGAGATTCAACAGGAATGCAATGAAGAAAAACTCACTGAGGATGATTGGATGTTAGGAAGTTTGAGAGATAAGGATTATTAATTCTTTTTTTACATGTATTAGTTATGATAACCTAGCAAGATGCTATAATCAAGAGGCCCTGGTAGCTTAAAAAAAAATGAAGCTTCTTTCTCTCCAGTGTAACTTGACAGTTTGGTGGGCTGAAGCGGGCTTCTATTTATGGATTCAAAGCAGGTGTTCCACTTTTAATTTCTTAGCAGAAAGGAGAAAGGAATGTGGAGGGAAAACATATTGCTTTTAGAGGCACAATATATAAAAGTTCCATATATCATGTACTTTCTCGTGTTTACATGTCATTGGCCAAAATGTGGGCATATGGTGCCTACGTGGCCTGTCCCATTTGCAAGGCAGGCTGGGAAATGTGTAGATGGTCAACCACCTACTCTGGGAAAGAAAGATGAGAATAATGAGTTTTGGTGGGTGATAATTAGCCTCACAACACAGGGAAGAAAACAGTGGTTTGGAGGGACAGAGATTTACCCAGTGCCACATAGTGGCAACCGTGGAATAATCACATTTGGAAGAGGATGGGATTAGGAGAAGTGTCAGGATGTGGGTCAACAACTTGGCAAACCAGACACCAGTGCAGAGAAAGCCCCGGTGTAAAGCCCTGAGTGTGTGTTGGGGGAGGAGTCACAGTGAAAGAATCAGGTACCTCGACATGAATGGTTATGGAATGAATGGCGTCATTTGATGCATGGCCAGAAAGCAAAGCTTCAGGAATGCTTGACTCCAGGGAAGACCATTTCCACACTGGAAGTTGCTGAGGGTGACTTTGAACTTGAGATCCTCCTGCCTCAGCCCTCTGAGCCGCTGGAATTGCAAGCATGCCCCACTGTGCTTGGATTAATGATAGCTATTGTGGACCAAGAATCGACTTATGCAAAACTAGCACTTACACAATGCATTTGTGTACGCATGCTGCCTAAGTTTTCTCATTGATTTTCTGAGCAATGCTACAAAATAACTACAATTCTTACCCTCATTTTACCTTACCCTCTGCAGTAACGCAGCCTGTTGGCTCTTCCTGGAAGGTCTCTTGACTATCCTGCTGCAGATTGGGTTCCCTGGGGAAGCATTTGGTGAGATGGGACTGGTATGCAGGAGATTTCTTAGGGAGAACTTTTGGCAGGAAAGGATGAAGGATTGGGGGGGGAGGCAGGAAGAAGGAAATCTGCTGCAACGTGTTCTCAACAGAAAACTCAGCTGCTGTTATGGGGTGTTCTGAGGAGGGCATGGTCTTCCAGAGGTCTCTGAAGCTCTCTCAGCTGGAAGGCTGGGCCTGGGCCCCTCTGGTAGTAATTGGATGCTGACTTCCTGGGGAAGGGAGCTGAGGTAGCTCTGTTCAGCGGAGGTGATAATGATCAATCACAGAGGGCTGTCTTCCCAAAATACTTCAGCAGCTGAGATAATAAGTCCTTTGTTTTGTAAGGTGTGTAGGGGGGTCTTCACAGGACCTCATGGCTGCCATTACAATCCTCTGTCACTGTGCTACCTGCCACGTCTCCATCGGGGAGACTTTGTGTCTTGAAGGCTTTGGACTCTTGACAACTCCCTTTCCCTCCTCAAATCTCAAACATCTTTGGATTGATGGGGAGTGGTTCCCTGCAGCGTGGATTTCATCATCATTTAATTAACAGTTTGTTTAACTACCGGTGAGCCACTGCTGGGGGCCAGTTGCTAGCAGCAGAGAACAGTCATGGAGTGGAACATATCCAGAGTGAACAGGACAAGTCCAAGGAAGGCACCAGGAAGCAGAAAGAGGGACCCAGAGGCAGGCAAAGCCACATCCCTCCTTTCCTCACGTAAATCACTGGTAGAATCTGCCCGGGGCAGGAAGCAGAGGGATGATGAGGCTCTGCAGGGTTGTGAAGTCAACCTCACAATTTTGCCCAAAGTAAACCCTGCCTCAGACATTCCCTGTTCCTTCTGTTTGAATTTCTAATTTTCTGTTTACCAAGATGGCCGCCTCTCAGAGGCATGAAAGATCACAGTTTGATCTGATTCAGAGTTTGATTCCCCCCCCCTTCCCTCAGCATAACAGCTCCCACATCTGAGGGCTGTAGCTAAAAAGTGATTTTTAAAGACTTCTCATTGGCAAAGAAATCAATGGAAAGAAAATCTCTCCCTCCTACCCCCTCTCCAGCCTGCCTTTAATTTCTCTCCCTCTCCAATCCCCTGCTAGGAAAGTTTTGTCTGAGGCCATCCACCACACTCTGTCAGACAGTTGCCTTGTTAAGGATGGGGGTCCTGCTGGGGGAGCTGAGGAGGTGGTACGATTTCCCCACAGTCTTAGCAATTAACTCAGTTCAAGAAAGGGGTGGAATCAAAAGAAATTTTTTTTTTTTTTTTTTAAACCAGGGACAGAATCCCAAGGCAAAGTCATCTGTCAAGGACAGGGCTGTTGCTAAAACAAACTTCACAGTGGACTACAGGGGAACAAGTCCCCAGGAGGGGTGCGTGGGGAGGGTGGGTGTTAGCTCCAGGGACAGATCAGAAAGGGGTGACTTTTCCAAAAAGAGGTGATCAAAGGGCTCAGGCACCTCCGGTGCTCTGCTCTGCAGGTTGGTGTTTGCATCTTCTTGGGAAAACCAGGTAACGTGCCTGGGCCTCAGTTTCCCAATCGGTGCAACAGTTGACTATGAACTGCATGCTTTAGTGAGGTACGGCAGTGGAGCAACTGGTAAGGGACCCAGCCCAGGGCAAACTGAAGGGGCTCAGTCCTACAGGCTCTGGAGCTGGAGTGGAAAGCCCAGCTCTGAGGGCTGTCTTCTCTCCCCTCTGTCACCTCTGGTCTTTATTTGGGGGCTGCTCTGTTCTCTTTTCTACCACCCGATCCACTCTCCACTCCACTGCCTTAGCTCAAACTCACAGCTTCAGCTCATCTAAAGAGCTGCTTGCTGCTTGCCTGAGACTTTCCAGGGTGCTCCCACCCTATCCTATTTCAGGACCCTTTACCCTCCCTTCCCAGGAAGAAATTCCTCTCTGTATTTCTTAGTTACATTTTTTTTTTTTTTTTAATATAGAGAGAATCTGATTGGCTCAGCTCATCTTTACACACTACGCCTCTGGATTGGCTGCTCTTAGGTCAGGTGGTTCAACGTAAGCCAATCAGCTGTCCACAAAAGGGTGGAGCCTATCACTGCGCTTCAAGTAGGACCTCATTGCTGAAGGTTTCCCAGGGAGGAGGGATTCCGTAGTCTGTATCCGTCTGCAGGAAGACCTGAAGCCACATTGGCCAGTTCTTATCAGTCCATAGGTATTTTATCAGAATTCTTGAAGCCCCAGGGCTTGGTACTTAAGTACTGGAAAGGAACACTGACTTTGGGATCAGGGGATGGTTATGGATCCTGACTCATTGGATTGGGTGCATTTCACAGTTCACTTTCATGGGTCTCCATGTTTACCTTACTCTGTGAACAGTTGCCCTTGACCATGGTTATCTGTGATATTGTCTCCACCTGCCCTTCCCAGATCCAGCTCCTAAAAATGACTGGAGTTGAGGAAAGCAGCCCAACCAACAGATTGACATAGAAAATCCAAACCAACGAGGGAGTGGAGGTCACGACGCTGGTTCAGAGGCTTCTAATTTCTCTTTCTGTAGCTCTGACTTGGTGGAAGGAAGCTAGTTTAGGGGAGAGAGGAAGTGGCGAAATACGGCAGATTATACTTTCCAGAGGTGGCCAGGATATTTCTAATCCCATGTCTAATTCCATAGTCTTACCCCTCCCCGCCCCCCACCCCATCAAGAGTCTGTGTCCCTTCCCCTTGAACTTGACTGGACATTTAAGATTATGTTGCGGGCTGGGGATGTGGCCCAAGTGGCAGCGCACTCGTCTGGCATGCGTGCGGCCCGGGTTCGATTCTCAGCACCACGTACAAACAAAGATGTTGTGTCCGCCGATAACTAAAAAATAAATATCAAAAAATTCTCTCTCTCTCTCTCTCTCTCTCTCTCTCTCTCTCTCCTCTCTCACTCTCTCTTAAAAAAAAAAAAAGATTATGTTGCATAAAAACGATGTCATAAAAGTGGTGCCACAAGGTGTCTCAGCCTGGTTCATAAAAATACTGTGCACCTGTCCTTGTTTTCTTAGGATGTTCACTTTTGGGGAGCAGCCACCATGCTGTGAAGAAGCCTAAGCAGCCGTGGCGAGCCCGTGTTGGAGGGGAACCAAGCTCCGGGGCCCAGAGCTTTGGCTGAGTTCCTAGCCTGAAACTGGCACCAACTTGCCTGCCTTGTATGTGAGCCTCCCAGGTGACCTGCGTCCCTTGATGCTGCAGGGAGTAGAGAAGAGGCATCTCTGCCAAGCCCTGGCCGAACCTGAGGCTTGTGGACAAAATAAATGATTAGCATTGGTTTCGGCTGCCATGTTTTGGGGTGGCTTATTAGACAGTGATAGCTTGCAGATATGGCATTGATAAACACAAAGTTTCCTATTTCTGTGTGCAAGGCCAAGGGTGGAGAGAGAGTGAGAAAGAGAGAGAGAGAGAGAGAGCGCAGAATTGGAAATGCCCACGGGAGCTCATGGGCTGTACAGGGAAGGGCTTTCCTGGTGCTGATACTAACTGCTCCCTGCTGGGCAGCAGGCCCTGAGCCTTCCTGACAGGTTAGAAGGATCACTGTCTGTCTGATGGCTGTGGGGGCTGATACCTAGGAGCTTGAGTCTCCTACCCCAAACCACAAATCCAGTAAGTATGTTGTAGAGCTCACGTTTGAAGCCAGTCCAGTCTTAACAGGCCTAGCATGATGCCAGAATTCACCCTTGACCAGAGACCTCCTCTTAACCGATGTAAAAGTATTTCCATCAGGAACATGGAGCCCCACTGCGATCCATTGTGAACTTAATGATTACTTCCAATGTGCAGTGAGTGCCTACCAGGTGCCAGTCACAGTTCTGAGCGTATTACGCATTTCACTTCATTCTCACTAGAAGTCTCATGTTTCAGATAGAGGAGCCGAGGCTCAGAGAGGTGAAGCCTCTTGGCCAAGGTCACACAGGTAGGAAGTGGCAGAGCTGAACTCAATACCAAGCCCAGACTCTTAACCAACCCTGCTTCCTGATTTTATGGGCAAAAGCTGTGAAATGGCAACAAGCAATGAGGGGAAGTGGGGAGACGGGAAGAAGTGGGGGACCTAAGGCAAGATGCAGGGAGACCCGTGGACACTGGGCTTCATTGGTGCCCCAACTAGACATTTCTCAGAGGAGACATGGGGGGGGGTGTGGACTGTCCAGACGGAGGTGTGTTGGGAGGGCACGTGCCTGCGTTCGGGAGCTGCATTCCATGGGGCTCCTCTCCTGGGATGTTGTAGAAATATATGTAGAGAGGGAGAGAGTGCGTTGGAGTGAAGTACTGTGTAATTCATTTACGGAGGAAATCTCCCTATAATTTATCAGTAGGGAAGGTTTAAGTGAATTTTGTAATTCTTTTTATGTGCCCTTAAAAAAGGAGGGCTCTTCTTTGCCGCGGGGGGCTTTTCCATCATTCCTCGAGCCGTGCGTGGAGCTGAAGCCATGGAGGAAGGCCAGGGCTTCCAAGGAAAATACCTGAGCATGGATTCTTCTAACCTGAAGCGGAGCAAATGCAAAGAGAATGCAGGATGTGACCCAGATTGCAAATTTCTTTCCCTCTTCCTTGATACAGTATGAGCCCACCACCAGGCACACAATTTTACACGTGTAAGTCGTGCATAGATGCACACAACACACACTCACAGACCCAGAAGCATGAATTGCACCTAGACTCACCTACATACAGTCACACGCAAAGACACACCACAGATAGATATATAGACACACGCACTTGTCATGCAGAGTTCAACACACACACATACACACCCACACACACACACAGCTGTGGTTCCCTGTGTACGAGAGTTTTCAATAGCTCTGCGTCAAAAATTCTATCAAGCCCCTGGCTCTACAGTTCATCTGCCTGGGTTGAAATCTACTTCTGCTTGTTGGCTTTGTGGCCTTGGTCAAGTTACTTAACTACTCTGAGCCTCAACTTCCTCATCTGTAAAATGGGGATCCTAATGCATCACTGTCACGAGTTGGTGTGAAGATCAGGGGGTCATGCTCGTTACGGTGGTTGAAAAAGCGTCTGGCACTTGACGCTTCTCTGTCAATGTCAGGGGCTGCTCTTGCTGTGAGCAGGCAGAGGACACTATCTTCTTCATCATCATCAACCACTGTCACCACCCTCATTGACACTGCCATCATCAAACCCAGCGTGCCAGACCCAGTGCCCAGTGAAGTACTTATATTGCCCTTGTGTACGATTCAAAAGAGCCGCCTGGGCTAGGTACTATTATCTTGATAGAGAAGGAAATTGAGATGGGAAGGCTTTGATAGCTCACCCCAGGTCAAGCTAGTTTCTAAACTAGTTTCTAAGCTGGGACTTGGACTCAAGTCTGCTTAATTCTAAGCCCTGGGGTTGACCGGGTGCAGTGTATGATCTCAGCTCGGGGCTCCTTTGTACAGAACACTTCTCCCTTGCTAGGATCTGAGCTCCCCAAGGACTGCCTGTCTTCTTGTTCCTTGCTGTTTCTTAGCACAGGGTACAAAGCCTGACTCCAGATCTGCTTCTTTTTGAAAGAAAAATGGGCTAATTCACCTGCTGAATGGGAGTAATAATATCCACCTTATAGTGCTGCAAGAATTAAGTGGGATAATGTCTCTGGAAGTGCCTGGTGAATATCAAGGGCTCAGTGAAAGGCAGCAGTGAGGATATTTGTTGGATTAGAGGATCAAGATGACTCGGTGGCCTGAGCCTCTTGTGATCGTCACGAGGATCCTCATTGTGTCCTCATGGCTTTGCATGACCCCCTTCTGTTAGGCTGAATGTATTGACTCCCAAGTGATAGGTCCTCACTTCCGAGGTTAGGTCATAAAAAAGGCTGCGGCTCCCATCTCAGGTGCTCTCTCTTGCGCCCATCACTCCTCAGAAGCCGGCAGCCCTGTTGGGGTGCAGCCCTGTACCTATCTACCAGGACCTGAGGTCTGCCAGCAGCTGTGGGCAGGAGATGGGAAGCAGGTCCTCCCTTGGCCAAGGTTTGAAATAATTGCAGCCCTAGCCAGTGTCCGATGGCAGCCTCACGGGGGACCTTGAGCCAGAATTGCTGGAATGATAATGTCACTCCTGGATTCTTGACCCAAAGAAACACTGTGAAACAGTAAAGCGTTGTTGCTTGTCGCTGCTAAGATTTGGGGTAGTCGGTTATGCCTCCAGAGCCTGGGGAAAGGTCCTCATCGTGAGACCCATAGGGCAGCTGCTATTTTGCACTCTTCCAACAGTTGTCCTGACTATTTTCTTGCTGTTTCTTTAGGGGAACGCCTTGAGTACTGCGTGGTGCAAAGTCCTGTCCTCTGTGGATTCACGCAGTGAGCCCTGGTTCCAAGCTTGGAATCCACAGTCAGCAAAACAAAATCCAACCAGAGAGACCCGTCGCATAGGAAGGCAGTTGGTCACCACTCATTTTTCCTCGGGTTCGCCCCTTGTGGGAGCTCACAGCCCTTCCCCCTGCTACTTATCCAGGTTTGCTTTCCAGCTGCCACAGTCCTGTCCCTGCAAGGCCTTCTGGTGAACACAATTTTCTTCCTTTTGTTACATTTCCAGTGATGTGTTCAAGTCCCATGTAGACGGGAGCTCCCAGCAGCCGCCCGGCCGGCCTGCCAATCAATCAGGTCCAGGAGGAGGGGGCCTGGGGAGAAGCTGTTGGATGGGCTCATGGGGGGCTCCCAATAACCTTGGGCACAGCAGTTCTCCCCAGCGGGGAGACGGGAGGACGCCAGATTAAGGGGAGAGTAAATATGTGCTTTGGAGGTGGAATGGGCACGTGGGAAGACGCTGGTGCTCTGAGAAGTCTGATAGATTAAGCAGGGAGCAGGGTGAAGGGAAGTGGTGGTGGTTTCTCTTCCATCCTAGGGGAGATCTGAAAATGTTGCCACGCAGAGGGGATCGACCCCTGGGACAGGGAAAATGCTACTGTGGAAAGGAGAAGTAGCAAGGGAGGGGCAAAGAATGACAGGAGGAGGCAGGAGGGAGAAGAACCGAGAGTCTTTGAGGGCCTGGGCTTTGGAAGTGGACATGCCTAAGTCTGAATTCTGGCTCTGCCTCTTTCTCGCTGTGCTTCCTTGGGAAAATTGCTTGACCTTTCTGGGCCTTGAAGTCCTCATATCTGGAATGGGGGGATAACAATACTTTTCTCACAGGGTTGTTGTAAGGGCTGAACGAGATAATGTTTGTAGAGTGCGGAGGGAGAAGGGGAATTGCATGAAAGAGGGAAGGAGACCCTCATCGTTATACAGAATATAAATGACGATGTGAGGGGAAAAAAAAAGAAGTGGGTCACATTAGATTGGGTAGAGAGAAGTGATGGGAGGGGAGGGGGGAAGGGGGGAATGGAAGGACAGCAGAATAAAATAGACATTATTATTGCTGTGTGTATATACGTGACTGCATGATCAATGTGATTCTGCAACCTGCACACTCGGAAAAATGAGAAATTCTACCCCATCTGACTCAAATGTATGATATGTCAAGATCATTGTACTGTCATGTGTAAGTAATTAAAACAAACAAACAAACAAACAAACAAACAAAAAGAGCATTAAGAATTAGTGATAGGGTAAGAAAGACCCTTTCCTTTGTATGGGTCGTCTGTCTGTAAAGGGGTCTGAATTCCTTGTTCTTCCCTTGGGGTGAAAGCCTTACTCCTCCTGGATGCTTGAGCTCCGTCTTGCTCTCCCTCTGTCGAGGTCACGGAGTACAGGATAAATGGGGGTCTTGGTTTGATTGTGGAGGACAGACCGGGGCACGTGTTAATCTTCCACAGTGTGATATTTCTCATGTACTTTCATTTAGCAGCCTTGTCTCTGATTAAATCTAATTAGTTTCTGCGCTGCTAAGAGATGGAGGGCGTCCTCAGAACGGAAAGTGCACAGCCCCAGTCAGATTTAGCAAGGCTCCCGCCTCCGCCCTCTCCAGGGGCTCTTAGGGCTGGGACATCAGCTTGCCACACCCCCATGTCAATCATCTGCAGGGTTACAGCCTGGTTAGAAGTTGAAGGACCTTGGAAGGTGTGCTGCACCCTCACTGTATGAGTTGATCGACAGCAAATCAGAGACGGGGTGGAGCTAGAAGCCTGGTCTTCTGACTGCCCATCTGTGGTCCCTGTGGCTGTTGCAAGAATAAAACCAGCTGTAGACTTTCGAATGCCACCAATCCATGACGATATTCACCAGTGAATTGTTCACCTAGAAAACGAACCCCTGGCCAACCCGCCCTTTCACTGAGCACCAGTCTAACCCACCCACTGGGGCCAGGGTCTCAGGCAGCCCCTCCCTCGGTCATCACACTGCAAAGGGGAGCCACAAGAACCAACGGAGATGAAAAAGACTCTGGGGGAGTTTGACGAAGCTCATCTTAATGAACTTGGTGTAAAAGTTGAGCGTGAGGCTTTGCATCCCCACAAGAGGTGGGGATCTAATTTGGTTTCAAGCATCGTACTCTATCTCAAATCAATGAATGACACATTCTTGGGCTTAAGAATCAGAGCACAGAATCTTAGCCACTTCATTATAACGTGAATTTGTTTTAATGAGATATAAACACATTTTTAGAATTTTAAATCTTATTTTCAAAATGAAATCCCCATCAAACTTTTCCTCATACTATTTTTTTTAATCAGACAAGATTTTATCTTGCCTAGAGTAGCAAGAACCTAAGTACAGTTGTTAATTTTTTTTTCAATAAAGTGAGTTTGAGGGAAGGTGTTGTCTGGCTTTGTGTGTTGGCTCAGTGATTCCAGAATGATGCCTCTATGATTCTCTTGTATTTTCCCTCAAGGCTGCAAGATGGCTATGGCTGTTCCAGCCTTCTCATCTGCATTCAGTTCAAGAAGGGAATAGGAAGAAGATGCTAGTCCTGTCTCACTTTTAAAATAAAAATTATATATATTTATTTTAATTTCTAAGTAAAACTCTGTATGTTTATGGTCTACAAAAGGCTATTGCAATACATGAAGATACATTATGGAATAGCTATATTGAGCTATTTAACATGTAGATTACCTCATATCCTTGCCATTTGGGGGGAGGGTAAGAACACTTAGAATTTATTCTTTTAGCAAATTTCAAGTATATAATTTATATTTAAAAATATATTAGTGCATTACAGTTATACATAATGGGGGGTCATTTTGACATAATCATGCAAGGAACATAATTTTCTCCATTTCATCCCCAGGACTTCCACTTGTCCTGTTCCCTTCCTCCTCCTCCTCTTCCCCTCCCTGGCCCCACTGATCTCCCTTCTATTTTCGTGGAATCAACCCCCCAGCTCACACTTTTCTTTACCTTATTGTGTTCTAACTTCCACATACGAGAGAAAATGTTTGACTTTCTGAATCTGGCTTATTTCACTTAGCACGGTGTTCTCCAGGGCCCTCCATTAACCAGCCAGGGCCATGATTCCACTTGTCTGTTGCTGAGGAGGACACCATCGTATGTGTATATCACATGTTCTTTATCAGTTTTTCTGTTGGTGGGCACCTAGGCTGGTTCTGTAACTTGACTGTTGTGAATTGTGCTGCCGTGAACCCTGGTGTGCCCATATCCCTGCAGTAGGCTGGTTTCAATTCTTTTGAAAAAGACTGAGGAGTGGGATCGCTGCGTCATAGGGTGATTCTATTCCTGGTCTCTGGAGGAATCTCCATACTGCGTTTCAGAGTGGCTGTGTTAATTTGCAGTCCTACCCACAATTCCATGGGTGTCCCTCTCCCCCACATCCTCACCAGTATTGATGATTCTTTGTGTTCTTGATGATTGCCATTTTGACTGGAGCGAGATGAAATCTCAATGTTGTTTTGATTTGTGTTTCTCTGATTGCCATGGATTTTGAATATTTTTTTCATATGTTGTTGGCCATTTTTTCTTCTCTAGAGAAATTTCCTTTTAGGTTTTCCCCCACCCCCACTTATTGATCAGGCAAGAGAAGAAAATTAAAGGGATACAAATAGCAAAAGAAGATGTCAAATTATCGCTGCTGACGACATGATCCAAACCTTGTCACCAGAAGACTTCCAGAGCCGACAGGTCCCTTAAAGCAGCAGGACACAAGACCAACATATAAAAACGTCAGTGGCTTTCCTACACGCCAATGATGAATCTGCTGAGAAAAAAATCAGGAAAACTATCCCATTCACAATGACTTAAAAAAAATTACTTGGGAATAAATTTAACTGAGAAGGTGAAAGACCTCTTCCATGAAAACTAAAGAAGATTGAAGAAAGAAATTGAAGAAGACCAAGAAGAGGGAAAGATCTCCCGTGTTCTTGGATGGGCAGAATTAATATTATTAAAGTGGCCATGCTAGCAGCCAAAGCATCGTACAGACTCAATGCAATCCCCCATCAAATGACCCGGGACATTCTTCACAGAAAAAAACAGTCTGAAATCCATTTGGAAGAAGAAAAGCCCCAGAGCAGCCAAAGCAATCCTGAGTGAGAGGAGTGACGCAGTGATGTCTGTGCCACAGAAGTACAGTGACAAAAAGAGCAACACATTGACGTCAAAACAGACCCGAGGGCCAGTGGAATAGAATAGAAGGCACAGAGACAAACCCACGCAGACACAGCACCTGATACTCCCCAAGGGTGCCAGAGACACATGTTGGAGAAAAGACTCCTTTCTAACAAATGTTGCTGGGAAAACTGGATATTTCTATGTACAAGAAAGAAACTCGATCCCTGTCTCTCACCCTGCACAGAAGGCAACTCGAAGTGGATCCAAGGCCCAGGAATTAGATCAGAAACTCAGCAGCTGTGAGAAGAAGATGTAGACTCAACACTCCAGCACACTGACACCGGCACTGCCTTCCTGAACCAGGTCCCTAAGACTCAAGAAATAAATCCAAGGGTCAATGAGTGGGATGGCACCAAATTAAAAACCTTCCACACAGCAGAGGAAGCAAGAATGTAAAGAGAGAGCCCGCAGAAAGGGGGAATCAGCTTTGGTGGTTGCTCCTCGGACAGGGGATTAAGATCCAGAATATATAAAGAGCTCAAAAAAAAAAAAAATAAATAAATAAACCAAACCAAGAATCCATATATTTTTACTAACTCTAGTGACCGTGATGTACAAATCTTGACTCTATTTTGGACTAGAGAATCCAAGGCCTTCTAATATTTCCTATTGTATTTGGAAGCTAAACAAGGAAACAAGTGTGTGGGGGGTGTCATGAGAACAGAAGGGAGAGGAGAGGAAGGGGGTTTGGAGGGTGGGAGGAGGGATGGGAAAGGGAGGAACCTCAGGATGAAACGGACCACATTTTGCTGTGTATATAAATGAATATATCACAGTGAATTCCACCCTTATGCCTATTTCTAAAGTACCAATTAAAAAGAGTAAATGAGAGAAAGACCAGTGGAGGAGGAGGAATGGGGGGAGGGAGGAGGGGAGGGACAGAGGAAGTACTGGGGACCAAAGGGGAGCAAGTGATACCCATGCGTGTGTCCAGGTGAATGTGTCGAGGTGAGCCCCACTTTCCTGCGTAACTACAGTGTACGCATAAAACATTACAAAAGAGAATGGAAGACATTTTGCGGATGTCTGATTATGTTTCCTGGGCCATCATTCTCCTAGCTGCAAGAGAATCTGGAAATTGAGGTGTTGGTGTTCCAAAGTGTGGGAGGGGGCAGAGGGAGAACTCGAGAATGGCCTTTGAACTCATCCTAGCGTTAGTTTCCTATGACAAGAAGATTCATCAGGACCTGGAAATTTCTCTTTGAGGCCCCCGAAGCTCCCAGAGACCAGACCCTGGTACCTCTTCAGCAGATCTGAAGACTGAGATGGAAATGGCTTTGCACCGTCAACTTCACATACTTCTGCCTTTTGTGTTTGAAAACACTTTTAACTTTTCGAAACAGCCATCCCCAACCACCACGTTCAAGCAGTCTCCTTTCCAGGTATTATTTAATTTAACTCTTCTAACAACCCCCTCGAGGCCCATGAAGGGGCTATTGTTATAATTCACGTAGCACAGATGAGGAAACCGCCTGTCAGTGCGGTACATGACTTGTCCCTGTTGCAGAACCCAGCCGGAAAGTGGGGTGGCGGGTGGTATCGGAATCTGGTTTGTCTGCCTCTAGGTTTCTCGCTCTTTTCCACTCGTAATGACACATATCAACATTTTCCAGAGTGTGTCCCAGAGAAATAAAATTAAGGCATCTAAAACTGTAGGTGTTGATGGGGCCAAATACATTTGAGATCCTCCGGGAGGAACAGGCAGAGACTTCGCTAGTACCACATTGTGATCCTCCAAGGTGGGCTCTGGGCCCAGGGTTCCTCCTGGGGAGGAAAAAAACCCCACAGAGTCTCCTAGGCAGCTCCCAGAGCTCCCTGTGCAGCCTACAGATGGCTTCTCCAGATCTACTTTGTGGAAAACCATGATAATACTCAGCAGGTCCACCCCGTCCCAGGGAGGAGGTGTCCTAAGCTTTCCAGGTGTAAGAGACCATGTTCAGATAGGTGGGCTGACAGTGGCAGAATGTTCTGGAAAGAAGAGCAGCAGGAGAGGAAGAGAGGTGGGCTGGGTGGTCCGAGGAAGCTGTCTCACGGGCTTAGAACCCCGAGGGATCCTCTCTGCTCACCGCCGGGTGGTGTCCTCTGCCCCACCCACTGCTCTCCTGTGTCCCCTGCTGCTCCCCGTCCCCTCTCCGTTACTTTGAATCCTTTGCTTTCTCTGTTGACAGCTGGCCTCTGCTTTCAATCCATTGCTCGAGCAGCAACTGGCTATAAAATATTAAATCCTAGTAAATATTAATGCCACCATCTCTGTCACATTAATTCATTCTTGTCACTCGAGGGGTCAGGACTGGCTAATGACTGGGTCCTCCACACTCGCCCGTTACCACCCATGCCATTGCCCCCACCACCCCGGAGGTCCCACCTCGCCACAGTTACCACCACTAGCAACTTCGTAAGATTTTCTTGCAAAAATCTTTGGCTCCTTCATTCTGCTCGTTTTCTTCACCGAAGACTTCCTACAGCACAGAAGGTGTACCCGGCAGGGACATTAAATTTTAAAGAGCAGTTCATGCAAGGGGCATCCCGAGACCCCAAGGCAAATTCTAATCTGGATGGTGAAACATGCCGGTCTCTCTCCACCTGACTCTTCTTTCCCATTGTTACCAGCGTGGTCAATATGATTCATGATGATGATGATGATGATGATGATAGGAACCGGCAAACTTAACTGCTTACATCGATGTTGGGAGAAGTTGCTAGGTTTCCAGCTGCTTTGTTTCTAGAGGTTGAGACTTGGAGAAGGCTTTCGGCCTGTGAACACATGGGTACCCGTGACTCCAGGGGAAGAATTCCATGGGTATCTATTGGACAGATAGAGACTTTCTCTGCCCATACGCCTTGTTTTGTGGATCCTGATGTTGGAGGAGTTGAATATATTTGAATTGGAACCATAGAGATTTCTGGAAGAAAGTGAGGGAGGTCCTTCCTAACCTCTACCTTTTGAAGTTTAATAAGATTAAACTTCAAATATTAATATTTGATGGGCGGAGGAAAGCTTGATGAAGTCAGCTGATTGGACGTTGGGAGCTCTGAGAGAGGGGAGGAGGGAAGAAGCAGGAGCGTTAACCTGGCTTCCACATGGTCTTCCTGGGCACATGCTGTGTGGACCATGCTGAGATGACTTTGGCCTAGCCCTGCGGGCCCTGTGCTTCTGCGGTGGGATTCATTGCTGGGCATTTCTGTATATGTGTCAGCAATTTTGTGATGCATATCCTTAAACTCATATCTATCTATACAAAATGCCCTCTGCCATGTATCTATGTGTACAGAGGCTTCCCTAATTCTAGAAATAGTGTTAGGTCAAAGGGTGTATCAGGTAGGATAAGTACCATATGACGCAATAACAAACAGCCCTAAAACTATTACAACTACAAAGGCTTATTTCTCACTCATCCTATACATCCAACAGGGTTTTGTTCATGGATTTTCAATCTGGGACCAAGCAGCCATGGTGCCATACACAGTTAGTCCCCCTAGAAAGAAGAAATGAGTTTTCCAAAAGTCAATGTGGTGCTCTGGTTTGGAGGTAGCGCTTGTCACATCCTCTTCCAATCCCTATGCCAGGACCAGTCATGTGGCCAATTAGAGACCATGAAGTCCAGTCTTAACCATGTCAACCTCGCCATGTGGCTGGAAGATGGGAGTCAGAAATACTTGGTGAACGGCATTTATGACTACTTTGAAGGTTGTGGCTATTGTGGAGGTTTCTGATATGTATTGCCAGTCCACCCTCCAGCATGGCTGTGCTGACATAACCCTCTCACCTGTTAAACTGTCCAAATATTTGTTTTCATAACCCCATTATGGTGTATTGAATGGACATACCGTGAGTTATTTCACCAACCCCCACGAATGAGCACTTTCAACTTCTTTCTATTCTAGTAATGTGATGAACATTATTGTATATGCATATATTTGTCCCCTTATTTCTTTAGGATAAATCCATAGAGACTAGAGTGTTGAATAAAAGTATATGAACACACCTGGGGATTTTGATACCTATGATTGTATTGCCCTTTCAAAAATGCGCACCTTTGCATGGTTAGAATAGAGGAGGGCCTATTTTATTGATTTTATTGATTTGCATCTTCTAAGTTCCTCCATTGCAGTCTGCACGCCCAGATGTTTGTGACCTTGGGTAGCTTGGGTTCAGACACATGAATTTGCATGAGGTGAGTAAAAAAAGAGAGAATGTATCTGTGAGGACCATTTCTAAGCTGGGCAGGGTTGGGTGTCCTGACTTGCTTTTACCTTAACACAGAGTGTCTTCCTGTTAGGTTTACCTTGAAACCTTGTCTCAAGTCAGCCACGCTAGTGGATGAGGCTCACCCAACAGAAAAACGAACAGGGCACTTGTTTGACACACTCTATCAGAAGACTGCTAGTCTTTGTGACAGTGGCCAAGTCAGCCCCACCCTGATGATCGCAGTATAAGGGGAGAGGACACTGATAAATTGAAGCCATTGATGGAGTGGCTGGAGCAAGGGCAGATGGAGCCGGAGATGCATTTGCTGACGGTGGGTTTAGAACTTTGGGGACAGTTCAAGAGCTACATGCATCAAGAAGGACCTGGGTCTTGCTATTTGACACAGGAGTGAAAATATCGTGCGGGGACAGGGGAAGGCACAGTTTAAAAGGTTGGCAGGCACTGCCTTAAAGATTCATGAGCTGTTTGGGAGAAATAAATTCTCAGATTATCATCTATTTGCTTCTTTCTGGGTTCTTTGTGTTTCCTCAATAATAATGTTTACTAAGAAGGAACGTCAATTCAGCGGAGGCGATTTTAAGTGGAATTTAAATACTATACAGTGTGCACTCTACATTGAAGTCATGACTGTGCAAGTGTGTACACATAAACACGCATCCTTTGTTCATCTCTCTAGCCCTGTACCAGTTAGGATATTTTGGTTGCACAGAATAAATCTAACGCAAAGTGACATAAAAAATAAGGACATTTATTATCAGTATGGAGGCCCTATAATTTCTCATCCAAACCAGGAAATTTTTGTTCAGGACAAATGCTGTGTTAGTGAGCTGGCACAAGCGTAAACTGGACCAGTTCCAGTAAAACCAGGGTGATAACCACCAGAATTATCCTGCCTATCAAGACAACTCTAGGTCCAGAGTTAATTCTGGGGCTCAAAGATATTCGAGTTTCCAAAATTTCAATGGCTAGCCTTCGTCCTTATTCTTTTGCTTTGGAGCTCAAAAAATGTTGAACTGTTCCAAACATCAAGACACCCACCTCTCCCCACAGCACTGACTTTGTAAAAGGAAGGGAGACCGGTCCCAGTGGCCCCCAGCAGACTCCCATCACATTCATTGGTCAGAGTCATGTCATGTGTCCTTAGTTCAACCAATCGCGGGCAAGGGCTATGGTTCCTATGATTGGTTTTGATTCCTTGAAGTTCACTCCCCCTGGGAGCTGAGAGGGGTACAGCCTCTCTTCACATATGTAGCTCTTAGGGCAGGGAATAAAATTTGGCTTCTGTTGAAAAGGAGGAGGGGGAGAATGGTTGTGTGCAATCAGGAAGGTCTACCATTTTCCCATTTGGCCAGGTCTCTCATCTATAGTCAGCTTGGAGGTAAATCAGGAAGGCAGCCATGTATCATCTGTGGGACCGTGTGAGCCTTTTGCAAATGACCAAGGCCCAACAGTATCTATGCATGTGATGATTTAATGTTATAAGCACCTTTGTATCTTTTCTCCCACCAAGTCCCCACAACCACCCCCTGAAAATAGCAAGTGTAGGTATTGGGGTCCCTGTTTCTCACCAGCAGTCAGGGTCCAGAGGCTGAGAAGACAGTGTCCAATGCCCAGTGGGGAAGGACACTAAGGTTCAGAGTGGTTCAGTAACTTGCTGCTGGTCCCAGAGTTACTATGTCCAAGGAAGGGTCAGCACTCAGTCTGTGTGTCTCCCAAGTTCATTATCATCCTGTGCAGTGCTGATTCCAGAAGCCTTCACCTTTTTCTGTGGGGGAAGGTGGACAGTGGGTCAGGAAGTAAAGAGCAGACATTCTTAATAACTGGATTGGGAAGATGGGATGGGTGTTGTGATCCATACCTAGAATCTTGCATTTTTCCCCCTTTCCCATGGACACTGGGATATAAGTAATGGAGAATGATACTGTTACTTGAATCCATTTTACTATTTTTCTTCAAGTATTGAAGAAAGGCATAGAAGAAAGAAAGGAAGGCAGAAAACATTGCCAGACTGTGGTATTTTTGAAACACTTGTTAATGGATTCTAACCGCAGTGTGATCTCTTTCCACAGTGAGTAACCAGTTTCCAGTTTTAACAACATCAGAGGCTGCCAAGCCATCTTGAACTGGTGCTCTCCTGGTCATCAGTGGGTGGGGTGGAAGGAAGAGAGTGGGGAGAAGTGGGAAAAAACCCTGAATTTCTTAAAAAGTGACCCATCTTGTATGGGGGGGAGACTGCCATCAATTGCCACCCACCATCACTCCTTCATTCCTTCCACACCCCACCTCCTCCCCATTTCTCATCTTCCAATTAAGCCTCCTTGAGCCTCGTTTTTAACAAGGAGCCGTGTGTGAGTGCTTCCTAATGATTTCATTTTCAACATGTCATGAGTCAGGAGGCAGCTGGGAGCAGAGCGGCTTGGTATGAGCAGCCCTGGATAATTAGGTTTCCGGCGGCTTCTTCCTGTGCCCACCCCCACCAGCCCGCTTTGCCCTGTCATACCCTCTGCTGGATTGCATTCGGCGGCCTGTCTTGGTTAATTTGAAGATCTCAGGCAGAACTACACCCTCTTCTCTATTTATTAAAGGTCTCTCAGCTGGGGCTGCTAATGCCAGAAATAATTAGCAAATTCTTCACCCCCTGAGGAATGTCCTCAATGGGTGATCTTGTAGTGGTCAGGGAGAGTGGACACCATCCAAGGGACACTTGTCAATATGTGGAGCCATCTGGGGCTGACAAAATGATCAGAGGAGGGATGTTGGCATCTAGCCGAGGGGTGAGAAATCCTACACGTCTAGAAAAATGTCAGTCCCGCGCAACAAGGGATGGCTTTGTTCATTATGGCAATAGAAAACTCGGCAAGTGCAGAGGGTGGAAGGGTCCTCTAGCTTCTGTTGCTTCTCATGAAGAGGCTTCTGATTTAGGTAACGAGGAAAGCAGAAGAGGGTTGCATTCTCTGTCTTAAGGTGTTCTGGGCCCTCCTGGGTCATTCTGTTTCTGGTTCATCTCTGGCCCTTCAGGACCTGGCACCCTGTCAGGCCCACGGAAGATGCTCAATCATCCCCAGTTGACTTGAATTGCTCATGCCATTTCTAACCATGGAATGGCCCCGGGCTTCCATAAAATTGCAACTGAGCATCCAGTATATCATCAGCATTCAGTGAGGAAGCTAGAAGTAGGTATCTTAACAGAAAGAATTTAATACAGGCAATTGGACAGACAGGTAATGGAGGATGGAAAAGCGGTGAAATAAGCCAGATGTAGTGACTGAGAGAAGCAGCTACTGCTTCTGTAACTGGGGGAACAGAGCAAAGAGCAAAACCTAAAATCCAGGAGGAGGGGCCTCATGGAAATAGGGTCTGGACCTCTGAAAAGGGGACACCCCTGGTTTGTGCTAGATCCTTGTCAAAGGCCCAAATAGGCTGACTCTGGGAGTACTGGAGGCACCTGGAGGCGTGGATCACTTGCTGGAGTGGGTTGTGGGGAGTGTGGGGTAGGCTGGGAATGGAGGGCTTCAAAGGCAGTGCTTCTGCTGGGGAGGTGCTTATGGGGACTGGATGCAAACAGGAAGAAGGAGCAAGACTTTCATTCTCCCTCCTCCAGTCTTTATCTACCCTGACCTCCCCAGGTTTACGGAAGAAAAAAACCCACAAACAAATAAACAAACAAAAAATCCAGCATGCAAAGGAGAAAGGTAGTTTGAGTTTGCAGACCTGGCCCCACCAGCTCTCAGCAGCACGATGAAGCGTGGCCTTAGGGCTGAGAGACGGAGTTGGATATACTAGATTCTTCATCCACTCTTGGGAACCCAGAGGTGAGTCCAGGCTCTCAAGCCGACTGTCTATCTAAAGCTTGCAGACTGGGGACGTGACCCTGCTGATGACAGGCACGGTTAATTAATTGCCGCTACAATTTGTGTTTAAAGCAGATGTACGGGCACAGTGAGAGCACGTCACACAGAGACAGGTACTTTTCTGGGGTGTGCGGGGTTCCTCTGGAGGAGCAGACCTTGAAGATGCAGCCTGAGAAGTCAGGAGCGGGGCTTAGCCCAGAGGGAGGGGAGGAGCAAGGGGCACATGCAGGGAGGGGAGCTGA
Organism: Callospermophilus lateralis; assembly: GCF_048772815.1. NCBI lineage: Eukaryota > Metazoa > Chordata > Mammalia > Rodentia > Sciuridae > Callospermophilus > Callospermophilus lateralis. Next base: position 148,566,277 of record NC_135305.1, on the reverse strand, counting down.
GGGCTGGGGATAGGCTCAGCTGGTAGAGAACCTGCCTCGCATGCACAAGGCCCCGGGGTTCAATCCCAGCACCCCCCACACACAGATGGGAGCTGAGAGACCTGGGGACATTTGGGGAGATGAAGAAAAGCAGAAACAGCACGTGAGTGGCACTTGCGCCTCATTCAGGGATCTGGTCCTACCTGGCCTCCTGGGGTCCCCTATAATTGCAGGACCCTGAAGCCTCTCCTGCTAAGCTCAGCCTTGGCCTCCTCTGGCGCCTGGATCTGCTCCTGCTGCCCCTTTGGTTGCTATTTCCTGTTGCCACTTGATTCTCATGGTGACAAATAACCTTCCATGTCCCCATTCCTCCCACTTTGACTTCTCTTTGCTAAACTTGGAGGTGCAACTCAACAGATGATTGATTTAACCTCCCTGGTTGTCAAAACTGCGAATCAAACGATCCTTGAGACATGCTTTCTCATCACTCAAATTGAACAATATGTAAATTAAAAAAAAGTGACAGAGACCAGCGAGGGTACAAATGGGAAGGAGCCGTCACTCTCGTACAGAGGTGTGGGAGGGCCGATTCACACAAGCTTTACAGAAGGGAATTCAGTGAGATAAATCAGAAAGTCTTATCCACGGTACAGCCCCGAGTAAGGCAACCTCACTTCCAGGAATTTGTCCTCATTCTCTGTCGGTTCCACATTAGTGGTTTCAGCCAACCATGGGTTAAAAAATTTGGAAAAGAAGTAGCATCTGTACTGAACAATACAGAGTGGCAGTGATTGACATAGGATTTACATTGTACCCATTATTCTAAGAATCTAGAGATGGTTTAAAGCAAAGAGAGGGACGTATGTGAGACACAAGCTAATGCTACACTACTTTATATTAGGGACTTGAGCAACCAAGGAGGTTGGTGTCTGTTGGTGTCTGCAACCAATCCTCCGCAGACACGAAGGGGTGGTTGTTTCCCAGACGTACTCAAAGACATGGCCGCACTCTGTAGAACGGATCTACTTGCCCATTTGACAGTTGGACACTGGGTATGTAAACTATGACCTGTGTGTTTCGTTGAAGTTTGGTGATTCCCCCAGAAACTTAGAGAGTCCAACTTTTGGTTCTAGAACTTACCAACTTTCCTTCTCTGGAAAAGCCATTGGATTTTTGGAGCCTTGGCTCCCTAGTAGGAAAGGAAGGTCGGTATGTCTTCCTTAATGGGGTTGCCATAAGGTTGAATGGGGTTTTGGGGTGAGTGAAGCTTCTACTTTAGTGGGTGTTTTGGACCCTAACATATTCAAGTTCACCTGTCACCCTAGATTCTGTTCAGACCAGGCCTTGGCCTCCACCACCCCAAGGAATAAAAGGACCAAGGTGACATCTGTAGCCTTTGGAAGTCAAAGCTCTGTCTTGACAGCAACAGGAGTTTAGGATGACTTCCTGAGCACTGCTTATCTCCCAGACTGGAAGAAGGAGGAGACTAAACACTTAGGTGCATGTGGCACCTGGGCAGCACCTCCTCGGGCCGAAGCTCAGATGGGGTGTGAGGAAGAAGGACCTCACTTTTAGTTTTGGGTTCTGTGGGCATCTCACTATCCTGGTGAAGCCTGCATGTTCGGATTCAAACCTCAGCTCCACCTTGTATTGAACTTGTCTATTAGCCAGCATTCTCCGGAGAAGCAGGACCCACAGGAGATAGGTACAGGATAGAGTTGTTGTGGAAATTGCCTCCCCGCTTCATGGAAGCTGAGAAGTCCCATGATATGTCATCTAAAAGCTGGAGAACTAGGAAACCCAGTAGTGTCATTCAGTCTGAGTCCAAAGGCCTCAGAACATGGGGTTCTGCTGTCCAAGAGAAGAGGCAATGAATGTAAACAAGGTCAATTTGAGAGAGCAATTCTACCTGAGCCACCGATGGATTGTATGATGCCCACTCACATTGGCGGGTGTTCTTTACCCAGTTTACTGATTGAAATGCTCATCTTAAGTGGAAATAAATGGTGTGTCCATCATCTGATGATTGGATAAAGAAAATGTAGTACCTAGGCACCACGGAATACTATTCAGCCATAAAAAGGATAAACTCCTGTCCTTTGTGGCCATGTGGATGGAACTGAAGATTGTCATGTCAAGTGAAGCCAGGAGCCAGGCACGGACAGACAAGCAGCACATGATCTCACTCATATGTGGAATCTAAAAATGTTGATCTCATAGAAGCTGAGAGTAGAATAGTGGTTCCCAGAGGATGGGGAGAACAGGGTGGGGAAGGGATGAAGAGAGAGGTTGATCTGGGGCTACCAAGTTATAGTCAGGTGGGAGAAAGGAGTTCCGGTGTGCTAGGGCGACTAGAGATAATGATGATAATAGATAATGACAGGTAGCTCATAGATAATGATAATACAGATGATGTAACATATTTTTAAGAACTAGGAAAGAGGCTTTTGAATAGTTTCACTATTCAAAAAGAAATAACACATGTTTGAGGAAATAAATATGCTTACCCTAATTTGAACATTATAAGGAATTTGATCCATTATATCCGTTATATTTGACCCACTGCATCAAACATTATTACATGGTATCCCCTGTATACACATTTTATGTATCTGTTAAAAAATAAATTTAAAGTACATTAACACCAATAATTATATACAACTAAAGATATGAAAAATTGTGCTGTACACATGTAATAAGAATTGTAATGTATTCTGCTGTCATTTATTTTTTTTAAATCATTAAAAAATAAATTTAAAAAAGTTGGACAAAAGCTAATCTCTTCCAGAAAGACCCTCACAGACACAACTATAAAATAACCTTTGCCAGTACCTGGCCATCTCTGAGCTCAGTCAAGTTGACACATGGGGTGAACACTACGGCGTGTGTCCGTGAGCCAAGGAGTTAAGCTCTTGGACTTATGCATGTAGGACAAGCCTGTTGCTGGGAATGAATGAAGCACCGTTCATAAAGTTATTAGAATGGTGGCTGAAATGGACTTAATAATAAGTTGCAAAAAAAAAAAAAAAGTAAAAGCCAAGGGAGGTGGCAGGCCTCCCGGAGGTGGCCTTGGGGTCCTCTGGTGTACTGGCTGGGGGAAGTGGACATGGGAGCTGTGGGTGCTGCACCAGGTAGATGACACCCAGAGAGACAGAGTGTGTCTCTTCCCAGGGACCAGGGAGTGTCCTGGTCCTCAGGCCCACAAATAGCACTTGGAGATTAGAGAGAGGGGGACAGGCTTGGACACAGTTTCCGCAGCGAGGGATGTGAGGATCAGAGGAACTTGGTCCCCTCCCAGGGGCCGGCAGCGTGGGGAGTGCACCAGGTACAGACCACCTCTGAGTGGATCTCAGGGGAAAGGCTTGAAAACAGACCTGCCCACCCCTCCCCGCCGATGGGACATTTCCACACCCCGTGGAACTTGACAGCCCCCCTCAGAGAGGCCAGGAGTGAGAAAATCCTAGATTTGACCTGCTATGACCAGAAATCAATGAGGGAAAAAAATGAATTATTAAAGGGATTGAGTTTGCCTGGAAGTGATGAGAGGTTCTGGCTCACAGAGTTTGGAGGACTCAGGCAGGACCTAAGTGCAGTGGGGATCACACACGCACAGACGCGGAGAAGGAGCTGGGAAATTCACAGGGACTGCATTATGCAGAGGGGCCGGCACCTGGCAAATGCTCCGTAAATGGGAAATAAAGAGGTTCCACATAAGAATAATAACATGCTCTCGATTTGTCCCCGCAACGGGCAGCCTTTCTGGTGGACAGAAGGCCTGGGAGCTGAGGTCTCCCCCTCCCTCCCGACTGTATTCCCTTTATTAGGCAGCACCTCCTCCTTGCCAAGGCTGGAGAGCGGGGGCAGCAGGGGCAGTGGGCTGAGTGCAGGCCCCGCCGTAGATACTTCCAGTGGGCAGAGAGATTTATGGTGTTATAAATGCCAGCGGCAGGCCCAGTTTGTGTTAATAGCCTTATTAGTTACATTGCTGTAAAATCCGGATCTCCACACTGTTTAACAGCTACAGTTCTGCTCAGCAGCATTAATTCAATAAATTGAGGCCCCTTGACATAAATCTTAAAGCCCCTGGAACCTGATTAGGAGATCCCTCCTGATGGGTTAGAGATGGACAGATGGAGGGCGGCCAAGGAGCTTCAAGCGGGGACGATGAATCCGATGATAGGGCTCTCTCTCTCTCTCTCTGTGGCTGTCACAGTGGGTCACTGCCTACCTACAATCCCAAACGGGTTCAACCTTGACCTTGAATGGGCAGCGGCCGTGGAAGATTGCTGGTGATCAGAGGGGGCGCATTCAGAGCCCCCATTATCCCCTAAGTGCCTCTGAGCAAACTAGAAACAGGTGTCCCCCCAGGTCGACGCAGCCTCACCAGTGCCAGTGCGTGGCTTGGTGGGAGGATGACACTTTCATGTTGATGAAAACAGAAAAAATTCAGAGAAGCCGTAGGCTGGATCGCAGACCTCAGTGTGGCAGGTGGGCAAACCCGTCAAATTCAGCTGTAACAAAAGAAACAAGAGTTTAGGATTGAAAGACCTATAAACTATAAAGTAAAAAACAAACAAGACGAAACAGTCCATTGTTAGGTGCATGCATGTGGAAGAAACGAAAGAGAAAAATCATTGGAATGATTAATCCAACATTTAGGATCATGGTTACCTCTAACAGGAGGTGGGATCGGGGCAGCCATAGGTCTGGATAAAATGACCGCTAATGCTTTGGTTCTTTGGGAGAGGGAGGGTTTCTTGGTGTTCATTAAATTATTTACAAGATAACAGATAAAATAAAAGAGCTAATCATCAGCTAATGATTAATCCAGTTCTCTGTCCCTGGGGAGAGGGAGCAGCCAGAAGGACGGAAGGTAGTGGGGGCAACCTCTGTGGCTGTCTGTTTTTCCCCCTCTCTGACTCCTAAGGACAGGCCACACATGCTGAGCCCTGTCATAGGTCTTCCTGTCCATCACCCCATTGATTTCTCCTAATCACCCCGTATGCCAGCAGAGGTCTGGGGTTTAAGCTCGACTCAGCCACTTACAAGCTGAGTGATCTTGGATGCGTTGCTTAATTACTTTGTGCTGTGTCGTCTCCTCATCTGTGAAATGTAATTTTAAAAGCTCAATTGCAAAGATCAACACAACGTGAGCGGGAGCTCAGGGCATAGCCATAGGCAACAACAACAACAAAATGATTAGGGCTGGGGCTCAGTGGCAGAGCGCTTTCCTCATATATGTGAGGTACTGGTTCGATCCTCAGCACCATGTACAAGTAAATAAATAAAATAAAGATCTGTGTCCATCTACAACTAAAAACAATTTTAAAAAATATGAATGATTAAAATGTGGAGAGGGCTGGGATGGTGGCTCAGTGGTAGAGTGCTTGCCTAGCATGTGTGAGGCCCTGGGTTCAATTCTCAGCATCACACATAAATAAATAAAATAAAGATCCATTGACAACTAAAAAAATATTTTGAAAAATGTGGAGAGTAGTCGTAGCTGTGTGGTAGACTATAGCAGGATCTAAGTGAGATAGTGGGTTTGGACCTGTGCTTAGAGGTGGAATCAATGTTAGATCCCATTATGCCCATCTTCTGGATGAGGAAAGTAAAGGGTGGTCGGAAGAGGGAAGTACTTTGCTCAAGCCTGAGTGGTTGCCACCAAATGGCCATTACTTGTCTCTCTTCTTATCCAATCTAGTCCCTTTCCTGTCTGACTCACAAAGAACTTATTTGAGTATTTAATGTGAAGTCAAGTATGTACTAGGTTCTGAGATGCAGATATGGTAGGATAATGTGTCTAATCCTTACCTGTAAGCACCCCACAGTCTTTGGGAGCTGGATGTGGGTTGATGGAGGGCTGATGGTGGATTCTCAGGGTGTGGGACCCCCCAGACTGACTGTTCCAGAGATATTACTATAAGACTCCTCTGGGGTTGGACCAACCTGCCCTTGCCTGGCCTCATAGCCAAGTGGGAGAGCTGGAAGAGAATGGGGCTTCCAAGGCCAACAGGGTGAGAGGATTCTGATTTCTTCTGCCATGTGTCCATGGTTGACAGGTGTAGGGATGGACACCAGGTTTTCCAGGTGTGTGGCCAAGCTTTGTCATATGGTGAATGCTCCAAAGTCATCTCCAATGTCCCACCACACAAATGGATGGATAGTCTGGGCTTCTGTGTAGGGTGGCCACGTTCCCCTCTGAGGGAAAGCAGAAGAGACTTTGCAACCACTTGAGGCCTGGAGTCTGATCCCTAGAACATCACTTCTGTCTCATTCTAGGGCTCAACGTGAGTCACGTGGCCAGCCCAGTTCCAGGGGTGGGGAAAGAGACTCCATCTCTCAGTGGGACCAGCCACACAGGTGCCGAGAGAGACAAAGGAATCATTGGTGCCATCTTTGCAGAGAATCCAACACGGGCACCCCAGATTCAAGGAGTGGTGGTCAGTTTGTGGGGGGGCTTCATGTCCTGGGCAGTGCTGACCTGCGGTTTGATGGGAGGTCAGAGACCATGGCATGTTGAACACATGTGACTTAGGCTTTGAAAAATCCCTTTGGATGCTCTAGGGAGAACAGGTTGGTCGGAAGGCTGAGTGGTGTTCTGAGCTCAGGGGGAGGCTGCTGGGCTTCTCCAAGCAAGAGGTTGTGGTGAAGCGGCCCAGGATGCATAAGCATGAATAGGGATGGTCTTTAGAGGTCAGTGTCAAGGTGGAGTAGGGCACAGAGTTTCCACCAGATTCCCGTGGGCTTGAACTTAAATGAGTCACCTCCCTCAGCTCAGCTTGTGTCCACCTCTGGGTGCACTCCCGTGTCCCCCTTGTGGCCCTTCTCCTGTCTAGCAACCCCCCCTTCTCCCTCCCATGCCTGGGTGGCTTCACTAATCTGCTAATTAGTCTCCCTGTCTCCTGGGTCTCCCCTTTCCCATCCATCTGGCCTGCTGTCACTTGAGCGAGCGTTCTCAACGTGGCTTTTACATCATGTCAGCTTTCTGTGGAAAAGAACAAAACCTCGCTGGGGCTCCCCGATTCCCGCAGGGGAAAATGAAACGTGTCTCGCGTGGCGTTTCAGGTATTCCTCGCCGTGATCGTCTCAAATCCATCCCCCACTGCAGTTCCATCGGATCCCCACCTGCCAGATATAAAGCACGTTACCGGTGGCTGGGGGATTCTTAAATGACAATGAGAACAGTGACCATGGGACCGTGTGGTCACATCTATCAAAATTAATTACAGTTGCCTTTTGACATGCTCTGGTAGGCATGGAGATGTGCCTCCCAGGGTCCCCTTCAAGGGGTCACTTGCTGCCCCGCCGTGGGAGAGCGGTCAGCAGATGGCCTCGGGCAGTCCGCATCGTTGACAGTTGCAGAGAGCTGTCTCCCTAAGGTCATGTCCTTTTGGGGCGTTTGACATCCCGTAACTGAGCAAGACAGGGATAAAGACTTGACTCTTGGGCTCCTGGTTGGCTGGCTTCGTTGGACTTACAATACCATCTTCTGCCTCCTCCTTTTTAACATTTTTAAAGACAGTTTATTGAAATATAAATTATATGCCATACAATTTGCCTGTTTATAGTGTACAATTAAATAGTTTTTAGCCTATTCAGAGTCATGCAACTGTCCTTACAATTAATTTTAAACATATTCATTATCCTCCAAAGAAGCCCCATGCTCTTAGCATCCATTCTATATTTCTGCCAAACTGCTAGCTCCAGAGAAACAACGAATCTCATTTTCATCTCTAAAGATCTGCCTGTTGTGGACATTTCATGTAAATTAAATCATATAATAAGAGTTCTTTTTTTTCCCCCTGAGCATCCTTTTATCAGAGTTCATCCACGTTCTAGCCTGTATTAGGAGTTCCCACGTTGAGGGTTAGGGCTGCAATTTTTGAATATTGAGGAGACAAATACTCTCAGTTCCTAGTAGATGGATTGCTTCCTGCAGTAAACCAAGGTCCAGTTACAGGTGACTCCTAAGATCCAGACGATTCCTTGCCCATGGATTCTGTAAGAAACTCTTTCCTCATAATCAACCCTCTTTGTGCTTATGTTAACTCCAGTGGGCTCCTGTCACTTGCTATCAAGGTGACAAGAACTATGAATGACAGACACGCACACACAGTGGCCGTGAACCTGGTTCCAGGAGTCCACCGCTTCTGCTGCTCAGGTACTTGACATCCACAGGCAAAGGATTTAAGCTCTGGGACCCTCAGTGGCCTCATCTAGAAAGTGGGGATAAAATACTATCCAATAGGTTGGACTATTTTTAGGATTTAATGACATGTCACATGTAAAGTCTTGGCAGAGTGCTTAGTACCTAGAAAGCACTTATAGACAATTGCTTTTCATAATAGTGGCAATTACTAGTGTTATCATTGTTCAGTGGACCAAACAGCCCAGAATTCCCAAGATTTCTTCCAGTTCTGACCTTCTCATCCCCGAGTTTGTAACCTAGTCTCCGAATGGGGATTTTGGAGTGTCTGCCACGTTTCTGAAATTGTTTCTAACATTTGTGCAAAAGGCATTTCATTTTATTTTGTTTTTTTCTGGTTAAAGTAACCAGAGCATTCATCAGACTCTTAAAAGGGTCTGTGACTTCCCACAGCAGTTATGGAGCACTTCTAGAATATAAGGATCCTGCAGTATTTCAGGGTGACCCCAAAGAAGTGGAAGTTGATATTCCTGAGGATTAGGTCACCACCAAGACAGATTTTACTTCAAAGCTTTAAGGGAACTTCCAGAAAAGCTCGCAATCTGAGGCTCACAATCACCTCTATCAAAGCAATTTAACAGGAACGCAGCTATCTCCAGCAGTTCGCAGCCCCCTGGGGAAATAAAATTTGATGGGAGCAGCAAGGGCTCTTGTGTCCTTGGGAAAGGTCAATGTGATATGCGAAGGAGCCTTGCGGTCTGAATGAGTTAAGTAAAGCGGATGGAATATTCCAGAATGAAGGCACAGGCTTGACCTCTTGTCAAGATTCATGTGAAATTGTAGGGACATTTGCTGCCAAACTGTAACCTTGAAAATCATGGACAAGAGGTGTCGTGGCCCCGAGTTATTTTCCTAATGTCCAGTTCAGAGGAGGCTACCCCACTGCACAAAACCCAGGCTGGCTGCCTTTTATTTAGAGGTGTATTTCTCAAACTGGAGACCTGTATAACTAAGATAACAGGACAGCGAATTAGGAGAGACACAAAGGCGCAGGTTAAGCAGGAAGAGCTTCCTGGAATTAGCAACCTTAACATTTTTTCTGGAGAGGAATATTTATTAAATATTGCAACATAATGAACGTGTTGCATGCATTATTTCTACAAGCTAAGACAAAATTTGTTGGGGAAGTCTTGCAGCCGAAGTCCTGTGCTCAGCAGTTTGGAATGGGCTGTTACTCAGTTTGTTCCTCACTTCTGTTCATGGTACTTTTTATGGAGATGCTCTTAACTTCAGGGTGATACCTTTGTGCTACTTAGGGCCGGGTGAAAGGCACTTCACAGTTGACTCAAATCTTATGAAGCAAAATGCCCCTAACCCCTGCAGCCATAGCCTATGGCTGATGAGATGGGCCATCTGGCACACAGAGCATCTTTCCCCAGTGGTTTCAATGAAAGTTCCAGGGTTGGTGTCCACTGACATCAGTTATGCCACCTGCATATCCCACAGCAGGTCACTGTGATCCCCATCGGCCAATTGTGGATCTGGGGCTGGGTCATCAGCTCCAACCTGAAACCCCAGGGCTGAGAGTAATCAGGGCATTGTTTTTAGGAGAGTGTAAGGATTTCTTCTTTCTAAAATTACTAGATAATTTTTAGATATCCATGACAGTAAGATGTATCTTGACAGATTATACATACATGGAGTAGAACTTCCATGTGGCTCTACATGATGTGGAGTTACACTGGTCGTGTATTCATATATGAGCAGAGGAAAGTTCTGTCCCATTCATTCTACTGTCTTTCGTATTCCCATCACCCTCCCTTCCCTTCATTCCCCTTTATCTAATCCAGTGGACTTCCATTCTTCCCTCCCCACCCTCCCTTGTTGTGAGTCAGGATCCACATATCACACAGAACACTCTTCCTTTGTTACTTTGGGGACTGGCTTACTTCATTTAGCACGATATTCTCCATGAGCAGATAACGAAGGGTGAATGTTCAGCTATGGCAATACATTGGTAGGGGTATACTACCTAAATAAATGATCATAAAACTAAAAAATGCTCCTATAACTAATAACACCAAAACAAATCATGTAGTCCTGAGATCACTTGCAAAGTCCCAATGAAGGTATAACTTGGGGAGGTATTAACTAATTGTTAGCCTCAATTTCATTATTTGCAGCATACGTAGAATGCATCAATTGAATTTAGCAAATGAACGTGGAAAAATAAAACTCATCACTGGTCACAAGAAAAAACAAAAAAATAAAAACAAAACAAGAGCGTAAAGATGCCAGGCAGATCACCCACCCATGTCCATTTAGCGTAGAAGGCATGCTCAATCCTAAAGACTGTGCTTTCTTTATCTACCCTCTTCTCATGCCTTTTAGAAAGAGGGAAGTGCTGAGGTCAGAGAAGGGCAGAGACATCCTGAAAGTCACCCACTACATTAGTAGCAGAGGTGGCTTGGGGACTTGGGCCTCCCGAGTTCAGTCAAGGCTGCGCTTGTTGTGATGGAGACCGAAGAGCAAACTTGTTTGGCGAGCGTGGGGGAGGGTCATGGTGCATGCAGACATAATTCAATTTATTACTGGCAGACACTGAGCATAACAAGGGCACCCAGAGCAATGAATACTGGTCGAATGGCTAATGCCAGGCAGAGGCCTTAAACCAAAACATTGAGGCAGCTAATACATCTTAGCAGGTGTGTGGGGGGGAACACCAGTTCTCTGCGTCTCTTCTTATAAGAGCGCTGATCCCATCACAAGAAGCTCACCCTCATGATCTCATCTAAACATGACCATCTCCCAAAGGCCTTATCTCCAAACACTATCACTATGGGACTTACAAATTCAACATGGGGATTTTGAAAGCACAGAAGCATCCGTCCAGAACAAACCCATAAGCTGTTACCTTATTGGGAAATGGGTCTTTGCAGATGTGATTTACTTAAGGATCTTGAGATCATCCTGGATTATGCCATGAGCCCTAAAATGCCATCATATGTATCCTTATAAGAGGGATGCTGAGGGAGATTTTACATCCCCTGCTGATGGACAGCTAGGTTGCTGCCAATTTTTCTCCATTTCAAACCCTGCAGCAGTGAACATTCTTGTGCGTTATGTTTTCACAACTGCATGAAGTTTTCTGCTGCCCTGGAGAAACTTCTGAAAATGGAATTGCTGGATTATTGGGTACGAGAAGTTGAAATTTGGATAACTATCAGGGATTGGACTCTTTAACTGTTGGAGGAGCGGGTGTGTCCCCTTGAGAGGAGGTTCTTGCAGAATGGAGTTTGGTCCCCACTTGTTCCCACCATCTCTTCCCTTTCTGCCTTTTGCTATGGTATTGCCATCAAGAAGGTCCTTGCAAGATGCCCGCCCTTGACCTTGGACTTCTCAGACTCTAGAATTATAACAAATAAATGTGCTCTTTATAAATTGCCTGGTCTGTGGTGTGCTATTGTGGCAAAACAAAATGCACTAAGATGGGATTTTTCTTGGTAGTGAGTTGATTACTATTATCACACTTTTTTAGGTTTTTCTTAAGATGTGTTATGAAACCAGTATCACATCTGATGAACTCAATCGATATTTATTACCTACTACCTGTCAGATGTTGGGCTTGAGGCTGGGGGTGCAGCAATGAGTATATTGGATATGCCCCCTTGAGCTTACATTCCTTCAGAGACGAGTTTTGATCTAATAATTCCAAATGTAAAAAATGCCATATGGAGGCGCTTGGGGGACGGGGATGGTTCCTTGGATCTGTGCCTTGTAGGCTCTCTCCACTGCTTCCAACCTCCACGCTAAGGAGGAAAGTCCTGAAAAATGGTGATTTGTCAGTACCAGGCCTTTGGAGCCTTTGCCAGAGTCTAAATCAAAGTTAGAAGCTGAAGAGCCAGGCAGGAGTTTAGTGTGGATTTTACAGGTCAGCGAGGCTGAACAGCCCTCCTGGCTGTTGATAAATGTGTTGGGACCTCTCGCTGGCTCGGCCAAGCTACTGTCAATTCAGTGTCTTCATTCCCCTCGACTGTACTGACAGGCTGGAAAGAGTCGCTCGGGCTGGAATCCCACCACCCACAGGGCCGTCAGGAGAGCTTTCCGGCAGGTGCAGCATCTGCTTTTGGCCTGGGTCCCTGGGAGATCTGGAGCATCCTCTATACGGGGAGTGGATGAGATAGGAAAGAGACAAGGGTGAGATCCTAAAAGCAGAGACACCGGAGGATCATCCCCATACCCCTGTGCCAAGTTGTGCCTGGCACAAATAAATATTTGTTGGATGATCAAGTTAGCGATGGAAGGATGCCTTCTCTAGAAAGCACATAAGGAATTTATGAACTTCTGAGGATCTGTAGCCTTCCCTCCATTCCTGTTTGTCTTGGGATGATCTCTGGCATTGCTCATTTGGTTAGCCATCCCTTCCTCCAGCCCGGGTTCAAATGCAGAGTGTGCTCAGCGGTGGATAAAGAACCAGAGAAAAGAGGGTGGGGTTTTTCACAGGCTGACTTATCAGAGAAGAGGAGTTATAGGAGTGGAGAGGAAATGTGATAGGGCGTTTGGAAGTTTGGCATCAGATGGGAACGAGGAATGTGCTCAGGAGGTGTGGGGAGTTGGTTAGTGAAATAAGAGAATCTTTTAAAGAAGTGTTTCTGAAGATCATGAATTTGTGTCCCCCGTATGCTGACCAAGACATAAAGAGTGGTCTCTGGGCTGGGTTTCTCCAAATTTGACAATACTCCAGACTGGGCCATGTAGGAACCCGAGTTTGATAAGGGTTACCTGCGTCTTCTTGAATCAGTTCTGGCTTCTAGTAACAGCTGACCTTGACCCTTCTGTTGGTGGACTTGACGTTCGGCACAGCAATACCCACAATTAATCAACAGCAAGTGCTTACTCAGTGGCAGCCCCTCTGCTCAGCTTTTAAAACATATGATCTTATTTAATGTTTGTGACCATTTTTTTTTAAGGTCTGTTATTTCCATTTTACAGATGAAAAAACGGATGAAAGAAAGGTTAAGCCACTCGCCCAGGAGGTAGGAGAGGTGGAGCGCACCCCAGAGCACTGCAATCTTACAGTGTTCTCTGTGCTAAGCAGCTGTCCAGGATTCCAGCTCCCCCAGTGCCAGGTGCTTTAGGATTCTCTAATGCAGTGAGAAGATGCGTCGTCCGAACTTCCTACCTTTGACCTGAGCAAGTCTCACCACAGTGCCCTTTCCCACCAGGGCACATATACTCTCAGCTGGTATCTTCCAGTTTATCCTACATCAAGTTCCTGCTCTTGCATGTTTTCTGGGTCTCCAACTCCCTTCTGCCCGCAGACCTTGTTATTGGGGTTCCCCGGTGCCAGACTCCCTTTGCCATCCCTCCCTGTAGCTGGGCTTCCTCCGCCGCCTCCATCTCCCTGTAAGATGATCTTTGAATGTGTCTGAACTGCAGCCATCAATAGGAATCAAGTCTTTTTTCAGCGGTAATAAACACTTGGGGGAAAGCGAATTACTCATCTCCACAGGTGGAGGTTTCAGAATCCCAGCTCTGACCCTGCTGGGTTCCCCAGGAGACTTTAAATAAGTTATATTTCATGCTGTATGTAGCCTCTAAGTGGAGTTGTTAATATTGCATATATTGTTGTAAATAACCACCAGGACTGTTCAGGGTAGAGATTTGGACTCCATCAATGGAAGCCGTGGTAGACATTTGCGTGCCCCCATAATTATCTAAACCCCTTCTTCCGTAATGCCAGCACCCCATTTGACTCTGAGTCACAAGTCAAAGTCCATGGTGGCATCTTTTGAATGGACAAGCATGAGGAGTGTTGGTGTAGCAAGAACAGCAATGACCCTGGGGCCCTGGTGACTGCACTATTGATTGCAGTCAGCTACTTTGGGACACGTAAAGGGAAAAACAAAACAACCCTCTCCCCTGCCCCTCTTTTTGTTGAAGCCATTTTGAGGTAGGGTTTTTGTTACATGCAGCCAAGTCCATCCAAAACTGACATAGAAGCAATTTATTTTTTCTTATTGACAATGAATCAATCAATCCTCATTTTAGAAAAATTTTAAAGTAAGCAAGGGAAAGAAAAAAAAAAAACCCCACGATCCATAAGTAATCATGGTTGATTTCCTTTTAACCCTTTGTACGATTAAGAGTATTGAGTTGACATTTATTATTTATAAGGTGACAGGTCTACGTTAAGTATTCTACTGGCTTCATCTCATTGTGCCCTCACAGTAATCTCTGAGGTATGTGTCGTTATCATTCAGAAAAAATATGTGCTTGCTCCCTCTGAATAATTCTCTCTGTTAAAGTTAACATTGCTATTGATTTGTTCTTATGAATCCAGATTTTTCCCCCTATGCAATTACACACACACTAAGAAGATTTTGTATTTTACATACTAATTAGATCACACTGAGCACATTGTCCTTCAACTTGCATTTACCTTCACTAATTCGTCTTGAGATTTTTCTGTGTTAGTTCAAACGTTTTTATCTTGGAATTCTCAATGGCGGTGTAGGAAATCAGGAAACCCTTTTTAAGAGTTAAAGCAGTTCAAGCCAGGCATGGTGGCACAAGTGCCTGTCATCCCAGCAGTTCGGGAGGCTGAGGCAGGAGGATCATGAGTTCAAAGCCAGCCTCAGCAAAAGTGAGGCTCACTAAGAAGCTCAGTGAGACCCTGTCTCTAAATAAAATACAAAATAGGGCTGGGGATGGGGCTCAGTGGTCGAGTGTTCCTAACACCCTACCCCACTCCCCAAAATAAAGATTTAAAACAGTTCAAAGGTGAAACGGGCTTCAGAGATAATGATCTCCTTATCCCCGAAGAAACTAAGTGGATTGAAGATAAACCCTTGGAAAGGGTGTTTAACACTAGATGACAGGTTGGACTATGGTGGCCTTTAGGGGCCATAGTTACCTTAAAATCCTATGATTTTTATGGCCTGACAGAAAATTGCATCTTGTCCGTCTCCTTGGGGTAAGTTGGTTGTTTACTTGACAGTGGAGGATCAAGCTGTGTCAGAAGTCACGATTAAGTAATGATGTTACCAAAGGGTGAGAAATTAGATCCATCTATGGCAAACAATTTTGTGAACCTCCTCCCCACTCAGGAGGCTATTTCCTTGCCTGCTTGCTTGAGGGGCAAGACAGACACGCTGCTCCCGGGGATGAGGGTGGGCGGCCGATTCTTAGGCTGTGAGCGGAGCAGCCCCTGTGGTGAGAAAGCAGGTATGGCAGGTAGAAGAAGGGCCCCAAAGATGTCCACAGCCTGGTCCACAGAACTTGTGAATGCGTTATATATTAGGAGGTCAAGGGGAATGAAGGTGACGCCTGGAATTGAAGTTGTTGATCAGCTGACCTTCAGACAGGGAGGTGAACCTGCAATTTCCAGGTGGGCATGATACAATCCCAAGGACCCTTAAATGTGGAAGAGAAGGGAGAGAGCCAGCATCAGAGGGATTCAGCATGAGCCATTGCTGGCTTTGAAGATGGTGAATGGCACCATGAGCTAAGTGGGTGGACTGTAGAAGCTGGAAAAAGCAATGGAGGCACCGGGTTGGCTCATTTGTTATAGCAGCCACGGGAAACTAATACAGTAGACAAAGAACTTGGAATATATATATATTCATATATATATATATGAATATGCTAATTGCCTCTACCTGAGAAACCAAAGAATTGGGGTTCTACTGATGGCAGGATGGTGGACAGACTTGGAGAACCACAGAATACGGGTTCTATTGATGGCAGTGTATGCAGGACTGCAGAATTCTAGGAGGAGAGCCATAGTCTGGGTGTTCTATAATGTAAGTCCTGCAGGGTTGCTGAGCCCCACATGGTGAACAGGAAGTTATTTCTTTTTCTTTTTAAACTTTTTATTTTTTTATGTGGTGCTGAGGATTGAACCCAGAGCTTCACATGTGCTAGACAAGTGCTCTACCACTGAGCCCCAGCCCCAGCCCCAGGAAGTTAGTTTCTATGATGACTATATATATGAATACATATGAATGTACAAATGACATTCTTCACTTAATGCAAGGAAGGAGATATTTTGGGCTTTAAGATATCGTAGAATAGTGGTTAGGGGCAGAATTTACTAAGTATGTGACCTTGAAATAACCATTTCATTTTTGTGAGCCTTAGTCCCTTCATAAGCAAAGAAGAGGTTGTTTACACTTAGTTCTGTGGGGTTTGACCTTGGCTGTATATTAGAATCATCTGGGAGACGTTTTATCTGCATCAGCAGGTGGGTCCCTTCCCAGAGCAGCTGGAAAGAAATCTTTGGAGTTGGGCTCTGGGCAGCTATAACCAGAAAACGAGATCCCCCCAGTGATTCCAGTGCACTGTTAGAGCTGAGAACCTCTGACCTGTCTCAGGTCGTTGTAGGGGTTTAACCAATTGTTGGAATCGCCCGGAGGAGCTTTTACAAATCCTATTGCACAGGTCATTTCTCAGACCAGCGAAATGAGACTTTCTTGAATGAGATCCAGACATCAATATTTTCCAAATCTCCTAGGTGATTGCAATGTATAATCAAGGTTGACAATTTCTGGTATAGACACTCTGAGTAAAACACTTGTCACAGAAGAATTTCACTCACTGTTATCATTACCCTTTTTCCCTCTTGAGGACACTGTTGCAAATGCATTTGGTCATATGAGCTTCAGAATCAGCTAGACCTGGTTGGGATTGTTACTGAGCTCACTCTGGCACTTTCTGGCTACAAGATCTGAGCCAGTGTTTCTCTCTGAGCCTTAGCACCATCATCCAATCAGTGGGGTTAAAAATATACAACTGACAACTTGGTGATGGAGCAATAGTTGAGATATGACATTACCTATATGTCATAATATCTACTACTATCTAATAAAAGTAGAGCCGAATAGAATTCCTACCAGCTTCTGGGAATGAAGGGAGTGGGGAGAGAAACTTGATTAATGAATACAAAATGACAGAGAGATATAAAGAATAAATTTGGGTGTCTGATAGTACAGTGGGGTGACTATAGTTAATCATGTATTGTCCATTTCTAAATAGCTAGAAGAGAGAAATTTGAATGTGTCCAACCAAGGACATGATAAATGTTTGAGGTGGTGGATGTGCAGAGTGCCTCGATTTGATGGGTACACGTTGTATACATGTACAGAAACATCACACTGGTACCACGAATACGTACAATTATCACCTCTCAAGCCTCAGTTTCCTCATCCACAACATGAGCACTGCCTGACTTAATGGCTGATTATGAAATGAAGCGTGTCACATGTACAAACTCTATAGTGCACACATGTGACAGACGTTCACCAGCCCGGTTACACCCACACCAGAGAGCCTCACACACCTGTTCCCATTTCTCTGTCAAGCACCTAGATTTAAAGCTGAGGTCGACATCCAGCTGCACTCACTCACCAAAACCTGTGATGCTGTGGCCTGAACTATGTTTATGGAGTTTCAGAAACGAGTCTTCATCTCTTTAAAAATCAGCAGCTTGCACAGAGATCTCTCCATGCCCAGATTCTCTTGAAGGATGGGGACAATAACTATCTCCAAATCCATAGGACATCCTTGTAGAGCTCAATGGTAGCCTTTAGGTGACATCAGTGTCAGTCAGACTCAAATGCTCCTTTTAACAAAAGAGAAGCTTTTATAACACCCTCCTTCCCATTCAGAAATGAATTTCACAGATAATATAATCTATATGTACACATAACTTTGAAAAATCAATATCATGTCCTAACAATATTATAATAGAGCAAAGTGAATGGAGTCTATAATAAGATAGTGTATATTTCAATATGTAAATGATGGCATCTGACTCTACAATAAAACATAATGATACAGCCAGATAATTGCTTCTATATATAATCACGGGGACGGCCGCAGCTACGAAGGCAAACTCGCACAGATGTGTTGTGTCACTTATGACAAATGCAGTGTGCCGTGTTGCCCGTCAGTGACCCGCTTTCCTGAAACAGTGCACAACCTTTGTTAAAGTTCTTAACAAAAGCAAAGACGAACCCTTGATCCATTAACCCAGAGGCTGTGTTCCTTTTATAATTCAGTGTCTACTTTAACCATAAAAAGAAAAAGATTTTTTTGGTTCATATGTACAAAGGAGTTCGAGTTTGATTCAGATGATTATGATTATTTTTATTTTCACGGGTGTCAATGTTTTGGCCAGATATTTATGTTTAGGTTTATGTAAGATGTTATGCACCCCCAGGCCTGGAAACAATCCAAAGACCCCCATGTTTTTCCAGATCTTGCCCTAGGGGGCAGCACTATCCCCATTGAAATTTTTTGTTTGTTTTTTGTTTTGAAATAAGAAATTTGGGGGTGCTTTGGGGGCTGAAAGGCATTTCTGGAACTTCATTGCAGAAATGGCTTAGCCAGATCTTATATTCCCACTCATCAAGTACTTGCCTTAGGAAGTTATTTCCTGTTTGCTATTTTTTAAAATAGGAAGGATGGTTCTCTGGGTGAAAACTTCTTATGTCCTTTGGGAATCGACTGAGGGAGCTCAGATTTATTATCCTAGCAAGGAAAAACCATAACTATGTGAGATCTGTCAAAAAGAGCAATTACTTACTCAGAAACAGTAGTCAGGATAACGGCAATGGCTGTCTTTATCGAGCATCTACTATGTTCCAGGAACTGTCCTGAATGATTTCTAAATGCATTCTCATTTCAAATCGACATGCTCTTATTTAGATTAACAGCCCCCGAACCCTGGGATGTGACCTGGATGCAGCCACCCTGGGAGTCCTATGCTGAGGACTGAGATACAGAAGGGGAGAGACGTGAACATTTATTGAGTATCTATCTATCACATGCTAGGATCCTCAGGATTCTAGACCTGGGTGGCCCCAGACTTCTCTCTTCTTTCTGCACCCCGATGTGCCAGGAGATCCTGATGGTGCCATCTGAGGGATGTCCCCAGGCTGACTTCCTCCTGCTTTGGCTGCTACCAGCCTGGGCCCACCCATCATTACTTCTAAGCCACATGACAGCTTGCTCATCTTCTCTTTCCTCTCACTGCATTGCCCTGTTCCCCGCTGGGACCCACTGGCGCCCGAAGCAGAAGGAGAACTCGGGGCACCCATCATGACGGATACCTTGGCAAACATTTGATTTTTTTAAATGTTGTCTCAAAATGTTATTATCTTGATCCTGGGGTGGGGAGGATAGGGTTGGGGCTCAAGGCGCGTGTGTCTAATTGCCTTCCCCTAGTTGTTAAAGGCAAGCCTGGCCCTGTCACTCATGGTTCAAGAGCAACCTGTCACTCAGGAATAGCCCAAGTCCTGCCAGGTGCTGCAAGGCCGCCCCAGCCTCCTCTCGGACCTCACGCCCTGATCCTTCCCGCCACACTGGCCTCATGCGGCCCTGGAACAAGCCAGTTAGCACCCGCCTTGGACTCCCATCCGTGGCTCTCTGCCTAGAATGTTCCTCCTCTAACATCTGCCCAGCTCCCTCTCCTTGTTCAAGCCTTTTTGGGGTGCTTGCAAGGAGGGCCACCAACGCTCTTCCCTCCCCCTCCCCTGCTCTGCCTGTCATTTCCCACAGCGTTTGTCACCCTAACACTGGCCCAACTCACAGTCTTGTGTCTTTTTGATGGTGCAAGAGCAGGACATGCGCAGTACGAACCTAACGCAGCTGCTGGGGATGGTGCTCAGGGGCATGCGCAAGGCGGTGGCTTCCATCCCCAGCACCGCAAGAGAAATAAATAGAAATTTGGGTCTTTTCACAGGCGTGAGACA
This sequence comes from Callospermophilus lateralis, assembly GCF_048772815.1. Classification (NCBI taxonomy): domain Eukaryota; kingdom Metazoa; phylum Chordata; class Mammalia; order Rodentia; family Sciuridae; genus Callospermophilus; species Callospermophilus lateralis. The sequence goes on along the minus strand of NC_135305.1, from coordinate 148,546,393 downwards.
TGCAGTACTATACTCATACTGGCCTTGTGATGCAGCTATCAGCCCGGGAGCAGGAGGGGACACGCCGGGTGCTCTGGGCGCAGCTGGCCAGGTCAGGGTGGCTCGGCCAGGTCAGGCACGTTCCATGCGTTTTCAACTGGGGATAGTTCCAACTTCCCGTGGGTTGATGGGGACCCAAGTCCCCGTGAGGAGAGTCGCCTCTGGACTAGGGAATGGACTCATTTCTTGGGATCCGTTTTTATCTCCTTTCTAGCATGTAAGCGACTCCCCTGGAGGAATCTTGAACCAAAGTCTTCCTCTTTGGTGCATGCCACCTCTGGAAGGACCCTGGCACATGCAGATGCTCTGTTGATGTTAATCGAGTGAATAAATAAATTTCGTGTAGTTTTCCCATCTTTGCCTAGACAGCTGTAGTTACCCATTGTACCATTGAGGGAACTGAAGACAGGTCTCTGACTCCCTTATTGTCCTTTCCTGGTGGCACTGTGTGAGGCTGGGCAAAAGCACGGGCAAAGCACGGGCAACGGGGTCAGACTACTGGGGTGTAAAACCTGGGGTGGAGTGGCCCTCGCTGGGCGATCCTTCACTCTGAATGATCTACATAATTGCTCTGGGTTTCTTTTCACATCCTTACAAATGAAGCCAAAAAGCAAAAACCCAACTCATTAAATATAATAAGTTCATAAACCCAGGGGGTGATAGGAACTCCTTTCTCTCCTTCAGTTCAATGTCAGCTTCAAGGTCAAGTTGTGACCATTCTAGCCTCTTGACCATCTGTCCCCTTTCCTCCAATTTCACCTCAGTTGCTTTAATCCAGGACATGAACATCTCTTGCCTGGACCGTGGCAGTACCTCCTCCCTGGCCTCCCCGTTTCCACCCCTCCCTATACATTATCTTTCCACGCCAGCCGCAGTCCTCTTTGGCATAAATCACACTGTGGTCTCCCTGTGCTGAGACGGTGCCTTACCTGCCCAGGAGATGGAGACCACATCTCGCCCTGCCCTGCCCTGTCCAGCACCCCCCTGGATTGACTGCTCTCTCCCTCCTCACTCGGCCCCTGTTCCATCACTGCCTAGTGATGGGAGTCGCCTGGCTCCAAAGACTAACTTCCCCATCCCCCAAGAAGAGCCGTCCAATGGTGAGCCCTGCTGGCTCACATGATCCTTACCCACCAATCAGACTAGCCCTGCTGGCTCACATGATCCTTACCCACCAATCAGACTAGCCCTGCTGGTTCACATGATCTTTACCCACCAATCAGACTAGCCCTGCTGGCTCACATGATCCTTACCCTCCAATCAGAAAGCACCCCATGCCAACTGCCAAACCACCCCCGGCTCTATAAATATGCAGAGCTGTTGCTCAATAAATGGGCATTTTTCTCCCACAGCGAGCCTTGATCTTTCTTTCACCTAGGAACTGCCAGAATCTTCTGTGCCTGCTGCTCTCCCTGCCTGCAGTGTTCTTCCCTTGGCATTGACCGTTGGCTCTAATGCCACCTCCTCAGAGGGCCAGTGCACCACCGCAAGGCTTGGTGGCAGTAGGGGTGGTGTCCTAGCAGGAGAGGGGGAACTTCCAGCTTGTTTCCTGGGCTCCTTTACCTGGTCTGCCCTGTGACCCCTCATCCCGAGTATCCTCCCGTCCACTTGGGGTGCCACACCTATTCAGGTGACAGAGATGGCTTGACATCTGCTGACAGGTGAAACTCGTCCCCTTCCCTCCGCCCAGAGAGTCTGCCCTGTTGCTGGTGTCCTGCTCAGTGATTGTCACTGAATATCCTTTAGTCACAGCCCGCCGAGTGGAGCAGTGCCCTTTGCAGAGATTCCAGCGTGGGACAGGCACGATGGAGCTTGTTGCCCTTCACAGGAAAGGGGCCACCTGGGGTGAGGGGTCACAAGACTTGAGGGAGCCCAGTTGGATACCTGGCACTGTCTTCTGTGGGTCATGTCATTCGGGCTGAGGAAGTGTCCCCTCTGCTTCATTTCTGGCTGCTCCCCCCAGTGTGCCCAGGTCTCGGTTTCTCAGCATTCCCAGGCTCCAGGGCTCAGCATGAAAGCCACCTCCTCCTGGAAGCCCTCCCAGACTCTCCTGTGAGTACTTCTGTTGTCTTTTCTATGTGCCTTTGTCATGACAGCATGCAATCTCATCACAGTGAAGGCTGTTTCCAGACAGTGACTCTATCCATTCATATTTTATTCATTAACTTTATATGAAGCACTTCTTAAGTGCCGGAATGTTCTAGAACAGTGTTTCTTGAGCATGTATTGGGGAATTGTCTTCTTCAGAATCAACAGAAGCCCGTGTCTAAGTGCGAAGTCCCAGGACCTCCGTGTGAATGACCAAGTTAGAAAGCAGAGACTTGCTCTTGTAAGAGGGTGCAGAGTGGACCAAGGACCTGGCCCAGGCCTCAGGCTACTCAGTTCCATGGACGGCCTGTCTTTCTTCCTAGCTACACACTATTTAAGAACAGACTCATCACTTATTCAGGTCAAGGCCGGGGCCCCATGTGAAGCAGTGCATATTTGTTGAATGAATGAATAAACACATTTATTCAAAAATGTTGATGGAGTACCCAGTGTGTTCTGGGTACCATCCTGGTTATGAGATGGGCAGCAGTCAGCCATCCACGAACTATCCCTGACCTCATGGAAGTCACCAAAGGAAACTGGGCAAAATGGGTCGTGCCTGCACTCGTGTTTATGGAGTGTTAACCTTGGACTCATCTCGTCTCACAATAACCCTAACGTCATCCCATTTACCAGATGAGGAAACCGAGGCCAAAGGTCTCACGGGCAGTGGGTGGTGGATCCAGGCAAGGCAGCCTGTGTGTCGGTGCCGTGCTCACTGGAGAGAGACCTCAGACGTCTCTGCTTGGTTCGGTAAAAGCCCCCACCCAGTGAGGTCTGACCTTCCCATGTGTCTGTGGCAGAGCTGGAGCAGAGGGGGCTTCCACGGCACGTCCCCATGGTGTGTCTCAGGCAGCGGGAGACAGAGGAGGACCCAGGAGCAAGCCCGGTCTTTGGGATGCCTGGCACGCTCTGGAAGCTGCTTGGCTCCACAGGCATTTTGACAAATGTCTTTATCACCAACATGAAAGAGACCCTTTGGTGCTGGGAGATTGGCGTTCTGCGCCTGGCTTTCCAGCTGCTCTACCAGTGACCTGGAGCAGGAGAATTTAACCCTCTCTGGGGCGTTTCCAAAACCCTCTCCACAATGTTCCCGGTCGCAGCAGAAATCCTTGCAGCAATGACAGCAGAAAGAGCCCAGGGCTGGCCTCACAGGGGACACCAAAGAAATGATGCAGCCCCCTGTCCCCAGGACAGTGTCATCTTGCAAGGTGGGCTTGCCATTTAGACAAACCTGGTTTGAGTCCCAGCTCCATTATTTACCAGCCAGGTGACTTCTCAAGAGTGACTTAACCTCATGAAACCTCAGAGGCTTCATTTATAAAATACAGATGAGGTATTTGGTGACAGTGGGGGTGGTGTCTTCTTCCAAGGCCTGTTAGGAGCTAATGAGTTCAAAATGCTCTAGACAAACACAGAATAAAATTCCCAATAAATGCTAACCGTTAGGATGATGGTGTTAACGGTGGTGATGGTGCCGATGGTGGTGGTGGTGATTGGTGGCGACGATGACCATGATTCTTCAGATGATAATCGATTGTGATGAGACCATGATGGTGATGATAGTAAGCGATGATATGCTGCAAAGATGCTGAATTTAGCCCTAAATTCTGAATACCAGTTTTATGAAATAGACTCACATGAATTCAGATAGATCCAGGTTCAGATCGGAGCTCCACTGTGTTTTCAGCTGTGTGATCTTGGCCTTCAACCTCTCTGAGCTTTAGTCTGCCCCATATGAAATGCGGATGACTGCCCCTGCCTTGGACCCACAGAGGGATGTGGGGTGATACTCCGTGGAGGGACTGGTACACAGTAAGTGCTTGCTGTGGTTTGAATATGGATTGTTCCCACCAAAACCCACACTGAGCCTTGGTCCACGGTGCAGCAGTATTGGGAGGTGGGCCCAACTGGATTAGCTAACCCAGGAGTTTGGCTTCCTTTTCTCTTTCACTTGCATCTGCCTGTCCTTCTGCTTTCTTTCATGAATTGAAGCAGCACCCAGTCCTCAACAGCAGCCCATCAGACGCAGCCACCTCATCTTGAACTTCCCAGCCTCCAGAACCAAGCATCGAATGAAACCTTTTCTTTATAAATTAACTGGTCTCAGGTATTTTGTTATGGCAAGAGATATGGGGCTAGGACAGAGCTCATTAAATGGTATTTTTCTTCTATTCCTTTCCTTCCTCATAGAATTCCTCCTTAAATCCAAAGGAATATTATATGCTCAAGAACTTGGGCCCTGAAACCTTATTGCTTTGGTTTCAAAACTCATTTCTACCAGAAAAACCTTGGACTAGCTTAAGGAATAAGTGGGGGTGGTGGAAAGACCATGAGACTGTCTCAGAAAACTTGGGTGCATTTGTTTCCCCGCCCAGGCACCATTGTCTGGTCATGTCGGGTGGAGGACAAGGTTTGGAAAATCTAAAGATGGCTGCCGAGGGCTCGACTAGGGTGTGGAGTGAGGGTTTTTCTTAGAGCAGGACAACAAACACCAGAGAAGCTGCTCACTACAGCTGGGTAGGACGTATTGCCCAGGAGCCAGGCCCTGTGCTAAGCTTCGCATGTTATGATTTAATCCTCCAACAGTCTTATGAATGGAGTCCTCCTTTTATATTCATTTGAAAAACAGATAAACAGAGGCTCAGAGCAACGCAGCAATGGGACCAGAGTCTCCCTGGTGGAGGCAACAGAGCCTTCTCCCAGCCTCTCCTCCTGCTGCACCTGCTTCTAGACGGATGCGCTCCTGTGCCTGGGGTCTTGGAGGACCCAAGGCCTCCTGCCTGGGTGGGACTCCAGCTGCCTAATGATGATGGTTATAAAGTGAGAGCACCTGAGTTTTGATCACTTAGCATTAGCTATGCTGGTCATACCCCATATTCCAGAACTGTGTGGAGAAATGCAATTTGTAGCATCCCAGGTGGAAAATTTCTGATTCTCTCTGACGGTGGATGCCAAGGAGAATTGGTCTCTATCCTGGTGGAAACATAAACATCAATTCTGAGGATGAGGTGGGGGTGGGGGCCATGAGGTCCTGGAGATGGATGGAGAGCTGGCCGTCTGGCATCTTGAAATGAACAGGGACTCTCCCCATGGCTGCCTGCTTGAGCTCTGTCTTCTGGTTTCTGAGTCGTATTTTTTAATTCTCTTGTCATTTCATTTGACCTGGAAAAGAATATAGATTGCTGGGTGCTCGGGCTGTGAATTGACCCACGGGGAGAATTGACCTGTCGGGGGCTGACGGGGCTCTTTGCTCACTGGCCACATGGTTTTATGCACAGATGATGGACATGTCGTGCACTCTGGCTGGGACACAGCAGGTGCTCCACGCAGGCAGGTTTGTGTTCCTCCTCTTCTCTCTCAGAAGATCTCATGCTGACTTGGGGAGGTTTCTCTGTTGCCACTTCCGGTCATCAGAAGGTGCTGGGAATGCAACTGGTGCAAATTGCAGAGAGACCATCGTAGGATGAAGGAAGTAGCACATTATTATGAAATGCCACACTGTGTGGTAAATATATTGATATTCTTCCAGGTATTCCGCAGTCAGATATTAAAACACATGTTATGTCCCTAACCCTGGGCTTGATACTAGTAGGGATATAATGAAACACATTATTCTCTACCTCTGCCAGGCATAGGAAAGCAGAACAGTCCATTTACAAGGTTAGAGGGGACGGGGTAATAAAAGCTCTGAGGAAAGTAGCTGCCGTTTATTAAGTACTCATCAGGAGCCGAGCATCATGCTGAACCCTTTTCACAGGCTACCTCCCCGAAGTCACCAAACAATGCCATGGGTGAGTGGCATTTTACAGAGAAGGAAACTGAGGCTTAAAGAAATGAAGTCAACACATTTTTGAGGGACAGAATGGGAACTTAATGAGGTCTGTGTGATTTCCAAGTCCACGCCTTTGATTTCAAACCACGGTGCCTTCGACAAGTGGTTTAGGCCACGAACCCCTTTAAGATCAAATTCACAGGCCAATGTTGGGGCAGGAATGTGCCAGGTTCTGCTTCCCCGGACAGGGAACACATCGGTTCTTATTTCTCTCACTTGAAGCATTTGTTCTTTTCCTCTTACTCCGAGGGACCTGAGAAAGGTGTATGAACAGGTGTGTGTGTGTTGGGGGGGGGGTCTGGGGGGCACTTCCTGCTTGTCAGCTTCAACTCTACCGGTTGATGAGAATAACTGTTCTTCCTTCTTGATGCTTCAGGAGCCCCTGAGCAGGTGACTCGAAGGCTAAACTGTGCGCCTCGTGGCATCCCATTTAAGGGCTCCAAGGTGATCTCAGGTCTCTAAGAACACATAAGAAGCAGGAAAGGGGAGAGAACCCCCCCCACACACACACCCACACACCTTTCTCAGGTCCCTTGGAGTCAGAGGAACAAGAACGGATGCTTCGAGTGAGAGAAATGGGACCTGGTGCTCTCCCTCCCTGAGCAAACAGAGCCTAGCGCATTCCCACCCCAACATTTGCACATGAATTTGATATTAAAGAGCTTAAATAACTTTCGCATTCATCGGGGTATTTGGGGTATTCGTTATTTATCTACTTACAACAAGCCTATTCCCCCAAATATGCAGGATGGCTGTCACGCATGCATGAAAAGCATCAGAATAAAAGAAATGGAAATTAAGGTAAATAAGATAAGGAGGAAAACAATTTTTAAAAAAATCTAATGGACTCAAGAAAGAGATACCCGAGTTACGGGGCAGATGGCGCCATGTCAACCTGTAAGCTTCCTGTCACCCGCGCAAAGAGGGAAATGCGCAGGTAGAGAATGCATGCAGTTCCTAAGGCCCAGGAGAGTCACATTGATTACTGATTCTAAGACCAAGGAGGGATTTATTCCCCCTGGAGCCTCAGGAAGAAGACACTGTGTAAATGATGAGCGGTATCCTCAGCGATGATCTTACAGTGAACACGGGTTTCATTTGGCTCTTTCAGACCATGTCCCGCCAAAGTGCAATTGAGAAATTTAAGAGGGTCCTGGAGAGAGAAGGCAATGGGAGATGGATGGTCACCTGCTCCAAGGTCACACATGACGCCATTCAGATCAGGTTACTGAAGACATAAAGAGGAAGCAGCTAAGGAGATTGTCACACCCGTGGAGATTGCCCTGGTAGTGTGGACACCAAGGTCAGGTTTGCGGAATGGGTTCCATGGGGCTTGCCCCTCCCAGTCACTGGGAGGAGAAGCGTTTGAAGTTGAGCCTGGGGTGAAGGTGTGCGGTCATTGATTAGTGCTGTCTGCCATGGGTGAGCGGCACATTGGCCTTAAGCATTCGCCATCTGGGTTTGGGCTGTGGTTGATGCTTGTTCAAGACCCTAGGTCGGAAGGAACTCCCAAGTCCTATTGGTCACCATGACCCCTTGCTTCATGAGAGATTTTCTCTAATTGATCTCATGCATCTGGGTGTCTCTCATTTTGATTCACTTCCTAAATTAGCTACAGGTAGTGATGCAGGTGAGGAGCTGCTAAATCCTGTCTATATTCCATTTGGCCTTTGACTCTGGGGACACCAGGAAACACCATGTCACTGAACTTCATCATCTCGCAAAGTGGGGAGAAGGGGAGTCAGCAGAGGACCTCGGACAAGGGAAGTGGCCTGAGGAAATCTGTGTTCCTGGACTTGGGAGGGGCTCTCATTGTAGGAACTCCCTCTGATGTTCTACCCTAGTGCAGATGGTCAGTCCCCTGTGGTAAGCATGACCTACTGGAAGAACCCTGGGTTTTCTCAAATCATCTCCCACAGCAACAGCCAGGACTAAAAGCCGGCAGAGAGAAATATAGAATATTTATCGTACACATTTATTCCCTCATTCATTAATTCAATAAACAATTCCTGAGCATCTTTTATAGGTCAGGGCCTTGGTGTTTACTGAACATACAAACATAAACTAGGGATCTCCTGCACCCCTAATTGCTGAGAGCCTAATAGAGTACAGAGGGATGTCCGTAATCCCAGCGTAGATTGGCGGGTGCTATAGTGAGTGTGTGATCAGGGTACAAAGAATAGAATAATGAAAACTAATAAGAGTAGCAATTTATCAAGTGATATTATACACCACAGATGGCACAGAGAGCTTACGTCCATCATCTTTTATTTATTTATTTTTATTTTTGTGGTGGAGCTGGGGATTGAACACAGAGACCTGTGCATGCAAGACAAACACTCTACCGACTGAGCTACATCCCCAGCCCCCATAGCCATTCTCTTATGGAGTTTCTATAGCAGTCTATGAAGCTGGCAGGCACTAACATTTTCCCATTCCACAGACGAGGAAATTGGAGCTTCTGGAGGTGCCCAAGGTGTCCAGTGGTAGAACCAGTATTTGAAGATGACACTGTCTTTAGACACAATGGTGGGGCAGCATGTGAGCTGCCAGAGACTTTCCTATTCAAAAAAGGGGGCACAGGAGTCACTGGCCCATAGCAATTTTGAAATCCAGCTGGGAACAGATGAGTCATGCCTGGGTTGAGACTCAAGCCTACTAATCATCTAGGAATCATTCTCTGCACTTCCGGACTCTATCTTCTGGATTTTTGGTTCCTCAACTTGAGTCTTTTTTTTTTTTTTTAAGTTAAAGGTTGTGTGTGTTTGCATTGAGTGTTTCTCAATCCGCCTCCTGCTAGTAGAAATTTAGTGGTCTGAAAGTTTCCTTTAATATTTTTATTCCTCTTGTCCCTTTCATTTCCAGATCACAGCATTTCTTCAGATATAATTCTCTTACAAACTTTGTGTGTCTTCAGAGAATCTTACCTAGTTTCACCTTCTAGCTCATGCACACAAACCACAGTGCTATATTTAAAAGTGAACGGGTTTGCCCGAGAAGGGGAAAAGCATCAATTAAGAAAAACACAAGACACTTCTGTTGTTGTTTTGTGATGTCTGGAGCAGCTGCAGCCATCTTACCACTATGAAGGAGAGGGCCAAAGGCACAGCCAGGAAGCTGGTCCAGCCCCCTTATGTGGTTGAACTCTTAACCAAATCTGTCTACTCTTGCACAGCTTTTTCATGAGAGAAGGAAGCATGCAAACCTATTTTTAAATTGGGGGGTTTGTGTCTGTATAATGGTCTAATCCGTGTGCCGGGGGGTGCGGTCCTTTCCATCTTAGTTTCAAGGTCAGTTGTCTGGCACATGACCTTGAGGTCTTTCAGATGAAGTGGCAGAGGAAGAAGATGCTTGGACCAGCTTCTCTCAGAACTAACATGAGTGTTCTCTGTGATCGTTCAAGACATCAAACAAAAGGACCCAGGTCCCTGGTGGCTGAGTGACTGTCACTACTATTAGTTTCAGCCAGTTGCTTCTGCGCTGAAACAGAAACGTGCTCTTTTCATTCATTATATAGGATGAGTAAAGTGCTCACCGTGGAATAATTCAGGTGTGCAAGCGATCACCTAGACTAAAGTGACCGCAGCGGAGACAGGGTCCTGTCCTCACAGAGTGTCGACTCTCATCCAGAAGGAAGACCTCTGGCCCAGGATTGGAGGTCGAGTGGGGTGGGAAGCCAGGGTCAGCCAGTTGGGGTCCAAATCCTGTCTCTACGGCACACAGCTGGGCAATGGCTCCAACCTTTTAGCTCCCATCTCCCTCTGCCGTGGCGATCCCTCGTGGGGTTGAGTGCAGTGATTAAAGAGATGGTGCTTGAGGAACCCTCAGCCCCCAGCAAGGGGGCAGTGGATCTTTGCTCCCATCATTAGCAATTTGCGTGTCTGAGAGTGAGGTCAGTGCTGTAGGGCAGCCCCCTAGAGATGCTGGCCACCGTGGGCCCCCCTTAGAGATTCATCGTGTTCGTTGAAAGCTCTGAGACGTCCTGGGGCAAACGTGTCTCTCTCTGTATTTCTACATGTGCAACCTTAAAAGCTTGGAGAAACCGTGCTGTGTGAGATGTCCCCGAGCCTTGCTCTCCAAGGTAGCCTTGACGTCACCTGTGGACTTGTTAGAAAGGCAGACCCTCAGTCTCCGTCCAAGCCCGACAGAATCAGGAACTACACATTCTAACAAGACTCTCTAGGGCCTTCACGTGCACGTCACAGCCCTGGACGGGGACATATTGCTGTGGGGGGTACTGAGGCACGAGCCGGGGTCTCGACCCCCAGAGCATCACTGGCTGTAACACACCTGAGTCCACCAAGGCCTAATGGACAAATGGGGGCAGAAATTGCTTGCTGCTCACTGTCACGGGGCAGGCAGGGAGGGAGCACAGGTGGAGCTTGCAGGGGCCTGGATGCTGGGGGAGGGAAACCTAAGGCTGAGAATCAGAGGCAGGGATAGTGGGAGCATGGGGTGGGCGTGTGGTTTGAGAAGGAGCACACCTTCTGGTCTCCCTTCCTCTTCCTTAAGAGGAAGCCTCTGCTCTTGCCTCTCAAACAGTCAGCTGACCTAAGACCATTTTAAGTGGACCTCTCTGGCCTTAGGGTCCTGAGGAGCAAGTCCAGGAACTGAAAACCTCGGCTCCAAAGCCTGCACTTTGGCCCTAGTGCAGAAAGCCCTCCTGTGCCAACTACCAAAGCTCAGGGCGGAGAAGCCTCCTCCAGGTCCCTGCCCCAGGATAGGCACCAGTGAGCAATTTGCATGGAACAACTTGAACCATGTATTGGGCATGTGGTTCACAGGTGGCCTCTGATCTTCAGGAGAATCCTACAGGTCTTCCTTATTCCTAAGGACACCTCACACAATGTTTAAGCTTCCAGACCCTCTGAGCCATGCTGAAGAAGGTGACCCAATGTCCCTTCATTTGGTGAACTTAACAGACACTTCTCCAAGGAAGAAATACAAATGGCCAACCCATATGTAAAACTATGTTCAACATCCTCAGCAATTAGGGAAATGCACATTGAATCACGATTTCATCCGACTCCAGCCAGAATGACCGTCATCAAGAATACAAACAATAAGAAATGCTGGAGAGGATGTGGATAAAGGGAACACTTTGACACTGTGGGTGGGATTGCAAATTAGTACAACCATAGGGAGATCAGTATGGAGGTTCCTCAAAAGACCAGGCATGGGACCACCATAGGACCCAGCCATCCCACTCCACTAAAGTCGGCATACCAGAGGAATCCACGCACAGCCCTGTTCGTAGCAGCATGATTCACAACAGCCAGACTATGGAGCCAGCCTTGGTGTCCATCAACGAATGAATGGATCAAGAAAATCTGGGATACACACACACACACACACACACACACACACACACACACAAACACAAAATGGAGTTTTAGCCATAAAGAAAAATGAAATGGTGCCATTTGTAGGAACATGGATGAAATGTAAAATGATCCTTTTAAGTGAAATAAATCAGACTTGGAAGGTCAAGTTCATGTTTGTGGAAGCCAGAGAGGACAAAGGAAAAAAAAGGTTGGGTTGGGGGGTCTCGGGGAAATCAAAGGGAGACCAGTAAAGGAAAGGGACCAGGGGGAGGGAGGAGGGATGGGAAGGGGAAGCACTGGGGAATGAGGTTGGCCAAATTATACGGTTATGTTATGTGCACGTATGACCATGTGACCATGAACCCCACCGTTATGCAGCTATGGTGCACCAATGAAAATATGGAGAGCAAAGTCCCTTCACTGGGGACATCACCACAGAGCTCTCTTGGCAACACCGAGGTCTTTGTTTTTCAAAAGCTCTTTGGGGGACTGTCCCCTTCCAGCACTGTGTCCTCAACACTGATGAACCTTGAATCCCCTGAAGGGACATTTGTCTTGGTGTTTCTGATCATGGGCCTCATCCTGTCTTCGTTCTGGGTATTTAAAAAAATATCAGGGGACTGGAGACATTGTGGGTTTTTAGAAACCCTCTAAAGGTCATTAATTTGCATCAGTTTATTAGGCACTGGTTATTTAGAATCGCTTTAAAGGATTATTTGCAAGAGCTGTTTTCATTAGCATGCTGGGTTTAGGTTTCTGTTAAATAATGCCCTGGTGGGCGAGTTGGAGGGGGGGTTTATTGTCTGTGGGAAAATGCATTCATCAGGGTGCTGGCGCAGAGCTGGCTTAGCGAGCGGGCGAGCAGGGCAGTGGCTGAGGATCCCTGGAAGGAATAAGACAGAGCCAACGGTGCTGGCCAGAAGTCGCTCAGGAAGCACCGAGGAAGGTATTGGCCTACCCTGGCTCCTCTTTTTGAATGAGGTGAGGTTGGGGACAAGATCTGAGCATGGCCAGCTCCGAGTCACTCTGTTTTGGGGATCATCCATTTGGGGTCTTGCTTCTGTGTCCTAAGATGACCCGCTCTCCACATCCCCAGAGGCCTCTTGTTGAGCAGATGTGGGGCAGTCAGTCAGCGGAGCCCACGTTCTTGACTCAGCTAAGTCCCCAGATGAGATTTGGACGGAAGGGGGACAGCTCCTGCCTCTGGTCCCAGGTCTGTTCTGGGTTCTCCCGCCCGACTTCACCAGTCCTCCAGAGGCACCCCACTCCTCTTTGAGTCCTTTCATTATTTATCATTTGGGTGGGAACCCACAGGCGGGGAGGCGCAGTGATCAACTCAGAGATCAACCATCAAAGTTGTAGAAAGAGAGGAGAAAGTGGGAGATGAGAGAGCGGGCAGGGGGCTGTGTTGGCGACAGATCTTCAGAAGGAAGGAATCAAAGCGCTCAGATTCGCAGCCGCCTTCGCTTGTCCCAGTGAGGCCCCTTTTTGGTGCAGTCTGTCTGGCTGATTGCTTTGCAGGTCCCTGCAGACCACACCTATCCCTGTTCCTGCAGCCATGGGCTTGCCCAAGCGTCCTTGTGAGTTCTTGGCCACCAGGAGACCCTAACACGGAACAAAAAGGTCCTCTGTAGAGCCCTCCTCCATCCCCAAAGATCAATATGGTTCAACCAGGGGACATGTCTCAAAGCCCTGGAAGATGCCAGGTGCTTTTCTAGACCTTGAGAAACATAAGAGCTGATATTTTGAGTGCTTTCTACACATTGGGCTCACCTCCAAGATCGCCTGAGCTCATTTCCTCCTCATCGTGAAATCCCATAAGTAAAATCCATTCCCATTTATGGACGAGGAGACTGAGGCACAGTATTTGATTAACGTGCCCACACTCAACGGCTCATAGGAGTTCTAGCTCTTAATTTGGATTCTTCCAGAAGCAGCCTGCGGATGAGGAAGGATTTCAGGGTTAAGGAAGAAAATCAAGGGGAGTGAGATGAGAAAGGACATCATGGGTGGCTGGAGTTAGCCCCCCTGGGGACACTCCGGAGCACATGTGGGGAGCGCACATCTGTAGGGAGAGCTCACCCAGGGGCCAGGGGATTGGACGTCTGCGTGATCATTCCTGCTGGATGTTGGTTGAGAAGCGCTTCTGGTCTTGGGGGGGTGGCTGGGTGACCCCGAAGTTGGTGGGTGTTTGCAGCACAGAGGAGGAAAAGGACACGGGATTTGGAGTTAGCATCACTGTAAGATGTCTGCTAACTTTCTCATGTCAGGTAGCACCAGGTGGTGGAGAGAATGTGGGCTGAAGTCGTTTGTGTGTGTGTGGTGTGTGTGTGAGATTTTAAATGCTGTTTTGATCCAGATTCGAAACCCTGGCTGGAGGCTGGCCTGGTTCCCTTCTTGAGTAGCTAATTAAATCCACATTCCCTGAAGCGACTCCCGATGGGACTCCCACACTGTATAAAAGTCCTAATTGCCCCTAAGGCCAGGTGCCAGTCAACTAGTGACAGTCCCCTTCCTTGGAACCTGAGAAATCATTCCAATTAGCCAGCCCACAGGGAGTCTACTAAAGCCTCCCTCGGCCCCCACAGTCCCGCTTGTCCTTATCCTCCCTCTCCCCTGGGTGCAAGCCCCTGTGTGGCCCTGCGTGGTGACCTCCCCTCTTTTGGAGTAACACCCTTCACCTGCATCTTCTCTGTGTATGCCGCTGTGTGGCTTCCCACTGTGGAAGAGCCCTTCCCCTCTTATGGCCACCATCTGGGCCTGACTCCTGGATTCTGCCCCTTAATCCCTGAGTGATCCTGGAAGAGTCCGCACCTCTCTGAGTCTCAGTGTTTTCATCCGTAAACCAAGGTCAAAAATCGTGCCTTACATGGACGATCTGAAGAAAGAGAAGAAATGAATGGAGAGACTCTCGGGCTCCGGTGAGCCCTGTCTCCTCCTCCCTCCTTCCCACAAAGGGCCATTTGAAGGGTTGAGAAAGTGTTTGGGGTTTGATGGGGAGGGAGAGGCTTTCCCAGGACCTGGAGATTCCAGAATAAAAATATCACTTACTTCCCCTCCTGGAAGACCCTGGCCAAATCGTGCCTTGTAAACCCCAGCGAAAGAGCTTCTCAGGGTGTGTGTGTTGGGGTGCAGGTGGGGGTGTCTTGGGAGGTGCAGGGGAGACCTTCGGGTGAGCAGAGGAGCTACTTGTGCTGCATGATTTTGGGAACCCAGGCATCTATTTCTTCTTGGCCTGTAAATTCCAGAACAGAGCCGGTCATGTCTCTTGGACTTCAGGGAGGTCTAAAAAATTAATGCCAAGGGCAGGAAGCACAATACCTCCACATGGCTGTTGGGGTGGGGGGTGGGCAGCACTGCAAATCGCCACCTGGAACCCCCTCCCACCGTCCAGCCCCGCGTCTCCTTCCCCCACACAAGCTGTGGAGGAAGGTTCTCACAAGACAAATGAAAACCCGCCAGCCTATTTTCCACGCATGGGAGGAAATGTCGATGCTTCCAGAAGCAGCTACTCTGCAACCTGTTTGTCCGGAATCTTATATCTAAATTATGTTCCTCAAAATTTAATAAATGAGGTTTAATCAAATGCACTCAGGCAGCGCTGATGGAATCTGTCGTGGAAAAATATTCCAATTTCATTGTTTTTCTCTAACCTCCTCGGGAACCGGCTTCTTTTGATTTCCGGGCCTCCCCCTGTCCCCTCCCCGTTTCAGGCTTTTAAGTTTTTAGCTTAGCTTTGGAGTCCGAGAAGCCCCTGGAGGGCGATTCCCTCTCTTTCTCCTCCATTACCCACAACAGGGGGGACCGGAGCCTTCCTCAAACCCTTGCAGGAAGTAAACAAAGTTGTAAACAGTTGTTTTAAAACACTGTTGGTTTCAGATGAAAAATTTCTGTCTTCGATTTGTCTCGAGTTCCTAGAATGCCACAGTAGCACTTTTCCCTGGGGAAAGATGTTGGACATGGTAGCTTTGGTGTACCGCCAAGTCACTAATGTCACAGAGACCCGGTGCTGAAAGGGATGGATGAAGTCGTCTTGGCCACAGAGAACCTTGCTAACAGCTTTACGTGATGTTTAATCCTAGGACAACCCTTTGAGGTTGATCCTTTTACTGTCACCAGTTCTTGAAAGGGGAAATTGGGGCTCAGAGTGTTTTAGAAGCTTTCTCAAGTCACACAGCACCCAGAGGCGGAGGACTGAAGTCTGTATTTTAGGTCCACAGTCTTAGCTTCTTTACAGCACTGCTCTCTGCTGACTCATTTCGCAGATAGGAAAACTGAGGCTCAGGAGAATGAAGCAAGGGTCGCCATGAAAAGCTGGGTTCTCGAGGTCAAATTCATTTGCTGATTCTCCTTGGGCAAATTACTTAGCTTCTCTGAGCCTCGTTTTCTGTATTTATGAAATGGCTTGCTGAGAGAATTGGGGCAATAGAGCACAGCACAGCTCGTCACAGAGTAAATGCTCAATAAACATTAATTGAAAAAGGAATGAAGACTCGGGCCAGTTAGCGCTGTGTGTGGCTCTGGGTAACAGGAGACATGATAGAGTGTCGGGGTTTTGTTTGTTCCATGGAGCGAGAGGTTTCCTGCCAGCTGCTCAAGATTTCATCAGCAAGAACACCCACAGGGGTGCAGGATTCTCCTGCCTTGAACGCACCCCAGCTCACGGTGTGGTTTCTCCCTCCTGGAGACAGCGGAGGCTGCTGTTGCACCAGGAGCATTTCTCCACAAGCCAAGCCAGAAAAAGAGGGCGTGGCAACCCTTCTCCCCCGAGGACTTGTGTGTCCATCCTGGAGGATGCTCCCCCTAGACCCTTGTGTCATGTCTCCTCACCGATCATAACCATCCCGAGCTGCAAGGGCCTCTGGGAAGGTGAAGATTTGGTTTTCCTGCCTTACTAAGGCACAAACTCCAGGCTTCACCCGCAGCTCCACCCTGTTATTTCCTGTGTCCCAGTTGCACAGGGGGAATCGAGGCCCTGAGAGGAGCAGAGACGGACTCGCTGTCCCTGGTTGCAACTGAGAACCTAAGCCGGTTTCTGACCTCCAGGCTGCTCTTTCCCTGGTGCCAAGTGATCTTTCCAGGACAGATTCTATGTTTACACAAGTTGAAAGCCTCTGGTTCTAAACCCCAAAACTTATCTGCAAAGAAATAGGCCAGAGGATGTGACAGGGGCTGGAGGACACTGTCATTTCAGGGCGCGTGCCAGCCTGGGGCAGAAATCCCTCAGCAGCCCTTCCCTAGCTTCCCACTGAGAGTGGCCAGAGCCTTTGAAGCCTCCTGGATGCCCTGGGCTGCCACTGATCCTACCCTCTCACTCCAGGGCCCCACAAGTAGAGCTAGTGTTATCCCCACTCCCCTCTGTGTCCTCATCCAGTGGAACTTGCTGCTCTCCAAGGGAATACTCTTGTCCCTGGTGGATCCATTGTGTCACCCCTGGAAGTACCAAGGACATTCAATGAATCAATCAATGAGCTCATTGGATGAGTGAACTTTGCAAACCTGTGATGGATGCTCCCGTGAAAGAGCATTTTAACAGGGACCTTCTGGAGAAGTCCCTCCACTGGGGTGGGTCTGGTGCAGTCTCAGGTGCCTGGGTGGGGGCTATTTTAGGAAGCGCTGAGATTCTCCCATTTCCTGGTTAACTGTCAACTTGCCACATTCTGGCTGTGAAGTTGGGACAGGGTCCATAGGAGCTGCCCCAAGGGGCACGTGATTGGCAATGTGTCTTGAGGGCGGGGTTGAGCTACAAGGTGTGCAGTATAAATGATGTCGGGGCTGGTGGTGAGAGGGTGGGAGACATCTGCAGGCAGGCAGAATGGGCAGCTGGGTGGCTCTGAGGGATGGAGGGACTGAGGTGTAGAGATGAGACTCTGCGTCCCAGGACAGCAGTGCCTGTCTTCTAAATAGGTGTTCCCTCCCACCAGTGCACAGAAGGGTTGTCCCCTGCCACACCTCCTGCATGGCTTGGCCAGTTCTAGAGGGAGTCCTGTTAGAAGGAGCTGAGATATTTAATGTAATAGGATCTTTTCACCAAAGACAGCTTTACCGTGTGTTTCCTGGCATTGCGGTCAGCAGCCAGGGTTCAAGGATCTGCTGCCTTCAGAGCAATTATAAGAAAGTCATCTTGGATGGCCGCTAGGGTTTTAAAATGAGATAATGCACAATTGAAAAATCCTCGACACCTACTGGATTCTTGTAGGTGTCAGAGTTCTCCACCGTTAGAGGACTGATGTGTCTTTGATTTACTTACTTACCTTAAGGAATTGGTTCACATGATTATAGAGTCTGGTGAGTCCTGAGACCTGTATTTAGAAAACTGGATAGCTGTTGGGAGTCGCCCCAGCTCCAAAGACTAACTTCCCCATCCCCCAAGAAGAGCCGTCCCATGGTGAGCCCTGCTGGCTCACATGATCCTTACCCACCAATCAGACTAGCCCTGCTGGCTCACATGATCCTTACCCACCAATCAGACTAGCCCTGCCGGCTCACATGATCCTTACCCACCAATCAGACTAGCCCTGCTGTTCACCTGATCCTTACCCACCAATAAAAAAGCACCCCATGCCAACTGTCAAACCACCCCCGGCTCTATAAATATGCAGAGCTATTCCTCAATAAACGGTCATTTGCTCCGACAATGAGCCTTTTTTGTTCTTTCATTGGTACTGAAACCCAATTCCTCGCTGCTCTGGAGTCCCCTCTCTCAAGGCTTGCTGTCCTTGTCCTCTCTTTGTAGTGCTGCTACTACTTCCATAACACCAGCTCTTCAGTAGGTGAGTTCCCCTATCAAGATCCAACTTCAGACGGGCTACACAGGGGCTTTGACCATGATCGTCCGGCAAACCTCTGACTCCCAATCTGGAGGAGAGAACGCACCCCACCACGACCTTCATGGTCACGGTGGACTCTCTGGAACCCCGTTCATGAGCAGGAGGTCCTGAGGGGTGGAAGAACAGGCATTCTTCTCCCTCCCTCTCCCCACCCCCTCTTTCTTTTTCTCTCTCTCTCAATAACCACCCTTGTATGAGGGCCTCTTCTTTCCTTTCCTCCCTGCAGACTCCCCCTTATTAAATTCTGCACACAAGAGTGGCCTTACTATCAATTAGACAATCAAAGTCAATGGCCCCCAGGAGGATCCCTAGATTCCGCAATTCTCAGAGATCTGTTTAACTTCTGCGAACGCTCGAAAAAGTGGAAGGAGATCCCCTATGTTGAGGCTTTTTCTCTTCTTCGTTCTCACCCTGACCTGACTGGCAGATGAACCCCCTCCCTACAGACTGCCCCCATCAGCTCCATCCAGCCCCTCAGGTGCTCCCCCTGACTTGGCCGACACCTTTAGATGCCCCGAACTAGATCCCGCTCCCTAGTCCCACAAACCACGGCCCCCTTAAGAGAGGTTGCTGGACCTGAGGGCATTATCCGGGTACATGCCCCATTCTCTATGAATGACCTCACGCTACTCAAGCAAAGGTTGGGCTCATTCACCACAGAAGAGAGTTTCAGTGGGCCCTCCAGGCTTATAAAGAGAGTTTCAGTGAGCCCTCCAGCCCTCCTCACTTACATGTTATTGGTTAATACTCTCCTTCTTGAGGAACGTACCAGAGTCTGGGAACTTGCCAGAGCCCATGCTGATGAAACTCACTGAGTTAATCCCAATCACCCTCGGGGGCCACTTGCTGCCCCAGATCAAACTCCGGAAACCCCAGATGGCCGTCATGTCCTTATGACATATTTCCTCTCGCAGAGCTACCCTGACATCTGGGCCAAATTTAAAAAGCTCGAACAAGGCCCTGCCACCCCCCAGACTGAGAAATTTCAGATGCTTGCCCAGGCCCTGCAGGGTGCTTCCTAGGGTCACTGCCCATCACTGTAATCCCCCCCATCCAGGGTGCCTGCTTCAATTGTGGCAAGGAGGGACATTGGGCCAGGGCATGCCCCGCACCACACACTCCACGTATCCCGTGCCCTAAATGTCAACAACAAGGTCATTGGGGCTCTGACTGTCCTAGAACCCGTAGGAGGCCTATGGCCAGGGGACCCTCCGACCTTCTGGGCATGGCAATCGAAGATTGACGGAGCCTTGGGTCCTTGTCCCCGGCCGTAACGATCAATAGACAGGAACCCAGGGTGCGGATTCAGGTGGATAGGTGCAAGGTTGCCTTTCTCCTTGACACCAGAGCTACCTTCTCAGTCCTGACAGTATTCTGGGGGCAAACAGTGCCGTCCACCTCTCCTGTTGTTGGGGTAGGAGGAAAGACCATCTATCCAAGAAAGACTCCCCTATTCCTCTGTTCCATAGACAACTTCCCATTCTCTCAGACGTTCCTAGTTATGCCCCAATGTCCAGTTCCTTTGCTCGGCCGAGATATTCTCTCTAAATTCAATACAACAACCAACATCCAGGCTCCTGGCATCAGTCAGGCCCCAGAATCAGCCTGTTCATCTTTTCTGGCCCTTTTGGCAGAAGACTGGCCATTCTGCTCCACTTGTGAGGCTGACGTGAAATACCATACTAACCTGGTTGACCCGATTGTGTGGGATACCACACCCCCTCCACCATTTCCTGCCCACCAGTTAACGTTCATCTCAAAGATCCTAACACCTTCCCCAATCAGACTCAGTACCCCCTGTCCACACAAGGTCTTCTAGGCCTACAACCTATTATTCAGGACCTTCTTAGCAAGGGGTACCTGTGTCCTACTCATTCCCCTTACAATACTCCCATACTAGCGATAAAAAAGCCCAACGGGTCCTATCACTTAGTTCAGGACCTACAACTCATCAACACCTCTGTTAGGCCCTTACACCCTGCTGTCTCAGGTCCCCCACACTGCCACCCACTTCTCGGTCATAGATTTAAAGGATATCTTTTTGCCTTTAACCTGGACTGTCCTTCCTCAGGGATTTCGAGATAGTCCACACCTCTTTGGACAAACCTTGGCCTCCGACCTCCAATCTTTTCACCCCCAGTGCCCCAAATCCACCCTCTTGCAATATCATCCGGCAAATCTCTTTGCCCACCTGCGGGGAGAAAAGCACCCCACCACAGCCTTTAAGGCTACAGTGGCCCTCAGGGACTCCTTTCTTGGGCAGATTCCTAAAGTCCTAGTCCTCTCACCTTTAAGACTCGGCCACTAGAGAGACGCTTACCCTCCCCTTCCTCTCTCTTGCCCTGCTTTTCCCCTCTTTCTGGCCCTGGGAGTATTTGGTCTCTCCAGGAGGGGTTCTGAAAAGCCTTGGCCAAGGTCTCCCATGGCTCCGGCTCTATCCAGGACGAGAGCTTCGACTGTCAGGATTCGGTGACGACCAATCTGTGCAGCTCGAACCTGCCACTTAGGCACTCCTGAGTTTTTGGCTCTAGCGGGGACGCCCCTTTTGCCAATAAATCAGTTTTCTCCTTCTCTGTGTCCTCTTCCCGCCTCCTTAAATGGGTAATGTGTCCTCTCTACGACTCTCCCCTACAATGTCTCTTGGATCAAATATAGCACCCAGGCCTGGTCCACTCATCCCTTAGACAACCAAAGTAGATGGCCCCTTTTTGGGTCCCTGGATCCCTCCATTCTAAGGGATCTCTGTAATTACTGTGAGCGTTCAAGATTCTTCTAGCCCTTCCAAAGGGCGCTCAACAGATGACACAGTTCTCCTACTTTCTTGGCCTTAAAGGGATATCGGGCCTCTCCACAAAAGGCCCAAATAGCATGTAAAGAGGTCACATATCACTCAAGGGAAAAGGCCATTACAGTAGACAGAAAACAGCTTATTGTATCTATACCTACACCAAAGACCAAAGATGACAGTCACTTCCTCCTTCCAGGGTTCTATCCCTCCTTGTCTCTCCTTGAAAATCCTTCCATCTCTTTTCAGTCCTGCTTTCCATTAAACCCTGCCTCCCTCCTCCCATCTCCTCCCTCACATGAAGGGGTTAAAGTGGCGGGGTATGCTGTCGTTTCCCTCTCATCCATCACAGAGGCAGAACCTCTCCCACCCAATACCACCAACCAACAAGCTGAACTCATAGCTGCCACAGGGCCTGCGAGCTAGCAGAGGGAAAACCCTCTCCCTATATACAGATCTCCCATGCAGCCATTTGGAAGAAAGGGGCCTATTGACCACCAGAGGGACAGCAGTCATTAATTCCACACTTATTTCTGGCCTCCTACGAGCCTCCAAGCTGCCTTCCCAACTGGGAATGATCCATTGCAAGGCCCACCAAACTGACTCCTCCCTTACTACTATGGGAATTCCAAGGCCAATCAAGTGGCTCCATCAGCCGCCCTACAGAGCTTTACCTCCTCTCCGCTACTCTTCCTTACCACTGGGGATCGGCCCAAAGATCCCCAACAACTCTTCCACTTTCTTTACTCTCTATTCCATTATAGTCCAAAGTCTCACTACTTTCTTTCACTCCTTTTTCACCCTTTCCCCACGCGATAAGACTCTCCTACAACAGATCACTTCCGCTTGTCAGATCTGCCAGAAAACCAATACCAATACTCCATTAAAACCTAAACCTTTCCCTTCTCATCAGGCCCGCGGTCATACCCTAGCTGCAGACTGGCAGATTGATTTCACCAACATGCCCTGAGTAAAAAACATAAAATATCTTCTTGTATTGGTAGGTACTTTTTTGGGATGGGGTGAAGCAAACAGGTGATAAAGAACCAGACAGAGGGCTTGAGAAACCAGGTCATCCTGCAGCTAACCCCTTTGTTTGGCATGCCCTGCAGACCAGCCTGTCCTGCACCTAACATCCTCAATTCCACTCTTCATTCCTATTCCAATAAGCTCCCTCGCCTCTCTATTAAGGCTGCTCTTCAAACTTTCTCCTTAACTGGATGTACCAGCTTGCTTCTCTCTTTGCCTTTCTCGAATGCGGCCAAGGGAGGACGGTGGCCCATTGTTACCATATTTCCCTTTGAGAGCAGACAGGTCTCTCAAGGTTTTATGTAATGGTTACCCACCAATAAAAAAGCACCCCATGCCAACTGTCAAACCACCCCCAGCCCTATAAATAAGCAGAGCTGTTCCTCAATAAACAGGCATTTGCTCCGTCGACGAGCCTTGTTCATTCTTTCAACAGCCAATCATGTTCCAGTCCACAGGAAGTAGCTAGTTCTGAGAGCTAGGGAGAGTCAAGGTTTTAGTTCAAGTCCAAAGGAAAAAAATGATGATCCTTGCGGGGCGCGGTGGTGCACACCTGTCATCCCAGCAGGTTAGGAGGCTGAGGCAGGAGGATGATGAGTTCAAAGCCATCCTCAGCCAAAGCAAAGTGCTAAGCAACTCAGTGAGACCCTGTCTGTAAATAAAATACAAAATAGGACTGGGGATGTGGCTCAGGGGGCAAGTGCCCCTGAGTTCAATTTCTGTTATCCCAAACAAAACAAACAACAGCAGCAAAAAGGCAGTCAAGCAGGAGGAGTTACACCTACCCACTCACACTCTTGTTCTTTCCAGGCCTTTGTTTGACTGGACACCTCCCACAAACAACTGGAGGGCAAAGCGCTTGACACAGTCTCCTGACTCACATTTTCACCTCATCCAAAAACATCCTCACAGACAAGCCCCAAAAAATGCTTGACCAACTATCTGGGCACCCCATGGTCCAGTCACGTTGATAATGATTAATCAATACTGTTTACTTTTAATGTTGAGACTCTGTTTCAGCTTTCTCATTTTTATCAGAAGGATCAGAATTCTGATTCCATCCCTTGGAGACATCATGATGAATAAATGAGATGTTGTTTAGGAGAGTGCTTAGCATCTTTTAAAATATGGCTTCATATATAGTCAAGACACAGGATTGGCCCAAACGACCTGTGGAGATTTTCTCTGCTTCTCTAATTCTGTGGCCATTGAAGGACATTGGTTGTAGGCTAAGCATTGCCTGTGGATTTCAACCCTTAAGAAATTTGCAACCTCATTAGGAGAATAGAATGTTCAAGAAGCCACATGGGCTTGGATGCCTGGCTGAGCTTAGTGGAGACTGGGTGGATGGCAGATATTGGCCAGTTACTTGACCATCTTGTCTTCCTGGGCAACAAGGAAGATCATATTTCCCAGGTTCCCTTGCAACTCCATGGGAACCACATGACCAGGTTTCAGCCAATGAAACATGGGTCTCTCCTCGCAGGTTGCCCCACGCTCCCCCTCCCTGCTCTTTGGCTGTGACAGGAGGTCATGCATCTGAGGTTGCAGCGCCACATGATGAAGAGTCTGGATCCCTGAGTCATCTCTTGGAAGAGAGCCACCAGAGAAGCGCCGGATCTGCCCCTGACGATGAGGTCAGTGAGAAATGAATCTTTATTGTTGGAGGCCGCAGAGAAATGGGTTAGTTTATTATGACCCCTGGCAGTGCCTTCTGACATCCCACAGTCTGCCCTGATAGAAACTGCTCTTCCTGTGTCTGTTTCAATCTACGAATGTGCACTGGAGACTTCTGGGGTCAACAACAGAATGCCACCCTTCTGCATGACATGAGCACACACAACATGGCATGGCGGCAGGAAGAGAGGTTCAAAAGAGGATTAGGAAGAGACCACGGGAGCCTTTTCAGTAAACCCACTGGGGTGTGTGTAGGACGTGGGGTGAGTTCAGTAATCCTGGTGGCTCAGGCCCCATAGCAGTTCCTGGACTTTAGAGAAGATTAGCTCTAAAAACATGCATGGCTCTCACTTTTATTGTCCCAGGCTTAGCCCTGTTGGGAGAGAAGCGTGGAGTGTTGAAGCAGGAAAAGTTTGGTTCCAAGCACCAGTGCTGAGGAGCCCTCAGGGCACGTGGTGGGTGGACCGGGCACAGCAGGAGCGGGGTCAGTACCAGTCCTGGGAAGCTCTGAATGCTGAATATGCGTGCGATGTCATCACCTGGGGACTTCCATGCAAATGGAAATTTCCAGATGGGCATGGGGACCTTGGAGGGGAAGGGGGCTCTGTCGCTCTTGCAGGGGGAAGGGGCTGGGCTTTCATTGGAGCACACCCGCTGGACAGTCCTGGCCATCCTCGAGGGATGCTCTATGCCAGGCGGCCTGGCCATAAGTGCAGAGGAGCACCAGGGGAATTTACAGCCAAGGAGGCACCAGGCCACTGGTGGACTCAGCCTCGTCGCCTGAGGACACCAAGAGATGGATGGTGGCTCAAGCTTTGCAATAACACTCAGCTGGTAGGAGCCCCTGATATCTCTTCCCAGCTCCAGACAGTTTGTCTTGGGACCCAGCGGTCACCCTTCTCCCCTGCCACCCCTCTGTACGAAATTGCAGCCCTCGTTCGGCCCGGGCCCTCTGTCTCTCAGTGATATTTTGCAGCTTAGAATGTGAACACAAAGGGGGAAATTCAATTTTTTTTAAAAAAATATGTGGCTGTAACTGATTTATTAATAGGCCATAATGCTGGAAATAGGCAATCTATAAGTCTGTTCTTAAGAATTTATAGGGCAAATATTCTAGAACCATATTAAAGACACCACTCATAAACGCCCGCGGGCCGCCATCTATTAACTTAGGTGGTGGGAGAATATCATTATCTGCAGGAAAACAAACACAGATCCACCCCCCAGCTCTGATTTCCTCAGATGCTCCAAAAAGCACCCAGTAAGTAAGCAAATTGTATGACGTGCCGCAGGCGAAAGTGTCCTGTGCATAGAAATCAGACGTCGCTTTCTTAATAGATGTGCATGGATTTCAGAAAGAGCTTGGGGGCGGGGCAGGAGGGGGGTCAGGAAGTCTCTGCTGCTGGGAGGGGGGTTGGCAAGAGGCAGAGGCAGGGAGTCAGGCTGAGCGTGAAGATCCTTTGGTTAATCATATTTTAAGTAATTCTGAATATAAAAGTAAAATCTGTCCCCTATAGAATTTTTGACAAATCTTCGCAAGTGTTAAAACATAAGGGGAAAACTGTTCAAGCAACCATGAACAGACTTCTTTGTGGAAGGAATCATTTCTTTTCATTTTTTAAAATTTATTTGTTCTTGTTAGATCTACATAACTGTAGAGTGCATTTTGCCATATCACACTTACGTGGAGTCTAACTTCCCATTCTTGGGATTGTACACGATGTGGAGTTTCACTGGCGGTGTGTTCATTAACACAGGAAAGTTATGTCTGCTTTCCTCTACTGTCTTTTCTAGTCCCATCTTCCCTTTCTTTCTTTCATTCTCCTTTGTCTCATCTAATGACCTGCTATTCTTTCTACCTCCTACCCCCGCCAGACTGTGTGTTAGTATCTGCATTTCCTAGAGAACATTTGACCTTTGGTTTTTTGGGGTCTGGCTTATTTCACTTAGCATGATAGTCTCTAGTTCCATCCATTTACTGGCAAATGCCATAATTTCATTCTTCTTTATGGCTGAGTATTATTCCATTGTGTATGTACATACCACATTTTCTTTATCCATTCATATGCTGAAGGGCATCTAGGCTGGTTCCATAGTTGAGTTATTGTGAACTGAGCTGCTAGAAACACTGGTGTGTCTGCATCACTACAGTATGCTGATTTTAAGTCCTTTGGGTATATAGTGAGGAACCCCCATTTGACTCCTTGGTCTGTTTTCAAAGGACTTAAAATCAGGAGTCATCATTTCATACAGAGAGCTGGGTGAGTCACTGGCATCAGAATGGCAGCAGAAACTCAACTAAAATGAAGACCTCCTTTAAAAAGGAAGATTCTCAGGCCCCATCCAGATGACTGAACCTGTCTCCTGAAGGCAGGCCCCTGGCATTTGTGTTTTAGCAAACTCTCCAGGTAAGTCCGACGGAGGCCTGCTGAAGTTTGAGCATTGGGTTTTTTTTTTTTTTTTTATGTGAAGGTAACTTCAATACTGGTTCCCAGATGCCAGCTCTCAAATAGGTGAGATCAAGATCACCTGGGTGTGACCTTGGCCCTGTTAACCTACTACTTCCCAGCCCTCCACTACTTTTGGATCCAACATATGAGTCTGTGTTTTTGCCCTTGGCTTATTTTTCTTGTCATTATGATCTCCAGGTCCATCTGCACTGCCACAAAAGTCACGATGGGACGGCTGGGGGAGGGGGCGGGGATAAATTCTGGTGTATTACTTCACAGAACGGTTGTTGTGGTCAAGAATAGTGTGTAGTCTAGTTCAAAATAGCCTGGAGAGAAGATGCTTAATGTCCCCACCACAAATTACAGAGCTTCGGTTCCTCTTCAGATCATATAAATCTTTTTCCTTGTACAAAGAAGCAAAAAAATGTTTGAGATGATCGTTAGCTTAAATAACCTGACTTGATCATTAGCCAATGTGCACATGGAGTGAAATATCATGCTGTACCCCAGAAAGCTGTACAGTTACTATCTGTCAATTAGAAAAATAAAAAAAGAAAACCAAAAGACAAAAAAAATCACTGGGGGACAGAATTATTCATAATCACCAAAAGGTGAAAATCACCTACAGGTCCATCAGTGGGTGAATGGATTGACAAGTTGTGGTTTATCTATACAATATTATTATACAGTATTATTTGGTCTTTCAAAGGAATATGGCAGGGATGAACCTGGAAAGATAGTCATTGTGATAAGAGAGAACAGACAGAGGAAATACATTGTGTGATTCAACTCGTACAAAATAATCAGAATAAGCGAAGCTGTAGACAGTACCTCAGTGTCTGCCAGGAGCTGGTAGAGGGAAGAGTGAGATTTGGGCTTCCTTTTGGGGTGATCTTATAGCTTAGATAGGAAGTGTCTCCCCCAAACTTATGTTTTAGACAATGCAAGAATTTTCAGAAGTGAAATGATTGGGTTATGAGAACCTTAACCTAATTAGTGGATTAATCCACTGATCTGGATTAATTGGGTGGTAACTATAAGCAGGTAGGGTGTGGCTGGAGGAGGTAGGTCACAGGGGTGTGCCTTTGGGGTTTAGATTTCGTGCTTGGTGAGCAGAGTTCTCTTTACTATCCATTTGCCATTTCCTGAGCTGCTTGCCTCCTCCACACACTTCTGCCCTGATGATCTGCCTCACCTTGGGCCCAGAGCCATGGAGTCGGCTGTCTGTGGACGGAGACTTCTGAAACCATCAGTGCAAAGTAAACTTTTCCTCCTCTATATTTTTCTTGTCACGTCTTTTGGTCACAGTGCCAAAAAAATAAATAAATAAATAAAACTGACTTAAACAGGTGATGAAATGTTTTGGGACTAGACAGGGTAGAAGTCGTACCACATTGTAAATGTGCTTCATGCCACTAAAAATACTTTCAATGACTAATTGAAAATTATGTGAATTTAACTTCACTAAAAAGTTAATCTACAAAAAAAATAATCATTTGACAAATCCAAAAAGAAAAAAATCCAGATTTTCTGGCTCTGTACCAGGAGATTTTGCTTTAATATACCTTTTAAAAGGCACCTCCTCGGCTCCTTCTTAGAGGAGGCCAGGTTTAGATGCCTCTGAGCCAGAAGGAAAGCTACAAATATCCATGGGGAGGACAGGATCTGTCTAAGCCACCTGGTGTCCCTTTTTGTTCTCTGCCTCCTAGCTCTCTGTTACAGCCTGAATGTCTGTATGCCTGCCACCCCACATTCATATTCTGAATCCCAATGTGATGTGTTTGGAGGTGGGGCTCTTGGGGGGTAATTAGGTTGAGATGAGGTCCTGAGAGTGGAGCCCTCATAATGAGTGTCCTTGTAAGAAGAGGAAGTGAACAGATCTTTCTCTCTCATGACCATGCAAAGAAACAGTGAGAAGGCAGAGGAGGGACTGTACCCAGAACCAAATCTTCTGGCACCTTGATTTTGGACGTCTCAGTCTCCAACTGGGAGAAACAAATGCCTATTGTTTAAGGCACTCAGTCTATTTTGTTGTAGCAGCTGGAGTTGACTAACACGGTCCCCTAAGACTGAGCCTCTTCAGGGCAGGGTCCACACCTTATTCATCCAGGGGTCTCCCACAGGGGTCCACACAGCAGTGACTCCTTCTCCTTCTAGGGTGGAGATGCATCTCCCATCAGCAGATGGCTTCCCCCCTCCCCACCATCTACAAAACAACAATGACAAAAGCAGTAGGGCATTAACCGTGTGGTTGGTTGAGCACTTACTATGTCCAAGGTATTGTGTTCTTCCTCATGTCAATCTTCTTTGATCCTTAAAACTGACGGACAGAGACTGCTATAATTATCTGCATTTTACAGACCGACAAACAGAAGCTCCAAAAGCAATCTTCCCAAAGTTAAAGATGAAGCAAACCTCGCCTAAGCTCATCCCTACTTTCTAAATCTATTTGTAACCCACCACTGCTCCTGCGGTTATCCCTGGATCCCAGTCGCTCCCTTAGCACTGTGGTTCTCCAACATCCATTCATTCAGAAGACTGCGGGACTTGAACCAAGTCCTGGCTCCTCGGAGATGAGGGAATGGGACCACATGCCTGCGTGGCTGGAGTCAGAGCTCTGTGGCTCGTGCACTGAGCAGCACCCACATTCGCTGGGGTGACCTCTCCCCATTAAATACAGTAAGTGGGGCTTAACTGGGGGCTCTGCCCTGGCCTGGCCACAGAGTGGGCCCATGCCCTTAGCAAAGCCCATCTGTCATCCCCTCTGTGGAAATTGACTCTGGGCAGAGGGACAGGGGACCTTGGAGGATCTGAGGCCCCATTTCTGTCCCAGCTGTGGTGTCAATGCCCAGATTCGAGTCCCCAGGTCCCTGGAGCATCTGTGGCTCATTGCTCAGGCCCAAGCTCCCACCTCACCTGGATTTCAGAAGCTCTGACATTCTTCCCATAGCCTCCTGCTCGGGGCTATTGGGGATATCACTCACCACCAGGAGCTCTGTCCTGGGTCGGTGAGTGGTGTGGGCTCTGGGGCACCCAACTCAGCCAGTCGAGGACAGGAAGGCCTTCCCGAGGAGGTGACACCTGGACTGGATCTTGAAGAGGAAGAGGAGTTGGTCAGCTGGGACTGGACATAGCGGGCACAGGCAGAGGGAACCGGCTGCTTGGGGACAGCAACGTCAGTTGGTCTTATGGGGCAATTTTCTGCCATCATCCCCATAACGATCCCCTGAGCTGTCACCGCTGGGCTTCTGTAGAGAAGACTCTGAGGCAAGGTGACCTGCCGGGGCCACGTGGTCAGCAGTGGTGGGGAGGGGGATGGCACCTGGGTCGCTGGGCAGAGCTTGCACTAGGAGATCAGCCTTTTGTTCCCACAGAGGAAGTCAGGAGGCCATTCTGGTAAACTGGCCGCGTCCCTCTTGGGCAGTGGCTTTTCTGGTCACATGAGCCCCATTTCTTGCCAGTCTGCGAGTTTCTCAGAAAGTGCTCTCCTCTCTGCTGGCAGGTGGAGCTGATGGCTAAGCCTTCTGCATGAGTGTGAGACACTGTTAACAATTTGTAACCCCCACACTTTGATACTCTTTTACAATCTACCTGTAAAAAGCAAACTAAGCATTGCTTCATACCTATTCTTATGGCAGGATTTTTTTGGACGGTGTGATACTTAATTATTTATTTTTACAGATGTTTATTGGATGACTACTATGTGACAGACACTGTTCTAGGAGTTGGGGATACACCGGTAAACAAAAAGACAAAGAATTAATCCCTGTCCCCCAAGTAAAAGCCAGAGTTCTAACTGTGGCCCACTAGACTCCATGTGATCTGTTCCTCCACATTATTCCTCTGACATCAGCCACTACTCTACACCCATGTTCTCTTGGATCCAACCATAATAGTCTCTTACCTGTTCTGTGAACAAGGCGAAGAGGCAGTTCCTGCCCCAGGGCCTTTGTACTGCTCATCTCTTCACCTTGAATGCTCCTTAGATATTACATGGATCACTTCCATTTCCTTTAGTCCCCTACTTCTCTATCAATGCCTCACCCTATTTAAAATTTCAAATCCCGCCACTATACAAATATTTTATGTCCTCCTGCTTTAAATGTTCACCTTAGCAGTCATTGCTAACAAATCATCTATCTTTTACTTATTCTCCCTATTATCATTGTGTCTGGTAGACTATACACTCCGTAAGGGAGTGTCGTCTGTTTTGTTCAGTGCCCAGACTTGGCACCCACTAGTTGTTCAATGATGTATGTTAAAACTAACGGAATGAATGAGGGGGGAAACAAGTTGATTTTTACATGTTTCCTAAAATGCTGGGCGGAAATGCTATCTTGTCTTAATTTTTTATTTCCTTGACTAGAGGTGATGTTGAGGTCTTTTTTAATATTTATTTTTTTTAGTTATAACTGGATACAATACCTTTATTTATTTTTATGTGGTGCTAAGGATGGAACCCAGGGCCTCGCACGTGCTAGGGGAGCGCTCTACCGCTGAGCCCCAGCCCCACCGGGTGTTGAGGTCTCTGCTTGTATTTATTGGCCATTGGTAGTTCCTCTTCTACAAACTGCCAATCAATTCCAGAGGACATTTCCTGGGAGGACAATGCTGAAGAGATCTGGGGACTCCCAGGACAGATGTGTGTCTGGGACTTGGAAAGGTTGAAAGGGAACCCTGGAGAGCAGTCGGGGACCCGCGCGATCCCCTGTGCGCCCTCCTGCCTCGGTCTTCTGGACAGACGGAGCTGCTCTGCGCTCGGTCCAGGTGTGGCAGGAAAGGCAGCTGCTCATCTGTCTCCTCCGCTCCAACCTCGTTCCCAGGGACAGGAACCTGATTGGCTCAGCGTGGAGCGGTGCTCATCCCTGGTCCAATCAGCAGCAGCTGTGGTTACATTCTACTGACCAATCAGGGAGCCGGCTGCATGGGATTCTGGGTGAAGCGGCTGCAAGATTCCCTTTTAAGCGCGCCCCCTGCAGGGCGTGCGTGGCCAGGTGCTTATGCACGCAGGTTGGATAAGCTGATCAGCGTCTGCGGTTCTAAATGCTTGATGTGGGATTTCCACCTTGACTTCATAATCAGCTAAATCTCCTTTGTTTTGAATTAAAGAGACAGTTGACAATACTTTAGCAAAATTGCAGAGAGGTATTTTTCCCCAGAGAGCGCGCGACTCTTTGGAAATCTTAAATGCTCGCGTTTTATTGCTATTGGCACTACAGCCAACGGTGCCAACTGCAGCAGCCAGCCTCAGACTTCCCTGCGGCCCACTTGACTTCTGAGTTCTTCTGAGAAATATTGGAGGGAGAATGACTTCACTTGTTTAGAATGCAGAGGGCCCCGGGACTTTGTGACTCTTCCTCTCTCCTTGAGCGAATGCATCTGCATGACAGCCTGTTACCCAGCCTGGGAAACATAAGGCTAAAGAGACCAAGAGTCCGTTTTCCTCCTCATGCTCTGCCGGTCAAGTCTCCTTATGGAGGCTCTGTTAGGGATCAGTAAAAGGGCGGTCACTCATGCCCGGACCCGAGGGAAACTGGGGCATGCATGGCCCACAGACATTTAGATAATATTCAGATTTCCCATGATCATCTGCTGCAGGAGACGCTAGAGGATGGCAATCGCTGGTGGAAATGGGAGAAGATGCTGCTGTTGGTCTGGGGAGATGAGAGAAGGTGACCAAATGTCACGGGGGCTCAGGAAACATCCCAGAATGTTCGTCCCAGAGTGGGGAGAGCTTCCTGCTTGGTCCCAATCCTGATGTCCTGGGAGGATCCCGAGCAATGGATTCTCCCTCTGGAGAGCTTCCCAGGCCTCCTTGGTGAAAGTGCGAAAGATGACGGGGGACATGTGTATCAGGACAGTCTTCTCTGAGCAGGATGGGTTTTCCCTCTGGGTGTCTGCTTTCATTATGAGT
The DNA here is from genome assembly GCF_048772815.1 of Callospermophilus lateralis. NCBI lineage: Eukaryota > Metazoa > Chordata > Mammalia > Rodentia > Sciuridae > Callospermophilus > Callospermophilus lateralis. The sequence goes on along the minus strand of NC_135305.1, from coordinate 148,514,422 downwards.
GCTTTCCCCCACCATCTGGTTTGTACTGGTTGCCATTGGCTGAGCCTCTCTGTGCATCAGAGAGCTTGTCAGGCACTTTGCGTGTGCCATCTTGCTTCATCCCAGGAAGTTGGAATGTGAAGACACAAAGTCTAGACCTCAGAGAGGTTGAGTAATTCACCCAAGGTCACCCAGCCTGGAAGGGACAAAGCTAAACCAATCATGGTCTGCTAAGGACAGAAGAGGTCTATGCTTTCTTTATTTCTAGAAGGATTCGAATAACCAGCTCCTTGTATTGGCCAGCTCTCTCAGGGTCAAGCACAAAATTCTTCAGAAAGAAAACGCACAGTGTAGCCAAGACAAAGCATGCTGGGAGGAGATGGTAAGAAGTGCATTTCAAAAAAACATAACAAGTTTTTTTTTAAATGTGTCTCTTTTCATTGTTTTTCTTTCTCCCTCATTATGAAAGCAATTCATGTTCATTGTGGAAATTTGGAAAACACAGAAAAGTATAAAGAAGAAAATAAAAAAATCATCCTAATCTTATTACACAAAGAAAATTTCTGTTAACATTTGTTTTATATCTTCTCAGCCTTTCTTATATACCTAAATGTACGTATATATATATTTTAGCATAATTGGGATTGTCTTCCAGAAAGGTCGAACTCATTTACACCCCACCAGCAGGCTTTGAGAGCTTCCCTCACCCCAGCCAGCAGAGAGGGCTGGGTGTTTCTGTCTTTGCTAGTTGAATAAGTTTAAAAGTTGGGATCATTTTCTTTCCATTTGCATTTTTGTTTTAAATTTCTAGAAACGCTTAAGTTTTTTTTTTTTTTTTTTATCCAAAGCTTCTTAGATGCACACGTTCATTCTACTGAGAATTATTTGCTTGTCTTTTGCTGATTTTCTTTTATTGGTGTTTTATTTTTTTATGTTATTGATTCATTAGGGCTCTGTCGCATCTATGACAGAGTTTTTTGGTTTGTCTGGGGTAATTGAGGATGAGCATTTCTCCTCTTTGTTGTTCCTAGTTATTCCAATTTCTTTTTAAGAAATCGATGGCTTGGTTTTCTAATTTAGGGGGTGAGCACAAAAAAGATTTCCATTTCTAAATCTTGGCCAAACACACTGATATCTTCCTTATGATGAAGTGTAAGAATATGGATTTCAGACTGACGAGTTAACTAGTGCTTCCCGACTTTCAATAGCCTGGTGGTCCTCCAACATCACTACCAATGTGGATGATCTAGGTTTTGTTTTTTTTTAATTGAACTCCTAGAATTACCATTCTAAGTCAATCTGAAAATCAATGCAAAATCGAACTAATGCAAAATCTAACCACTACCCCCTCCTCAGCCAAACCAGCTAATGCTAAACTAAAAGGGGGCCTCTTCTTGGAGCAGAAGATTGGGCGTGGTGAGTCAGGGTGTCTTGGGCCGGTGGGGAGAGGCCTGAACGCTCTGGAGGAGGTAGATAAACTCTGCAGAAGAGAAGGGCACCGAGGCAAGTCATTTGGAGAAAAAAAGGAAAGAGAAGATAAACCGTGGCCAAGTCTGGTTTCTTCATCTGTCTTTTATTCATGAGAAAACTGAGGACCAGAGAAGCTGAGCCAGTTGTCTAAGGTTACTCAGCAATCTGTAGATTGAGTCACACATTCTGATTTTTAAAGAAAAGAGGGAGACATTCCCTGGACATTGTGCCATTCATTTGTCTTGGGAGCATGCTCAATGGGGGTCTCTCCTTTAGGGGTATTTTTGTTTTGTTTTTGGGGTGCCAGGGATTGAACTCAGGGACACTTAACCACTGAGCCACATCCGAGCTGTTTTTTATATATATTTTTATTTACAGACAGGGTCTCACTGAGTTGCTTAGGGTCTCTCTAATTTGCTGAGGCTGGCTTTGAACTCAACATCCTCCTGCCTCAGCCTCCCAAGCCACTGGGATTACAGGTGTGCGCCACCCCGCCTGGCCTTTCAGGGTCATGACTGTATTTTGAACAACTAAGAAGGTGGAATAGGTGAGATCTCCTTTCTCTGTCTTTGCCTGGAGTGGAGAAATTTATAGAAACAGCTACTCAATGTGCTATTTTTGGTACTTGTGTCTGGAGCGGCCCAAGCAGTTGGAGGTTGATTGTAGATGATGCTGTTATTATTATTATTTATTTGAAGGATGTAGATTTGCAGACATGTGAGCCACCGAGACGGAGGCAAACTTCCCCGCCCGGGGTCTTGTGGCACGTAAAACCTAGGGCCTGGTCAACTGCGAGCCACCCTGGAGCGTGCTGGCTGCCGCCTTCCCTGTCACCTTAAGGAGCAGGTCCCGGGGGCTTTGCTCCTATTTCCCAGAGACTGAAAACCGAGTCACACAGCTGCACCCAGGCAGCTCAGGGTCACCCAAATTGATAAGGGTGAAGTCCACAGTGGGGCCAGTAGGAGATCCCCACGCCCACTGCCACCCACTGCCATCCACTGCCACCCACTGCCACCCACTGCCACCCACTGCCACCCACTGCCACCCACTGCCACCCAGGCCTCTGTCTTCCCACTCCGCCCTCCACCTGGGGGCTGCTCCTGAGCCTCTTCCTCATCAGATGGCGGCTGCTCCGGCTCTTGCGGGTAATTACTAATCAGCTGAAGGCAATCAAGCTACCTTGCCATCGCCGGCTTCCTCTCTTCCTCCCCTCCAGGGACACCTTTCCGGGAGGAAGGTGACTCCTTTAGGAATTCAGATGAACATCAGCAGTGGCGCTGGGGAGGTATCTGGGGTGACAGCGCATCTCACTCCCATGCAAATCGCGGGTGAGGAGCTGGTTTGCTCTCTGCTATTTTAAGGGGCCCCATTTAGCATAATATTTGCATCATTTGTGTCTTACCCGATAATTAGGAGGAGAGGCAGATTCTTCTTGTTCCCAGACTAAGGGCATTGGGGTGGAGAATAAGGAAGCCCTGGGGACTCGCAGCCAGCGCAGCCTTTAGAAGTGGCTCCCCGCAGACCCCGTCTCTTGCTAGCATCCCCCAGTGTGGGACATTTCTGGGCCGGGTCATGGCTCTCTGTGTGGCTTCAGGGAGCCCGTGAGCCCTCTGACACTCTAAGCAGAATTCTGTTTATGGAATTGTTTGCAATTTTTTCCCCTCTAGGGGGCAGGTCCGTGGCTTCCACCCGTCTGAGAGGTCTGTGGGGTGGGTTTGGCTTCTACACCAGCCGTGGACCCTTCTTCACCCTAATTTTCCTTTGAGGAAACCAACCCTTCAACGCCCTCATGCCATTTTTTTTTTTTTTAGGGCAGTTCCAGTAGAACTTGCCAGAAGGATAGAAATGAACTATGCAGTCCACTTTTCCTCCCAAGAGCTGCCCATGGTCAAAGCCACGGCTGCGGGGCTCTGCAGAGATCCGCGTGTCAGCCTGGTTTCTCCCAGTGATTCCGTCCCTTCTCCGTGGCTTGTCCGGAGTCAAGGCTGAGTAAATTTAAATGCAAAACACCATTAGGGCTTCATCAAAAGGCTTGTCACCTCTGGCCTCTGTGCCAGAGAGCGATTATGCTATTAAAAGCCCCTTGACACGTGGCTCAGGAATGACCAGGCCTTCCCCAGGTCCGGCCTCCTCTCCAGGACCATCACTCCTGACTCTGCTGCTCACGCCCACGAGGGCCCAGCTCAGCCCAGTGACACCAGACCTGTAGCTGGAGGAGGGCGCTGGGGGGTTAGGATAAAGCAGCCTGGTTCTCCGCATTTCCCAGGTCTCTGGGTGGAATTCCGTGGTCATCTAAGACCACTCCTTGTCTGTCTGACCATCCGATCCTCAAGCCGGACTTGAAAGCCTGGTTCTGTTTCACTATTCCTCTGGACAGTGTGACTCCCTTCGAGTTGTTCGCCATTCAGCCTTTGAAGGTCTGACTGGTACCCTGGACACACTTTGGAGATGGACATGGCCAGGTTTAAGCTTCTGCTGCCTGTTCACTGTGTGACCTTGCACAAGTTATTTAACCTCTCTGAGCCTCAGTTTCCCTAATTTGAAATGGGGATGGTGTGGCAGCCGTGGTTGGTTTCTTATCCAGTAGCCATGACCCATTTCTCTTGCTCATGCTCACGTCTCACTACATATTCCCAGCCAATAATGACCATGAGGCTGAGCTTTGGCTAATTAAAAAAATTTTTTTCATCTGTTGATTCTATATCTTGGCTGTTGTGAATAATGCTTGTGTTCTCACTTTCAAGGCTGTCTGTTGTGTGGGGTTGTGATGTCTGGAGCCACAGGAGCTATCTTGTGACCGTGAGTCAATGTACCTATAAATAGAAAGTCAGCACTGAGAATGAGAGAGGGATTTAAGAACCTTGATTCTTGATGATGTCATCCAGATGCTGGACCAACAACGGGGCATCTGGTTTCCTTGTTCAGAGTAGCCTTATGGCTCAGACTTTGGTAGACTGGATTCCCATTACTGGCAGCCAAAGGCATCTATAGATGATATATCAAGCCCAGTCTCACAGGTTGTTGGGAAGCAGAAATAAGATTGTGTGTGAGGACCTCCCTGCACAGTCCCGAGAACATATTGGGCATACAGTAAAAGCAGCATTTACCATTGGAAAGAAGAGATTTGCCCTGGGGACACCCAGGTGAGACTTGAAGACACATTGGAAAATTTGTGTCTGACATTTTTCCTTCTTGTCCTCGCCTCCTGCTTGGAAGGTTATTGGCACTGATGGGAACCTGCCATCTCAGGTCCAACCTAACCAACCCCTGTCATTTTATAAACAAGAAAATTGCCCTTAGGATGAGAGCGTGACCATGCCAAGGCCTCCAGGCACGGCCTCCAGCCACCCAGCCACCCTCAGGACGCCCCCTGCCCACCAACAGAGGAGGCAAAGGCGGGAGGCTGCGCCTGGTGGCTGGTACCCTGTGTCCATGGGCTCACAGGCCCGTTCCTGAGTGATTCAGGGAGTATTGGCTGAGCCCACCACGAGCCAGACCCCGGTGGATATCACCACGGCCAGAGAGTGAGTGACCCCCGCTCCCCGTCCCTCCTGGTTTCTGGGTTCAATTGTCACACGTTGGCATTGATCTGGGACCCCTTTGTCACCGTGGGCACTGTTCCATTTACATACAGGGAGCCTGGCCGTACCCGCTGCCAGGACCACTCCCTGGAGAGGGTCTACTTGCCTGGTGACGTGGTGACAGTCCGGGGAAGGGCCGTGCGGATCTGACTTACTGGCAGCGGAGGGGCTGCCCTGGGATGGAGCCCAGAGTATAAAGATTGGGAGTGGAAAGACCTAAGCACGGGACAGAGGCGGGAGGCTGGGGCTGAGGGCGATGGTGGAGGCTGGGAGGAGGGGAGAACCGGCTCTCAGTCACAGAGGCCTGTGTTCAAATCCTGCCCGCTCCTTCCTAGCTGGGTGGACTCCGGTGTCTGTGTCTCGGTGAGTCTAAAGAGTGGTTGAGATTCAATGAGATGCTATAGTTAGAGGCACGGGTGAGGATTGGGGTGCAGGTGAGTTCTTGGGAAGGGGGTCCCAAGAACTTCAAAGGACAGGCCAGAGTGTAGACCAGGGAAATTGGGGAGCTGTGAGGAAGGCAGACGTGGGGGCCTTCCCAGATGCATTTGTGATTAGTGGCTGTGTCATGACAAGGTCCCGTGAGGCTTAGCAGCTTAAGCAACCCTGTGTTCAGTCCCTTGGCTGCTGTCGGCCTGCTTTAACTGACCTGCACGGGGGCTGCAGTTAGGGCGCTGAGAGACTCGGGCCAGGGGCAGCTGGAGGAGGGAGGAGAAGAATAAGGAAAGGTAACGACTGCCTGTCCCTTCCTTTATCACAGCCACCTGGTTCGGTGACCAGAGAAGTTAGCAGTGAAGGTGAAAGTCAAAGCTGTCTTGTTCAAAAAATATGCGAGGTTTGGGCTCAGACAAGGTGTCCTGGGGATGAACTGGAGCTTAACTTAAGACCCCAGGTCTCAGGTCTCTTCTATTATCTATGAAGAAACAAAAGCTCAGAGTGGTTAAGGAACTTGCCTAAGGTCACACAGCCAGGAAATAGCAGAGTCGGGGAGTTAATGTGACCTCAGGTACACTAGGTGCACCCTGGTATGCTGTCAAGAACTCTGTGACCACGGTCACATGGCAGGGAACGTTATGTTGGTTTTCATAATGTCTTTGTCATGGTTTTCTTTGCTGCTCCTAGCCATCTTAGTAAAAGCACATTTTTCATTCTCTTGATTCATTCTTCATTTACTCAGCAGGGTTTCCAGAAGGCTTAGTGTGGGCCAGGCACCATTCAGGGGGCCGGGGACGCAGCAGGAGTGACATGTCTGTGTGGCGCTCAGGTTTGCAGGGAGGGGAGGGACAGTGGACAGCCGAGTTAGCGATATGAGAGAAGATGGCAAGCGGACCTGGGAAAGGGTAGTTGGTGGCCAGGACGTGGGGGAACGAGCCACGTGGCTACCTGGGGGAGAGTGTCCAGGCCCGTGGGAGCCTCAGGACAGGCAGGTGGCCATGGCTTGCTGGCTATGGTCAGGGGCTGGGAGGGACAAAGCAAGGGGAGAGTGGAAGAGACTGGGCCCCCACAGGCAGAGCCACTGTCCAGAGCGGCTGTTCCTCTGAACATGTGCCCATGGGGACTGACCGGAGGGTTTTGAGAAGGGTGACCAAATTAGATCCATGTGTTTTTAAGAAAAAACACCTCATTGAGAATGGGCTGTAGAAAGGCAGAACAGTCTGTGGGTATTTGGGGAGGCTGCTGTGACAATCCAGGTGGGAGACAGTGACCGCTGGCCACATTCTGGACCCAGAGACCAGGAATTTCCAGCAAGCCTGAGTTTGGGACTCGTCTTGTGTAACTTGATCCTTCGACATGGAAGGAAACCACTGAGACCCCGGACTCCTCCTTGAGGCTGCGCCGCCCGACATGCTGGCACCAGGAGTTACCGCCAGCAACATCGTCAGACTCTCCGGAAGGGAGGCCAGCAGAAGCTTTTACCTTAATTGAGTTACAAGGGGCACCAGCACCATCCTTCTTCTCCAATTAACTTGGGGGAGCCTCTGAGGCTGGGGGTGGAAGGGAAGACAGCCCCAAGCCAATAAATATGGATCCAAACAGACGGGATGGAGCCTCCAAGGACTCATCAGACAGGAGGAGGGAGGGAGAGGAGCCGTCAGAGATGTTTGGGTGGAGCAGAGTGGACAAGGCTGTCCTGTAGTGGGGGGTTGACTTAGGGGTCTCCCCAGTGGTGACCATAGGCCTGACTTCATGCCACCACCCCAGTCTTGGGATCTTATTGGGCTACCCGGCTGGCCAGGATGTCAGGGTCCAGGAATCTCCTGGTGGCTGCAGGTGGGGTGACGTATGCAGGCTGTCACAGCTGGTGGGACACGGCGGTGTCTCTGTCTGCATATACGTTAGATTCCAGGTGGCCATCTGGAGAGGATCTCCCAGGGGGCAATCTGTCCAGGCAGCGGGGAGAAACCTCAGGGGTCTCTGTCCACGGTGCTGACTTCTCAAAGTCTCTGGGGGCCCCCTCTTGCTGCCTCCATTCAATTTCCCTCAATATTTACTGAGCCCCTGTCACCCCTCGTCACGCCCACGATCCTGTTGAGTATTTTGCAGTTTAACAATGAGTGAAATCGCCCCCAATCTCTGCCTTCCCCCGCCCCCACCCCTTAGGTTCTGGTGGGCGGAGGTGGCTCAGGATAGAGAGAAGCAGGCTGCTCCGGCACCGTGTCCTTAGCAGATTTCCTAGGAGGAGGCAAACAAAGCCGAGGGTGGGAACCGGGAAGGCAGTTGGGGTGGTGCTGGACCAGGGGTCAGCCGAGGCGCTGCCCATGTTTCCCATCAGATTGCTGCTTTCCTGCTGGTGCTCTTGCTTAGGGTGCCCTTTCTCTTTCTAGCATCTTCTCACCCTCAAGACCCGTCACTCCCCTCTCCAAAAAGACCCTTAGGTAGACCCTGTCTCCCTCAGAGCATTGGCCATGGCTGCCGCCTACAGGAAGTAGTGGACCTTCCCAATTAACCTTCCCATCGTGTCTCTCTCTCTCTCTCTCTCTCTCCCTCTCTCTCTCTCTCTCTCTCTCGTTCTTTTTATTTTCTACTGTGTTTCTGTGATTGCGTTGGCCTCCAGCTTGGTTCCTTTATTCGTCTGGGAGTCCCTATTTTTTTTAGTTAGTTAGTTAGTGTGTGTGTGTGTGTGTGTGTGTGTGTGTGTGTGTTTGTGTGTGTGTGTTTTACTGGGGATTGAACCCAGGGACAGTGTACTGTTGAGTCACATTCCAGTCCTGCTCCCCTCCCCCCATTTTTATCTTATTTTAAGGCAGGGTCTCACTAAGTTTCCCAGATTGGCTTTGAACTTGGGATCCTCCTGCCTCAGCCTCCTGAGTAGCTGGGATTACAGATGTGCATCCCCAATTCCTGGCTAATCTGCAAGCTCTACAAGTAGAAATTGTGCTTTGGTGGTTAAGATCATGGTGTCTGGCTGGGCACGGTGGTGTGAGCCTGTAATAACAGCAGCTCGGGAGGCTGAGGCAGGAGGATCATAAATTCAAAGTTAGCCTCAGCAACTTAATGAGACCCTGTCTCTAAATAAAATATACAAATGATCTGGGAATGTGGCTCAGTGGTGAAGCACCCCTGGTTCAATTCCTGGTACCCACCCTCCCTCCCCCTGAAAAATAATAGTGTCTGGAATCAGACAGACCTGAATTCCAATCCTAGTTTCTCAACGTATTAGCTGTGAGACCTTTGACAAGCCAACTCGTTTTGGTGGACTTTGGTTTCTTGGTCTGCAATGGAGGTAATAATGTCACCTGAGCCAGGGTGATGCTTTGATAAGTAAACATCAGTACATGTAAGGCATTTAGCAAGGTTCTTGGGACGAGGTTAGCACTCAGGGAATGGTGGCCAGCATTGTGTCCTGACGCCCATCCCGGGTGCTGGCACAGAGTTTTTATCCTATAAATGAGCCTGAATTTGTAACTCATTCAAAGAGTGGTCTGCCACCACCCGTGCAAGAACGGAGACAGGTAGCGGGAGGTCAGGAACCTCAGTTTGAGATAATGTTCTGGATGATTCTTGTACACACTATAATATTAGGACCACCAAAGAACAGGTATGTTAGGGTCTGTAAACAAGTCAAGATGGCGCCTGGCATTTTGCAGAGGGAGTGGTTTGAGAAGTAACGCCAGCGAGCCATTAAGTATGGAGATTCCTTATTGGTTGACTGCTGTATCTAGTTTGTGTTAATTAAGATAAGCTGTGTGGAGTGTATAAATACCCCTCCTGCCCTACAATAAACGGCTCCCACTCCTGCTGTATCAATGTACACAAGTTGCTCGTCACCACCCCACCCCCCCCCTTAGTTTGCTGCAGCCGGACTGCGGCATAGGTAGAGATAAAGAACATCGAGTCGGCAACCAGACTTTACCATGGGCAAATTGTGTGGCCTTTGGGGAGCCACTCACCTTCACTTTACCTGTGTTATGGTTTGGATGGGAGGTGTCCCCCAAGAGCTCTCATGTGAGGCAATGCAAGAAGGTTTGGGGGAGAAATGATTGGGCTCTAGCCTTAACCTAATCAGCCAATCAATCCCTGATGGGATAACTGAAGTGGTAACTGGCAGTGGCTGGAGGCAGTGGGTCACTGGGGGCGTGGCTTGGGGGTCTATATTTGTATCTGGAGAGCGGAGTCTCTCTCTGCTTCTTGATCACCAAGCGAGCTGCCTCCCTCTGCCACACTCTTCCACCATGATGTCCTGCCTCGCCTCGAGCCCCAAGGAATGGAGTCTGCTGTCTGTGAATCGAGACGTCTGAAACCACCAGCCCTTTAATAAACTCCCCCCCCTCTTCAGTCGTTCTGGTTGGGTCCTTTTGTCACAATGGTAAATATGTGGATTAAAACATGCTGGCTTTTCCCTCTGAAGCTCTGAAACTTGAGAATGATACTCCTAGTAGCTATTGCATAAAGATTTTGTTTTTGGAAAACATGCATGCAGAAGAGATAATGACTCTTCCAAGATACATATACGAGAGAGGGAATGCTGTTCTGGGCTGCGTGCATAGAACAGTGCCTGGCATAGCCCAGCTCTTCTCTGGCTTGTGAGCACCTCTGTGAGCAGCCAGGGTCCCCGAGCTGGACTGGGGGGCTCCTGAGCTCTCTGTAGAGGCTCCTCGCCTGACAGCCTTGCTTTGCTCTGTGTGCACAGCTGTTCCAATGACATGAACCTCAGACAGAAAGAGAATGAACGCCAAAGAGAGCCCCCAGCACTGGCCCTGCTGCTGCGGCTGCTGCTGGTAGGAAAATCGCATCTTCGCTGCTCTTTAAAGAACTCCTCCGGCAGCTGCGCACACAGCTGTTCACCTCCCTGCTGCAGGCAGAGAGCAGGCAGGCGCCACCAAGCCTCAGAAAGACACCCTCGTGCCACAGGCCCATGATGGCTTCTCTCGCTAGTCTCTCCTGCTCCTTAATTTTTCTCCAGGGAGGTAATGGAGTGAGAGACATCTTCTTAGATCTAGTTGCCTCTGGCAGGGGAACTCTAGGGACAGAAGCCCCAGGAAGGGAGCATTGCTGGGGTGGGGGAGGGGAGGAGGGAAAGAGAGAGAGAAGCTGGGAAGGCAGCAGTTTGTGTGTTGATTGCATTCTATCCTGGAAATAGCATCTTGCTGTGTGACCTTGGGAAAGTCACTTCACCTCTCAGATTCTTATTTCATGAACAGCGGAGAGTCATAGCGTGAGTCAGAGATTTGGAACTCAATCCATGTAGGTTGGAGCACTGGCTTCAGTGTGACCTTGGACAAGTCTCTTCCCTTCTATGAATTCTTAGTTTTTCTCTATAGAAAGTGTATAGGGATATGTTGCCTATGCACCCAGTGGACGTCATAATACATTCAATACGTGTCCTCCATTCTACCCAGGGAGACTCAGCTGCCTCCTCCCCCTGAGATCAGGGCAAATTTCTGAGAGAAATTTCCCCCAGAGTAACCATGGTCCACTTTATGCTTCGAATATAGCCCTTGCTGCTCTGCCACTGCGACTTATTTTTTAAAACAGACAAGTTTCTTTCTCTTCCTCTCTCCCTACTCCTCCCCAATCTCAGGGAAAACAGGATTACCTTTCTTCCCCATCCTAGGCAGAGTTATCTGTCCCCAGCACCCACCCACCATAGGAACAAAGTCACCCAGACTTTGGGGATGGCACCAGGAGATCTCAGAAATGACTGTCTCCCAAATTAACAAGCAAATTACAACTGCAACCAAGAACAGGTAGAATGTAGCCTGTGAGTCACCTCCATAAGAGCCCCCTGTTCCTGCTGATGGGCAGAACCGCAGCCTTGGGACAGTGTTTCTTCTTTGCCAACAAAGCAATGATACTTCTTTTTCCTTTTTCTCAAAAACATGTCCTTGTTATTGGACTGGCATCCGGGACAGGGACCGAACTTTCGGTAACAGCAGAAGAGGGGCTGCCTTACTAAGGACACCGCTGTTTACAGAGGGACCAGGCTTCCACAAGCATCCTGCCCCATTTCCCAACACTGCTCCAGACAGTGCAGAGGGGAAGGACGTGTCTCTCATCCATCAAGCCCAGCCTGCCTGCCGTTGGAGGGCATCAGGGCACTTCAGTGCCACGGTTGAGACAGGAAGCTCAGGAAATGGCTAACTTCCAATCCTCCTCTGTGGCTTGTCCATGTGCAAAGTTGGGAAATCGCTCAACTTTTCTGAGCTGCAGATCTCTACCTTTCAATGGTGGATAATCATAACCACATCACAGGGAGGTTGAGGATTAAAAGAGATGAAGTGTCCAGCGCTTGGCACATAATAGGTGCTCAGTGAACAAATGCTGGTTCTCCCTCACATGTTTATTTTCTGAATGGGACAGCAGGGCAGCCTTGCTTGTCGGGTTTGCCAAGAGATGGTGCAGTCACCGAGGCCCAGAGCTGGATGTGCGAGGCATATTGGAAAACTTCCGATTTGGGATCCCCCTTGTGGGGACTGAGACTTGCTGGTATTGTGTGACTTAGACGCGTCCTTCACTTCTCTAAATTTAAACTTTCTCCTCTTTAAAACAGGCATGGCTGGGTGAGATGGTGCACACCTGTAATCCCAGCAGAGTCAGGAGGCTGAGCTGAGGCAGAAGGATCGTAAATTAGAGGCCAGATTCAGCAATTTAGCGAGGTTCGAAGCATCTTAGACCCTGTCTCAAAAAAAAGAGGCTGGAGATGTGGCTCAGAGCCCCTCGGTTGGTTCAATCCCCCCAAAACAACAATCACAAGACAAAAACCCTGCAAAATTAAAAAAAATAATAAAATAAAAGCCCAACTGGAGTAAATGGCTTTTATCTGTCTGCCTTGGGATTGTTGGAAGGCTGCATTCAAGGGAAAGTGGATGGAGGGGCCTCTCCAGCTGAAGCCTGCAGGACCCCTGCTGGGGAGAAGGCTGAGGGTTGCCCCAGCCTCCAAGCTCCACCCACTGATGACATCACAGAGCAGGGCCAATCACTGGAAGCTCCTTGAAGCTCCGCCCACTGAAGTTCACTGACCTCCTGGGCCGAGACAGTCGGGCTTCTCCAGGATGGAGGGCGACCTGCTGCTCCCTCCCCGCCCCACCCTCGTAGTATTCAGGGCCCTGTGCGAAAAGAGGTGGGAGCTTGAAAGAATTTTAATGAAAGGTCAGGGGAGGGCAGGTGGGGGCAGCTGAGGCACCCAAGGCTGGCAATGGGTGGGAGCCCTTACCACCCCTAGGGTTGAACATACAGGTGAGAGGTCGGGCCAGGGAAGTGGGTAGCAGAAGCTGTTGTCCCCTAAGGGTCTTAAATCAGAGCCGGAACCCTGGAACTCAGGCAGGAGGCAGGAGGAGGTGGTTGTGGGGTCGGTGGGGTTGGTGGGGCCAGGGCGCCTTGTTTGATCCTTCCACATCTCGTAGTGGTGTCCACTAGTGGAATCCACTAGGAAGTCCCTGGACCAGCCAGGCTGTGGGTGCCACCCCTGTGAGTCAGCCTCCCAGGGTATAGGGCATTACAGAGAACATGGGGTGAGGGCATCTGATTGGGGGGTGTCACAGAATAACCAGCTCACTCCTGATGCCCCTGCCCACTGGCCCTGTTGATGAAAGATGAAAACAACATGCTCCACTTCTCTGGAACTATTTTTAGAGTAGAATTATCCCCCTTGAGGATGTCTCCTAGAAACTAGGACCTCCACCAAGATTGTCATTTTCAGAATGTTAAAGGCCAAATGGAGGAAGAGTTGGCATCTAAGTGCTTTGGTCCTGGGCGGGGGCTGGGAGGGCCAGATCAGCGACCCCAGAAGCCCATCTCTTTCCCAGACTTCTCTCGCTTTCTTTTCTCCATGCAGCTTGAGAGACATTTAATATTTGTTGCCACAGCATAGAAGTGAAGAGCATGGCTTTGGAGCCACACAGACTTGGCCCTTCCACCACTGGCTGTGTAAATTTGGGCATATTTGTCAACCTCTCTGAGCTTTGAGGGTCTTATCCATAAGGTAGGAAGAAATCTACTTTGTAGATTGAATAAGACGTGAAAAAACAAAGGAGCTGGCCACCCTGCAGGCCAGAAGTGTTAGCTTCAGTGTGACACTGTGACTGGTATCTGGCCTCCCTTGGGGGGCCTGACCTGGCTGGAGTGCAGCCCTCTCTGGGACCCCACCTCTGCATCCCTGTGTAGATCAGGTGCGTGCTGGCTGCTGGCCCTGCACCCCCCCCAGAAGCACCGCTAGTCCAGCTCAGCCTGCAGAGCTCCCTGCAGGAGAGGCTGAGAGAATGCAAATGTGGCCTTATCTGAGTGTTTGCAGCTGCTCCCTTCCTTGTGCCCATCCCCAGGAACAAGGGCAGGCTCTGGGCCTCCCAGGATGCCTCGGGCTTTTTCTGGTCCTGCTGAGTCTATAATATCAGCAACAATAATAATACCCAGCCACACCTAAGGCTTTTCTGTTTGCAGAGTGTCTTGATTTTTCACCCTCTCATTGGAACCTTGCCATGACCCTACTTATCATAGCCCACTGTATTGTGCAGAGGGGGAAACCAAGGTCAGAAAGGTCAAGAGACTTGCCCAAGGTCACATGGCTAATTGTTGGGAGAGTGGGAATTCAAGTTCTTGCTATTTAGCACCAGCATTAAAGTTCATTGTGTCAGTGGGAGTGCATCTGGCTGCAAGTAATAGAAAAATCCTGATTCTGTAGACTTAAGACCTTAAGACTGTCATAGGGTCCACATCAGGCGCCTGGAGGCTATTTGGTTCTGTGGTTAATCAGCCTTTCGACAATGACATCTGACTTGACTTCTCTCCCCCTCCCTTCCAACTCTTGGGAATTGTCCTCCATCTGTTTCCTTTCAAGGTCTGAAATGGCTGCTGTGGAGATGTCACACACAGATACAGCATCTGGGGAGGATGAGAAGCCTCCTCACAACCATGTCTCTTTAAAAGCAAAGAAACATTTCCCGGAAGCCATTGGTCAGAAACCATCTTCAAACCAATCCCTGGCGATGGAGGGGGTCTGCCTGGGACCCAGAGGTGTCACCTCTGGGTCAGGAGGTCCAGGGAGCAACAGCCATGGAAGTTAGAGAATGGTCATCTACATCGGAGCTTGTGTATCAATCAGCGGTGCACCAAAATACCTAATGGGAACAACTGAGAGGAGGAAGGATTTATGGTGGCTCATGGTTCAGCCCTTGGTCAAGAAGCTCCAAGGCGGAAGCATCATGGTGGAAGGGCATGGAGGTGGAGAGCTGCTCAGCTCATGGCAGAGATAAACCCTTCCAGGGCATGACCCCTACCCCCATCTACTTCCTCCAAGTAAGGCCCACCTCCCAATAGATTATTAACCCATCAAGTGCATTAATCCACCCACACGTCTGAGTCCTCACGATCCAGCCATCTCCACTCTGAATGGCCCTGCATTGCCTGACACGTGAGCTTGCGGGGGAGCATTGCAGACCCAAACCATAACACTAGGACTTCTCTACTGTTCGTTCCAAGCCTGCGGCGACTCCTTTTCCTGGGACCATTATCAGAGCAGAGCAGGTTTCATGGTATGTAAGAAGCAGCGGTCGTCAAAATGCTTAGTCTGGCTGGGACGACACTTCTCTCTGGGAGGTGCCAACTGTGGTAGGAGGCGCTTCACCTCTGGGGCCAGAGAGGTCTGACTCCCAGTCCTGGCTCTGTGGCCCAAGTGGCCCTCCCTGACCTCCGTTCTGCTTCATTCAAGGGGCCTGTTAATGGCCCATGTGTCTAGACTACAGCGAGGATTGTAGAGAAATGCAAAACACGGAGCGTGGTGCCTAGCTTCTGGTAGGTGCTTAACAAAGACCACACATTATTTTAGGTGTCAAGTTTCTTCATGTTGAGGGTTAGGGGACTTTGTAAAACATACCATTGAGTCCATATGGTCCGTGAGTCATTGGGCCTTGGTGACCTTGGCTTTGTATCCAGCCCTGTGGTTAGTTTGGATCTCGCTGGCCTTTCTGGAAGACAGGGACCCTTGGTAGCCCTTTGGTTCCAGAGGGCCTTCCCAGACAGCCATACATTCTGCCCCTCGCTCTGCTGAGCTATCCCACTGTCAATGCACCTGCAGAAAACCCTCCTGGCTTGTCCTTCTGCCTTGTCGGAGCTATTGAAGTTGGCACCCAGGAGCCCAGGGACCACAGCCTTCCCCAGAGAGCAACAAGAGTCTGGTGCAGCTGCCCCTGAAGTAGAGCATTGATCTCCAGGATATATAAAGAATTCAAAAACATAACCCCCCAAACAAATAAGCCAATTAATAAATGGGAAAAGGAACTGATCAGACACTTCACAGAAGAAGAAATATGATCAGTCAACAAGAATATGAAAAAATGTACAACATCTATCACAATGAGAGAAATGCCAATTAAAACCACACTGAGATTGCATCTCACTCTAGTCAAAATGGCAATTATTAAGAATACAAGTAACAATAAATGTAGGTGAGGATGCAGCGGGGAAAGGTACACTCATACATTGCTGGTAGGACTGTAAATTGGTGCAAACAATATGGAAAGCAGTTTGGGGATTCCTCAGAAAACTTGGAATGGAACCATCATTCGACCCAGTTATCCCACTCCTTGGGTCATACCCAAAGTACTTAAAATTAGCATACTTTAGTGACACAGCCATATCAATGATTATAGCAGCTCAATTCACAATAGCCAAGCTATGGAACCAACCCAGGCATCTTTCAACAAATGAATAGATAAAGAAAATGTGGTACATAGACACAATGGAATATTACTCAGCCATAAAGAAGAATGGACTTAGGGCATTTGCCAGTAAATGGATGGGACTGGGGACTCTCATGCTAAGTGAAATAAGCCGAACCCAGAAAACCAAAGGCTGAATGTTTTCTCTGATATGTGGATGCTAATGCAGAATAAAGGGGAGATGGGGAGGGAAGAATAGATGTTTACTGGATTAGACAGGGAAATGAAGGGAAGGGAGGAGGGATAGAAATAGGAAAGACAGTAGAATGAATCGGCATGACTTTCCCATGTTCATATATGAACACAGACCAATGAAACTCCACATCATGCACAATGGGAGGTTGTACCCCATGTATGTATGATTTGTCAAAATACACTCTACTGTCATGTATGTCTAAAAAGAGCAAATTTTTTAAAAAGGCTGGTGTCAGTTCCTTTTCCCCAAGGGGCTGGAGACACCTAATGACACCTAGGAGGTACTGAGGCTCCCTGGTGAGTGGCTCATGCAGCTGTCATCTGGGAGCTGGCACAGGAGTGGTGGCCTGGGAATACTCTTGTCAGGAAACTGTGTCCTCGATCCAGGATGAAGGAGCCCATAGTGTGCCTGCTCAACAGGAAGTGCCACTCAGGCAGGAGCAGAGGTCCACTGGGAACTGCAGCTCTGACCTTCTGAGCAAATCATTTTGTCTTTCAGAGCTTCTGTTTACCACCCAGAACAGGGGGGTCAAAGTGTAAATTCTACCCAGGTTCAAGTCCCAGCCTCACCACTAAAATGTGACCTTTGGCCTTAGACTAAACTACCTAGGGCTGCATCTTTAAAACGTGGATGGAAGTCCCTGATAATCTCCCCATTCCAAAGCCCTTAGCTTAACCACACCCCAAACTCCCCTTTGCCTGCAGAGTAACAAAGTCAGAGACCCGGGGGATTAGGATGTGGGCATTTTTCTGCTTATCGCAATATGGCAGGATTCCATTTCTATGAAGTTCAAAACAGGCTAATGTAATCCAGTCAGGAGCTCTCTGCAGGCACGGGCTTGTGGGGGTCCCTGATCTGGGTGCTGATTTGATGTGGGTGCTGCTTACACAAGTTTGTGAAAGATCATGACCCTTTGTCCCTCGTGTGCACTTTTCTGAATATACGTTATATTTCAAAAAGAAATAACTTATTTCAAGAGAAAAAAGCTCCCCAAACCATGGGATCCCAGTGATACCAACCTCGTGAAGAGGTGGCCAGGGGCTAAGTGTGGTCTGAGGTGTGAAAAATGCTTATTATCAGGGCCAGGGATGTGGCTCAGCGGCAGAGCGCTCACCTGGCACGTGCGAGGCCCTGGGTTCGATCCTCAGCACCACATAAAAATAAATAAAGGTATTGTGTCCAACTACAACTAAATATTTTTAAAAATCATTTATTATTATAACCAGGGACCAGTTGTGTAGCTTGCTCTTTCAGCAGCCAGCCTTTTTTGGTGGAAGAAATATTCCACACACACACACACACACACACACACACACAAATATTAAAAAGGACTCATTGTCATGGTGCCGAACTTTCCACGAATTCCACCCTCAAAGAGACTTAAGGGAAACAAAGACATTCTCTTTTCATTAAAACTGCTTTATGTTGATTCAGGAATAACAGGATGCGGATGAGAAGCAGCTGAGCAAACACAGAGTCTTAAAAATGCTGCCTCACAGAAGGAAAAGGGGGGAACATTAAATAAGA
Source organism: Callospermophilus lateralis (assembly GCF_048772815.1). Lineage (NCBI taxonomy): Eukaryota > Metazoa > Chordata > Mammalia > Rodentia > Sciuridae > Callospermophilus > Callospermophilus lateralis. The sequence goes on along the minus strand of NC_135305.1, from coordinate 148,496,519 downwards.
TAATGCAAGTGAACAAAGTCCAGATACTGAACCACCAATGACCCCAACTCCATAAGCATTGACCCTGTAGAGCGAGAGATCAGGGCAGGTGTTGAGCGCTCGCCATGGGACTGGACGAGCACTTTGAAGTGACCTATTTCACTTTAAACCTTCAAGACGACTGGACAGGGGAGGTTTTGGTTATGCTGATGTTAGAGAGGAGGTTCTGAGATTGATGGGGTGAAGGGACCCCCGGCCCTCCAGGGAGAGACTGCAGGTGGTATTTGCAGCAGGGCAGCCCTGTGCTTCAGTAGCCCTGCTGGCCCGGCACCCAGAACCCCAGCCCTGGGTCTCCTCCCCCAGGCCTCTGAGTCCTCCGACTTAGCACAGCCTCCGGGCCTCTCTGGCCACCTGGGTTGGAGGCTCAGGCCTTGGTACTTCTTGCTGGCTGGGCTCAGCGGGCTGTCCTCCACCCGTGCAAAATCGGATGTTTGACTTCTTGTTTGCGCTTGGCAAATAGGGCCGGCTCTGGTGCTGTGTGGGCCTCTGGGGGTTGGGGCTGGGGACTGGCGGAGGCTGGGAGAGGAAGCTCTCTGTCACTGCAGCTTTTAGAAGGGAGACACGTGGCAGATCGTGGCTGGTGTCTTGCAGCCTCCCCGTGTCAAGGTCGGTGATCCAGTGGGTTGCATGGGCACCAGGATCTTGAAAAGCTCTCCCACAGATTCTAATGCACAGACAGGCCCAGAGACCAGCACAAATGGGGGATGAGGCCACAGGAGGGGGTGACTCATGGAGGGGCTGGTTCTCCTCTCCCCCTCCCTGTCCTTTGCTGGTCGCCATCCCTACAATTATCTTCCCTATCATCCTCACAGTGACTTCTATTTAGTTAGTGCTTCCGACATTCACGCGCCAGTGTGGTGTGGACGTTTGTCTTATCATCTCATTTGATCTCCAGAAAAATTCCTGTGCTGGCAACTCCTGTCACCTCCGCTTTTCAGAAGAAAATTACCAGGCCTCAGAGAGGTTAAGGAAGGTGTCCAGAGTCACACAGCTGTAGACAGAGGCCAAGAAATCAAACTCGGTTCTTCGTCCTCTCTCCTTCCCTTTCCTCCGTCATCTGTGTTTCCTTCCTCTGTTCCTTGGCATCTTGCCCCTCCCCTCCTCCCTTTGCATTTACTTTTCTCAAAACTCAACACCTTCCTTGGTTCCTGCATTTATGTGATTTGTACCAATTCATGGGGAATACAAAGAGAACCTGGGGACACAGGGTTGTTGTGGCCGGAGGTAAAGTCATTCTGAGGAACAGGCCATCTCTCTGTCCACTTTGTGATGATGTATCCTGTTTTGCTTCCACAACATCACAAGCTGGAGTCCCGACGGCCCCTGTGTACTGACTCTTAGGCAGCCTACTTCCTCCTTCCTGGGGGAGGAGCTTGTGGTCGTCTGAGTTGAGGTTCTGAGTTCTTTGAAGTCTAGATTGGCTAGGAATGCGTTTCTGGCAGCCCAGAGAATTTTTACAGAAGACACTGGGCTTGCTGGATGATTCAAGCTTCGTTATGCAAACAGCAGAAGAGATGGCGTGAAGCCAAAGAATATGCATGTGTTCCCGCATGTTTAGCTGCATGAGCCAATGTGCGGACCTCAGTGAAGGCAGGTACCATGAGCACACGAGGGGCATGCGCATGGAGGTGGGAGTGGCTGTAGGGACTGTGTGTGTGTGACGTTGCATGGGAATATCTGTAGAGTGTGTTCATACGTGTGTGTGTGTGTGTGTGTGTGTGTGTGTGTACTCATGGAAGTCTGCAGGTTCACATATGTACATACTGAGCATGAAAGGGGATCTTCATGCCTGCTGAAGGCTAACTTGCTGAATCACTGGTACCTCTACACGCATGAGGACAAAGAAACATCCATGTGAGAAAGGAGCTGACGTGTTTGTATTTGAACACATGACCTAGTCAGCGACTGCCACAATAATGCTGTGTAACAAGTCACCCCAATACTCTGCCTTACAACAACTGATATCTATTCCTGGGGTTAGAAAACCTTTTCTGTATTGAGCCAGAGGGTTGTCTGTTAGGCTTTGTGGACCACAGAGTGTCTCTTGCAATTGTTCAAGTCTATCCTTGGAGAGTGAAAACAGACACAAGATATAACTGAATAAGCACGTCACTCTGGTTAAGCCTTTATTTGCACAAATAGAGCTGAATTGGATCTGACTCAGGGGCTATAGATTTCTGACCTCTGTTCTGGTCTCACACTTACAGGTCTGTAGGTCAACCATGGTGTGGCCGCTCCAGGCTGGGTCCGGTGGCTTTAGCTGTGCCTTTAGTTTGCCCATGAAGTTTGGTGCTGCCCCTTGTTCATCCTGGGGCCCAGGCTGCAGAGGGATACTGTGCTCCTGAGAGATCACAAGCTTGCGAGCATATTAAACCTTCCCTGTGTCCCATCTGCTAACACGTCATTGGTCAAAGCAAGTCACATGGTCAACTACCACCAGCAGGCGGGGAGGTGATCTGTGTCCATAGTGAGAGGAAGTTCTCAATAAAGGGCCTGGAGTCCTGGCTTAATACAAGGAGGACGTTAACCACGATTCTAAATACTGTCACACACATGGAGGCACTCTGTCACACTCTGTGTGACACTCTGTGCATGGTGCATGGTGGAGTGTGTGGAAGAGGGCGTTTTGTATGTGTCTAGTTTTCACAGGATGGTCCTGTGGTCACATCTGGGGAGAATATTTAAAAGATGGCATGCATATGACAGTGTGTGAATGTGTGTGTGTGTGTGTGTGTGTGTGTGTGTGTGTGTGTGTGTGTTTGGGTGCATGTGGGTACATATGCATGGTGATAGAGATCTGCCTGGGCACATGTGTGCATGTTTGGGGGGCTGGTGGGTATGTGTATGGAGTAACGTGTTGGAGTGTGGGGGTGTGTGTTTGTGTGTCCAGCTGAGATGTAGGTTCTGCGCATGCCTATGTTGGGGGGGGTGGGGGGAGGTGGGGAGCAGGAGAGAGGCATGGCTCAGCCACCTCTTCCTCTGGCACCGTCTCAAAACCACTCCAGTCTCACAACATGAGTTCTTTGTAGCTAAGATTAATTTTCTTATTTAGCATTTATGTGGCACTTTGGATCTGCAAAGAGCTTTACAATCAGTTTTATTAGTCGTGCTGGTGTGTTATATATAGCAGCCACCTCAGCTGCACCCAGAGGCTGGCTCCAGAGATGGGAACCGAGCAAAGCACACTTCACCCTCTTCCCCACACTCCCTGCTTCTCCTGGGACCATCCCCTGGGATGGGCCCAGGCAAGTGTTTCTGCAGCCGTTAAAGTGGGTTGATGGTGGTGGTGATGCTTGGGGGTGCTCTCCTGGACCCACCCTTATCTGATGGGAAACTGGTGGTTCTGATCACTAGACCCTTGCTTGCCTGACTGGGGGGTGAAGGGTCTGCCTCCCACTCCTTGACCGTGCCCTTGTTCCTTGTATTTGGACTGAAATTCTTGCAATCTGGCTACTGACTTGTGTTTACTGTGTGCTCTTCCCCCAAAAGACCAGGAGACAAAGACTTGGGTGCAAGTCTTTTTTATGAGGGAGATGATCTCAGGAAGCAGAAGTCAGGAGCAGAAAAGTGAGATGGGGAGATGAATGAGGTGTGCTGTTGAGTGGATTACCACCAGACAATGAAACCCTGTTTCCACCCCATTTCCCAGGCACACTGAGAAAACAGGCTCTTTATCTACCCACTCCCATCCTGCATTTCTTAAGATTTTTTTTTTTTTTGGACCAGGGATTGAACTTGAACCCAGGGGTGCTTAACCACTGAGCCACATCTCCAGCTCTTTTTCTATTTTATTTAGAGATAGGGTCTCACTGAGTTGCTGAGGCTGGATTTGAACTTGCAATCCTCTTGCCTCAGCCTCCCAAGCCACTGGGATTATAGGTGTGTGCCACAGCATCTAGCTAAGAGTTTTCCCCCAGGATGTTGACTCCCTTACACATCCAAGCAGTTCCTTGGGATCTGGGGAAATTCCTCAGGTTGAGAGGCCAGACAGACACAGGTATCCAGGTGGAAGACTTCTGCATGGGGTGGGGAGCTTCTGCAGCTGCAGGTGAATTCACGTGGGCCAAACTTCTATGTGGCTGGGATCAACAGTGTATGCTACACACCCCTGCATTCCAGGGAAACCTTTTCTTTTCAAGGTCACAGCAACCCTCAAGTTCATAAATTCCATTAGTAAGTTCTAGGCTTGTTCTCATCTCTGCAACTGTTCGACTGTCCTGAGGTTCTGTGCTGTCCTGTTTCTCTTTCTCCAATGCCTCCCTCATTATTTCTCTGTCTTTTCCTTTCACCCAGATGTCTATAGTCCCCATGTATCTTGGTTTCTTCTGTCCCCATGCAGAAGCTCATTCACATCCAAATGATGTGGGTATCGGATGCTGCAGCCCCCTCACCTCTCTCCCGTGCTTCAACCACCTCATTGAAATATTCATTGGAGAATCTCCACAGCAACTCCAGCTCAGCATTTTCCAATTGAACTCATCAGCTTCGACCTCTTGCTCAAATCGGCCACAGCCTCGATTCTCAAGTGTACTCTGGGGTCAGCTCCGGCAGCACCACGTGGGACCTCCTGGTATCTCAGTATCTCAGGCTCTGCCACTGAACAAGCGCATCAGGGGCTGCATTCTTAACAAATCCCCAGGTGACCCGTGCACGTTAATATTTGGTAAGCACCGGGTTACCCTACTGATTCTCTTGATTTCCCTTGGTGCCAATATCCCAAGTCTTGAGACTTTGCGATGACTTGAGTCCTGGGAGGAAGTAAACACTACGTCTTCTCTAAATCAGGATTTCACGTGGCACCTAGAACTCAATTAAACAATAAGTAATAATAGTAGTAGAATTGGTGCTGGTATGTTTCAGTTGAATAAGTCCAGGGCCATACCATCATACCCTGCAATCCCATTTCAAGAGATATTTATGGAGCTCTTTCTCCATGACTGGCATGTTCAGCTGCAAAGATGCCATACTGTATAAGAGTTGGTCCTTACCCGCAAGACGCTCACAGTGAAGAGGACAGAGACACAAACAGACGCAGCTGAAAGGTACAGGATGCATTGGAAGAAGCCCTAACACAGGCCTGAGGTCAGAGAAGGACGTCCGGCTGGAAGGATGTCCTTCTTGTGAGGGCAGGGGACTGAAGGGGCTTTGGGCAGGGGCGTGGCTTGCGTATCCGCTAGGCTGGATGCTGGACACAGCATCAGTAATGCACTTGGGGCCGGCAGGGTGCACTTGAGGGCAGTCTGCCCTAGTCCCAGGTTTGTGACCTCCTGGGGAGAAATCACTGCACCTCTCCTGCTTCAAATGTAAAATGGAAACAGCAGTGTCTTCTCAGGGTCGTGGTGAAAATTAAATAAAAATCAGTAAATTTCAGAATTGCAGATTCTTGGTCCTCATAAATATTGATTGAATGTAAATCCGTGAGCAACAGAGTTTACACCTTGGTTATAGAAATAACCATCAGAAGAGTGGGTTGAAAGGTGGCCCTCCAAAAGACTTGTCCATGTCAAACCCTCAGGATCCGTGAATTTAACCATATTTGGAAAAAAGGTCTTTGCACGTGTAATTAAGGCTCTCAAGATGAGATCATAGTGGATTATCCGGGTTTGCTCTCAGTCCGATGTCAAGTGTCCCTTGAAGAAGAGGAGAGGGCACGAATGAGGGAGGAGGTCATGTGAAGACTGAAAGCGGATTTGGAGTGATGCTGTCATAAACCTGGGGATCCCTGGGGCCATCAGAAGGTGAAAGAGAACAGAAAGGATTGTTGTCTACAGCCTCTGGAGGGAACATGGCCCTGTGGCATGTTGATTGGAGATTTCTAGCCTCCAGAACCATGAGAGAATCAATTTGGTTTTTGTTGTTGTTATTGGTTGTTTTGGGGTTACTGGGGATTGAACCCAGGGGCACTCGCCCACTGAGCCACATCCCCAGCCCTATTTTGTACTTTATTTAGAGACAGGGCGCCTCATTGAGTTGCTTAGTTCCTCGCTTTTGCTGAGGCTGGCTTTGGACTCCCAATCCTCCTTCCTCAGCCTCCTCAGCTGCTGGGATTATGGATGAGCACCACTGGGACTAGCTAAATTTCTGTTTCAAGTCACAAAATTTGTGGTAATTTTGTTACAGAGTTACTAATATACATAGCCACAGGTTTTTGTAATTATGTACCTACTGGTATGGATTCCTTCTCCAGGATCTTTGGAAGAGATACTATTCTTCTTCTTTTTTTTTTTTTTTTTTTTTTTTTTTATGGGAGGGGAGTAAGAAGGCATTGGAGGAGAAGCTACTGTTGCCTATTCATTGGCTAAATATTGACTGGGGCAGTGGGGGGAGAGTAGGGAGCAAAGCTTTGTGCAAGGCACGGGGCTAGTAAATCTAGAAAAGGAATGATCATTTTTGCTCAGTTGAATATTTCTCCTTGCACCCTAATTTCAGTTTCACCTGGAACCTCAGAATGTGACCTCGTGTGGAGATAGCGTCTTTGCAGACGTCATCAGCTTAAGACAAGGTTGTCCTAGGGGGCTGGGCTCTTATCCAGTGAACACACTTCTCATCACATGGGGAAAATGTGGACAGAAGAACACGGAGAGAAGCCATGTGCCCGTGGAGGCCGAGACTGGAGCCACGCACAAGCCGAGGAAGGCCGAGGGTTCTTGGCAGGCACCAGAGGCCAGGAAGAGCAGGAAGGATCCTGCCCTGGAGAGTTCAGAGGGAACGTGGTCCTGCCCGAGCCTTGATTTTGGACTTCTCAGCTCTGGAACTGTGAGACATAAGTGACTGCTATTTAAGCAGCCCCTGGAATTCCACGCACCATTCTCATTGCACACGTGGAAAGTACCATGAGGACCTGGGTGAGCCCAAAGGCGGAGGAGTGGGCTGGAGAGACCCCACCAGGAAGGGGAACTGGAGCTGAACCTGAAGACAGGACAGGGGCCCAGCGTGCACAGAGGTGGAAGATCAGGGCCAGGGGGACAGCAGCGGCCTGTCAGAGGCAAGGAGGGAATGTCAGGGTCCAGAGGGGCCCTCGGCCCAGTGGGCGGAGCCTGGGCACTAACCACTGTCCTCCCCACCAGCTGCTCCTCTGGTCCCCGGGCTTCTCCTTGTGGGGCTGCTGGGTCACAATATCAGTCTGCCCATCTACGGGGACACTCGACTCCACCTCCCTGTTGTCCCCTGCCAGGGCCTGGCGTGCAGGGTGTTCAAGCCGGACTCTGGAAATCCAGTTGTCCTTGAGCGCTGCGGGGGGCACCTGGAGGAGGCACAGAAAGGCTTTGTGGGGAGCTTCACCGCCGGGGAGCCGGGCTCTGCGGTGCATGGGCTGGGGACAAAGACATCGCTGGCCGAGTACCTGTAATTGGAGCGTCCACGTGCGCCGCAGAAACGCCAGGGACAAAAGGGAGATGAATGGCCGCCTCTCCAGGCTGCCCGTTGCTATGGTTTCTGCGGCTGGGGGGGAGGGCGGTTACCAGGCAACGCGGGAGGGACCCAGACAATGGGAGCCGGTCGGGGCAGGTGTGAGAGGGAGCAGGCAGGGTGAGGTGGGAAGGAGCCCAGGAGGGGCAGAGGACAGAGGGAGAGGAGGGACAGAGGCGTTAAAACAGGGAGACAAGAGGGGACCAGAGACAGACAGCCTTCACCCGTGACCTCCCACTGTGGGCCCAGACCTCTGTCACCTCCAGGGAGTGGGTGTTAGTAAGACAGGTGCCTTCTCTGCCCCCAAAACCTTGTATCAGAGTCAGAGCCACAGGGAGAGATCTCCCCCCTCCAGGGCACTCGCTGGGGCTCTCTCTGGGAAGCTGGTGACTTCTGGATAGGGCATGCTCAGAGCTCGGGACCCCTCCTCCTGTGCCCAGGTTGGAGGCTCTGCTCTTAGGTGGCTGTTTAAACAGCAGGATGACACCTCATCTCCCTAGGATTTCTCTGGTGGTTGCTTATGAGGAGGCTTGAATTTCCCATGACCCTGGAGACCCTGGACAAGTCGTTTCACTTAGTAACCCTGATAGCCACAAGATGCGTTTATACTCGTCACCCAAGTGATCCTGTCTGCTGGGTATTGTCATTAGCCTTGGTTTCTGGGACGGAAAACTGAGAGCCCAGGAGATGCAACGCTTTTCCTGAGTTTGGGCCACTAAGGTTTCTGATCTGTAGCCCAGTTTTCCTTCTGCTCACACCCCCACCCCAACCCACCTTGTTTGTTTAAAGGAACAGAGACTTGAATTAGATCCAGTGAAATGAGAATTTACTAAAAGGACAGGAAGAGACCCCCTGAGACTCAGGGGCACGACTCGGAGCTGGTATCACAAGAGCCCACTGGGAAGCTGCTCAGAAACGGGAGACCATTCTTTTTCCTTCTCTTTCTGAAACCACCTGATTCTCTCTGGTTCAGTTCCGAGGATACAAGAATGCCAAGGATAACCTCAAGGAAGTCTCCTTCCTTTCACAGTTCTACTCCTCAGACAGCGCCTGATTGGCTTGTTTAAATCAAATGTACAATCTTGGCCCAATCAACAGCAGCCAGGGTGGATGGTGGCTTCTGGTTTGGAACATGAAGGGCCAGTTGTGGTCAACACTTCAGTGAATGGGATGTGCCAGGGGCAAGGGCCCTGAGTTACACTTCTTTCCTGGGGACACCAAGAATAACCTTGCCCACCTCCCAGGGCTTTTCTTTCCAAGGAATTTGCTAACTGTCCAGTACCACAAGAAGCAAGTCTTTATTTAGGTTCAAGGTGGGGGACGGTGTATCCGGGAGACGGAACTCACCTCTCCTCACCTTCTTTTGCCAACATAAGATCATGGCCCTCAGGTGATGGAGTGGCATGTAAGAAAGTTGTTGTTGATAGGAGAGTAGAGTAAGGCAGGGGGAATCCAGAGGGTGTACCGTGATAGAATGAAGATGGAGGAGGAGATGATATTCGTTCGTTCATTCATTCATTCAGCCCCATGAGCCCACAGTGTGTTAGGAACCATGCCAGATAATGGAGACACCTTGGTAAAAAAGGCCTGGTTTCTCCTCTCCAGAGACTGGCAGGAGATAACAGACCAAGTTACTGGTATAAACTACCAGTTAACTACTCGTCTTCAGATGCACTACCAGAGAGATGTCGTGGAATCAGAGGAGGTGACTGAGTCCAGGAAGCATCGAGGAAAGCATAGAGGAGGTGAATCCGGAAGGGCATGTAAGGATGGCAGGTTTTGAAGAGCCAGACCACGGTAGGGCTAGGCTTTGTACAAACTCTGTGATTCCTCCGGGATGCCCCTGCAGGATGGGGTGCAAGGTCAACGGCAAACCAGGCTGGAGATTACGAAGGAGCTAAAATACTTGGACTCTCTCCTGAGGAAACGGGAAAGCTATTAGAAGATTTTAACAGGGGTGTCGCTTAAAACTCGTCGATGAAAGAGGAAGATGGGACTCAAGAGGTCCATAAGGAAGGTCTCTGCCACTGTCAGATACACCAAATGTTGGGGGCATGTTGGGCAGGGATTCTCAACTGTCATGTTCTAACATCCTTCCTGGGGAATTTAGCTCAAAGTACTGATCCCAGGGTCCTGCCCACCAGAGATCAATTCAGCAGGTCTGAGACAGAGCCCGGGGATCTGTATTTTTAAGTAGTACTCTAAGTGATGGGTCAAGATGGTTCCTTGGCTACTCTTTCAGAAACCTATGTCTGAAGGGTAGGAAGGTGTGGACCTGCGTCTGGAGGTGCCTGAGAAGCATCTTGCATTCCCACTTTAAAACCAAAGACCATGTTATGGCCCTTGTGGATTTACACAAGAGTGGTTCTAATGGGGTCGTCATTATCATTTGTCATATATATCATGCTGCACACTCAACCTGCAACATCTGTTGCTTGTAACCAGGGAGTAAGAGACAGCAGGACGAAACTTGAATCATCCCTCATTCTCGCCATTTTTAATGTGCTTTCCTGCTGTGGCGAGGGTCGTGGAGGGAAAGCTAATTCTTTGTTGAATGCTTTCCCCGATTTATCTTGCAATGTCGCAGACCTGGTTTGGAATTCCAATAACCTCCCTTTAGAAGCTGTGTGACTTGGGGTGAGAGACTTTACCTCTCTGTTTCTCAATTTTTTCCACTGAGACTTAGAGCTAATTAGGAACTTTCTCATAGCATCAAAGTGAAGATGTAATGAAACAACTGAACTAGCGTTTTTATACCGCTGTGAATTCATGGATCCTTTGATGTGCTTAACTCCCCTGTCTTTTTTCAGAACTGGGGATTGAACCCAAAGCTGCTTTACCATGGAGCTATATCCCCAGCCCTTTTTATTTATTTTAAAACAGTGTCTCTTTATATTGCCCAGTCTGACCTTGAACTTGCCATCCTCCTGCCTCAGCCTTCCCAGTTGCAGGGACTATTGGCATGTGCCACCATACCTGGCTTGCATTATTTTTCTTAACTGATGCTCAAACCGCCAGCTATTTGGCTAGTGGAAGACTATTAAAGTTGGCCCTTAAATCTAACCCTAACATGTCAAGAACTTTCTCACCGTGAGACATGGCAACACTTTTGAGCTCATCTTGTACATTTTCTGCTCAGAGCAATGGTCAGCCATTTCTTCAAGGAGCTCTGGATTTCTTCAAGCAGGACAATGGTATGTGAGGCCACAATCCGAGTAACAAGATTGCCCATCGTTCTCAGGCTACATATTGGTTCTAGGCACTTCTTTAAGAGGATAGTTAGGAAATGCGTATAGTTTTAGGAGAAAACATATCTTGAAGTCATACCAGTGCTTCTCATTTAAACTGAGGATGGCTGGGCACAGGGACTCACACCTGTAATCTCAGCAACTCGGGAGGCTGAGGCAGGAGGATCCAAGATCAAGGTCACCCTAGGCAACTTAGCAAGACCCTGTCTCAAAATGAAACATAAAAAGGGCTGGGGATGTAGCTCCGTGATAGAGTTCAATCCCTAGTGCCCAAAATAAATAAACAAATAAGCTGAAGATGTAGTGTTTGTTCTTCAATTTTATATTTACATCTCATTTAAATCGAAAACCTTAACTTCCAATGACAAGAAATGGGCACTTATTTGTTTTATTTTAAAATACAAAGATATTTGGGGAGAATAACAATCATACAGTTATTAATATGATTACTGAAAAAAATTATTTAAAGGAGATAACAGACTGGCCCTTATTTATTCAGGTTTTCCCTCTGTGCTGGTGTTGGATATTCAACAACTCAGGGAGGGCGGTGAGGTCATCAGCCCCATTTTACTGATGAGAAGATGAAGTTCAAAGGGTCACACAGTCACTAGACGCTCAGAGTTCAAGGTGACATTTGGACCCCCAGCTGTCTGATTGCATTGCTGTCTACTGCCCTGGGTTTCCTACCCAGCCCCACCCGCTGCCTTTTGGATAACCCGCTATCCAACTGCATGGGCCACCTGGGTGTTTAGTTCTTCTAAAGATGACTTTACATTCATTATTTTGGAAATGCACAGGGGAGGGGGAGGCTTCAGGCAGTTTACTAGTTCAATATTATCGCAAAAATAGCAAACTTCTTGAGAAACGTGTGGGCTCCTACTTTCAAAGTGACAAATTATTGCTTTCGGTTCTATTAGCTAATGGGTTCCCTTTAAAGGTGGTGAGTGTTTGTCCTCGGCTGCCAGATGGTTTTAAGTGGGGCAGGCAAATAGGAGGAGTCAGGAGGGACTGGAGGAAAAACATTATCAGGCACATGGTTGAATCTAGCAATAATTTTATAGGAGTCATTGGCTCCTGAGCTTCAGGGGCTAGTTCCAGCAGTTTCTCCCCAAATGGAATGTCCTTTCTTTTCTTTTTTAAATATTTTTTTTAGTTGTCAATGGATCTTTATTTCTATGCAGTGCTGAGAATCGAACCCAGGGACTCACATGTGCTGGGCAAGCACTCTACCTCTGAGCTACAACCCCAGCCGATGCAAGTAGCAGTCAACTCAGAGACCCGGCTTCTCTTTGAAGCTTTCCAGCCTGTGACACTCTATCATTTGTAAGTTGGTTGTGCAGGGCTGAGAAGTATTCCCTCCAAATCAACGTGCACCGGACAGTTCAGAAGACGACCTCTTGCAAAAAGGATCTTTGCAGATGTAGTTAATTCAAGTACTGCATTAAGATGGACCCTAAATCCTTCTAAGAAGACTTCCTGAAGATGCAAAGATGCATAGAACCGAGGCCACCGTGGAAGGCAGAGGCTGAGACGGAAGGAAGGCAGCTGGGGGTCAAGGAGCACCGCGGGTTGTCAGGAACCACCAGAGGCCAGGAGGATGTAAGCAGGGGTTCTCCCCTAGAGCCTTCGCAATGAGGCCCTGCTGACAAATGGTAGCTTGCAGAACTAGGAGAGGATGCATTTTTTGTTATCTAAGGCACCTATTTGTGGTAATTGGTTACAAGAACCCTGGGAAGGCAGGCTTAAAAGATGATCAGTGTCCTCCTGGTGACAGTAGCCAATGAAGAACATTCTAGGCAGGGGGGAGCCCGAGCAAAGTCCAGGGAAGAGAAGCAGGTTGGGTTAGGCAGAGAGCTGCCTGGGGTGGGAGTCAGGTAACTTTTCTAGAATGCCAGCTGTCCCCCTGAGCAGGTCAGGGGTCTGGGCTTGAGCTCCTGCCGGACTGACTTCTCCTGCTGGTTTTAGTGCAGCTCCTGCCAGTCTCCTCCAGTCTCCTCCTTGGCTGGGGTTCTGTCTCTGGGCCCTCCCAGGCTGACGTTGCCTCTGGGGGAGGGGGTACGGCTGAACCCAAAGTCCCTCCAGCCCTGGCTTGACTCTGCCTGGAAGACCTGCCACCCAGCAGTCTCCTACCTTTTTCTGTAATTTCAGAAGCTTCTGCTTTGATAAATCTTTTTGGCCAAGAAAGCCAAGGGCGGACATCCCCGGCCCCTGCCAGCCAACAGCCAAGGTGTCTGCTGGTTGCCCTCTCTACGGGAGAAGGAAGGCGTGGAGCTCGGGAGATTCTGTGTCCCCAAGGAGACCCAGGGATTCCCCCCCTCCTCCAGGCCTGTTTTAATTGGCAGTTCCACAAACTCCAGGGCACACCTGGGATGGTCCTGGGATTCCTTCTGGGGGGCCTGAGGGAGGGAAGAAACCTAAGGAGGGAGGGGGTGGCCCAGCCCACCGACCATTGGTCTAGTTTTCTGTCCATCATGTGTAGCCCCACTATTATCCCCGCCTCCAGCTACCTGCTCTTCTCTCTCAAGCTCAGCTCCTCAGCAAAACCACTCAGATCTTGGTCAGACAGCATGAGGGGACCCGGGGTTGTCATGGCAAGTCAAGGCTGTTTGTTGAGTCAACCCCAGAGCTCAACAGAATACAACCTTGTAGTTATAGGGGGAGACCCTGGAGGCGCAACTGCTAGGCTCACACCCTACCTCTGCTGCTTTCTATCCGCGACTTCGGACAAGTATGAATTTCTCTGTGCCTCGGTTTCCTAGTCTGTCAAACGGGGCTCAGTCCTCACCTCCTGTAGCTGTTGCACTAATTAGACACGAGTGTGTTTGTAGAGTGCTCAGCCCAGTGTCTTGTGTATCTTAATTGCCAAATAAATGTTAATTAGCTTTAATAAGAGTGGCTGTTTTTATTTCTGGGAATGAAGGATGGTTGAAGGAAACCGGCACAAAGAGACAGACAGACCTACCTAGACTTGAAGCTTCCCTTTGCTGCTTACTTGCTTGGTGTCCTGGGGTTAAACAATTTAACTCTTTGAACTTCAGTCTCTTCCTCTTTGAAGTGGAAGTCATCTCTAACCTCTCCAAGTTGTATTAGGTGAGAGTGAGGTAAGGGATATCAACTGCTAGATGCTGAGCAAGGGCCAGATAACTGGTTAGCTCTACTGTTTACTATGACTTTTGGCAAATAGCTCTCTCTCTCTCTCTCTCTCTCTCTCTCTCTCTCTTTCTTCTGTCTTAATTTTCTTATCTAGGAATGGGGGCAATAACAGTGCCTACCTCAAGCTCACTGTGGGTTTTTATTTTAGGCAAGCTCTCAGAACCTGTTCAGCACTGTTAGATACTACAGCCACTGTTCCTTCTAGTGGCAAACGTTGGTGGCCACCATTTGTTGAACACAGTGTCCCAGACACTGCATCTCAGCCGTCTGGAGTCAGGCACTCATATCCGTCCCCCTTTCCAGGAGACCACACTGATTCTTAGAGAAGTAAGCTCACTGGCCCAAGGTCACCTTGCCTAGAAGTGGCAAAGTTGCCCTCCTTCCCAGCACGAGCGCAGGGGTCTGGATCTGCGGGAGCGGCAGCCAGAAGCCAGAACCAAAGCAGTGGTCCTTGTAGGTCCAGGTTCCAAAGGCACCCAGGGAAAAGTGGACCGCGGGCGAAGCCTAGCTGGGGTGACGAATGGGCAGTGACAGCTCTTGCCGCAGTGTAAACACAGAGAAATATGGGTCATTCCCGGTAGCCAGCCCCCCACCGGCTTGTTTTACCCCAAAGCCAGTCTTGTCAACTTGATCTTCGCCCCGCACTCCAGCTGTCCTGGGGATGTGCCTGTTTCATGCATTATGCAGACTTAACAAAATGTGTGCTCTAAAGATTAAAGAGTCTGGTCTCCTTATGGGAAGCGTTGCTTCCGCTGCTGGACTGTCTTCCTCCTCTTGATCTCACAGCATATTTTCCTAGCCATCCTGCGGGCATCTTCTCTCTGCTCATCCTCAGAAACTCGGCTCAAGACGCCATTGCTGGGTTCTAGTCTCACCGCCGAGTCTTGGGCCTCATCCACAACAGGGATAACACAAAGCCTGGGGGATCCCGTGGCGTCCTGGAAGGGCTTCTGAGAATTTCCCTGAACCCGGTTCGTGGATTAGAGCTCAGCAGGGCTGTCTTTGATCATATGGGTCCAACCAGTGATGCAATGGTAAACCAGCTCTGAGATAGAAGAGAAAAGCCCTGAACTGCTAATTTCCATGGTATAGATACTCCCACTGTGGCTGATTTCAAGCTACCAATGTGATGTCTCTGACCATGAACTGGGGAGGAGATGCTCACGGTGAAGTCCCATGAACTGGTATGAACGTGTTAGACGACACCTTGGAGTGGGGGAGGTAAATATTGGTCTTGCTCTGGGTCCTACCCATGCCCCTCATTAGCTGTGTGAACTTGGCTGATTTCCTGAACCTCTTGGGGGCCCCAGTGTCCACATGGGTAGATGGGTACGCCAACAGGATTTCTGTTTGGAGTATGGGGAGAGTATTTACACTGAGCTCAAGAATATAGAGTGCCGAGCACTTAGTCTGACCCACAGAACTTAATAAATGCCAGCTACGCTACATCAGACTGGGAAGGGCTTCTATCAATCAGGCCAGGCGAGGGCATTGCTATAGAAACAGATAATCCCAAATCACCGAGTCTTAATGAAACTTTATTTCTCACTCATGCAGTTTGACAAAGGCATATGGTGTTTGTGTGTGAGGGCGGGGGGGATGGTCTTTGCTTATCAAAGTTTTTATTTTTTTTCTTTTTTCTGGAAAACAGGCTTTTAAAGCTTTCGCCTGGAAGTAGCATACCTCACATGCACCCAGGTCTGATTAGCTAAAGCAAGCAAGTGGACATTCCTCAGTTGTAAAGGGTGAAGAAGAGTAATTCTACCCTGATTCTTGGCAAGCTGACTTGAAGATCAGCATAATCTCCTAGACATCGTTTTCTCAAGTAGCTTTGATTTTTCCTCATTAAGCAACCATTGTTGAAGCTGAGCGGGGGGAGTGGGTGGGTGTTATCCCCCAGTTCCTCCAACTCCTTGGGTAGAGGCTCCCAGATCAGCCACTTGGAACCCTAGGGTTGCAAAGAACAGAACTGAACACCTTCAAACCTCGTTCCAACTCTTCCCGGCCGAGAGCACTGAGAAGACCTGGTGCCCAGCCCAAGCCACAGCATCGAGGGTCAGAAACGGGACGGCGACATAGGTGCCCTAGTTTTCGACTTAGAGCACCTTCTCCTTGATTGTGCCTTGTCACCCCAGATATCCTGTTGTCCCAGAGGGTGGCTGGCAAAGGACGTGGAGATGGAAAGGCATAAACTACTCAACAACGATGAGGTCTAAGCCAGAGAAGGGAAATGGCCATAGATATGGGTGATGGTTCCACAAGAGTCTTCGGAAGGACAGTCCTCACCAGGTTGAGTTGGAGGCGCAGGACACAGGACAGAGGAGTAGGGGGGAGCTCTAGGGATAGAGAGAGCTTTGTAAAGGATGGCCATTTGGCACCGGATTTTAAGGATGGGGTGGTCCATCAGGGAAGACCCTTTAGGACATAGAGTCACACTTTAAACACGGACGAGAACTTATTGCAACTGATTGGCTCAAATCAGTCTCCAAGCCGCAGGGCTGAGGAGTGGGGAGTAGCCAGCTCTTGGAAGGATACTTAGGAGCAGTGTTAGGAAGGAGGAAAGGAGTGCTGGGTCGACAGAGGACGAGCTAAGGTGTGCGGTGGGAGGGGAGCAGCTCGTTCAGGAGAGCAGATGTGCCCGTGGGAACTTCTCCCGCCCCTCCTGGTGTGTTCCTCTGATCCCCGTCTGGAGTATTCCATGACCTCTGGCTGCCTTTTGACAAATCTAGGACTCCTTTGGTGGGGTGCAAATGCCTTTGAAAGTCCATCTCAGGGTGTATTCATCGTTCCTTTCTGGATCTTGACGTCTGGTGCCTTGCTGATCTTCCGGGATGATCCCTTTTGCGATTAGCTGATCCCTGGAGGTAATAAATGACCTGCCTGCGGAGTGTGCCTTCTCAAATGCAAACCCAGACTAGAGCCCACCCCCAACTATCTCCTTGACCAACTCTGCAGCCCTCATGATTCCAAATAGCCAACCCTGACCCTCTGACCCTGCTTCTCTTGTTCCTTCCTATGGATACCGCTGTACAGTCACCTTCCCACGGGTCCCCTGCTCTCCAGATCAACCCCGGTGCTTCTCTATGTCCCCATCCCCCGCCCCGGAGTGCTGTGCTTCTCCTTTGGGGAACTCTGCGGAGCGACCTGTTCTCTCCATGACAGTCAGTCATCTGATCCGTTTTCCTCACATACCTCAAATTTTCTATTATTACACTCTATTTTCAAACATGGGGATGCCTGGTTTCAGCACCCTGCCAGCTCTTATCTTTAGTTCTAGAAACTTCCCTGATGGATACGGAAGCTCTGGTCCGGATGCAACCTCTCCAACACCCATGGAGGACATTTCTGCAGAACAGAGTGGAAGGAAGCAGCGGTTACCTCCACCGGAGCTGGGGAGGGTGGTGTGGCAACTCTCCCCCCCCGCTCCACCCTACCCTGTCCCCTTAACTGGCTCCGCACTCAGCAGCTGGGGCCCATCTCTCCTGAGGCATTTGCCTCCTTCACCTTCTAATGCCTCATCTCCGAAGACCCCGGGGCTTTGCCACAGCTCTTTGAGGCTTGGCTGATTTGGCTGCTGCATCGTAGAATTTGGGAGCAGATTCCTGCAGCTGCTGCCAGGGAAGAAAAGGAGGCAGGTGGGGATCAGCGAGGGAGTCTGCATCCTTCAGGGTCCCAGCAGCAGACAGAGGGTGTATTCAAAAGGGATAATGGGGGATAGGACTGGATCATTGACAGAGGCAGGGGCAGGTTTAAGGAGACCACCAAGGACTGTGAGCCACCCAAGGGCTGGCATCGGAGGAGGAGCCGTTAATGCACCGAGTCTGGAGGGACAAGGGAAGGAGTGGGGTTTCTGAATGCTTCGTGACCCAGGGTTGTGAAAGACCGATCACCTGGTGGCCATTGATAGGCACAGCCATCGGAAAACTGCAGCCTGGCAGAGAGAGAGCGAGACAGAGAATACCCTCCCTGAGTCAGAGGACAGGTGGCATCTTCACGTAGTTAATAGAAATCAGCCTTTTAGGCAGAGGATAGGGTAAACAAATGGCAGGGAATAGTTCTGGAAGGTTGTGTAACTATTATAAGGTCCATATTATTAACCCAGGGAAAACGGAAGGGGCTTTGGCCTGAGATGGCCAGAAAGCAAGGGTGTTGAGATGGGGACATACATGAAACTTTGTCCTCTGGCCAACTGCTTCTTCTTTAGCTACCATGGGATGGTCAACAAAAGGAAAAGATGAGTCATCAAGGAAAAAAGTCTAGGACTTGGAGTCATAGGGTATTATTTATACTATAGTGTTAATGACTGACAATGCTGTTGTCACACTAAGAGGACAGTAGAACGGTGAGACAGGTCGGCTTGGAAATGGGTCAGGGTACTGAAGGGTGGAGACCCTGCCTGATGAGGAACAGACAGGATGAGAGACTGAAAGAAAAAAGGATTCAGAGACAAAGTCCTTCCATTTTCTAGTTTGTTCAGAACCAGTTTCCACTAGAGTTAGCCTAATTGGTACAAATATTAAAACCAATTTAATATTTCCATGTGGGAAACAAACAGAGATGAGAAACTACAAAGGCATTTATCAGAGGCCTCAGGAACCAATGAGACCAAGAGGAGATCAAGTTGGGTACCAAGACATATCACCAGAAATGGTGACCAGAACCAAAGGGATTTGTTTTCAGTCCACTGAGAACCCTGGTCTCCCTTCCATGAGTTTGTGCTAGTCTTCAAGGGAGGACCTAGAAGAGGAGTGAGCTCTTTGTGTCTTTATCCCAGTCTCGGATCACAGAGGGCAATACAGAGAACTCCGACTTCCAGTGTCAGGTCGAAGAGATGAATAATGGTCTCCAAGATGGCCCCAAGAGATCCTGACTTCAGAGAATTGATGCCTTTCCGTAGTTCCCTCCCAAGTTGAAGAAGAATTACATCATGAAACCAATAGAAGATGAGATGTGACTTCTCAGGATAGGCTATAAGAGACACTGCGGCCTCTACCTTGGCCTGTGGAATGGTTGACTCTGGGGGAAGCCAGACACCATGGTGTGAGGATGCTCAAGTAGCCCTGAGGAGAGGCCATGTGAAGAGGAACCGAGGCCTCACAGCATCGTCTTGCCTGTCGTATGGGCGGACAACCTTGGAAGCGGATCCTCCAGCTCCCGTCAGCCTCCAGGTGACTGCAAAACCACATGACGGTCCCTAAAGCAGAACCACTCAGCCAAGCCAGACATTTGTGGGTCCCAAAATTCTGACCCACAGAAAATGTGAGAAGTGATAAATGATTAATATTGCTTTAAACTACCGAGTTTTAAGAGTGATGTAATCAATCAATAACTAGTATAGATGATAATAATTACCATGAAAATACACACTTCCACAGTATATAAATTTTCCCCGTCCATTCATTCACTTATGAAATCATTTAATACATATTTACTGAGTACCTACTATGGGCCAAGAAAAGGAAATACATCTGTGAAGGCAAACTACAATTCCTACTCTTGTTGGGTTTAAGTCTTGTCTCTTGATTAGAGGAGTCATTGTCCTGGTTAGGTGTATGGGCTCTAGGGATGATGTGCCTTCAATGTCCTGTCTTGGACATCCCCTAGTATCTAACCTCCATTTCCTTATTGGCAAAATTGGCACAAGAATGGTAACCACCTTGTGGAGTATTGTGAGAATTAACTGAGATGATGAAGTGTTTTCCATTGCACCTAGTAAGTACTTCATAGATGGTACCAGGATTGAGGAGTGCTGGTCAAGTATTTGTAGGATACCCCTCTATTGGATTCAACTGATGATTTTCTCATGATCAGATGACGTAATGGGTGCCGGGCACGGTGGCTTATGCCTGTGATCCTAGCAACTTGGGGGTTGAAGCAGGAGGATCATGAGTCCCAGGGCCAGCCTCAGCAACTTAGTGAGACCCTGTCTCCAAAAAAAGGAGTGGGGTGCTGGGGATGTAGGTCAGAGTGTAGAAAGGCCCCAGATTCAATCCTCAGTACTGCGAAAGGAAAAAGAAAAGATGAGTTAATGGGCTATTGGGAGGAAGACTGTAGAGGTCAAAGCAAGGGTGCATGCCATCAAAATGATTTATGGCTGTTGATACTGAACTTGATCACTGGCCTAGGGTACTGTTTGTCAGGCTTCTCCACTGTAAAAAATCGCTCTGTCTCTCTTTCCATACTGTGTTTCTTCTGGAAGGAAGCTCTGATGTGTGACGGGGGGTTGTGCCTCTCTCCTTGATGACAAAGAATCTACACGTACGGTCAGTTGGTCAGTTTCTACCTGGGGTCCTGCTGGTGGGATTTCCCCATTGTCCCGCCCTCTGTGGAGATGGGCAGGGAGCTTGAGGCAGGAGGACCCACACACTGGAGGGCACGATCTGCTCCTAGAAGCTTCAGGTTCCAGGCACCACCGATGGGTCTGGAAAACTGTGCCTCAGAGGCGGGAGATTCAGAGCTAATTAGACTGGACTGACTCACGTCTGCAGTTCTGCCCAAAGTTGACAGTCACTCCCAGCTGCAGGGTGAAGGGAGGCCTGGGAGACCTGGGGTACCAAGCAAAGCTCAGAGGCGGGCGGGAGGGGCACCTCCCCAACCCTCAGAGGAAACCCTCCAGCAGAATAACGGACAAAGCTTTGAACTTGAACTTCACAAAATAGGAAACATGAGAAGTTCACCTGTGAAGTGCAATTAAAAACAAATGTCTGTTTTTGCTTCAGCAAAATGGCAAAAGTTGAGAAATATATAACACTCAGAGTTGGTACAGTTGTAAGAAAACAGACCCATTCCCGTCGTGCTAATGGGAAGACTGTCCGTGAGACGAAAGGGAATCCTTAACAGTATCAGCTCTTTCAGTCAGAAATTCGATTTCAAAGAACTCTGAAATTCCACTTGGATGAACTTATCCTGGATCATCATGAATACGGACAAAGGTAAGACAATAAGAATGTTCATTATAATGTATAACATTAAATTAGAACTGACCTGCAGGTTGAGTGACAGGTGATTGGCTCACGTGACAGTTCCATGGAATTTGCTAAAATGGTCCTGTACCAGAGGGTTCCTCAAGGGGTTTGAGGGGAGGTAGGCACGGTTAGCACCTCACATCTCCTGTCCTGGTCACTTCATAAGCCTTCTCACCTTTAGCAACTTTTTTTTTTTTTTTTGGCTTAACTCTAGTCATTGAATGCCATTCTCTCTGGTTTTCCTGATGTTCTTTCTCCAATGTTCCCCAGCCATTGACCCGCAAGCGTTGTTCTACAGCAGGGTTCCAGCAGCAGGTGCAAGTTGGTCAATGTCTGGAGACGGTTTTGTTGATCATGACTGGGGAGGGGTTGGGGTCTTCCTGGGATCCAGCGAGTAGAGGCCAAGGACGCTGCCCAAGGTTGTAGAGTACCCAGGATGGGGAGCCCGAAACAGAGTGATCCAGCCCTGAAGGTCAGTAGTGCCAAGGTTGAGAAACGTCTTCAACATCCCCGTCCACAGCCCTCAGGTGGGGTCATGGCGAGGTGTGCGTTGCCCCTGGGCTTAGTGTCCAGCAGCCCGTGGTGGTGGCGGCTGGAAAGTGCACCTTGCCCTCTCTCCCATGGCTGCTTCTCATGCCTCTCCAGCAAATGTATTATAGTCCTGTTTCATGTTCTGTTTCCTGGGAGATCTCAGGCTGTGGAAGCATGTGCTTGTTAGAGGATTTGATGAGGCTTTCTTCAGTCCACAAAGTTTGGAAACTGCCATCAACTGTGACACCATTTTATTGCAATTCACGGTGCATGCTTGCATGTTAAAGGATCCTAGAAGTCCCCTCGCAGAAGCAAACAAATCTCTTCCCTCATTCCCCTCCCTCCTTCTCTCCCTCCCTTCTCTATTTCTGCCTTTCCTTTCCCTCCCTCCCCCTCTCTCTTCTTCTCTTTCTTCTTTTTGTCATCTACCCTTTTAGGGAATATGTCAATGATGTAGCTATTGAGGCCCCATGGCACTGGAGCTCAATTCTTCTGAACATGTCTTGGAAATTGTAGCTATAAAAGATTAGCTAATAAGATGGAAGGTCACTCCTTCCTCTATTCCTGCCTGGTCCCTTAGTTGGGCTCTTTGGATCAGTCCTGCTCCGAGCTGACCCGACCCAGGGTTACTGAAAAGATGGATAAGTAAAGGAGGGACAGGTCATGGTCCTTTTCCACACTACCTCTCTCAATTCCACTCCTGAGTCTTCCCTGACCCCAGCCACCCTCCCTCCTGCCTTCTATGACCTTAGTCCAGTTGAGGAGAGGGACGAACAGAGACCCGCTGCGGGGCTGTAACCCATCATAAGTACTGAGCACCTTCTCTGCCAGCACTGGGCTGAGGACTTAGTATGAATCACCTCATTCACTCTCAAAGCAATCTAGGAGACAGGCACCTTGTCATCATCCCACCCTGAGGGGACATGAGGTTCAGGGGGGGAGGGAGCCCGCCAGAGTTCATCGGGCCGTCCACCAGGTGCCAGTTACAATTCCAGCTCCAAGCTGGCTACCACACAGTCCTTCTCCCGAACTGCTGTTCCAAGCTGGGAAGGGCTGGAAGGAGGGGAGGGTCGTGGAGGGTGGGCGCCAGCATGTTCCATGGAAAGACAGGCCCCCATGGCCAAGTGGTCGAACTTCCAGGCTCTGGAGCCTGGCTGCCCGTGAAGCCAGAATTAAAGACAGGCAGTCAGTGCCGATAGGTGGTCCGGGTCGGGTCTAGAGAAGGAAGGCCAATTGGGGTGGGGGAGGTTGAGAACTGCCCCTGAGGAACTGAGAGGTTAATGCCTTCAGACCCCGTCCCCACCCCTTGTCGAGAGTACCCACTCCTGCTCCAACCTGCTACTAAGGTAGCCTATCCCCAGGGACTGTCTGTCTCTCCGGGGAGTTGTAGAAGTTGCTCTTTAAAGCACCCAGAGCCCCCTTCCTGCCTGGATCACCCCACCTTGGCCCCACCTGCCCACCTGTCGGCCATCCACTGGAACATCAGGTTTGGAGCTTACACCTGTCTGACCCCAAGAGCCCCACTCATGAAGGGCCTCCCATGGTGTTTGGAGGAAGCCACGGGTCCCTCCCTTCCGGGCTATATCTGAACCCAAGGGGATCCATTATGCTGGGTCTGGGGGACTCTTCTGCACACCAGGAGCTGTGGTAACAGAACATAGTGAAAACCTAGCCTCATTACCATGCAATGGCCGCCTTGCTTAAAGCAAACATCTCAATTAACACCGAAGACCTTTTTCATTCTGTAGCTGCAGGCGAGTTTGTCTTTTGGATCAATTAACTTGTTGACAGTGCAGGGGGCTCCATACAAATCACCTGCCAAGGTGCCTTTGCTGCAGGTGTGTGTGGTCCAGTAGGGCTGAGTGTGTGGGGCGAGGACTAGAGTCAAGTCAAACACTTGAACGTGACCCTCAGTAAGAAACGCATTTCGTATCACAACTAGTAACACACGCGTGCATGTACACTCACACACACCTGTTGTACTTGTGTGGTTTTCATTCCATTTTTTAAAAATGCTGTTTCGAACACACTGCATTAATCTCATGGCACTAGGAGGGGGTGGCCACGCAGATTTTGAAAAACCTGGGGCAAGACCGTGGACGCTCAACTCCTATACGGGGACGTTCCGAGAGGCTGGGAAGATGTCCTTGACGCGTTGCCATGGAATGAAGGACACCGTGTCGAGGCAGACCTCGGCGCTAACTGTGAAGTCCTGCCGCTCCTCACCCCGTGACCACCCTGTGGGTCTTCGCCACTCTCCTTCTTGCTGATCGCAGCGGGGTACACTTGACCTCTGTGCTCTGGCCGTCCCACACAAGCCCAGCCGCACCCTGAAGCCTGGACACCAGCTGCTCCTGATGCCTGGTACCCTCTGCCTCCCTGGTCCCACTTCCCTCAGGGGTGACTCTGCCACGATGCGAGCTCACCAGCCAGCTCACCTGGCCCTGCCCTGCCAGCGACAGCCAGGCCATTTTTGGTACATTGACCCTGCTGTGTTCCTCATGGCCACCTCTGCGTAGTGTATGTGTGTTTCCCATCTGTCCCTCTCCACTCAGGAGTGAGTTGCATAAGGCAGGAAACCTCTTTAATCCCCACTGAAGCTGAGTCTAGCTGGTACACAGCAGTACTCTAAAAGCTTTAGTCAAGTGTCACAGTGCTGACATACCGTAATACTTAGGAAACATGAGTGGCTATTTTAGCTTCTAGGTTTAACATTTTATTTTATTTTATTTTATTTGGTTTTGGTACATCTTTTAGAAAAGTCTTTTTCCAAGTCTAGAGGTGTAGCTCAGCAGCAGAGCATTTGCCTAGCAGGTGGGAAGCCCTGGGTTCCATCCTCAACACCGGAAAAAGGATAAAAAAGGGAAAGAAGACCCTTAAAAAAATAATAGCTCTCTTGAGAAATAATTTGCAAACCATGTAATTCATTCAACTAGACTATCCAATTCAATAGGTTTTTGTATATTCAGAGATATGGAAACCATTGTCACCATCCATTTTAGAATATTTTTACCCCCCTTCCCCACTCACCAAAGAAACTCTATACTCTTTTTTAAAATTGACAAGTAGAGATTGTGTATTTTTTTTGGTGGGCACCGCATGCCTGTAATCTCAGCTACTCAAGAGGCTGATGCAGGAGGGTAGCAAGTTCAAGGCCAGCCTGGGCAACTTAGCAAGACCCTGTCTCAAAATGAAAAGGACTTGGGATGCAGCTCAGTGGTGATTGAACCTAGTACCCCTGGATTCAGTCCCCAGTACCACAGATAAACAAATAGATGCTGTTTTAGTCAGCTTCTTAACTGCTCTGATTAAAAGACCTGACAAGAACAATCAGAGGAGGAAAAGTTTATGTAAGGGCTCATGTTTCCAGAGGTCTCAGTCCATAGACAGCTGGCTCCATCCCTCGGGGCTCGAGGTGAGGAAGCACATCATGGCAGGAGAGTGTGGTGGAGGGAAGCAGCCCACATGGTGATCAGAAAGCATAATCCAATCATTCCATCTCTAAACTATCTTGCATTGTCCCACACATGAGCTTTTGGGGGACACCTGATATCTAAACCGTAACAGAATTCATAGAATGATAAATAAATAAACATTGCATATTTTTATCATCGCAATATGTTGTTTTGAAACCTGTGTACACTATGGAGTGACTGAATCAATGTCATTAACTGTGTCACCTCACATTCACATCAGTTTTTGTGTGTAGTGACAATGTATAAAATAGGCTTTTAGTAATTTTCTACCATACAACCTGTCATGACTGACTCAAGTCAACATGTCGTACGACAGACCTCTGGAACTCCTTCCTTCTGTCTAACTTTAATTTTAGACACTTTCACCAGCATCTCCCGCACCCCCATCCCCGCTCCAGCCCCGGTAAACACCATTCAACTCTCTGCTTTCACCAGCTCAGCTTTTCAGATTCCAGAGATAAATGAGACCTTAACATAATGTCCTCCAAGTGCATCCATGTCATGACAATGGGAGGATTACCTGTTTAAGGTTAAATAGTATTCCATTGTGTGTGCACACCACGTTTTTTTTCCTTGATGATCAACTGAGATAGGGTTGATTCCGTATCTTGTGAATAATGCTGGAACGAATCTGGGAATGCAGATTCCTTTTTAACACACTGACTTAATTTCCTTTGGCTCTATACCCAGCAGGGTGGGGTTGCTGGATTTGACAGTAGTTCTATTTTTAACTTTTCAAGGAACCTCCATATTCTTTCCCACAATAGCTGTACTGACTGTTCTCGGACTCCACGGCCCCCGCAAAACACATATTTTTCCCCCCACTAACATCCATTCCAACAGTTGTGAGTTGATATATTATTGTGGCTTTAATTTTCATTCCTCTGATGGATTAGTGATTTTTTAAAAAAATGTTTTAATTTGTTCTATTTAGCTATACATGATAGTGGAATGTATTTTGACACATTGTACATAAATGGAGCACAACTTCTCAATCCTCTGGCTGTTCATGGTGCAGAATCATACATTTATATAAGGCAATAATATCTGTCTCATTCTACTGTCCTCCCATCCCCACAGCCCCACCCCTCCCCTCACTCCCCTCTGCACAATCCAAAGTCCCTTCGTTCTTCACTACCTGTCCCCATTATGGATCAGCATCCGCTTATCAGAGAAAACATTTGGCCTTTGTTTTGGGGGACTGGCTTATTTCACTTACCAGGATATTCTCCAGTTCCATCCATTTACCAGCAAATGCCATAACTTCATTCTTCTTTAGGGCTGAGTAATATTCCGTTGTGTCTATGTACCACATTTTCTTTATCTATTCATCTGTTGAAGGGCATCTAGGTTAGTTCCATAGTTTAGCATTGTGAATTGAGCTGCTGTAAACATTGATATGGCTGTATCACTGTAGTATGTTGATTTTAAGTCTTTTGAGTATATACCAAGAAGTGGGATAACTGGGTCAAATGGTGTTTCCATTCCAAGTTTTCTGAGAAATCTTTACACTGCTTTTCATAGTGGTTGCACCAATTGAAAGTCCCATCAGCAATGTATGAGTGTGCCTTTCCCCCCACATCCTCTTCAACACATACCATTGCTTGTATTCTTGATAATTACCATTCTGACTGGAGTGAAATGAAATCTTAGTTTTTTAAAAAAATATTTTTTAGTTGTCAGTGGACCTTTATTGGATGTATTTATATGTGGTGCTGATAATCGAACCCAGGACCTCACACATGCTAGGCAAGCATTCTGCCACTGAGTCACAACCTCAGTCCCACTTAGAGTAGTTTTGATTTACATTTCTCTAATTGCTAGAGATGATGAACATTTTTTTCATAGGTTTGTTGATTGATTGTATTTCTTCTTCTGTAAAGTGTCTGTTCAGTTCCTTGGCCCATATATTGATTGGGTTATTTGGGGTTTTTTTTGGTGTTAAATTTTTTTGAGTTCTTTATAGATCCTGGAGATTAGTGCTTTTGAACATTTCTCATGTACCCATTGGCCATTTGCATTTCTACTTTTGAGGAATGTCTGATGGTATCCTTTGTGCCCTGGACAGGATCAGGTTGTTTTCTCACTATTGAGTGGCTGGAGCTCATTATATATCTTAGCTCTTGTCTGACATGTGGGTTGCAAAGACTTTCCCCCACGCCGTAGGTTGGTGCATCAGTCTGGGGTTCTTACAGAAGTGTTTATTTGGGTGTAGTCCCACTCATCCATTTTTGTTCTGAGCCATCCATGGGCTGTGTGTGTGAGCTATGCTCACAGTAGCCATATGAGGGGACCCGTCTGGCATTGCACACGATTGGGCTGCAGGATGCAAGTGCATCTCTCCTCTCGCTCAGCCTGGGATCCCACACAGCACCTGAGATGGACGTGACTTGCTAAGATGTCAATCAATCTGCTGACCACAGGACACCATGAAGCAAGGCTCCACCCTTGAAACCTTTGTCCCCTGCCTTATTTGGTGAAGAACATTCTATAGAAACCCCTTTGTGGGTCCCCCTATAAAAATAAAGAGATTCTGGGAGCACACTTTCTTTTCCCAGGCTCGTTTTCCAGCACAGAAGCTGGCCCTTAAGATTAAAGAGCAGTCCTACCCTCCATAGGAAAATCACTTTTGTGTCCCGTGCTTTTCGCGGTTTTCCTAGCTCCGTGTTGCAGCCAGCTCTTTTGAACCCAGTTCATCTCATCAGTGCGGGTCGTTGGCGAGACATTTTTGCTTTGGTGGCTGGTGCTTTGAGGTTCTTATTTAAAAAAAATGATTATCTAGACCAATGTCATGGAGCTTTCTCCTTTGTGTTCTCCTACCGGTTTTCCATGGGGACCCCAACTCGAGCTGTTATCTCTCCAATCCTCCTCAGCCATGAGCAACCCCCAATTTACTGTCTGCGTGGATTTTCCTCCTCCGTTCATCTTATGCAAAGGACAAATGGATGATGGAAAGAAGCCAGTCACAAAATAGCACATGTTAAAAACTGCACAATATATAATATATAATTCTATTACATAGTTTCATTAATATTACATACCCAAATCATACCAATATAAAATATAATATTCATTAATAATATAGGTAGGATATTAATATAAAGTATTCGTTCATAATATTAATAAGCTTTTTAAAAGAGGTCAGTCTCTAGGTAGATCCTTTGCCCAATTTCAAATGGAGCTACTTGTTCTTATCAAATTGCAAGACTCTCTTATATTCTTTAGATGAAAGTCCTTTATGGTATCTGTGATTTGCAAACATTTTCTACCTGCACAGTCGGATTTTGTTTTCGCTTTCCTGTTTGTACCTTTTGAAGTGAAAAGTTTTGAAAATTTGATGAAGTTCAATTTGTCTAGTTTTCTTTTGTAGCTTTTGCTTTTCATATCTAAGAATCCATTGCCAAATCTAGGGTCATGAAGATTTACCATTATTTTTCCTTTTTTTCTTTTTTCCTATTTTTGTTGGTGCAACATAATTTTACATTATTTGTTTCATGTGAATTATTTAACAATATTATTTGGCCAATATCATTCCTCAGTGTTTTCCCTTTCTCTTCCCTCCTCCTCCCCCCACCACCTGCCCCCCGGCTTTCCTCTACTGATCTCCCTTCAGTTGTCACGAGATCCCTCTCCCCCGCCACCACATACCCCCATCTTTCTTTTCCTTTTTCCTCTCTAGCTTTCACATAAGAAGAAAAACAAGACCCTTGACTTTCTGAGTCTGTCATTTTGCTTAACACAAGGCTCTCCATTTTCATTCATTTTCCTGTGTATGGCATTTTATCCATGTTTATGGCTCAATAAAACTTCATTATGTACGTATACTTGATTTTCTTTATTGTGTATCCATAATACACATTTTCTTTATCAGCTCACCCACTGATGGACTCTTAGCCTGGTTTCATAGTTTGGCTACTGTGAACTGTGCTGCTATAAACACAGGAATGCAGGTTTCACTATAGAATACTGACTTTAATTCTTTAGCGGAAATACCCAGGAGTGGTATGGCTGGGTCATAGAGTGGTTCCCTTCCTAGACTTTTGGGGAGCTGCGTTCTGATTTCCATAGTGGCTGCACTAATTTACAATCCCACCAACAGTGTAAAAAAGTGTCGTTTGTGTGTGTATATATATATATATATTTTGTTTGTTTGTTTGTTTTGTTTTTGTTTTTGATACTGGGGATTGAACTCAGGATTGCTCAACCACTAAGCCACATCCCCAGCCCGATTTTGTATCTTATTTAGAGACAGGATCTCACTGAGTTGCTTAGTGCCTTACTATTGCTGAGGCTGGCTTTGAACTTGCGATCCTCCTGTCTCAGCCTCCAGAGCTGCTGGGATTACAAGCATGTGCCACCGTGCCTGGCTCTGTTTGTGTTCTTGATGGCTGGGTAAGCTGAAATCTCAGTGTAGTGTTGACTTGTGTTTTCCTAAATGCTAAAGATGTTGAACAATTTTTCATACATTTGTTCGCATTTGTATTTCTTCTTCTTTGGAGAAGTATCTGCTTTAGTTCATTTGCCCATTTATTAATTGTGGTATTTTTTTGTTTTTAGTTTTTTTTATATATTCTGGATACTAATATGTTTTCTTGTAAGGATTTTACAGTTTAAGCTCTTTCATTTAGGTTTCATTTTGATTTTTTGTGTGATGTGAAGTAACTCACGCTTCATTATTTTGCATATGGTATTCAGTTATCAAAACTCTATTTATGGAAAAGACTTATTTTTCTCTTTGAATGGTCTTGGCATGCTTCTTGAAAATAAGTTGGCCATAGACACATGGTTTATTTCTGGACTCTCAATTCCATTCCATTCATCTATATCTATATCCTTATGTCAGGACCACATTGTCTTAATTACTGTCATTTTGTGGTAAAGTTTGAAATCAGGAAGAATATATTCTCCAGTTTCGCTCTTCTTTCCCCAGATTGCTTTGGCTCTCTTGGGTTGCTTGCGATTCTATGTGATGTTTAGAATCCATTTGCCAGTTTCTACAAAGAAGCCGCCTGGGGTTCTGATAGGGATTGTGTTAAATATGCAGATAATTGGCAGAGGTTTGCCACCGTAACAATAATGAGTCATCCAGTCAAAGAACAGGAGATGTTTCCCCACTTGTTCACATCTTCCTTAATTGCTCTTCAATATAAATTTCCAGAGCATAAGTTTTACCTTTTGTTAATTTTTTCCCTCTATATTTGATTCCTTTTGCTGCTGTTGTAAATGGAATTTTCTTTTCGAATTGTTTGTTGGAAGTGTATGAAAATACACCTGGTTTCTCTATTCATCTTGCATCTTGCAGCCTCAGCTAAAGAGCTCTCTTTTTTGGGTCTTTATGAAGATCACCTTTTCACCTTATCAGTTTTCTCTATTGTCTTCCTCTTTTCCATGTCGTTAACATTCACCTTATTACTTTTTCTTTTGCTTGTCTTTGATTTAGTTTGTCCCTCTTTTCCCATAGTTTTTAGGTGGAAGTTTATGGATGAGACTTTCTTCTTTTTTTTTTTTCATATAGGCATTTTGCAGCTATAAATTTCCCTCAGAGTACTGCATTAGCAGCATCCCACAAGTTTAGGTATTTCCTGTCTCCATTTTCATTTATTAGAAGTATTTTCTGTTTTTTTTTTTTTCCTTTTGATAGATTCGTTGGCCCATTATTTACTTAGGAGTTGGTTGTTCAATTTTTACATATTTGTAAATTGCCTAAATTTCTTTTTATTAATTCCCAATTTTATTCTGTTGTGGCTGGATATGTATCAAAATTTGGAGGGGGGGGGGAATTCTACATTAAATTTCAAGTTTTTTGAGGTTTATATTGTGGCACAAAGTGTGGTCTATCTCAGAGAAGAATGTGGGCTCCGTTGTGTTGGTGTGGAGTGTCTATAGTGTCAGGAGCTCTCATTTGGTTACAATGTCGCTCAAGTATTCCATTTCTCAGTTGGACTTTTGCTTTCTTTTTCTACACATTATTGAATGTGGGATACTGAAGTCTCCAACTCGTATTTTTGAATCCTCTGTTTCTTCCTACATGACTGTCAGTTTTTGTCTCATGTATTTTGGTACTCTGGTCTTAGGTGCATGTATAATTGTTATCTATTCCTGATGAACTGATCACTTTTTATCATTATAAAAAGTCCTCTTTCTCTCTAGTAATGCATTTTGTCTTACAGTCTATTTCGTTTGCTGTTAGAATAACTACTCCAGTTTTCTTATGGTTCTCTTCCATGATATATAGTTTCTACCTTTTGACTTTCAATCAATTAAAATCTTTGAATCCAAAATGTGTCTGCAATAAACAATATTTAGCTCGACCTTGTTTTCTTATTGGGAATGAAAAAGTCCATGCCTGTTGATTGGATTCTCAATCCATTTACATTTAATGTTATTGATCTAGTAAATTATGTATCTATGTGTGCCTTTTTACTATTTGGTTTCTGCATATCTCATTTCTTCTGTCTTATCTTCCTTTTTTATTTTTTTTTTACTGTTTTCTTTTGCATTAAGTGAATACCTTCGAATGAAGCATTTCAATTTCTTGAATGCATGATTTTTCCCCAAAAATTTTGAGTTATTTTCTTACTAGCTGTGACCATATTCATCCTAAACTTATCAGAATCAGCCTCAGATGTATAATGAAAATTCCAGCAAGATCAGGAAACATTGCTCCTAGACAGCTCTGTTCCCTTATCCTCTTTTTGGGACACCATTGCCATTCACAGTTCATCTACTAATGTTACAAATGCAACGATTCAGACCATTCTACTGCATGCAGTTTTATGTCTTTTAAAGAAGCTGAGAATAAGGAGAGAAAATATGTCTGTATAGTTTTTGTTGTATTAACCTTGTTATTTCTGGTTCTCTTCATGTATTCATGCAGATTCCAGTTTCTCTCACCCCCCCTCTTTTGTGCAGACATCAGGAAAATATTTCATTGCTGTATCTTATAGGCCCAACCATACATTCTATGAATATAGAACAATTTGCACAATTCTATTGACTTATACAATTGATTTTAAAACTAATAAGTTACGAGAGGAAATAAATAATTACTAATTACCTTTATTCTCTCTCTTTTTTAATGTGGATTCAATTTACTCTCTGATGTCAATTACTTTTAATATGAAGATAATTTAGTCTCTCTTTCTTTTCTTTTGATACTGGGGATTGAACCTAGGGATGTTTTGCCAGTGAGCTACATGCCCAGCTCTTTTTATTTTATTATTTTGAGACATAGTTTTGCTAAATGGCTTAGAGCCTCACTTAGTTGCTGAAGAGGGTTTGAACTTGGGATCCTCCTGCCTCAGCCTCCCAAGCCTCTGTAATTATGAACATATGCCACCACACCTGGTTTTCTTTAGGCGTCCTATAAGGTGGGTTTACTTACAAAAAATTGCTATTTTCATTTATCTGGATGTATCTTCATTTCATCTTCATTCTTTGCTAGATACAAAACTCTTGGCTGCTAGTTTTTTTTTTCTTTAAGCACTTTGAATATTTTATTCTACTATCTTTTGGTTTCCAGTGTTTCTTATGAGAAATCAACTGTTAATCTTATCGAGGCTCTTTGTAAGTGAGGAGATATTTTTCCCTTGCTACTTTTAAGATTTTTCCTCCTTATCTTTTATTATGATAGGTCTGTGGTTCTTGGTTGGACTTGGTTGAGATTCTTGGGTGTGTACATTCCAATGCTTTGAAGAAGTTGCAGATATTATTACCTTGAATATCTTTTATTCCCCTCCCCTCCCCTTTCCTTCCAACACTCCCATCCTGTGTATGTGGGTGCCTGTAAGTGTCCTGATCAATTTTAATTCTTTTGTTTGTTCTTCAGATTGTGTAACCTCTCTGATTCTGTCTTCCACCAGTTCCAATCTGCAGTGAGCCCTTCTACTCAATTTGTCATTTCATCTGCTTCTCAACTCTGTGATTTTCACTTTTTTTTTGATAATTTTTATCTCTTTATTGACATTCTTTATGTGAGGACATTGTTATCGTACCTGCCTTTGCTTATTGATCATGATCCCTTTGAGGCTTTGAAAATAATTATAATGGCAACTTTGAGGTCTTTACCTGTTCAATCTGACACCTTGTTCCTCTGGTAGACAGTTTCTGTAGCCCATTCCCCACCCCTTTCTTAACATATGGATCACTTTTTTTTTCTGTTCTTTGCATTTCTCAACTTTTTTGTTGTTGTTAGAAACTAGACATTTGAGGTAATATGTAGGCAACGACTTAGTGTAGTGCTCTCCTCTCGGGCTTGTTATTGTCATTCAATTGTTTATTTCTTTAGTGCCAGACTCGATTTTTTTTATTAAGTCTACTTCCCCTTCCTGGATGCCGTGTGCAGCCTGTGACCCCATTCCTCAGGTGGCACAGCCAGAGTGTCATCCTGGGATGACAATGGTCTGAGCAGGGCCCTCCATCAGTAGCCTTTCCTCTAACTGCACAGAATATTCTACGCTATCAAGTGTTTTACGGTCTTCAACAAGGCCCTGGAGTATGAATCGCCCCACTGACTGACTCAGTCCAACTGGGGCCCTTTTGAGGGTACACTTTGCTGAGGTTTGTGATCTGTAGTGACAAAACCACTTTCTGGCAAACTTGCTGGCCTACAGCTTGACTGATGCACCTACCCGCCTCCTCCTGATTGCCCTTCCCTCCCCCTACACAGTGTTCAGGGCACCCTCGGCCTCGACCTTGCCCCCCCCTTGGCTGCAGGTAGAGTTGGTTCCTTTGGAATGATTGGGGGTCCTATGGCCTATGGCTTACTCTCTCCCTGGGTAAGACCCCTCGACCCCAGCTTAAGGCACTGATAGAAGATAAATGGCAGGTTCCTTTGCAAGGGGTACCCCCCTTTTAGGAGCTGAGTGCTCTGAAGGGGGGTCAGCAGCCCCAGTTTTTTACACCTTGCCCTCCCACCATGGAAGCCCCAGCCCAGCCCACAGGCCAGGGAAACACTCTCAGCAGTGTCCTGCTGGGGGAAATGTTCTGTCTCATCAGTGAGGCCAAGCAGGAGACTTGAGCCCTGCCTCTCAGATGCTCTTGCCTAGAGCTTAGCTTCAGCAGCAAGTCCTTGGAGGGAGGATGAGAAATGCCCATATTCTGGCACTTTCCAGAAGGATCGCCCTCTGCCTGGGAGCTGGGGAGGAGAAGTCTGTGTTCTCCACTCGATCGGCCTGGAGTAGAGTCTCCCCCTTGCCCAGCTGGGAGAGCGGAGAGGAGGACACAGGGTCTCGGTTCAAATAGACGAGACTCTGCTTTCTGAATTTTCGTAGAATTTCTTGAAAAACACATTTCTTCCTTTGGTGTCTACACAGAAGGCCTGTTGTAGGGACTTTACATCCTTGTGTGTGCTTGAGATCATTTTAGTGGGGTTTCAGGGAAGCAGTCTGGAATTGAGACCCTCTGGTTTCAATTTAAACCTTGCACGATTTTACCTGAAGGCCCTTCTTCACCAACCCAGTAGGAGATGCTCTCTGCTTTTCAAGACACAGTTCAGTACTTCTTCCTCTCTCCCCCTTGTTTTCCCAGGAAGAGGGTCCTGTCGCTCATCTTGTGTGAGGAGGGCATCCCCCTACCATATGGCATTGTAGCCACGAACCTTTCCTGTCTTCTCTCCACCAGCCTCTTTGACACTGAAGGATGCACATGCTTCCTGACACGCGCATGCCAATCCCTAACCATGGAGCGTGGCGTGTACTAAGTGTGCAACTAATGACTATCAGATAAAGTCCATACAGATTTTAGGTTGGCCACTACCTTCCCATTTTCTGTGTAGGTGTGTGTGAGTGTGTGTGTGTGTGTGTGTGTGTGTGTGTCTGCAATTCATGAGGGTAGAGTCACTAACAAAAATAGCCATAATTTATATGGAGCAGATATTTTTCTCAGCATTTTTTACATATATTAATTCATAATGTAATCTTCCCAGCAGCTTCATTATGCATCACTTAATATGCTTAAACTTATTATTCCTCATTTACAATGAGAAAAAAAAATGAAGACAGGGATTTTAAGTATCTGCCCAGAGCCAGAGTTACAAACTAGTAAGGGGTAGAGCCAGCAGGAGTCCAAGCAATCTAACTCCATGATCACTCAGACAAATCCTCTTAAGGGTCTATTGAGGCATATAATAGGTGCTCAATAAGTATCAATTAAATAAATGCATGCCTCAGTAAATGCAAACTTCAATTAAAGGAAGGAATGTCCCAATGTGGGAATGTAGCTCAGTGGAAGAGGACTTCCTTAGCACGAGCAAGGCCCAGGGTTCGATCCCTGGCACCAGAAACAAAGGAATGTCTGATGTTCTCTTATGAGCTCTCCTGCCTCTGACAGTCACCCTCCTTCTCAAATGATGAATCTGAAACCACACCTTACAGTCTTGCCTGCCTGACACCCAGCTGGTTACAGTTGGTGCCCCTGATAAGATAGGCTGTAGTTTCCACATCAACATCATCAGGACCCAAAATGTAATTTCTCCAAGGATCGATGCTCACTATATTGTTTTTCTGGCATTTGCAGAATTCTGCTTTTCAACCGCACCCTTCCGTTCTGCTGTTCTGCCGTCTTTATGGAGAGCATTTATTACTCCCACTTCATATTCATTTTCTCCTGACACATTTACATATATATGGAGTCCTCTCCCAGTCCTCTCCAAGAACTCCCCCTTCTTTTAATGAGAGTGTCAGATCTTTTCCTTTGGGAAACCGCTGCCACCTTAAGTGAACCTGCTGGGCCCTGCATGTTTCCTGACCAAGTCACAGGGGCCAGCAGTATTTCACATCATACTGAAGTATTGGTATTTAATTTTTAAAAATGTGAGCTAGATTCGCTATTATCTTTGCTTTTATTTTAATTGAAATAAAACATAGAGTGTATAAGTCTTCAGTAGGCAGTCACCTCCTAGATGAAGATATAGAACATTTGCAGCATCCGAGAGGCCCCTGATTGCTTTTTCCGAGTCAGCACGCCGGATGTGATTAATTCTTCTGATCTCCACCTCCGTAGATTCACTTTGCCTATTTTTGAACTTCATGTGAAACAAGATCATACTGTCTTGTCTTGCTCATTGTTATATTAGTGAGAGTCATTCATTTTTTTGCATGTCTCTTTTTAATTGCAGTGTAGTGTTCCATTGGATGGACATACCACAGTTTATTTGTCTATTCTTCTGTTGATAGACACATGTGTTGTTCCAAGTTTTGATTATTATAAAAAGCATGCACAAGTATTTGTGTGAACAAGTGTTTTCATTTCTCCTGTATAAATTCTCAGGAATGAGTCTTTTGAGTAAAAGGATTGGTTTTATAAGATGTTTTATAAGACACCATGTTGGTTTTATAAGACATTTCTAGATTTTTTCTCAAAATGATTGTATACTTTGTATGTTTGAATGTTGGTGACTTGGTTGATCTAAATCTTAGCCAACATTTGAAATGTTTTCAAGTTTTTAATAAACTATTTATATGGGCATATGGTATTTTCTCAATGTGGTTTTAATTCAAATTTCCCTGATGACTATCACATTGGATTCATTTTCTTGGTCTAATCCATTATATGTGTGTCTTACTTTG
Source organism: Callospermophilus lateralis (assembly GCF_048772815.1). Lineage (NCBI taxonomy): Eukaryota > Metazoa > Chordata > Mammalia > Rodentia > Sciuridae > Callospermophilus > Callospermophilus lateralis. Next base: position 148,460,133 of record NC_135305.1, on the reverse strand, counting down.
TGAAGTGTCTGTTCAAGATGTTTTACCATTTTAATTGGATTCTAAAAAGCTTTATTATTGAGTTTTTAGGACTTTCTTTTATATTCCAAAATATAAAGTGCTTTTTCAGATAAATGTATTGTAACTATTTGCTTCCCATTTGTGGCTCTTCCATTAATTTTCTTAATGTCTCTTTTGAATGAATTAGCAGAAGCTTTACATTTTAATAATACTCAGTTTATGAATTAAAATATTATGGTCAGTGCTTTCTGTATCTGAAGAAAATTTGCTTATTATAAGATATTTTTCCCTATTTTCTTCTTGGAGCTTTATAAATTTAATTCTTATGTTTAGGTCTAAGACTCTGGAATCAGCTTTTTTGTACAATGTGATATGGGGGTTCAGATGCACTCTTAAAATAGACATATCTAGCTATTCTCACACAATCCATTGAACATTCTTCTTTTGATATTGAATGACTTTGGAGGTTTGGTTAAAATCAATTGACTATAACCTGTGGTTTTAGTTCCAGAGTCTTAATTCTGTTCCACTGATGCAATTTCCCTCTTTACACCAATCTAGCATACTCTCGTGGTCGCTGCAATTTATGATAGTCAGGCCGTTCTTTTTCAAGGCTGTAGTTTGGCTTTCCTAGGTTGTTACGCATCCTCCCAAGATTCGTGTGCTCGAGTCCTAACTCCCAGTGCTCCAAATGTGACATTGTTTGAAGAGAGGATCTTGATTAAGATTGTTGGGTGATGTCCTTACGTGGGATCCTAATCCAGCATGATGGGCATCCTCTTAAAAGGGGGCGTTTAGGATGCTGACATGCACATGCAGTCAGCACTATGTGAACCCAGAGAGAGAGGCTGGGTGATGCTTTGACAAAGCAAGGAAACCAGGAATCGCCAGCAATCTGCCAGAAGCTGTAGGAGAGGTAAGACACAGATTCTTCCTCAGAGTTCTCAGTTGGAAATAGTCCTGCCAACACCTCTTTTGTGGACTTCCAGTCTCCAGAACTGTGAAACAATAAATTTCGTAGTTTAAACCCAAGTACATAAATACTGTATTATGGCTCCCTAGCAAACATTGTGCTTTCCCTGTGAAATTTTAAAGTAAGCTTGTCAGTTTCTTCAGTCTGAGATTTCCACTTGCTTCACATTTGATTTGGGAAAAATGGGTATCTTAATATTGAGTCTTCTGATTCATGAACATGGTATGCCATTCCATTTATTCAGGTCTTCTTTAATTTCTCTAAGCATTCTCCTTGAGTTTTCAGTGTATGGACATTCTACCTTTTAAATTAAATTTATTCCTAATTATTATATGGTTGCTGATGCTTTGGTAAATTCTATCATTTTTCTAGTTTTTTTTTTCTATTTTTCATGGCTAATAGAAATATAGTTTACTTTATTGTACAATATTATTGTATTCCATGCCATTGCTAAGTTCACTTATTAACAGATTTTTTTGGTGGATTCATCAGTATTTTCTACATGCATAATTTTGCTATCTTTCATAAAGGTGATTTGTTCAAAATAACTTATACTAAGGTATAACAACGGCTCCTTCTATCACCTTGGTCAGGCATCCAATCTCTGAACTTTGGGAGGCCTCACCATAGAGGGAAGTTGTCACATGGACTTGTGCTGGAGATTGCTTTTTAATCTAAGGTAATGAGGCCCTGGCTCTGCCATTTGCCTGTTCTGTGACCCTGGGCAAAACCCGACATCTCTCTGAGCCTCAGCTTCCTCATTTGTCAAATGACATCATAATAGCAGAATATTTGTGTCATAGAGTGACCAGTTATGAGCCTTGTGTTTCCACAAATAGATTTGGGCTAGGAAGGTTCTGTAAAGGCCAGCCCAAGCACTAGGGATACCATCATCAAGGATGCTCTGATTTGTGTGTGTGTGTGTGTGTGTGTGTGTGTGAAGTGGCCAGATTAGGACAGTAGTTTTCAAACTGAAGTGTGGCTCACCATCTCAAGAGGAGCTTGTCAAAATGGAGTTGCCTGGGCTCCATCCCCATCGGTCTGATTCATAGCCTTGGAAGGGCCCCAAGAATCTTTATTTTTGATTGAGTAACTGGTACAATTCTAGTGATCCCAAACCTTGCAGTGGTTTTCAGAGCTGCACACATGAGAGTCTCTTCAGACTTAAAACTTGTGGGACTCTGTTAAAAAAAAAAAATTATCCCACCACATTTGTTCAAACACGGGAGGTGTAGGGACTGTGGCATTAGGACTTTGCAGTGGGGGAGGGAGGTTGGGCCCTACTTCAATGCAACACGGGCATGGGTCATCTCTCTGTGTCGATGTCTCTGCCTCTTTCAATCTCTCTCCCGTCTCTTGCTTTCTTCTGGTCTGCACCTATGTGTATCCCCATGAGTCTCTGCCCTGGCTCTTCCTACCCCTCTTGGCTTGCTGACCCCACCTTCCCACTGAGCATCTTTCTGTGCATCTGAGCCCCCACTCCCACCCCTGTGTGTGTTTCCATTATTCTCTGTTCTCCTCTTTTTCCCTTTTGTAAAACCCATCCCCCACCCCAACCCTGCAGTTCTGCAGCTTTTCTGTGAAATACAGAAGACTCTGCCCTGGAGCAGCTTGAAACACTAGCCCAGCTCCCCAGCCGCTGCTGCTTTATAATCAGTAGTCCCATCTGGGCTTGTCCCACTCTCCTGCAGGGCTTATCTGGGGCCTCCTGCACTGAGTGATAAGGTGCCCTTTGTGGCAAGGTTGACTTGGTCATGACCTTCAAAAGCCTAGATAAGAAGCAGAGACTCCCAGGATCCTGGAGAGGCCCTTCCACCAGGCTGAGCACTGACCTTTCTGTCATTGACTCGAGTGTCCCACAGCATACACAGGGGCTTATGGCCCATCCACATGGATCTTAGGAAGATTGGGTGAATTTTTTTCTTTGAGCTAATATTTTAATTCATCATTAATTAAATAACTGATTTACTCAATAGTTACTGAGAATAAAGCAGCAAAGAGAATGGACACCATGTTGTGAATCTCAGCACTCATAATGGCGCCATGGAATGAGTACCTGTGGTGTTCTAGGAGGGTAATTTACATAAGGAACCTCAGACCAGAATTCCTTGCAGGGAGAGAATTACCCCTTTACCAAAAACTGCTTTAATCATTATATATGAATATATAGTATATTTAATATATAATGATTTAATTATATTGATTATAGCTGTTAATCAATTGTAGCTGTGAAGAGACTGGACACCCAACTCCCTGGGTTCAGGGGTGATATTTTAAATGGTTGACAAATGACACCCTCCCACCATTGACCAGTTAATACATTTGCCCCACTTCTCGGTTCTACTGCAATTAGTCGCATAAGTGTGAAATCTTGTGTCATTCATTTATTCGCTCAAGCGTGCAGTTGCTCACTGACTCTTTCTTCCAGATTACTATTAATGGCTCCCTGGCTATCAGGCACTGTGCTAGGAACAGGGGACACCATTAACTGACCCTCATAAGGAACTCAGAGGAGAGGAAATGAGGAGGACATTGAGCTCATGGAACTCAGTGTATATCAGGGGATCTAGCCTCACTGGAGGAATTAGGGAAGGCTTTGGGGAGAGAGAACACAAAGGCTAAGACCTAAATGACCACAGGGGATGTGTCCGTGAGGACTCTTTCTTGCCAATTTTGTGTTCCCTAGGATGAGACACTGTGCTCTCAACATAGTAGGGCTTCACCTGCTCAATGAATTAAGCACGGTGACTCTGAGAGCAATTCTCTGTCTGGGTTTTGATGAACTGGGAAAGCCGTTCATTAGGCTTGAAAATGCATTGTCTTCTTTAGAAATCGTGTAGCACCCTTAGCATGTCTTTTACCAATGCATGCACCTACTACCTGGCCAAGCATCAAAGACACTTTTCTCTGCTCGAAATTCCTGGTGACACTGGAAATTTCAACAGGCTCTTTCTCAGACCTAGGAGGCAAAAACTGGTGAAAGAGACTATTAGGTACTCCGTTCTCAAATGCTGGCCTGGAGAGGGCCATAGTGATCTGTTTCTGTAGCTTCTGTCTTCTTAAGAGAAAACAGAAATCTGAATTTTCATGCTAAACTTGTCTAATGTTTATGTTGGACTCTAATTTTTTTAAAAAAACTCAATAGGCCATTACATACAAGAAAACAAATGTTTATGGGCTGCCATTGATTTATAAGTTATATCCCAGAAGCTGGAAGGAAAGGAGAGGGATTTATATTGACCGTGCAACCTCATTGTCCTGAACAATGTACTACATGCTTTCTGAACCCTCATCATGAATATTTATGGCATGGGTCTCCCTATTATCTTATTTAATCTTTGCAACAACCACATGGGGCAGGTCTAATCTCTGTTGAGGAACATTGCCAAGTTAAATCAGCAAGGATTCAATATTAACCCAAAGAAAACTTAATATTCAAGCAGAATTGGAAGAAAACTACAAAGAGGAAAACAGTTTTGAAGCAGAGACCTGATTTTACAAGACTCTCAAGTGCTAAGAACCTTGAATAGCCAGATAATTGCCTGGAAACTGTCCTTTTGTTGATTGGGTGTCTTTATTAACTGTTTTAAATACTACTGCTCTTTCCTGCAACCTCCTTGCCTAGAGAGTTTGAATGTCCTGGGATAGGAAAATGGCTTTTCTGTTATGTCAAATATCTGTAACCTCTCAAGTAATTCTTGATTCATTACTGTCATGTCTGTGGTGTTAGAGTTCTTCTTGGCTAAGCCCCTGCTGCATCTTAGGTCTCTCCTCTCGCGATGCCTCTGAAATTGTTCAATCCTCTGATCTGATTGCCTGCTGGAGTTGCATTTTGGAAAAGACAATCAGAAGCCACTCCTCTTTGTCATTGCCACTGAAAGGAACATCCTTGGGCATGTCGAAGTTCCTGTATCAGCTAGCATGTCCCTAGATGAGTTCCAAGGCACCTCCAGTGTCTCCAGGTGGGATTTGGTGAAGCTGTGGGTCATCAGACCATGCTCACAGAGTGGTTCGGGTGTTCTAGAATGTGAGCCCCTTGGACAATCAGATAGAAGGGGTTGACTGTCTCAGGGGCACAGGGAGACATGTGACAACTGTTAAATGGGACAGCCTGAGCAGGCCTGATGTTTAACAGAGCAGATCTCAAATTTGGTTTTTAGAGTTTTTAGATTTCTGACCCCTGTTCCTGCAGATTCAGATTCCCTGAGGGGTTTTTTTGGTCATGAGGCTAAGCTGCTGTAGTAAGAGGTTTAATGATAACATGGCTTGGAGAAAGAAGAAGTTATTTCTCCTGCATGCTTAGCAATCCAAAGTGAGTGGTTCCTATACTAAATTTGGGCTGAGGCACAAAGTCGGCATTTTTGCAATCCCACCAAGAGATTTTGATGGAGGTGGTCCAAAGCATACTTGTAAAAAGTATGAGTTTTGTAGTCAGTCAGAGCTGAGTTTAAAATTGAGTTCAACCATTTACCAGTCAGGTGGTACCTCTGCGTCTCTGTTTCTTTGGGTATATAAAAATGCAGAAAACAGTCATTCCTACTTTGGGGTAGCAGTGCAGATTTCATAACAGCCTACAGGAGACGTGCTATGGAGAAGAGGAACTGTAAAAGAAAGATAGAAAGGAGAAAAAAGGAAAGCAAACAAAAAATCCTACAACTTTAGACACAAATTTTTGTGCTAAAATTTCTCCTACTTCACTCCCCAAGCCAGCTGTTTCCCCAGGCTTATCACTCGCAAATTTCTAGGAAACCTACAAATCTTAGAATGACTGTAAGTTCACTTACTTATGGAAATTACCGTATACATTGATAATTAGCCCATGTAATGAATAGATTAAATCAAGGGAGATATGCTACTTTAAGAAACCCATAATGTAGGGTTCTTTCCAATGTTATGTATTGCTCAATTAATAGGGACCACATCAATCTAAGGATCCTGGGAATGGTCAGACCTAAACCTTCTTGCATCTCCACATACCTTCCTTCACCCACCTTCCACCAAGTTCCTTTAAAAGAACCTGAGAGCCAGGCACAGTGGTGCACACCTGCAATCCTAGTGGCTTGGGAGGCTGAGGCAGGAGGATCGCAAGTTCAAAGCCAGCTTCAGCTACAGCGAGGCGCTAAGCAACTTAGTGAGACCCTGTCTCTAAATAAAATATAAAACAGGGCTAGGGATGTGGCTCAGTGGTCGAGTGGCCCTGAGTTCAATCCCTGGTACCCCCCAAAAAGAAGAAGAACCCAAGAGCCCCCAAAGCATCTCACACTTTCCAGGTGGCCCGCATTATCTCTGGAATATTACCAGTAGGGGTGTATTTGCTGTTCAATTTAAATTTTTATAGGTGTCCCACATCTGGGCTGATTGGACAAAATGGCTTAAATTCACTTTGGTGACATTTGTCAAGAACCCCACTTGTCAAGAGGTCTCTCTCTCCAGAGATTTCTCGGGGGACCTCCTCTAGTGAGGCTCCACACAGAACTTTGTGTAAAGTGGGATTAAAAACATTAAAAGGGAAAAAATGAAAGGCAGAGAAGAAGAAAGTTTTGCGTTAACTGAGCCAGGTGTTTCCGTCTGTCTTTAAAAACTATCATATCAATGACATCAGTTATATATTCCAGTTTCTCTTTTCACTCTCACGTCAGTCCTGGGCTTGTCTCCATCATGCAGATGAGGAAACTGAGACTCAGAGAAGTCAAGTAACAGGACCCCAAAGCCCTTCAGCTGTAAGTGCTGCTGGTGTCAAAATTGGAGCCAAGATGTATTCCTGGTGGTGTGTGGTTGGGGTTGGGGAGCTGTGGATGGGTTTGGGGCAAGGGATCTGGGGGCATATGAGAACTCTATCACAGAAAGGTGAACCTGAGAGGGTTGCTATGTGACGTGTGAGTGGGGAAAATCTGGAAGCAGGAGGACCAGTTTAGAAACGAGGTAAGGAGGTTCAGAACTCATCTAACTGAAGTGAAGTTCAAGTACCCATCTGCCTTGCCCCCTGCAGTTATTCAGCCATAGGAAGCCAAGCTCTTCTCTCAAGAAAGCCCCTGCAAAAATGACCAACCAGTTGTCTGACTTATGCTAGAGATGTTTTTCAGGGTTTGCATTGGTCTAGATGCTAATAGACAAATTTTTGTGCCTCAGTTTACCCCTTTGGGAAATAGAAGTTGTAATGCCTGCTATGTCTCTTCCATATTCTGTAAGGAAAATGCAGAGATATATGTTTTTTAAAAATTATAAGCATCCACCTGATGTGAAGGTTTATTGTTCATTGAGCAAAACAAGACAGCAGGAAGCACTCATTGAAACTTCAATTTCATGATGGATTCTTTGTGTCTTAATTTTGCAAATTAAAATTTTCAGATATTAAAGGAAAAGGTATTTGGAGAGAGATTAAGAGATAGATTTTCTTGTGAGGTTGTTTCCATGGTGACTGACTCTCAGGCATCCACCACTGGCTGAAATGTAGATAAATAAGAAAAAAAAAAAAAAAGATGGCAAAGTGCTTGCATAGAGCTTGGCCCTTGGAAAGCAATCACTGTATATGAAATTGGAGTCACTGCGTCTCTAATAGCAGCCTGGACATGGATGCTTCTCATGAAGAGAGCATCATGGGAAATTCCCTTCCCCTTCGGAGCAGTTGGAGATGTGAAGTGTTTCTAAGGGAGTGCAACTTTAAGGGAGGGGACCTAGACAAGGGGTTTAATTTGTAAGTGCCCCTTATTCTGAACCAGCTGTACTGTGGGGCTTTACCTGTCCCATTCCTTTGTGTCTTTGGTGAAGACATCTGTGCCTACCTCAAGCTTAAGACATTCTCCTGAACACAGTCTTCTTAGAGCTTTATCAGGTTTTCCTTCACATTTAGAACTGTAATCCCCTTGAAATGGGTTGTTGTGTGTCATATGAAGAAGAGACCGAGGCTCTCATTTTTCCATATGGATGTCCTGTTGATGTAGCCCCATTTATTAAAAGAGCCATTGTTCTCTAGGGTCACCTTTGCTATAAATCCAACCCCTTCAAATGTGTGGCTCTGCTTCTGAGCTCTCTATGTGTTCCACGGACTCTATCTTTCCTGAATCAAAGCCTGTTCCATTAATCACCCTGAATTTTAGGAAGAAGTCCTTTGAGAGCCAGTTGTGAAAGTCACCTGACTCTCTTCTTCTCTGGAAGAGTCTCCATTCTCTGATTTTTCTACAGCTATTTTAGAAACATCTTCTAAATTTCTACTGAAACAAAAACTGGCTGAGATTTGGATTTGATTCCAGTGTCTAGCTCAGTTGAGGGAGAATAGATGTCCTGACCATCTTGGTTTATCTGCCCTATTAGGAAGGTTCTGTGGCTGCCCCATTTGACACTTCCTTTACAGCTGCGGCACAGGACCATGACCTGACTCAGTGGCCTGGCCAGAAAGATGGCTGAGCAGGGTCTGCCCCAGCTGGAGGATAGAGTTCATCACTGATGTGGACTGGAATTATGGATTCTTGGTAATATAGAAAGCAAACTGACGTAGTCATTTTTATTGTATGTATGATATATGCCTGTCAGATATACACGTATTCTGGGGACCGAACCCAGGCCTCCTGAGTTCTAGGTAAGCAGTTTACCACTGAGATATGTCCCAGCCCTATTACATTGTTTCCAGATTATCTTCTAACCTTGCACCTGGGGCCTGACCTTGACATGTAATGGACCAAATCCCACCAATTGGATTCACCTATGAAAGACTTTAGTTTGAGAGTGGGCACTGTAGGCGGGCCGGTGTAAGTCGAATCCATTTTGTGGGGTAACCGTAGTAGTCGACACTCCCAGTTTTCCAGAGGGAACTGTTCTATAAATGAGCCCCCCAAACCCTCTGTATGTTGGTCCTTTCTTTTCCATTTCTTCACTACAGGTTCAGACTTGTTAAGTCAAAATCCCAAGGGACCAAATTCAATTATTTCTGGTCCTGGGGACAGAATTCAGGTCCTTGTGAATGCTAAGCATGTGCTCTACCACTGAGCCCCCAATTCAGAGTTCTACGTAGCTTTTTTTTTTTTTTTCCTCTGAAGTCCATTCTGGGAAAGCCCAGCTCTTTGTTGATACGTAAGGTGGGGCCCTGGTTGCTGTCGCCCATGGGGCTTCCTGGCTCTGCCCCCCCCCCAGCTCCTGAGCACTGCTGTCTAGACACATAAGCAGCCCTGTCTGGTCTAGCTGTCCCCCAGCTCCCTTGTCCTCCTCCCCTCTGGATGGTGGCCCTGTGGCAGGGCGCTTCTGGGTCCTCTGGTGCTGTGAGCACACCTCCCTCATGCAGCCATGTCCAAGCACCATTCCATAAGGCTAGCTGGGCTCCTGGCAGTCTTTATCTTCTTCCTTGATGAGCCCTGAAGTACCCCCAGTCCCCTCCAGGACAGTATTTAAAGGACTTCAAATGAAGTGCCCATACCCCTGCCGTGGTGGCTGTTGGCTGAAGGGTTAGTGGGTTGGGTTTAATTTCTGGCAATATAACCCTCCATCATGATTTTTTGACCCTCCCGGAGATGCCAGGAACTTCTTGATAGCATTTTAAAAAGTCTTTTTTATTCTTTTTAAACTTGATGGAGGTGCTTTGATTATTCACAACAAAGGAGCCTAATGAAGAGTTATCAGGAGCCACGCCTTCCGGCCTAGTTTGCCTCCTGCCGTCTGTCTTTCTGTTCTGCCTGCTCCCCCAGAGTTCCAGAGCCCCAGCCTGGGGCCCAGAATCCTGCTTGTCTAAAGCAAGGATTAGACAAATACCAATTAAGACTGGATTGTCACGCGGGAGAGTAATGAATGGTGTCTTTGTTGGTAGTGGAAATACTCCACGTGCACAGGAGCCCCCCACCCCACCTCACTCCTGTATCTGGCAAATAATGACATCATGCAGAAGGAGCCGTGAATCACACTGTGGGGAGGGGGGGGATCAGCGAGACCTGCCTTCCCTGGTAGCCATCCTTATCCAAGGTACCATTAGTAACACTGCTATTTGCCATCATCATAAAAAATAAAAGTAATAGGAAAATCACATAGAGGCCATTCCACTGCCTACTGGATTTTTAATTTTCTGGAGGATGCCAGAGGCAATCTTGAGCCCATTGTGTCTGAATGAGGCACATTATAAAAGGCTTCAAATGGGCCCATAAGAGGCAGCTTGGCTAGGATCTCTGGTCTCTAGAATGGGGGTGCAGTAGGTGGAGAAGTCAAACATCAGCTGTTGGGTTATCATCCTCCCTGCCCCTGTGTCCCAGCTTAATTCAGATGAGATGTCATCCCTCTGGGAGAGCCAAGGGGGGAGATGCTCCATCACGGAGCACTCTCGGGTGGCATGCCTACAGTCTGGGTGGAAGCTCTCAGAGTCTTTCCTCTCAGCAGGCGCCGGGTCCATTGTAAATGAATAAACTAACACTCTGGGCTTGTGCAGCCGCCTTGTGAACACGGTCGATGTGCATTCACCATCGATTGGAGGTTCTGCTTCCTACAAGCTGACACATCCGACTGCAGTCCTGCAAGGTCAAGTTCTGTTCCCGGACCACAGAGCACCTGCTATGTGCATGAACAATCCAGAGGCTCGGCACTGATGATTGAGCAGAGACCTGAGGGGGATATTTATGTGAATGCTTGAGAGAAGAGAAGTCTGTTGTGTTTTTTTTTTTTTTAAAAACTTTTAAACATGGTGGGCACACAGGTATTGGTCTCATTATTATTCATGAAACTCACATCTATTTTGAAAATATTCTTTTCCATCTATTTAATATTATGACAATGATTTTAAGCAGGGCCTTTCAGTCAGGACAAATAGCAAGTGCTAAGGTCCTGAGGTTGAAGTTAGCTCGGTAGATTTAAAGATGACAAGAAAGCCAGTGGTCACACTGGGGTCTTAGGGAGACCTGCTCAGATTCTGGGTGTGCTTTGCAAGTAGAAGCAACAGGATGTGGCTCTGAAGAGGGAGCAGAAGAAAACCGGTAAGGATGATGTTATGGGTTGATTTGTGTAGCACTAAGAAGATATATTGAAATCCTCATCCCCAATTCCTCAGAATGTGACCTTATTGGTGAAAGAACGAACAAGGCTTGTCGTAGGAGAAAATGCCCGTTTACTGAGGAACAGCTCTGCATATTTATAGAGCCGGGGGTGGTTTGACCGTTATGACAGTTTAATGGTTGAAGGGTTTGAGTTGGCATGGGGTGCTTTCTGATTGGTGGGTAAGGATCATGTGAGCCAGCAGGGCTCACCATTGGACAGCTCTTCTTGGGGGACGGGAAGGTTAGTCTTTGGAGCTGGGGAGACTGCCAACAATTTGGAAATGGGTGTCTTGAGAGGTAATTAGTTACGTTGAGATTATACAGATGATTGATGCCCTTATCAAGATAACCATGTGAAGAAGACACACAGACACAGGGAGAGTGGCATGTGAGGCTGGCATCAGAGGCCAGAGGGATATTACTGCAGGCCATGAAGTGCCCACAATTGCCAGAAGCTAGCAAGAGGCACAGATCTGATTGGAACTGATTTTTCCTTGGGAACTTCACAAGGGACCACCCATCCTGCTAACCTGTGGATTTCAGACTTTCTGCCTCTGGAACTCTGAGACTCTTTCTGTTGCTTGAAGCTCCCCAGTTTGTGGTAATTGGTTACAACAGCTCTTGGAAACTAGTACAGACGATTTGAAGATTTGGGCCTGAGCAACTGGAAGGATGTAGTTGTTGTCACTGATAGAAATGAGAAAGACTGGGTAGGGCCCTTCATCAAGATGCTGAACGAGCAATTGTATGCGTGCAGGAACCTGGGTCTACACTTGGGAACAGATGATTTTTGCTGTGTGAATCTGTCCTGTGTATCTATGGATGTTTAGTAACATCCCTGGCCTCTGTCAACTAGATGTCAGTAACACAAGCTACCTTCACCCCAAGTCATTGCAATAGAAAGTCTTCAGCCATTGATAAATGATCCATAGGAAGCATTTTAGTTCATTTGGACTTTTATAGAAAAATACCTTAGGGTGATTAATAAATAATAGAGATTTATTGCTTATAGTTCTGGAAACTGGGAATTCCACAGTTCAAGCACCAAAAGATTCAGGGTCTGGTAAGGACTTGCTCTTTTGGTCAAAGTTGGCACCTTCGTCTAGGGGAAGGGGTGAACAAAATTTCCTGGGCCTCTTTTATAAAAGAGTACTAAACCAAAGATCCTCCTCTAAATATCACCACTTGAGAATTAATTTTAAGTGTGTGAATTTGCAGTGGTTGTGGGGGTAAACATTCAGACCATAACTTCTTGGTTAAGAACCATTGTAATGGAAAAACTACCAGAAGCCTCAACTTACTAAGAGTTGAATTTTTCACATTTCTTTTGTGGATTCCTCAAATTTCTTCCTGTTTCATTGACAGTTCTCATGAGAATCTCCTTTCAGGGTCAGTACCTAGTCTCTGTCCTTTTCTTACCTCTTTCCTCTGGAGTGCATCCTTCAACACCTTTTTCTCTGTTTTAACAAAAGCATCCAAAGAAAACGTACAATATTATTTCAGATGTGTGCATATATGTGCATACAAACATAGATCCTCCCATATTGTATGAGACCATCTTGCAACTTGTGTGTGTTTTTTTTCAAGTTTAAAGGGAAAATATGTTAATTCCTTGAGAACCACTATATATATATATTTATATATATTTAGCTAGATGGATTGAATCTACTCTTGTGATATTGGGCAGGTTATTTAGTATTTTGGTGCCTCAGTTGCTCTATGAGCATAATCAGAGAACCTCCATAAGACCTCCATAAGGAAAAATGGTTTAATATGTGTAGGCACTTAGGAAAGTTTCTGGAACATTCTGACCCAGGACAAGTGGGTGTGGGCATTATTCTCTATCCAGCTGAAGACAAGGTCTGCTTGCTCTGTTGCGTTCTGCAGTATGAGTTTCCTCCCACAGATGGGTATTATTAGATCATTTCCTACTTTGTGGCTACTACAAGCAACTCAGTGTCGAAAATCTCTGTGAATCCCTCCTTGTGCGCACCCACCTGCATTTTTCTCTAGGATGGAATGCCAGGAAGAGAGATCTCTGTATCTTAGGGCCCATGCATTTCTTCTTGCTGCTGTTGTCTTAATAAATACTGCCCAATAGCCTTCCCAAGGGCTACCAGGGACACCCTTATGGGTAGAGTGTGATGAATCAACTTCTCACCTTGGTTGAATCAGCCCTTTTGGATAAGCCCCACCTCCCCCAAGCTCATTAAGCCACATCTATTTTCGGAGCTCAGTTGACATCTCTGGCTGCTCCCCTCCTTCATTATTCCAGCTCTGCCTCCTGAGCCTCTCTTTGCCATTGTTTTCCCTTCCTGATTCTTATTTAATGGAGCCAAGTGCTTTTGGAATCCTGGGTAATAATGGCCGACAATGCCTGCAAAGTGGAATGTGGAATTGGAGGTGCTGAATGGAGCTTTTGTGAGGAGTCTTTGGCGTGATTTCAGCCTGAAATGGAGCACTTTGCTCTCAGCCTAAATAGCCTCAATCGCACCTGGCGTGCTGGGTGGATGCCACACGGTGCAGACAGGCTGAATGGCTCTCAGGAGTGGACAGGTGGCCTCCCCCAGCCACACCACCCCTGGGGGCTCGGGGAGGACTTAAAAACCCCGCTTTTGCGACTGGAAACTGCACTTTCCTGACAACCCAGGGCTGTCAGCTGAGCAGCTTTTTTCTAGTTACCTCTGAGGTGGTAATTCCTCAACATAAAAGGAGAAATTTAGTCATTTACAGCCTAAGTTGACCACCGTAAAATCCACTGCATTTATTTATTATTATTATTGCAATATTTTAGGGGGAGTGCAATATTTGCAGAGCAGAACCTAAAAGATTCTCTAAAAGAAAAAAAAATCCAGCAGCTTCCTGGAGAAGCTGGATTTAAAGCCATCTTCCGTCTCTCCACCCAGTGCGTGCCCCCAAGCTCATCCCTCCTCCTGATTACTCTTCAGTCGGTTTGTCAACGGTGGGCTGGGGTCACTGCTTTGCTTTCTCTGGCTGACCCGCCTCCACCCCCCAGAAAAAGGCTTTGAAATAAATTTCTGGAAGAGTTGAAATGCTAATGATATGGGGGGGGGGCAAAGATGAGCACTAAATGTTTACATTAAAATGGGAATAGGTAATCGATTTTTCCAATAGAGTCTCCTATTCACTTTGAAAACACATGCCGTGAGACTAAAAACAAAACAAAAATATCATCGACTTTAAGTAATATTGGCTGAGGCAGCAACTTCTGGTAAACCACAGCCCCAGCCAAGGTACGGAGATAATTGTTTCCCATAACACGTTAGCACACCATTATCTTTTGTTATAATAAAAAGGCAGAATTTATTTCTTAGCCAGGCATGAGATTGTTATCATCCTAGGCAGTTTTTCTAAATCATGGTGATTCCTGAGTAAAGAGATACCTTCTCTTCAAATGGGAAAAAAATGTTGATTTTTCAAAGTGTATAAGGTTGAAGTTGTGCTACCCTATTCATCTGATCTTTTCTGGATGAACGTAAAAAAGAGGAATTAAACAGTAGTGTTGTGGAGTCTGAGAGATATGGATTGGAATCCAGTTGCTGCCATTTCCAAACTGTGGGGCCGAGGGTCTCTTTGAACCTCAGTTGATATATCTGAAAACTGCTGCCCAGGCTGAAGGAATTCTGGGTGACCAGAAATGTAGAGAAGAAAGCCCACATTAAATAATTAGACAGATAGTAATTTCAAATATTTTCACATTACACATTCAATATGGTATCTGTCATGATATTCACTAATATTATCTAGGGTTCACTCTGTGTCAGACATTAAGACCTTTGTTTGCACTATCTAGTGTAATCCTCCCAATAACTTTATTAAGTCACTGCCATTATTAGGTAGGTGCTGTTATTGTCCCCATTTTAAAGACATTGGTTGGGCTGGGGATGTGGCTCAAGCGGTAGCGCGCTCGCCTGGCATGCGTGCGGCCCTGGTTCGATCCTCAGCACCACATACAAAGATGTTGTGTCCGCCGAAAACTAAAAAAAAAATAAATGTTAAAATTCGCTCTCTCTCTCTCTCTCTCTCTCTCTTTAAAAAAAAAAAACCACTTTAAAGACATTGGTTAATTTAGTTCACAAACATTTATTGAATGTGTTTGCATTGCTCAGTAAAATAGGATCAGTTGGTTTATTCACTAGTTATTGAGTACCTGGTATGTACTAAGAAGTGTGCCAAAGTCTGGAGATATCTTGTAAGCAAACGTAGACACATTGCTTCAAGCAATTAGAGTCTTGGTAGAAAGACAGGCCTTCATCAAATTTGTAGAAAAATGGGTAAATCGTTATGAAATGAACAGAGTGTGAAGGAGAGGATCCAGGGAGTGACTTGGGTGCTGAGATGGTAGAATTAACTGAGGTGCAGAGCATGGGGTAGGGGGATGTTCCAGTCTGAAACTCAGAGTGGGAGAGTGGGAGGTACATGGCAGGTGAGAGAGCCCTTCCCCTTGTAATCCATTTCCCACTGTCCTGATCTTGGCATGTGACAAGAGTCAGGGCACTCTCTCAGCACTTTAATTAAGGAGGACTACCATCCTGTTCTGTTCTGTTCTGTGTTGTAAGAGGCAGAATCACAACCATCAACCATTCTTCTCTAGGGGTCTGGGCATCCCTAGATGTTGCAAGACCCCAAGCCAAAGAGAAGAAGGAGCCACTGTGAATGAAACCTAAAAAACCAATATGGCAGCCCAATTGGCCACTCCTGACTTGGTAAAGCTCAAGGGGACTTCCGGTCTCAACTTTACGGGACACTTGCATGGCATGGTCCATCAGTGAGTGAGCTAGGACTACCTCATTGTTTGACAGATGTCCTGAGATGTGATTACGCCATTCCAGACTTGGGCAGAAGCATCCAGAAACCGTGATTCCTCCCAAGAGAGGTGAGTATGTGCGCACAGGCTAATGAATAAAATCCTGTCAAGTGTTTTAAGCCTCCTAAAACAAAATGGAATACAAGTGCCGAGATTTGGTAATTACGATTGTTATGGATACTCTGCTTCTTAGCAGAGCCAGGAAAATATTCTTGTTAAAATGCTCTGTATTCTGTCAACAAGACCACGCACATAATGGGTGTTGAGATGTTGCCAGCCACAAGGGCCCTTCTAGGCTGCGAGTGTGTGTGTGTGCATAAGGATAAACATTAGACATACAGACAAGAGAGAATTTTATCTGATTTGTAAAAGATCTCAGAAATTGCCATTGGAACTTGGATAATTGAGAAGTCTCCTCTCCTAGAGGAATAAACAAAAAATCATTTTGTATTTCCCAGTGACTATCACAAGAACAATCTGTTATACTTTCTCCCTCCACCCACCTGCTTGCTACCCGGTCATTCAGTTGACTTCCCCAACTTTTCAATCTCCTTGGGCTACTCAAGCAGCTTAGTCAGCAGTACCTTTTTTCCTAGTATTTTTATTGTGGGAAAAAACACAGATAACATACAATTTGTCATCTTTATCTTATTTAAAAATGTTGTAGTACTGGGGATAGAACCCAGGCCTCTCACATGCTGACTGAGTGCTCTGCCTCTTGACCAATTTTAATTGCACAGTTCAGTGGGGTTAATCCCTTTATTTATTTATTTATTTATTGGTGCTACCCTGACCATTTTTTGTCTCCAGAACTCTTTTCATTTTTTCTTTTCAAACCTGAATCTCTGTACCCATCCATTAAACACCAACTCTCTATCCCTTCCTCCTGCAACTACCATGCTTCTTTCCGTTTATGAGTTTAACTATTCTGGGTACTTCAGTCAGTGGAATCAAGCAGTGTTTTTCCTTTTGTGAGTGGCTTGATCCATGGACCATAATGTCCTCAAGATTTGCCCATGTTGAAGTATGAGTCAGAATTTCCTCCCTCTTCAAGGCTGAATAGTATTTTATTGTGTAGCTTGCCCAACTCTTCATGGATGAACACTTGGGTCGTTTCCACATTTTAGCTACTGTGACTAGCACGGCTGTGAATGTGAGCATTCAAAAGCCTTGAGATTCTTCTTTTAATTCTTTTCAGAATATAAGCAGAAGTGGAACTGTACATTGTGGGCGACATGGATTTTAATTTTCGGAGGAAGCACCATGCTGTTTTCCACAGCAGGTGTATCATTTTACAGTCCCACCAGTGGTGCAGGGGGTCCGGATTTCTACACCCAGTTCACTTTTAAACTTCAATCTATCTTTTTTTGGTACCAGGGATTGAACTCAGGGGCCTTCGACCCCTGAGGCCCTCCACAGCCCTATTTTATATTTTATTTAGAGACAGGGCCTCACTCTGTTGCTTAGGGCCTCACTTTTGCTGAGGCTGACTTTGAACTCACGATCCTCCTGCCTCAGCCTCCCGAGCCGCTGGGATGACGGGTGTGTGCCACCCGTGCCTGGACTTCAATCTTATCTTGACTCCAAAGTCCCCCCTTTTGTATCCCGGGCGGGCGTTGGTTGGACTGAAAGGTGGGGCTGGCTTTTCCTGCTCCTTTTCCTTCTGGGCTGAGTGGGGAGGAGAAGTGGGCGTGTCCCGGAGACACTGTGCTTGGCCAGCGGCTCTTGCTGACGGCTGCACTCACAGGGAGCCTCTGGGTGCTCAAGGTCGGCGTCGTCCTTCTGCTGGTCATTTCTTTGGCTGGTCCGGCTCATGGTCCCTGGGCTAGACTAGCTGCTCGAGTCCCCAGGGCCTTGCCGTCCCAGGAGCCTCTTCCCACAGTGTTCTTGCTTTCCATGTCCTGGTCCTCTGGAGCTAAGGAGTCCTGCGTCCATAGGAAGAGTACCAATCACACCCTCCTGCCACGACCTGTGCACGCTCGGGCTCCAGTCTCTTGCAGGAGACGTCCCCCCGACTCTGCTAGAGCCCCACCTGTATCCCTCCAGTTGTCTCACTGGAGTTGTCCTTACCTGTGACATTTCCTGGTGGGCAGCTGGCAACTTCCTACCTCGGGGACTGGCCCTTCCTTCTCCCCCAGCTTCCTAAGAACTTGTCACGCCCCCGTCGCGTCCTTAACCAGCAGGGGTGGGAGTTGACAGGTGAATGTCCCAGGGCCCGCCCTCTGCAGATGATTCTGAGATGTGATCGGGGTCGTCTCTGCCCACCCATCCGTCCATCACGGCACCAGAGTCTTGGTCTTTCAATCACCAATATGGCGAGACATTTCTACTCTGGGGTCACGGATGGAGGTGGGGGAGCAGAAGTTGCTGCCCTCAGGGGGTTTCCGTTCTGGTGTGGGAGACGAGGCTAAGCCATGACTGGATCAATGCGGAATGCAGAGGAGAGGGGATGGAGCCTGCTATGGAGAAAAACCAAGCAGAGGAAAGAAGGAAGGTGTGGGTGGGGTTGGGGGAGTGTCACTGTTGGCAGGGAGGCTGGGGACGTCCTCACGCTGAGCAGGAAGGATGCTGCGACTCCCCAGAGAAAAGGGCCTTCATTCCAGGCAGAGGCGACTGTGAGCACAGAGCCCTGAGGCAGACACCGGTAAACAATGGAAAAATGTTTTCCAAAACAATGCACAGGCGTGACCAGAGGGGGCGTTCACAGGGTCATGGATGCCACAGACGTGAGCTGGGAAATGCTGTTGGACTGACTAATTGGCAGAGAACTTGGAACCTCTCAGATCCAATAGGACAGGCCAGTTGGAAATGGGGGAAGAACATAGTTTTAGTCAAAGGGAACAAACAGCCTGTGCAAAGGCCCTGGGGGGAGGGGGAACACGTTGCCCTTTTAGAACTGAAAAATAGTTCAGTCTCACCCCAAGGAGACAGGAGCAAGGGTGGGGAAAGATGGATGGAGGAGTCGGGCTTCAGGAGCGACCTGAGAGGTCCGCACTACCCAACGAGCAGCCCAGGGTATCAGTGCGAAGTTTTCAGCAGGGCACTGATGTGGTCAGATTTAACAGCTGCATCTCCCCGAGAGAGACCTTCCCCCAGGAGTGTTTGGAGCCGCGTCCGGTGAGGTCATGTCCCCCGGGGCCACCCCAAGCCTGCCTTCTTGTCCATCCCCATTAGCTGTGCTCCTGACCGCATCAGGCATGTCACATCTAAATAGGTCAGGCCAGGCAGAGAGGTGCCTGGGGACTTTATCTACTAATGGTCAGGCCCAGACACAGGCAGGAATAATCGGCAGGGACAGCCTGGTTCCCTGCACTGATCTGGGGGCACTAAGGAGAAAGGCAGCCTGAGGTGCTTCCCAGGGAAATGCAAACAGAACAGGCTTCTCTCTCTTGCTATACATGAGTTTTCTCAAAAAACTTCAGGCTTTGGCCGGTAAGACTGCTAAAATCTAAGGCGCCAGTTGAGTGGTTTTGCCCTGGACAAATCTGCCTGACACCAGGTCGTGATAAATGCTGCAGCATGGGGTTATGTAGAATGCCTGTATGTGTCATTTCTGGAGAGATCCTGAGACAAGCTCCCTGTGGCTTTTGGAGGTGGGGTATGTCTGGATGTGGCAGATTGAGAGCAATGGGCTGCGCATCTGAAAATCTGAGTCCTGGGATTGGTCCTTATTGGCTATGGGGCCTATCCTATCTGGGCTCTTGTTCCTTCACCTTCTAAAGGAATGGTTAAATTTAACAACTGAGATGAAATGCACAGGTTCCTTGATGACTGCAACTTACAATGAACAGAAGAAGAAATAGAAAATCAAAATAGTTTCACACCTGTTTTAAGAAATTGAATTCATCATTTAAAACCTGTATAGCTGGGGTTGTGGCCCAGGGGTAGAGCGCTTGCCTAGAATGTGTGAGGCACTGGGTTCGATCCTCAGTACCGCATAAAAATAAATAAATAAAATAAAGATATTGTGTCCATCTATAACTAAAAAAAAAAAAAAATTTAAAAAACCCACACCTCTATCTCCCCTTCTTGACAACTATCGGCATAGTTCATCAAATATTTAAGGAATAAATAATGCCAATATTACACATACTCTTTCAGAATATAGGAGAACTGTTGCAATTTATATCACTAGGTCAACATAATGCTGGTAAGAAAATCTGGTGAGGACATTAGAAAAAAGGAAAGCAGTAGGCCAATTTCTCTCACTAACAGAGATAGAAAATGCCTGAACAAAATATTATCAAGTAGAATTTATCAATACTCAAAAATGATAAATGAGTGGAGATCAGAACAGCAGGTAATCACCTTCCACTGACCCATAGCAAACCCTTGACAGACATCACTAATCAATTGCTCTGCACTCTCCCATATCAAACACTTGACAGACATCCCTAATCAATTGGAATTTTTCCCCCCAACTAATTCACTCTCAGCCTCACTCACAGGTAGCTACTATCCATCAATTTAAGTTGGCACGTGAAACCCGGTTGACATCATTGAGCTAAGTGGATCCTACCCATTCAAGGCTGAGATACCATCATCCTCTCATCCTATTAAAAATCTGAGGTCATTTTATAAGCATGCATTTCCCTTGGGGTGGGGTGAATTCTTCCAGATTAAAACATGGAAGAGCAAGAATGGGTTGTTTTGAGCAATCTGTACAAAGGAAGGAGTCATAAAATATTCAGTGCCTAAAAGGAGCATCACCTCGTTTGTTCTGGTTTCCTGCTGTATCACCAGCCCCCAAGGACAAAGTCAGACACACAAACCTTCAAGACCAGGGAGTGAATGAAGGACTTCCAAGGGAAGCCGACAAGCGGGCCTGTCTTCACAGTGTTGTTATGGTTACTGCCACTGAGTCAAGGAAAGCCAATCATGAATGATGAGAGAGACTGGGGTCCAGCCCAACGGCTTTCATGGAGATTTAGGCATCTCTAGGTGGATAATTCTTAGCTGAGTAACTTTAGCCTCTCTTCCCTTGGGGTTGTGGGCACCTATATCCATTCATTATTTTTATATTTGTACCTGACTGTCTCAATCATTTCTTAAGCTCATATTGTGTTTTGGATTCTGTCTTTTTCCTGTTCTCCTTCCCCCAACCTAGTCTCTCTGCCATGTTCTCTATCTCGGTGAGACCCCCAAGCACCCATGAAATGCAGGCCACAGCCTGTGTGCCTCTCTCCCCACCTCCTCACTAGTTCTCAGACATTTTCCTTGTCTGTCTTCCTCACCACCACCCTGCTGAACTTCCCCCTCATTCCTCGCTTGGAAGATGGCAAGCCTGCGGGTGAGTCTGTGGGCACAGCCTTCCACACCCCTCTTCCATCCTTCCACCCCTTGGAGCCTGAGTGATCTGCCCCAAATGCAAAGTAGGTGATTGGCACTCTGCTGAAAGCCCACTGTGACACCTCACTGTTCATAAGAGAAAGCTCACACTCTCGCAGCTGCTCTGCAAATGCTGCCTGCCATTGCATGCCACTCACCCCTGACTTTCTGTGTGTTCTGCCCACTGTCTGTTCAGATTCTCCTCCATGGTGTGCTCCTCTCCACTCTCTTTAGTGCCCTCATCCCCCTCCTATTGATAGGGTTAATCCCTTCACAATTGTGGTTACTTTTTTAGACATCCCTAATCTTCCCCCTCCACCCCTTTCCCAACAGGGTGCTGAGGACTCTCAAAGAATTTGTTTCGTTCATTTGTTGTGTGATTGACATCTGTTTGCCCAAGTAGACTGTAAATTCCACTCAAGCACAGATTTTGTTTATTTTAGCTCCGATTATATCTTCAGGGCCCAGCATAGAGTCTGACACTTGATAGACATTCAATAAGTCATTGATAAGTGAGTGAATGAATGAATGAATGAATGAATGAATAGAGGTGCCCAGGGGCCTCTTGGAGTAGATTATGATTTTTAAATCTCAGCACTGTGTGTTTGGGGTGGAATAATTCTCTGTTGTGGGGGACTGTCCTGCACATTGTAGGAAGTTTTAATGCATTCATGGGCTCTACCTCCTGTATGCCAGGAGTGTCTTGCCTGTTGTGACATGCCTGCAAACATTGCCAAGTGCTCGCGGAGGAGAGGGAACTGGGAACCATTGTGGTAGTGTGCCAAGTATTTGCTTGATGATTTGGGCTAACGGGATTCTCTGTGTCCTATGCATTGTGAGATGCTTAGCACGTCTCTGATCTCTACCTACCAGATGTCAGGGTCCTTCTCTAGTCAATAGACCTGGTGTCCCTCCCTATGTGCTAAGGATACTTCCTGTACCACTGATGTCATACTTGGCTACATGTCTTGCTTTGGCCCATGGAATTCCTGCAGATGTGAATATCATACCTGAGCAGAAACCACAGGAGCCAGGGTGATCCTAATCCTTTTCTTTTCCTTCTGTCTCATGCCTGAGACTGTCTGCCCTTCTTCAGTTCTGGAATAACAGACTTGTTTGTGACCTCAACATAACTTAGTGGAAGAGGATGGTTTAAACCTGAAGTAGGGCTGGGCCAACGCAGAGTCACTATGGGTTGGTCATTGACCCCGTTGTGTTCTCTGTTTGGGGACGTGACTAGAGGGAGAACAAGGAGACAGATTACTAGGGATCAAACTTCCAGGGTATTCATGCAGGTTCTTCATGGGGCTTCAGGGATTTTGGACTCAGCATGATTACTGACATAATTCTACCTTAATTCTCACTTCTTTAAGTGGAGGTGATAAAGGAAATATAAATGAATCAAAGTAAATAACTTCATGAAAGGCCAATACATTTTCCAGAAATAGATAAGTGGAGGAAGACTCAAAGTGCAAATGGAGAGAGTTAACACCATGTTAAGAGTAGAGGTTGTCGCTGGGCACAGTGGTGCATGCCTATAATCTCAGTGACTCAGGAGGCTGAGGCAGGAAGATTGCAGTCATCAACTTAGGAGAGCCTACCTTGAAATTAAAATAAATAAATACATAAAAAGGACTAGGGATAAAGCTTAGCTGCAGAGCACCCTTGTGTTTGATGCCCAGTATTGCAGGGGCAGGGGAACGCATACTATGGTCCGTGGGTTAAATCCGCCCTCTGCCTGTTTGTGTAAATAAAGTTTTATTGGAACACAGTCATGTTCCTTCATTTACTTATTGTCCTTGGCTGCCTTTTGCATTACAAGGACATAGGAGAGTAGTTGCAACAGAGACTACTGGCTTTGCAAAGCCTAAAATATTTACTAGTTGGCCTTAAGAAAAAAAAAAGTTTGCTTATTTGTGTCAAGACCATGAGTTTGAGTCCCAGCTCCAACATCCGCTAGCTGATGACATTGAGAAAGTCATGTTCCCTCTCTGGGCTTCATCTCATCAATCAAATGGAGGGAGTAACAGGACCCACCTCACCTAATTGTTTCATATGATTGATTTGCCTATTGCATGACATGTAGAGTATATTTAATAAATGATAGCTATTTTTTGGTGTTCAATTGATTATTCATTGATTTATTCATTCAACAAATACATACGAGCTACTTACCACATACCAGATGGTCATAGAGACAATGTGTATCCCAGCAAGGATCAATATTAAATCCTTACCCTTGAGGAATGTACTTATGAGTGAGGGAAACAGATAATAAAAAATGAGCTGGGCGTCATAGCGCACACCTGTCATCCCAGCAGCTCCGGAGGCTGAGGCAGGAGGATAGCAAGTTCAAAGCCAGCCTCAGCAACATCAAGGCAATAAGCAACTCAGTGGGACCCTGTCTCTAAATAAAATACAAAGTAGAGCTGGGGATGTGGCTCAGAGGCCAAGTGCCCCTGAGTTCAATTCCTGGTAGCCAAAAAAAAATAAAAAATAAAAAATAAAAAATAGATAGCTATTATTAGTAGTACTATAAACAGCAAAACCCACTACTACTACTAAAATGAAACCGCCGCGTAGGCCTTGGGCAGAAGCAGGCACTTCTTTGGGGCCTGGCAGCAGGTTTCCTTCCCTCCTCACGACGCCCTGGCAGCCCATAAGGAAACGTGTTTATCTTGGACGCCACTGGCCGAGACGGGAAGCACGGGGCTGAGCCGGTGGAGAGACCCCATTTCTCAAGCCCAGCTTTCTCCACCGAATTATTCAAAAGGAAACCTTATCAAGCAGCCTTCCAGCTCCGTGTCATCCATCTTCCAAAGGTAATTCAATAGCCCTTGGTGCTTGATGATTTATGGGGCGGTGGCCGTGGGGAGGTTGCTCTTTGTATTACAGCCTGTATTTTATCAATGACCAGCAACCTGCTGGCTGGGGCCAGAAGCAACAGGCTCTTTGTTGAATCCTGTTAACCCCGGGCTTGGCTGCAGCCAGGTCCAGGCCAGCAGAGGGCCGCTGGCCACTTGGGCAGGGAAAAGACTTTGATCCTTCCAAGTTGGGATCTCTGGCTGTTAAAAGTAAAGCTACTCTGTCTTGGTGGCTGCGGAGTTCTATCTTCTCTAGAAAGGTGATTGTAAGCCTCTGACCCTAACTTGATGGATGCCACAGGCTTGTGAGGGGAGAGAGGGTTGTTGTGCTTTGTCAGTGGAGAGCCAAAGCTTAGAGGCGGTTACTTATCTCATGCCGAGACTGAGGAAGCCGAGGCCCGGAGCTGGGGAACAGGCTGGGGACAGACTCTCTTCGCAGCCCTCAGAAGGAACAGCCCTGCACACACCTTGACCCTGGATTTCCAATCTACAGAATTGTGAGGCAATAGATTTCTATATTTGAAGCCCCTCCCGCCACCAACCTGTGATACCCAGTTGCCCCTGATCCTTGGTTTTACTTTCTGTGGGTTGAGTTACCCATGCCAACCATGGTCCCAGCAATCCAGGGTTCATAAACTTTAAATAACTTATGACAGTATATTGTTTTAATTGTTCTATTTTATTATTTTTGTTAATCTCTTACTGTGCCACACTTATAAATTAAACTTTATCACAGGTAAGGGTTATGTATAGGGGAAAAAAATCTGGACTGGGGTTGTGGCTTGCCTAGCATGTATGGGGCCCTGGGTTCGATTCTCAACACTACATAAAAATAAAATAAAGGTCTTGTGTCTACATACAACACACACACACACACACACACACACACACAAAACCCTACACAGGGGTTGGCACTATGGTTTCGAGCATCCTTGGGGCTTGGGGGGCATTCCCCGTGGTAATGGGGGTGGGAGGCTGCTGGGCATTGCTATGGAAACTCTGGGAAACCAACACAGCCTCCATCAGCCTTGAGGTCAGCTCTGGAACCATCCATCTTGCAGAACTACCAGGGACGCCGTCAGCGTGTCCTTGCAGGTCACAGAAGGGTGGGTGGATGTGGAACCCGGGTTGCTGGAAGACCAGCCCACGCCTCTTTGGGGGAGGCCTTTGGTGACCTCCCCCGCCCCCTCTGCACAGGCCCTGCTGGCCCTCCTGCCCTCCCCTATGTCCTTTGGTCCCCAGGACCACCTTCTGTCAGGCACTTGCAGTACCACTTTGGCTGATGATCTGTGTGTCCCCAAGGCCATGAGCTTCGCGAGGCCAGGCTCTCTCACCATCTCCAGTGCCAAGTGGGGTTTCAGGCGCACAGTAGGTGGTTAGCGAACCGTCTTTGCACTGAATGAACAAATGCTCCTACAAGCAGAGAAGGGGCTGCTCCAAGGCAGGCTGTTGGCCTTCAGTGCTGGTCCTTTTATCTCCATTTTACTCATCAGAAAACTGGAGACCAAAGAGACAAAAGGACTTGCCCAATGTCACCCAGATGAAAAGTGACAGAGCTGGGGTTCAAACCCAATTTCAACCACTGAGGCTACTTTCCACCATCGCATATTAAGAATTTCAATATCCCAGGAACTGGGCTAGCCGCCCCGGCCCATCCCCGGCCATCTGTATGGATGTTAGCCACGTTGTCATTTCATGGAGCACTCAGTGTGGGGAGAGCTGGGGACCCAACGGAGCATTCCACCTGAATCCAACCCCACGGTGCAGGCAGACGGCTGGGATTGGACCACCGTCCCTCCGCTAAGGGTAGACGGACAGATTGTTGATCTATCTAGTGGTTTGTTTAGTTGGTGGCTTCTGCCATTATTAGGGGAGAGTTTATAGGGACTTTTATGATTCTAAGGGCCACATCAATTAGTCTTGGAAACAAGAGTGTAAATACACATGTTGTTTGTCCTTTCGCCAAGCTAAATAAGCACCTATCCTTGTCGCCAAAGCTTTAAGAATTTATGGAGCAAATATTTGAGTGGGTATTATGGGTTTGGCCCTGTTCTCACAGCTGTGAGGGATATGAAAGGGTAACCATACACTTCCTGTCCCCAGGGACCTGGCAGCGTAGTTGAGAAAAGGAGAAACACACACGGAATGTTAATTAGCAAAACAAGGCCATCTAGGGGAAAGGGTGAAAAGAAAATGGGAATTCAGAGGAGGGGGTGTTAACTGGCAATAGTAAGGAAGGAATTGAGTGTCGTTTTATTGAGCATCTATTGTGTTCCAGGCACGGTACTGAGTGCTCTGTGCTTGTTCTACTTCACAGATGAGGAAACTGAAGCTGAAGGACTTGCATGCAGTCCCACAGCAAGTAAAGGATGAAGGGAGGAGTGGATCCCGAGTTAGCTCACACAGCTAGGAGCTCTTAATGACTTTGGAGAGTGGGTTGTCCTCGGGGTGGTCACAGGCAGCAGGGCTTTTGTTGGAGGGATGGGGAGACTTGTGTAAATGTTCTTGAGGTTGATGACATTCACACTGGGTTTTGAAGTATGGATAGGAGTTCAACAGTTGGAGAAAGAGAGAAGACACTCCCGGCGGGTTCTGTTTACAAAGCACGTTATTTTCTCCCCCTCTTCCTTTATCTGTGTCCACCACATACTCTCTCCAGTGTCATCCTGTCATAATTTTAGGGAGGAGTTTGGATATTACCCTCCTACTTTGCTGGTACCGTGCCCAGCAAATCTCCCAGTTCTTGGGGAGAGAGAAGCCTCTGGAATTCTAGAGCAGACCCATCGCTCATCAATCATTTGAAGCATAGGGAAGGGAAGGTTAGCAGACCCTCCTCCCCCAGCCCACACACCCGTTAAGCATGCTGGGAACACGCTGTCAAGGGAGACCCCTTCGGAGGACTAGAGTGCTTATTGCCAATTTTATAAAGGCATTCTGAAAGAAAACGAGAGCAGATGGAAATAAATTGAATTTTCTGCCCTAGGAGATCTTCAGTCCTGAAACTCCTGTAATTGACCACTGGTTTTTAAGAAGAAGTGGGTGGTATGAGAACTGGGGAGGGGGTAAGAGGAAGAGGCGCTCGGAGGAGCTTTTGCAACGAGGGAAGTGTCATCATTCTGCAGAACGGGGAGTTGCAACCTTAGGGTGCCCGGATCGCTTCCCAGGGGCCAGAGGGAAGTGGCCACACATCCAACCCTGCAGAGCCCCAGGGAGTTCGTCTGGGAAATGTGGGTAATGGCACTGAGCCTGCCAGCTCATAGAAGGCGAGGTCTACACAGAATGACTGGCGTTTGGCGGGAGCTCAGCATTGTTAGCCAGCATTAATTATAGCATCAGGATACGGAGGAGAGTGCAAGTTAATATTTTAGGTTGGTTTCCATCAAATTAGAATAGGAGGTTGGGATTCTCACGAATGGAATATATTGAGGTAGCCTGCAGAAGCAAGGAGAGGTAGGGGAAGGCGGGAAGTGGGGACATGGTGTCCATTGGGAATGAGGCTTGATCCCCCTGGGGGCTCTGGAGAATGAGCCGTGCCTCAGAATCAATCCTGTCTTAAAGCAGGCGGCTGAACCCTTATAAACTCAAGGTCACTGTATGCAGGGTGACTTGAGTGTGGAGAGGAGCGCCCTCAGTGGACTTTCTGGGTGCCATGGGTCCTATTCAGCTGACAGCGATTGTCCCCTAGGCAGATGTGAATCTAGCAGCCAAGGACCACCACTTCTGGGGGATGGATGCATCAGGCTGGAGGAGTGGATCAGGGTTGCTGCACCAATGAGTCCATTTCAGTAATCTGAATGGAAAGATGCTGGGTGGGACCTCTTGTAAGTCTGTTTTCAGGGACCATGAAGATGAACTTCTTAACCCCACAATTCTACTCTACTGTTGTCTAGGAGACCAACCAACGAAGTCCTCATAAGGCTCTTGACATCTTCTAGAATCTCAGACTCCTACCGGAATCCCTTTCATCATATTTCTGTTCAAAGACAGAACATTTATTTGCCGGCAAGTCTTGAGATCCCTCAGCTGATGGCTCAGGGACAGAAATGACTCTGGTCTCTCTTTGCATCCCCCCATGGTGCCCAGCATCGTGCCCTGTCACATAGTGAGCAGTCAGCAAGTGTTAGTTGATAGACCTATTCTCCCCCACCCTACTTCCCCAGGGGTCCCGAGTTCTGGCTGGATTTCTGGGTGACCCTGCTGTTATTCATGCACACATTTTTTTTGGTGTGGCCATTAAGGTCCTCCTCCCTGTCTCAATCTGGCCTCCAGGATGGTTTCCAATGACCTGCGGGCCTACCTTTGCAACTTTTTGGCTATTGTTGAGCATTTTCCAACACTTTCTCATGCCGTCTTATCATGGTCTATCTATTTGTCCAGGTCAGAAAATCCTGGGAATGTTCTGATTCCTCTCTTTTCCTGAACTTTAAGCATAAAATCCATCAGCAAATCTAGTTTATCATACTTTCAATTATTCTCCAGTCTGGCTATTTCTCCACTAATTTTTTTTTCTTTTTTTTTTTTTTTTCCATCATCCCAGTCTGCCTCTTCCCATTTACAATTACCTCCTCCTCACTGGTCTCCCTGCTCCAAATCTTGTTCCACAAAGCAAGTTGTGTCTAGCACCGTGCCTGGCACACAGTGGGCTTTCGATGAATACCTGTTTACTGAGTGGAAGGGGAATGAACACATGGATTCCCTTGGTAGTGGTCAATGTTGTAGCATACTTTTTCTTGAGACATAATCTGTTGACTAAGCGCATCTGTGAATTCAGTATTTCTGAAAAGGATCCATCTACAGATATTGGACTGGTGGTGCTATGGAAGATGGCGCATGGGCAGATAGCTTGCAATACCCCTGCCACCCTCCAGGGGGCGGTGGCTCACAGATTGGAATCCACTGCTCTGGGTAAACTAGGTCTTTTTTTCTTTGTTATCTGTGAGCCTGACTCCTTCTGGGCTTTTCCCACTTCTGTGCCTTTGTTCTCCCTGGGTCCCAGCTTGGAATGCCCTTTGGAAGTCACCCCAATCTCTTCATATAAAAGCCCATCCATCTTTAAAATCTCAACCCAAATGCTAACCCTGAACGCCTTTTCTGATCTCGCCAAGCGGGAAGACTTCTCACCCTCCTGGCTGAGCTCCCACAGAGCTTTATCTGATCTGCGCTTATTTATAGCCGTGGTTGCCTGATTTCATGGGCCAGTAACATTAACCAAGATAATAAATAAAAATAAAATAGACACCCGACACAGACTTGGCAACTTTTGATTGTGCCAAAAAAGTCTTTGAAAGAAAAAGGCTTTGTTGCCACCATTATTTCATACAGGAAACTCGTTTAAAGCCACAAAGGAGATAAAGGCTAGGCAGCTCATTATTTTCAAAATAAAGAACCATTTGAACAATCCAATAAGTAACAGTTCTATGAAAAGAAGTCTTAGAAGGGTGGTTCTTATTTTTATCTCTGAGTCCTCCTAAAGAACTCATCACAGATGAACCCTGGTTCCAAGAGGGGTATTTGGAAACATTGTCTTCTAATTCTTTCTATCCCTGTTCCATTGTTACTTCTAACTTGAACCTCTCATGGGTCTGGACTAGCGCCATCTCCCAAACAAAGCCCAGTTCATATGAACAACATAAAGTTGTTTGATTGGCGCCATGAGAGGCAGACTTTGCTCTTTCTTTGAAATCATTTTGGTTCTCAGTCCTCTGGTCTCTGTGCCATTGATGGTTAAAGAAAATCTTTAGTAGCATTTCCCTTTCCTGGAAAGTAAGGAATTGTAGGGCCCCTTGGATTTTCCCCTGCTAATACAGCACTAAAGGAAGCTAGGCTTCCAAGAGGACATCTTCTTTCCAAAATAGGGAGAAGAGGCTACAGTGTTCTTGATTTGCAACATCATAGTAGGTGCTCAATAAATAGGTAACAAATCTCTGTGAGTCTGCTTCACACTCTGCAATGTTAGCTCTTTCTTTTAATCCGGAGAGATTTCTTGGTTGAACGTGAGCCTTGCTTTGCTTGGTCTTCTGTTTCAGGGGACAGCTCTTCCTTTCAGCAATGGCAAGACACTGTGGAGACCAAAGCCAGCTCCATTCTGGGTCCCTTTCAGCCATGGAGAACAGGGAGGCCCTGGGACTTGTCCTGAACTGGTCTTTCTAGAACCCTTGGGAGACCTAGACCAAAACCAAGCTGCATCTTCCTGAGTCAAAGTGCTAACCATAGACCTCCAGGAATTTGGGAGACAGAACTGTCCCATGGAGGCCGACTGCCTGGTATGCAGACCGCCTGTCTGTGGAATAATGAATTCTTCTTTGATCATCTGCTGTGTAAATCACCGAAGGTGGAGAGTTAATCATGCATAGGAAATGAATCCTTTCACCAAGTTAATGAACACAGAGCTCAGAGCAGCATCTGTTTATTCCCCTCTACTTTCAAATCTCTGCCGGTTTGAACAATTAATTGTACCCAATAATTTTTCTTTGTTTTCAGGCATTTGAGGGGGAAAAAAAACCCTGTTCTCCCCAAACGCATAGACCCACTAAGCAGAAGTAGCTTCTTTACCCACTTAAAAAAAGGTTCTAAGAACCAAAGTACATATGTATGTATGTAGCGGGGAAGAAAATTCAGGAAGAAAATTGAGTTTTCTTTTTTTATGAACTCTTGCATACCATATGACGCAGGGTGCCAAGTGCTTGGCCTGTGAGATCTTGTCATTCTAATGTAATTACAGAGTATTATCATTCCCATTGTATAGAAGAGAACTGAGGCTCAGAGAGGTTAAATCCCTTGCCCAAGCCATTGATGTGGGAAGCATCAGGGGAGGGACGGGACCTCAGCTTGTTCTGACTCCAAGGCTCTGAGCTTTTGCTGGAAAACTCGCTCCCCTTCAAGTCCTATGCTAAGGTCCTTTGCCTCATCCCTATTGGGTAGCCCCAGATAGAGGCTCAGAGGCTAAGCTGCCCAGCTATCTATCTCAGCTGGACACTTAGCAGCATGAGGCAAGCTGCTTCACTATGCCGAGCTTCAATTTCCTCATTGTTCAGCTGAGAACAATCATGGTGTCTTTGCATATGTTGTTATGAGGATTAAATGAGATGATATATAGAGAGAAGGCACAGAGTCCTCCATTAGTGATATTGTTACTGTGCTTCACGTAGCACTTGCTATCTGTTGTTATCTTATATGCAATATGTGTTGCTTAGTCTTGCAAATCCTCCAGAAAATAGATACAAATTGATCAATAATCAACTAGTTATTTAATAAGTGTTTATTGAGCATCTACTATGTGCAAACAAGTCCTAGGGTTAGAACTCAATTGGGACGATAGACAGTACGTACAATTTTGTAATGAAATGATGAAGACAGTACAGGGAACATGCGAGGGGCGGGGAGCCTGACCTATTCTTGGGGAAAGGAGGTATCTGAGATCTCTTTTTGGAAAGAAAGTGATGACATTCAGCTGAGCCAGCAGAGTTGAAGGTCTAATGAAGGTCTCAAGACAAGACTAGGGAAAGAAGGACAGAAGACCATTCTGAGCAGAGAATGAGATCATGTGATTCTTATTTAACCACAACCTTTCCTATGTGAAACCAAAGGGCTGATCAAAGGTGGGTTACATGAGGGTCTGTGGCAGACGGGAGAAGTCTGAGGCATTTAGGTATCCTGTCCAGATCACTAGGAATATTTCCATTCAAATGACTAAAAAGAGCTTATTAAATTTTACTCCATGGATATGGACATTCCAGGAACTTATCAAACGTGAAAAGGAACTTAGTTCTCATCTGGGGATCAGAGGTTGCTAAGAGTTATTTTCGGCAGGTAACGTCTGAGATGTCTCCCCCCAACTCTCCATTGAGAAGAGACCCTGCTAGCAGCAAAGAGTTGTGAGATGGACGAGTGATGTCTGTTTCAGGCTTGGAACTCGAGATGGGTGGCAGGCAGGTGAGTCGGGAGTCACAGAGCTGTTCAGAGTTGGCATCCGAGTTTCTGGAGAGAAATCTGCCCTTGTCTTTGAAGTTTAATATGGGCTGTTTTCAGTGTTAAGACCTGGGGCCTGAAGAACATAAGTGATAAGAAAAGAGGAAAACAGCGAAGTAAACACTTGGTAGGAATGCAAGGTTGTGGCCAAACAGGAAATGAGGTTGGAGGAGAGGACAGGCGGGGCCACATGACCAGTGGCTGAAGGGAAGGGGAGAGAGCATGGGAAAATCCTGGTGGAGAGTGGCCCAACATTTCCAAGATCAGGACACCTTATTTCCAAGTTTGGGTAGTTTGCTTTACTGCAGTGCAACTTCTTTTTAAGAGAGAGAGAGAATTTCAATATTTATTTTTTAGTTTTCAGCGGACACAACATCTCTGTATGTGGTGCTGAGGATCGAACCCGGGCTGCACGCATGCCAGGAGAGCGCACTACCGCTTGAGCCACATCCCCAGCCCCAACGGTGCAACTTCTTAACCTGAACTGACAATAAAATTGTTTTCCACACATGGAGACTTGTGTTGGTGGCATTTGGGGGAGTGGAAGGACAGGAGAGGACATTCCTGTAGGAGAGGATATGATATGGGAGAAGAAGAAGTGCATGGGGTGCTGAGCTGGTGACCCATCAATGGGACCAAGTTGACACCACAGAGACCCTGGAGGTGGCTCCAGACAGCCCCGTAGTGATCTCACGTTGCGTCCCTGAGCATCCCTGGACCACTTGGGAATGAACCTGGGTCTTCTGCTACAAGCAACATGGAGGTCTGGGCTGATTTCTTTGGAATTTCCAAGAACAGGAAAGTACAAGGTGTACGGGAAATGGATGCCTCTCGGCTCCTCTGTTCTAACTTCTCCTAATTTTACAGATTGGGAAACTGAGGCCATTGCGGGGGGAGGAACCTAATGAAGGTCTCATTCGGTGGCTGCCCAATGAGCCCTCCTTCCTGAGCCCGTGGAAGGAGACATTAGGCAGCCTAATGAGCCAGCGCGGGCCCGCCGTGGTTCTTGGTTTGCAACACTCAGCTCGATTCCAGCAAAATATCAGAGACTCTCAGATGCACTTTTGTCTTTAAAGGGAAAATTGTCAGAACTTGAAGGATGGTTGTTTTGTCATAGGCGTGGGTGTATTTCTTGGGGGCGTTTGGGCAGGTGATGGGGTGTCCCTGGGAATCTAGGTGTGAGCTGGAGAAAAGGAAGGGGGTGTGCCTAGGTTTGGCTCCTGATTCCCGCTCCTGACGTCTCCCTCCTCCCTGGAGGGGTCATTTCCGGACACTGTCCTGAGACGGTAGGTCTCGCCCATAGGCAGTGAGTGATCACCCAAGTCACGGTGTCTGGGAGCCCCAGGAGCTGCCCGATGACATGCTGGCTGTTCCGTTTGCCTCCCTACAGGGCTTGACATTTCCTCCATGAGTCACTCCTTAGCAATGAAGCCTAATGTGCAGATGTCTTTGCAAACTCTATACCATCCCCCAATGTCCCAGGAAGGAGTCACTGGTGATGAGGACCTCGTGTTGACATTGCCGATTGAGCCCTGTCACACTTCCACATCAAGAGCAGATGCGCTCCCATTTGTCAAAGGAATAAGCTTGAGTCTCTGTCTGGGAAGATTGGGGATGTGCTTGGGGACAACCTAAGAAGTGGAGGTGAGATGCCACATCTTGGCATAATGACCCTGAGAGTATTAGGTGGCTAGGTGTCGTACCCCCAAGAAGGCACTGAGTGATCTTGTTTGTTTGTTTGTTTTTCAATTTGATTTTAATTGTGTGAGTGCTAGACTTTCACTCTAGAAAAGTTAGAAAGTGTTCATTTGTTGGAAAGCCCGAGGCCCAGATGTTGAAGGGTACACTGGTGGATAACACAGACTCCTTGTCCAGAGGAAGATGTCACTGGGAAGGGCAGGGTGGACAGTTCACCCATGTGCTCAACAACCAGACTGAATATCTACTCCCTCCCAGGCATCATCCAAGGCAGGAGGAGGTGCAGGTGGGACCAGCATAGAAAGTTCGCAGGAAGCTCACATAGGTTGGATGGAGATGGATGATAAATAAATGTGTGTGTTAATCAACATAATGAGGCAGTAATAGGTGACATGAAGGTCAATAAGACAGGGTCACTAGGGAGGCTGAAAATGGCAAGATGCCATATGAAATATTTGGGAGGAAGGTGACCTCTAAGCAAGGCCCTGAAGTGGAAAGTGAGCCATGTGACTATCAGGGTGAAGAATGAATCAAGGTCAAGTTCAAAGACAGGGGGGTAGGATGGTGGTTGATATGCTCCAAGAGTTGTTTGGAGCATAGAAAAAGTTAGGAAATGTGGCTGAAGAGGTTCACCTGGGACCAGAAGTGTAGGATCTTGAAGGTCACTGTGAGATGTCTAGAGGATGGGCGGAGGGTGAGCTTTGAGCAGGACGCAAGCAGATGGGTGAAATGGGTAATGTCCTTTTTCCAAGATTCCCTTTGGCCTCTCCGTGGAGACCAATATGGTGGGAGGCAACAGGAAGAATCCTAGGGTACTAGAATTTTCCAGGAAAGAGATGATGGTGGCCTGGGAGAGAGTGATATCAGAAGGGCAGGTGATCAGGGGTCAGATTTGGGATATATCGTGAATGTCCAGCTTTCAGGACCTGCAGACAAACTGGTTCTGGGAGTGACAGAAGGGATGTGGTCAAGGATGGCCGAGTAACTGGGTGGATGGAGGCCTCACAACTGAGATGGGGGACCCACAGGAGAAGAGGAGGGGAGAGTAGGAGGTTTGGGCATAGATAAATTCAAGAGTCCCAAGTGGAGATCCTAATCATGTTGTGAGATGTGCGAGCCAGAGGTCAGGGGACAAGGTGAGACGGAGACAGGTTTCAGAATCTTCAGTTCACAGATGCTCTTGAGAGCTCTCTTTGTCTACAAACAACCCAAGGAGGAAAGACCTATTTTGGTTCATGGTTTCATGGTCACATGGCTCCGTTGTTTCTGGGTTGGTATTGAGGAGGGACAGGATGGTGGGGTGTGTGGGGCAGAGCAGAGCTGCTCACCTCATTGCAACCAGGAGGAGGGGGGGGAGAAAGAAAGAGAGAGAGGGGGAGAGAGAGAAGGAGGAAGAGGAGGAACAGCAGGAGAAGGAGAAGGAGAAGGAGGAGGAGGAGGAGGGGGAGGGGGAGGGGGAGGGGGCCCGGGTTATGTTCAAGTTGCAAAATGACCCAGGAGGCCTGGCCTCTGCCCATAGACCATGGCTTTAGGTTAATGCCTCACACCTAGGGGGCCTGCCACCCCTCTCCTTCCCCACTGGGCTGCAGATGGGTCTCTCCAGCGTCCCAAGCCCTCCTGCTCTGTCCCCAGCTGGTGACGGTGTTGGAGCACAGTATAAGCCTCTCATCTGGCCTTGCCCACCTGCTGAGGTGACACCTGTCATCTCGCATCTATGACATCAAAAGAATGTTTCCAAGGACTCGGTGTGAGGCTGGGTAAATACCAAGCGGGGGGGGGGGGGGGGCGGGGGGGGGCCCTCGATGGATTCTTCCCTCCTTCCCCACATTCCCTCTTCCGCCCACATCCACCCATCCACTGTCCATTCCTCAATTCATTGAGTGAGTCGCTCTTGTTCTCTGGCAGGTTCTGGGCTGGGTGCTAAGGACATCAAGAAATTAAGATACAGCCACATTTTAAAGGAAGTAGGAAGGACAAGAATTACTCGGATCTGCTCCAGACAGGTAGTGATGGCTTGTTCAGTCATTCCCCACAGCAAGTCGTTCCATGGCATTGTAATTCCAGGTAATTTTTTGAGGACATTTTCCAGAATATTCATTCCTAAACCCACTTCAGAGTTAAAAATCTTCCAGGAAGTGGGTTTTTGTTTGGCGGGGGTGGATAACTGGGGATTGAACTCAGGGGCACTCAACCACTGAGCCACATCCCCAGCCCTATTTTGTATTTTATTTAGAGACAGGGTCTCACTGAGTTGCTTATGGCCTCGATAAGTTGCTGAGGCTGGATTTGAACCTGCGATCCTCCTGCCTCAGCCTCCTGAGCTGCTGGGATTATAGGCACGTGCCACCACGCTCGGCTGAGGAGTGTGTTTTGAAAAGGTTTCTAGGAGACCCTGATGCTCAGCTGACTGAGGTTAGAGTGGGTGCTGAACCCCAGTGGCTGCAGATGGAAAATGGGTGTGATTTTTTATAATCTCACCTTACAACCCCGTTAAGCCATCTCTAGATGGTTCTAGAGAAAACAGCCCAGGCTGCTTCCTGGTGGGTTTTTCGGACACATTGGCAAAGGCTGGGTGTCCTTGAGACTCCCATGACCTGCCACCTCAGAAATACCTAGCTTCCAGTATGGGATCCTGGTCCCTCCCCAGGCATCCTGAAGTGGCATCTCCCAGGTGGCTCACTTTCTCATTGTAGTTGCCTGGGAGAAAGGGCACGCGGCCGGCCCAGCCTGTCACCCAGGCGGTCACACCTGGGAGCAGGCTGTCTCTATTAGGGAGCACTAATGAAACGTAAAAATGATTTCCTCGGTTGTAATTGCATGATGCTTCTCGGAGGTGCAACTTGGGGCTGCTGTGTTTGTGGATGATTTAGGTGTCTGTTACTCGCACAGTGAGTCACTCAGGGACATCAGGTGCAACGGGGAGACTGTGGGGTGTGGAGTCCTTCTGTCCCTCTGGCAGAAATGGTCCTCTGTGATTTGGGGGACCGCACCCACCCATTCCCCTGGGGGCAGATGGCTTCTCTGCAAACACTGCAGTGCGACAGGGCTTGGAGCTGTGCCAGGTGTCTCCCCAGCATCAAAGTTGGACTCAGGGGAGTCCTTGTATCTTATGTGTTGAGCTTGAATATGCACAAGAATCATCCAAGGAATCTTGTAAAAACGCTGATTTGGATCAGCCAGTGTGGTGGGGCCTGAGATTGTGCCTTTAACCAGCTCCTAGTTGAGAAAGTCTTTCTTAGAGTCTAGCTTGAAACCTGCCTGCTGCAATTGCATTGTGTCGGCTCTTGTTTCTCCTGCTCGTGAGAATTCAGATCCTGCTGTTGCTCGGGTTGGCCGGGAGACAGCCAGCCACCCTTTCGATCTACTTCCATCCCCCTTCATTTCCAAAGTTTGCTGAAATAAAATGCAGCAAGAGTTTGAGGAACAAGGGACCGTGCACCTGGGAGAGCTGGGACACCAGATGGCAAGACACCGGAAGCCATCTCAGAGAGAATTAGGCAAAAGCAATAGTTATTTGATTTTTCATACAGTGGAAACATTGGTAATTCCAGCTGGGTTCACAGCATCCAGTGACATCCTCTGTGTCCCTGGCTCCCCACACCTCAGCTCCTAGTTGTTCACGGTCCCCTCCTTCTCCGGCAGGCTTTCTCCTTGTGATGAGACCACCAACATCCCTGAGCTTACCTCCATTCTTTCAGCAAACCCAGAGGGTGGGAATGGAGGCACTCTCTCTGACTGACATTTCTGCAAAATTGAAAGAACTGGACCATAATTCCATCACTCGGTCCAGGGAAAAATGAACACCCGATCGCCCAGTCCTGGACCGTTCTCAGCCTCACAGCCAGGTATGGAGTCAGCCCTGCCCAAACGAGAGGAGGCTAACTCTGTGCAGACACAGGAGGGCAGCCATCACCACAGCCCCTGAATACTCGTGGCCTGCAATCCTGGGGCCCTGAGTCCTGGTCCGGCCCAGCGTGTCCTTCCCTCCAGGGCCCTCCATAGACCCCTCTTGAGAGTTGATTGCACAACAGCCCCCTGATAACCTTGCCCTCTGGAGAACACAGCCCAGAGACCCATTCCAGTGACTTCCAGTTGACAGGTGGCAGGAAGTGGAACAGGCCCAGCCTGATGAGCTTTCCCTTTCTGTCCTGTGACCACGGATTCAACTTTGAAAGGGACTTTTGCCTTTGAGGTGAGGGGACCAGGGAGGGAGCTGGAGGCCAGAGAGAGAGCCAATTCCTGGTGAATGTTCCTCCCATGAGTCCAGGACAGAATGAGCTCTTCTTTAGCAGAGTGAGCACACTGATTGACAGGCTGCAGTCCTGCCCTCTTGTTCCCGGGGTCCTTCCCGTGTGGTGTGCGGCTTTCCTACCTGGAGCACCCTTCCTCCCCTGCTCACCTGGATTCTCACCCCTACCTCACGGTCTTCCAGGTCCACTCCTCCTCTTTAAATCAACATGCAGCTTCTGGGGAGAACCTTACCTGGCCACTCACCTGCAATCTGCCCTGGGCTGATCCTCCTAACATCCTGTTCCCCTTGACAGCTCACATGTCATTGCACCCTGTGCATCTCCTGGACTGTTGATGGCACCTCACTGTCCCCACTGGACTCCAGGCCCTGAGAGGATGGGGATCTTGTCTGTCTGTGTTCAGTGTGGCTCTAGGACTTGGCTGATCCTGGCCCCCGGTGGTCCTCTGGGAATCATTGTGGAATAAATGAAGGAGTCTGCTGACGCTCTCGTGTGTCTCCTCAACTTGTTCCTGGGGAATCTTGTTAAAAATACAGGCTTCTGGAGCCCTCCTCTTGGATCTTCAGACTCTAGGTATCCAAGTGGGTCCTGGGAAAACCACTAGATAATCTGGAAAAGGTTTTCATTGGCAATACCCAGAGCTCCCAGTGAGGACCGGGGGCAAAGATAATCTGTTATTTTAATTTGGCTTCCCATGAATGACAGTAAACTGAAAGACAACACGAGCAAAATTTAGAATGAATTAAGCAGTGCCAGGAGAGAGACGCATATCCCTAAAAATGCAATGTCATTGTCACCCTGAACACGGAGGCAGAACACTAGCGGAGCAGACGCAGTTCAATTTGAGTTAATGCTAAATTGCTTACAGTTGTATGCGTTTGGTCTTCTTGTGCATCTTGATGATAACCAGGCGATTTCTATACATTGTCAGAGAGCCAGTAATTCCCCTAATGTTCTTTTGCCACTTCTATCCCATTTTGTGCCTGGGCCCTAAGCTGATGGTCTAATGCAGCAGCCACCCCACTGCTGGTTAGGACACTCCCCAGCCCTTTCCCACCCCCCACCAGCAGGATGATTCAAGGAATTCAGGCAACTTAAGTTTCCTTGAGCTCTGCTAACAGGGACAATTGAAAATCCACCAGCTTTCTCTGTTGACACTAGCACGAATTAGTGCATTTGTTTTTTGGCATTTTCTATTAGCAACTCAATCCTGAAACAGACAAGCAAACCATGCTTTATTTCAATGACTGGATGGCTAGCTTCATGAGGTCAGGCACTGTGTTCTCTTCCTCCAGAATTATCCTCTTTAGAACCTTGCATCTAAGGGCTGGGGATATAGCTCAGTTGGTTGAGTGCTTGCCTCACATGTACTAAGGCCCTAGGTTCAATCCCCAGCACCACCACCAAATAAATAGGTAAAACCTTGCATCTGTCCTGGCTATTAATAACGATAATGAAGCACATTATTATTATTAGTCTCATGCTTTAAAGCCCTTTAGAGCAGTTTGATGTTTACCAGTGCATTCCTTTATTATCTTACGTAATTCTCACGTGTCACTTTTGGAAAGTAACTCATAACTTTGGAGGTACATCAAGCTACACATTTCTAGGACCTTTTTCAGACCATCTCTAAAGAATGGAATCTGGATATCTGAATGTTTAACACTCTCCCAGGGGATTTTTGTGATCAGCCAGAAAGGGGCACCACCCATGGGTGGCAATGTATGTGAAAGTAGAAATTAGACTGATCTGGGATCCAATCAAGTCTCCTTTGGGGACATGTACACATAACTGCAGATTTCAGGCCCTAGAATTGCTCCATCTGTAAAATGGGGCTGATGAGACCAGCATTGGAAAGATTCAGTGAGACCACAAGGGTTCCACCTACGCTCAACCCCACAGATACAATGATTTGCTTTTCCCGTGGCAGCAGGCGTTAGTAGCTAAGGGCCAACTTTTGGGGGTTCAAACATTAACATCTTCCAGCTATAACCTGAGTTGCTAGCGAGTCTCAGTTTCTTCATCTGTAGAATGGGGATGATGGGCACATTTACCTCTTAGGATTGTTTGGAAGGTTGAACGAGTAGAGTGGCTCCTGAGGACAAGTCCTGGCACACACTGCACTGTGCTGTCTCGGGGTTGAGTGTGGCATTTTTTGTGCATCCATTTTACAGAGGTGGAATGGGCACAGCTGCTAAGAGGTGAGAGTAGAATGGCTCAAACTCTTCCCATGCTAGAAAACTGATTCTTAGTGCCAACTCTTCCCAGGACTTAAAACTAGGTTTGTGAATGTGCTCTTCTGCTTTTCCTCCTCGTGAGGGGGACAGGGGACCTGTCCCTCCACACCTCATTGCCAGCCGTCTCCTGTCTGTAGCCCTTCCTTATTCTCTCACACCAGAGCCTGGCTCCATCACCATTTTTTAGAAATGCTCTAAAAGCTGGAGTGATTTGGGATTCCCATCTTGTTCCCGTTGTCTGCTGGAGTCTGGGCAGACACCAGAACAGAGTCACCTAATTAGCAGCCTCGTCTTCTCTGGGGCTTGGGGCTCCTGGGGCATGGCCTCCACATTTCCCAGGGAAGAATCGGGGTACTTCATGAGGTAGGCCAGCCGCTGAGGCTTCCCCCAGCCAGGCCTGGGGGGAGAAGGGGTTTCCTGACTCTGAAGCAGGGAGTCGGGGGCCTGGGCGGGGGGACCCATGTCTGTTACTGTACTGACTGTACTGACCTCACAGGCTTGTTGGATTTGTGTTTATCAAGTGACAGTGAGCTCAGCTTCCTTCCTTGAGTGTCTCTCCCGAGTTTCTCCCCTGTCTCTAAACTCTTCAATGACAGAGTTTTCCAAGTGGAAGGCAAACGCATGGGCTCAGCTTGCCTGTGAGTCCTGGCCCCGCCCTTTTCAGATCTATGATCTTGGACAAACCATTTCACCCTCCTAAGCCCAGTTTCCTCATCTGTAAATTGGAGGTCCTGATCCTGGACCTGCCTTGTACCATTGTTGTAAAGGAAGAGCAGAATCCGGTATTTCCACACGTAGTAAGTGCTCAATAAATACCCGTTATGGTTACAATGAAGCAACAGTGGGGTGGACTCCGAATTCATCCCAGCGCCCCCTGCTTCATATGACTGAGAGGGCAACTTCATCTCCCAGGAACCTCATTATCTAGGTACTTGGACAACTCGGGACTCAGGACTCAGGTCTTGGGGATCCTCCTCTGAGAACTTTTCCAAGTTCTCCTCCTAAATTGGATTCAGTTTTTCTTTAAGCCTTGTGAGCTGCCTCTGTTGTGGCATTGTGTGTGTGTATGTGTGTGTGTGTATGTGTGTGTGTGTGTGTGTGTGTGTGTGTGTATGTATGTGTCCCTTCTGCGGGACTTAGTTTCCCAGGGGACAGGACTCACTATCAATAATTGCATTTTCAGTACCTTGGACAGCTCAGGAGGGTCCTTGCATCTGTTTGGAAGCCTCGAGACACCAAAGACCAGAAGGCAGTGTTTCCAAAAGCTTTTTTGACCGTAACCAATAGTCATAAATACATTTGGAAACTGGTGATGTATGTTTGTGCGCTTGCACACACACAGTGAGAATCGCGCAATATTTGTTTAGTATTTGTTTCACATCTCACTGCACACAATGAAATCTGTCCATGTCTCTCCCCTCCCCTCCTCATTTCTTACCACCTATTTAATTTTAAAATGGGTATTATCTTCTCAACTCATTTCAGATCCATTTTTTTGCTGAGTTGAGAAGCAGTATCTTGTCATAGCAAGAGCACAGGCCACCGGGGACAGACAGACAGGGGCACAGACTCCAAATCCACAGCTCACTAGTTTTGTAGAAACTAGGAACATCCTCTCCAGTTTCTAAGCCTCAGTTTCTTCACCAGCTAATAACTGAAAGTTCTTCCTGGGTGTCTGTTGAGATTTTAATGAGATACTGTGGGCAAAGTGTTAAGGGCAGATTGTGCCACGTAGTGGTTCATTATAAATGGTGGTTGTCATCAGAACCATTCTGGGGAATGCCTTTCCCGTTCCCTCATACATCCCCAAGTCCCTTTTATTTCCTGGTCTTTGTCCTTAGTTCCATTTACTGCCCCAAAGCCTGCCTCACTGACAACTACCCCACCACCTTCAGAAGCAGAAGAATGGGCCCCAGATTCTTGGCATTGTAGCCCGAGAAGGTGATTAGAGGAGACAGCAGAAGTCTCACCACTGACAGGAGGGAAGGAAATACCCAGTGGGGTGACTTCTAATATCCTCAGCATGAAGAAGCATGTCCGTGTTGAACCCCTACCATGTCCCCTTGACCAGGAAGAGTGGGGCTTGCTCCTGTGGCCTGGTGGGCTCAAGGATGACAGGTGCACTGACATGTGCTTGAACTTGGGCCTGCCAGGAAGAAGGAAGCAGTTTTATCTTTTGGAGTCCTGGGTGGTTGTTCACTGCTGCTGAATCAGGCTGGCCTAGAAATAGTGGCTCAGGAAGAAATACCTTTCTTTTGTTTTTTACTTCCTGTGTGGCCTCAAACTTTCCTCTTATCCCCCCAACATGGACTGATTTCTCTGCTACCTGCCACCTCTCCTGCACACAGAGTTTAAAGTCAGATGGCTTTTCTTTTTATTCTGCCCCCATGTCTAGGACAGAGCCGAGCCTTGAGCAGGAGCTACATGTATCAAGGCTCAATCTGTGGCCCCTGCTTATCTGGTCTTGCCTTTCTCTCCACTGCCACCACCACTGACCAGTGTGTCATTTAACTAACCAGGGTGACAAGCAGAGTTCTGGCAGACTGTATCACCTATCCTGTCTCTCTGTGTCTCTTTCTCTCGGTTTCTCCACGTCAGGAGCCAGGGTTCCCAGCTGGCTGGATTCGGCCACCTGCTTGGTAAGAAGTAGGCAAAAAATGGAAAAAGGAAAAATGAACTTCATGCAATTTGAGCGGCAGTTATGACTTCTAGGAACAGAAGCCAGGTGACGTTCACAGGTAGATGTCACCGGCCTGACGAGGGAATGAGGAGGGGCCTGCCACATGCTCAGCCTTCTTGGTGCCCTGATGACATCAGGCTGTGACCTTCTCGTATCTGCTCTGGCCAGAAGGAAAGTACTCCTAATTCAGAGGAGGGACCCTCCCCGACTCAGCCCTTTTCTTCTCTTTGTCTTTGTATCTGGTTCTCTGCATCTATCTCTGTCTCTCTCCAATGATGAATTTCAGCAAATTCAGAGATGATTCCTTTATAAACTTGGAAAGAAAGCATCTCATTCTCTGATCTTTGTTAGCAACGAAAACACCAGGGGTTGCAGGCACTCATATAGAATAATAGCAGTTTGAGAGCTCACATAGCCCCTACTCAAGACGCGCGATTCAACCTTGCCAGGACAGGTGGTGCTTCCCTCCTCCCTCAAGTGAAATACCATTTTGCTTTTTGTTGAAATCCCTGGGGTTTTTTTGTTGTTTGTTTGTTTTTGTTTTTTGTTTTTATAATGCCAGAGATTGAACCCAGGGGCACTTAAACACTGAGCCACATCCTTAGTCCTTTTTATTTTAAGACAGGGTCTCACTAAGTCCTTAAGGCCTCACTTAGTTGCTGAGGCCATCCTCAAACTTGGCAATCCTCCTGTCTCAGTCTCCGAAGCTGCTGGGATCACAGGCGTGTACCTCTGCACTGGGTTTGAAATCACTTTTTTGCTTTTTTCCTTTGACCCTTACCACTTGGGTTTACATTCCTCAAATTGCAGTTTAGTTTTGCCTGCTTTTGAACTTTATAGGATGGAACCTTACTCTTTGCAGTCTTTTTTAAATCTCTCAGTGTAACATTTGAAAAATCCATCCGTTGGTTTTCACAGCTGTCTGTTTCACTGTATGAATGCAACACTCTGCATTTACTATGCTTCTGTTGATAGACGGTGCTGTAATTTGTTGCATGTTAAAGGTTGACAGTCACATTTCCTGTTTTAGATCATGGTTGGGTGAACTTCTTTAGGTATCCTCAACCATTTGCTCAGGACAAATTTCTAGATGTGGAATTTTTGGATTAAGAATTAGGACCCCGTTTCAAGCTTCCTGCAGAAGAGTTATATTAATTCTCACTTCCACTAGCAAAGTACATTCCAGCCTGTGTCCTGAAACGCCTGCCAACGTTCGCTTATTTGCATTTGTCTCAAGGATGCCAATTCGGTAGGAAATAGACGTTCTCTCAAGATTATCAACGTTTCCACTTCTTTGAGGACTAGCGATGCTGGGCATGCTCTCTCCACCAGCTATTTGTGTTTATTTCTTTTGTGTTTTGCTTCTTTCTGTCTCTTTGCCTTTGCAAAAAAAAAAAAAAATGATGTGTGAGCATTTTAATAACGGTTCACATTAGGGCTCATCGCTCCAAGGTGGAGGTGTGAGAGAGACGGAGCTTCAAGTTGGACGTCTGGGAAGTCTATGGGGGAGGAGGGGACTTCTTAGAGGCTCATAGATCTCAAGTGGAT
Source organism: Callospermophilus lateralis (assembly GCF_048772815.1). Lineage (NCBI taxonomy): Eukaryota > Metazoa > Chordata > Mammalia > Rodentia > Sciuridae > Callospermophilus > Callospermophilus lateralis. The sequence goes on along the minus strand of NC_135305.1, from coordinate 148,415,755 downwards.
CTGCCAGGCAGAGAGTAATTTGGGAACTTATTGTTCAGAAACCAAAGCGGACAGTTGTGCATTCAGCTCCAAGCTGGGGAGAAAACAAGGCTTCCTGTAGCCGAGGCCGTTGGAGAACAAGGGATCCTGCTCTAATTGAATCTTCCCTCTGCCTCCTTTGTGCCCAAGGAGTCTCTTTACGATTATGACTACAGGGCTGCAGAGAGGGCTTGTGGAAGAGGAGCGATCAGGCGGAGCTGGGCTGTAGCTTAGGTTTGAATCAGCAACATCCCCAGATGCTGTCTTTGTTTACCCTGCCCTGGGCCTTTCTTTGACAAATGTTTATTGAGCACCCTCCCCCCCACACACACACACCAGCTGGGTGCCTGATGACATACTGGGTGTTATGGGTCCTGGGTGCTGACCTTGGTGCTGATCGTGGTGTTCCCCACCTCGGCCACTGGCAAGCCCTTCTTGCTTGTGATCAAGCTAAGAGACTCTGAGCTTCCTGTGACCCAGATCTTTCTCCACTCCATCTTCTTTCAGAAAATTCTTTCAGTTCCAACATATATATATATATATATATATATATGGAAATCTGGAAAATAATCCCAAGGTCCATCAACTGGTAAGTGGATCAACAAGCTACAGAGTTGGGAGCAGCCCTCGGAAATGAAGAGGAGCGCGTGGTCTGCACGTGCAGTGCGATCAGATCTCAAAATAATTTTGCTGAGCGAAAGAAGCCAGACATCAAAGCGCTCTCTGGGATGCCATTTATATCACATTCCAGCTAATTCATACTCATCGCCAGTGACAGGAAGCACGTCAGTGATTGCCTTGGGGACAGGCAGAGGTAGGGGGATGAGCAAAGGGCACAGGAGGATTGGGGGGTGGACACATCCATTACTTAGTGGTGATGTCTTCCTGGCTGTGTTCATACATCAAAGCTCGGCAAATTGCATTTTTAATCTACAGAGTCTTTTATGCACCAACTCTATCACTAAGATAGTTTCATTAAAGAACTATTTAGATAGAATATCCAGGATGGGACCGTCTTCGCACATCCCTAGGGCCACCACTTCATCCAGACCACCCCCACTTCTCACCAGGTTACTCGATAGGGCCCACACCATGTCCTCCCCACGCCTGCCCCTGATTGTCACCCTCTCTTCTTAACACAGAGTCCAGAGTGGCCTCTGTGGCTTGTGTCTTACCAAGGGCCCTTATTGGTTATCGGACCCACTGTATGACTCCAGGGCTTACCACCCGCTGCCCACGGGGGGGCCTAAGACCCATGAGAGGATATTTCTTCACTGTTGAACCCCAATATCTAGGGCAGTGAGTGTCACAGAGAGGTGATGAAGAGATATTTCTAGAACGGATCAATGAATAGCAGATTCAAGGAGTTCCCAGACGATTGAGGGAACCATATCTAAATGTGATTAAAATATAGGGTGATCGTTTTTAGGATCCAGGGACTCCCCGGATGGAGGTACCTAAGGCACATTGGGGTGAAGTCAAGGATGACCACGTGGAGGAAATGCCATCTAAATGGAGGTTTCTGGGGTGCCCAGAGGACCCACCCCATACCTCCAGGGAGCTCTGCTGTGTGAGCAAACATTTCGGCATGTGTCACACCATGTAGAGGCTTTGTGGGGAGAGAGGGCTCAGAAGCAGAGAGGTGGGGCCCACCCATCTGGGGAGAGTCGGCCACACTGACGGGCTCTCACAAGGGGGGACTTCCAGGCTGGGACACATCCACACTCTCACCCATTTCCAGAAACCCGCATTTGGGGGACTGTTGTCTGGATACAGAGTTCCACCTCAGGAACCAAGACTTGGGAGACACCGGGCTGTTCCATTCCTCCCTGAACTTGCTCCTCGCTTCCTTCTTATGTAACTTCTACTGTACCAGTATCCACAGAGTCCAGCCCCCCTCCACCCTGAGTATCAGGATCATTGAGAACTTAAAAAAATAAAATAAAATAAAAAAAGCTTGGTTTTCACCTCAGGCTGAATCTCTGAGGGACTTGCTTAAACATGGGTATTAAACAACAACAACAACAACAACAACAGCTCCCTGTGCAGCCAGGCACTAACTAGCCTAAATGTGAGTATACTTAAAAACTCACCATGCAGCAAGTTTAAAAACGTGGCTGTGTGCCTGAGAACGAGAGAGGTGATTCCAGGCTCAGGGAGAGAGTCCTGTTTCAATCCATCCTCCATCTCTTCCCTCATTCCATTCCTGCCTCAGGGCCTTTGCACTTCACCTCTCTCTTCTGCCCACCATGAGCTTCCTTTATGTTTTTGCACACCTACTGCCTTCCTGTCCTTCAAGTCTCGGCTAGAGGATCTCCCCAACCACCTCCCCTCCCTGTCTAAAGTAGTTCCATCCACTCTCCCCACTCTGGCTACTTTTTCTCTATCATATCAGTTGATTTATTTCCTTCACAACATTCATCACAACTTGTATTATTGACGGCTCTGTCCCTGACACTAAAGAAACAAACCATTTCAGAAAAGAGGAAAACATTGAGCACGTTCCCCTGGACATGATTAGAAAATGCTGCTATTTATTATGAATGGAGTGATGAGTGACTTAGGGACCCCTGGACGCTAGTCTCTCTGAAGGCAGGGACGTTTGGACACCCAGGACTTCAACCAGTGCCCCCACATGAAATGTTCTAATTTAAAGGGTACTTTTTGCACATAACAGAACACCCTGCCACACTAGTATAATCAGGAAAAAAATGAATTTATTGCAGAAAGAGTCTCAGAGAACTCAGGGTAGGAAGGGCAATTGGGCTAATAAGGAATTTGAACCCCCCAAATTAGAAATTGTCCATGAGCATGGCAGTTTCCCTCAGTCTCTCCAGGGCTGTGTGCTCTTCTTTTCCTTCTCTTTGCAAACTGATTATCTCTACCCCCTGGCACGTGAATATTCCCAAACCAGGCTTTATCAAGCTTTCTACTCTAAACATCCCCAGAGATTGGAAAGCCTCTGCATTCTGAAGTTACCAGGGAAGAGAAAAGTCTGATTGGCTTCAGTGCCTGTCAAGCATTTGAGCCTGGACCAATCAACTCAGTTCAGGGGGGTGGGAATAATGGGGTCATGTGACCTCAGCTTTCTTAGTAGAGACTGGAAGTCCTTTTCCAGGGCATGAGGAATGGAGACTGTAGCTCAGTCTCCCCTGAGAGCAGAGTTTGAGAGAGGGGCGTATATGCAGGCATTTTGGTTGGGAAGAGATGCCAGGGAATTAGAGGGGGGGGGATTGGAAGATGGATAAGGAGGAGGGAAGGCTGCTCTAAAGGTGTTACTGAGCTAAGCACTGATGTGGGCCAATGGGGCTCAATGGGACCTGAGTATTGTGCAGCGTCCCCTTCAAAAATGCCCCCTGAGAGCGGGAGAGGGGAGAATTGATCTCGCAGCTCCTACCCTCCACGGGTCAAGGGTTGCCCCAAGAGAAGGTGCTGATTCTAACAGGCGTCTGGTTTGCATGTGTCCCAGCACTGCTCTTGAATCAAGCCCTGGAGCAGAAGGCAAGAGTTATGGTGCAGCAGAAGCACGATGCTTTCAGAGCGCACCTGCGAGCAGGTGATGTGCTATAGCAATGGCTGGGAAAGGTGTGCCAAGAGGGTGTGCGGCGGAGCCTAGCCCAGGAGGCAGGGGCAGGTTGTGGAAGAGGCGAGCATAAGGGAGGGTGGAAGTAACTCCTGCCCCTAGTTTCTGCTCAATGAATGGACTCTGAATGAACCAATGGATTAAAAATGATGGGGAGGTTCTTAGAGGAAGCAAGACTTTTTAAGACTTCCTACAGTGTGAAGACTGATTCTGGGGCGCATGTGGGTCGCGATGATCTGTTCTCAGGAATTTTGCTGCAGAGGACTGTGATTTTTTTTCTTTTTTGATGCCATAGGGAGGGTAGAGGACTTGTCCTCCCAAGAGCAGACTGGAGGTGCTGAGCCCTTTGGTATAGGTACCCCACCTCAGCACCAGGCAAAGTTTACCTCTCTGTCTGCTTCTGCAAGTCAGGTGACTGCTGTGTAGACCACAAGCATATGTGAAGGACCCAGCTTCGCTTCCATATGCCCTCTGTGTGTAATTCACACCGTGAATACAGAGAAGGTTAAAATCTAATGCAGTTTCTAATTTGGTTTCATTATGAGTGTGAGTGCAACCCTCAGGACCCATCCCTACGGCCTTAACTAAACTTAAGTCTTTAAAGCAATGAAGAGGGGAGATAAGGATCTGAATGGAGACTCTCGTTGGTGGAGGGCTGGGCTGACTCAGCCCAGATAAACCCCCCGCAGTTGAGAAATCAATAGAGCCTTTTCTGGGCTGCCATTATCCAACCAGGAAAAAGTTTCAAAAATAAATAGCAGCATGCCATAAAATCAGATGCAGTAGATAACGAGTTCTGCTGACTCTGGGGCCATCTTAGGGACGGCATTGGAAGGGAGAGAATTAGCGGCTTAATGAGCTCAGCCCTCTCCTTGCCGGCGATGTGCAAGCGCTTTCTTTCTGGTTGAAGAAGAGAGGGAGGGCCAAGGTGAAAGCAAATTACCAGTTTCTGCTTGAGTTTGTAAGAAATAGTGGGGTGTCGTGAGGAATCAGACACGAGCTGGGAAGTACCTCCGCAAGGCAAAAATTTGCTTGTGCAGAAGGGCGTGCTGTTGAACAGACCAGCAGGCAAGCGCCCTGGGGGCAGCAGACTGCCCCGTTTGCCCCTAAATCGGGGCTGCCCCTTGCTCTGATAGGCGGAGCTCGGAGTTTCGACCTATGCGATTGGCTAATTTTAAAATGGGGGCGGGCCAAGAGAAGGGCTCAGACCACAGGTTTAATTTAGAACATTCATCTTACACGGTTCACCCCAAAGCTGACCGTGCCCTGCAATCCAGGGTCATCTCACCACTGCTTGGAGGTGGGTTTGTAGGGTGGTTAACTCCCCTGGCCTCTCGGTCACGGGTTTTTAAGCTCATTTCGCCACATCTGCAAGGTGCTGATTGCTGAGGGTTTCTTGATCAGCAGGTGACTTGACTGGGTCCAGGGGACAAGGGCAGGGGACACTCATCTGCCACGTTGCTCTTCTGGGTTCTGGTATCAGAGCCAGGTACTTGTACATGTCTCGGGTGGCCTGTTTGAATTCCAAGTCTCGCCTGCGCCTCCTTTCTGATCACTCAGTCTTGTTTGTTACAGTCCTGTAATCGTTGGCCAAGAGTGGCTGCCCTCCAAATCAGCGCCAGATGCCTCTTACCGGTTGAGGATCTGTTCTCAGATTTGCTCCTCTTTCACCAGCCTGAGCTTTCATAGGTGGGAGTGTTTGGTTATTTGGTGGGGGAACTCCCTCACCCAGTTCAAAGGGGCACCATTCACACCCTAATCCTCTATTCATCACGTGCATGGACGCCTCTGAAATTCTGCAGTGCACAACCCCATTGACTGGAGTCAGTGGCTCTGTCTTCAGTGGCCGAGAGAAGGATGAAGCTGCTTTTTACAATGTTTGCAAGTCATCCGAAGGTCTTCCCAAGTTCCATTGGTCCTGAGGTCAATTCTTGTCCAGTTCTGATGTTTGATAAGGCAGGAATCCTTCACCTGCCATCTCAGCTTGACCAGCCTGAATGACATTCTCCTAATCCTTGGTCCCTGGATGCTTCTAAGGCCACCAGAGGGATTCCTAGGAGAGATCTAAAGGGTGGAAATGCAGCAACAGCTGTTTTGCCTCCTTTCTGTAGGCGAGGGGAGGTCCTTTGTGGCTCTGGAGGGCGGTTCTGGCTCACCTCCGTGCTGTGGGGCCACCTTCCCATGGGTTCTCCTTCATCTCCTCGGACTCCTGGGCCGGGTGTGTGGTTGGCCCCTTTCATGAAAGGTCCACGCTGCTTCCTGAGGACATCGCCAAGGTCCAGGCAGTGGGACTGCCATGGTTCCGGATATGAAGACGGCGACCTGACCGAGCACTTACTCAGCCTCACAACTGAGCAAGGTCACACGCTTGGGACAGATCTTTTAGCGTATCTGTACACCACCCAGGGAGCCTGCCAGAGTCACATGTCTCCCATCCAAGTTATGTTCCTGCCAAATACCATGGGCAGTGCCTACGTGGGATTCCCCCAAAGCAGAACTCGACACTCATACTTGGTGGTAGGTGGGGGCTGATCCTAGCAGAGACAAAGGAACAGGGCGATGAAATCTGGGAGAAATACGTTATTTATAAATTACTGCTGCAGGCCAGGGGGCTCAGGTCCACCAGGGCAGCTCAGAAGTGCTTCGACTGCCTCCCAGGATTCTGTGGGACTCCGTGGAGGCAGGAGAGCTTACCGCCCCGCTGCCCTCCCACCCCCTGTTGTCATCCTGGGTGCTGTTGACCCTGCACTTCCGGGATTCACCTGCTGAGCTTGAGTAGGTTCTTGCAAGTTTAGAGAAGCAGAAGGATTTGGGTTCCTGGAAGGTGCTTCTGATGGGACAATGTCAGTGTGCCCCAGTCACTAGGCCACTCTAAGGGGAGAACGGAGGAGAGGTGACCTGGGTACCAGAAGCGTCAATCAACCCCTAGCAAAGCTGCTGTGTGCAAGATCAAGTCTCACAGATGTTGTTGGGTCAGGAGGCAATGATTAAAATGGCAATCGAGGTATATTTAAAAGCCCAGATCAATAAAAGCTCTAGAACTTTCTAATGTGAAAGCCCTGTTGTGATAACTCCCAGGCATGCACGCACATGTCTCCCAACACGCTCTCTCTCTCACCTCTTCACCCCACCTTACTCTCTTCTGCTACCCAGAAGAGCGTTTCTGCAGCCCCCACGCCCTATGGAAGAGGATGCTTCTCGAGCTTTCCAAGCGGCTCTTCCTGACAGCCCAGGTGAGGACTGTAAAAAAAAAAAAATGCACATGCATTCAAATGAAAATAGCGTTTCATGTTTGAAAAGAAATAATAAAACTGATATGAAACGGTCAACCTGGCACCTCCGCCTCTTGGAAGCAGGCCGTGACTGGCCATCCTCAGGTGTACATCACATTATCACCTGACACCCAGAACCTCCCTCCTAGGTAAGAACATCCGTGTGGCTCTCCCTGCCACCAGTGAGAGGGTTGAGGCCACGAGAGGACACAGCCGAGACCTTCGTCCACATCTCAGCCTGTGGCCGGGCACGAGGCAGGCGCTTGATAATCATCTGGGTATTTTGAGAAGCAGCTGGGTAGGTTGGGGCTAGGTAGGTTAGGGTCATGCCTATCTCTGCCTCTCAGAGGCTGAGTGCTACTGGATGGGTGTCTTAACCTCTCTGAACCTCAGCATCCCTGACTCTAAAATGGGAGTAAGCACAGCACTCTTGTGTAAATTGTCCAGAGGATTCAGTGACTGTGGTGGGGGCACAGTGGCTGACAGATGGGAGGAGTGATGAAGGAGGAGGAGGAGGGGGAAGGAGGAGACGATGATGGAGAGGAGGAGGAGGGAGGGGAAAAGATGATGGGGAGGAGGAAGAGGAGGGGGAGGAGGAGATTTAGAATCAGCCAGTCCCGGGCATTGGGAGTCTGGGCCCCTCCTCGGCCCTCAGATAGGCCTCCTGCCCTCCACGGTGGGTGAGCAGGGCCAGGGGCGCTCAGTGCTTTTCTGGCTCTCTGACAATTGTTTCCCCTACAAGCCAGACTTGCATCGATTCCCTATTGATCTTTGAATGGGGCCAGGGAAACTCTTGGGTCACAGAGACAAAGGCAGCATTTCCAGCCCAGGCGTCTCCAGGGAGCGTCCGGGGCGTCACCTGCTGACTCGGACAACTGGCCTCTGCCTTGCTTGGGACAAATTCTTAATCAGAACCAGCCTTTCCCAGTGGCCCCCTCTCTCTTGTGTCCCTTTATTGCTTCCATTAACCCTCCGCCTGGCTGGCTCCGTTTGACCTTTAATAAGCAGAGCTTTTGTGCAGAGAGGCTGGTGAATTATTGCCGCCTGAGCGGCTCCCTGGGGCGGGCCACCCCCCGCCCCCCAGCCCCTGGCCTCGCGGCAGCTTGTAAGGGAAAATTACATTTTGATCTACATCCCCCAACTCCATCCTCCTCACCTGGCTTTGGAGACAAAAGGAAGAAAAGAAGAAAAGAAGGCTCTCTTGCCTCCTCTGTCTCTTCCTCCGGTGGTCATTTGGGGGATGACAGGGTCTGGTCAGGAGTCTCACTAGCCCCTGGATGCCTGGGTCCCCAAAGTCCCAGAGGCCAGGGCATGATAACCCAGGAGGGCCACCAGACGGGCCTGGGGAGGCATGACAAGGCTGTCACCCCACACCTCCTGCGATGGCTCCAGACCCGGCACATCTGTCCTGAGACCCTGTTCTCACCAATCCCTATGCGACGCCTCCCTTGTGTTTGTTTGAATGAGAATCAAATTCCCCTAACACAAAACTCATCCGTCTACCACTTTCCTCTGCACCCTGCAGCCGTCTCTTCGTGTGTTTTTAAGATATTGACCACCAGGACCACTGTCCAACCCCAGAACATTCTCTTCACCCCCAAAGGAAATGCCATCCCCATGAAACTGTCCCCCCCATGCCCCCTCCCAGACTCTGCCATTCACAAATCGACTTTCTATTTATATAAATTCGTCTGTGGAAGGTGTCATATGAAAAAGCACACAGTCGGTGGCCTTTTCTATTTTTTTCCCCCACTTAAACAAGGTTTTGAGGTCCCTCGCTGCTGTGGCGTGTACCAGCACTCCGTTCTGTTTTGTGACAAATGTTCCCTCAAATAGAAACATCCCTTTTTCTGTGGCATCCATTCACCTGCTGATGGACATGGGGTGGTGTCTACTTTTTAGCTGTTAGAAATAATGTCGCCGTGAGCACTTGGGTAGCAACTTTTCTTTGGGCCATGTGTTTCCAGTTCTCTCAGATGTGTGGCCCCAGATGGAATTTCTGTGTCATACAGTAGCTTTATGTGGAACCCCTTGGGTGACGGCCAAAGTCATCCACAGTGGCTGCGCCATCTTGAATTCTCCCCAGCCACGGTGAAGGATCCCAGTTTAATCACCTCCTGGTCAAACACATTTGACTTTTTCTCTTGTCCAATCCAACTTCTTTTCCCTTCCTCACATAAAACTCCCCAACCACCCTTTTTAAGTAGAACTATTTGTTCTTTTTAGGTATACATGACAGTAGAGTGTATTTTGACATATTATACATACCCGGAGTAGAACTTCTCCTTCCTGTAGCTGTACATGATGTGGAGTTCCACTGGTCGTGCATTCATATATGAACATGGAAAGTTCTGTCCAATTCATTCTACTGTCTTTCCTGCTCCCATCCCCCTCCCTTCCCTTCAGTCCCCTTTGTCGAATCCAATGAACTTTTAATCTCCCTGGCCCTTATTGTGTGATAGCATCCACATATCAGAGAGAACATTTGGCCTTCGTTTTTTGGGTGGGCTTATTTCAATTAGCAGGATAGTCTCCAGTTCCTTCCATTTATGGGCAAAAGTCATAAAGTCATTATTTTTTATGGCTTAGTAATATTCCATTGTGTATATATGTCATATTTTCTTTATCCATTCATCTGTTGAAGGGCACCTAGGTTGGTTCCATAGCTTAGCTATTGTGAATTGTGCTGCTATAAACATTGATGTGGCTGAATCACTGTAGTAAGCTGATTTTAAGTCTTTGGGGTATATGCCAAGGAGTGGGATAATGGGTTAAATGGTGGTTCCATTCCAAGTTTTCTGAGGAATCTCCCACTGCTTTCCAGAGTGGTTGTACCAATTTGCAATCCTACCAACAATGTATAAATGAACCTTTTCCCCACATCCTCACCAACATTTATTGTCACTTGTATTTTTTTTTAAATTTTAAGTTGTTCATGGGTTTTTATTTTATTTATTTGTATGTGGTGCTGAGAATCAAACCCAGTGCCTCACACCTGCTAGGCAAGCACTCTGCCACTGAGCCACAACCCCAGCCCCTACCTACTTGTGTTCTTGATAGTTGCCATTCTGACTGGATGAGATGGAATCTCAGTGTCGTTTAATTTGCATTTCTCTAATTGCTAGAGATAGTGAACATTTTTTTTCATATATTTGTTGACCATTTGTATTTCTTCTCCTGTAAAGTTCCTGTTCAGTTCCTTTGCCCATTTATTTATTGGATTATTCGGTTTTGGGTCTTAAGTTTTGGGGGTTCTTTGTATATCCTGGGGATTCATGCTCTGAGGTGCAGGTGTAAAGATTTTCTCCCACTCTGTAGGCTCTCTCTTCATGTTCTTGATTGTTTCCTTTGCTGTGAAGAAGCTATTTAGTTTGATGCCAGCCTATTTCTCGATTCCTGATCTCTCTTCTTGCAGTTTAGGAGTCTCGTTGAGGAAGTCAGTTCCTAAGCCAATATGGTGGAGAGCTGGGCCTATTTTTTCCTTCTAGTAGGTGCAGCTCAGCCACCCTTTTGAATTCCCAGGTCTATCCTGCCATCTGCTTCCTTGGAAAACCAACTTGCCTAAAACCATCTTCCTCATGGTCTGGCTCACTGGTTGATACATCATTGAAATTCAAATGGGAAAAGAGAGACACTCTTAATGTGGGCCTGGGGCACCCGAGAAGACTCTAATCCTCTTGTAAATAATTTTTGCAATTGATCCCTGTAGCAGGGTCATGGAAGTCAATGAGGAGGTATTGCACTTTGTAGAAGTTTAGAGGAAGCCTGTTGGTGTGGGCCAGTCAGAACAGAATGGATCTCGAACTGTGTTGTGCAAGGAGGGAGAATGCTATTCTGGGAGAAGTCCCAGCGTGGACTGGTGTAGCAGGAGCCAAGGGAGAGGACTGGGTCGGTATCAGGAAGAGAGGTCAGAGAGCCGACTTCAAATGCTTGAAAGGTGGAGACGTCTCCTGTGCTGCTCTCCAAGGGAAAGCTTGGAGGCTCGCTTCTTCTCCTGGGGCTCAGCTTAAATGTCACTTCCTTAAGAAAGGCTTCCCCGACTCTCCTCCCCTCCACCTCCAAGACTGGAGAAGGTCATCATGCACGCGTCTTGCTCTGCATTTCTCTTTGATGTGTTCTGGGGAGGCAGGCCCAGGTCGGATTCATTTCCTGGTGGTATTTCTTCAGCACCAACAATAGTGCCAGGCTCACAGTAGGTCCATGAATCTGAGGTCCTGTGAATTTCCAAGACACCAAAGCCTCCTTACACGTGCGGCCTCCATCCCCCTGCCTCCCTCCTGCCTCTGTCTGCATCTTTCTGCCCTAAGAGGGACTTGAGTTGTTCTCTAAAAGGGGACATCCTGGAGCAGGATTGATTCTTCATCTGCCGGGGAAGCAAATGCAAGTCAGAATGCTTAGGAGCTCCCCAGAACCCCAGTGATGCTCTCGGGCATTTCCTTCATGACACCATTTATTGAGCACATATTAAGCACAAGACTCTATATGATAAATACGACACGCAAATCAAGTTCTGCCGCTAGGTGGGACCTGTTATCTCCCAAATATAAAAACTCTGTGATTTTTCCCAACCATGTTGGAATTCAGAGCTAGTGTCTTAGCTGCGTAAAAGGAGCCAATATAGGCACAGATGGAGGCCTTCACCATGAAACCCATCAACTGACCCCGAGAGAAATGAGAGTTTCCTACACCATTCCCTGTGACTCGGATGATTCTGACGAACAGCCCAAGGAACTAGACGTGACATTTATGTCCAGACTCCATCCCACAACCACGTAACACCCAGAGGGCTCTAACAAGCTAACGTAAGGCTTTAATTTCATTACCCAGATATTTTTTTACAGTCTTGAATAAAGGGGAGTGACATTCAGAAGCACCTCCTAAATCATCAGAGAAAGATTCAATTATGTTTGCTGTCACTTGTGCTATCCGTACTTTGAAGAATGCTTATTTTCTAAAAATTAGTTACCTGAGGATGATTCAAAAAAATAAATAAATAAAATAAAATAAAAATAACTGGTCCTTCTCCAAAAAGCTCAGCGGTGGGAAAATTCAAGTCCTCAGAGATGGGGATCTTCTGGGAAACTGGGTCTGTTTAATGAACATCCAAGGTGTAAGTGTGAGGGCCCTGGTTAAAAAAAAAAAAAAAAAAAATTTTTTTTAAATTGATTTTATCATTATTTTTTAAATACACAACAGCAGTGGAATGCATTACAATCCTTATTACACATATAGAGCACAATTTTTCGTATCTGTATATAAAGCATTTCACACCAATTTATGCCTTATACATGTGCTTTGTGGTGTTTTTTGCATTACAATTCTTAATAAACATATATACCACAATTTTTCATATCTCTGTTTGTATATAAAGTAGGTTGACACCCAATTTAAGTCACATTTATAATAAATCAAAGGTGGCCCCTCAACCAGGAAGTCATTTTTGGTAATGGGTTATTGATGATTAATCTTCATGCGTCACTCAGAGAATGTGTGAGTCCCCTTTTACAAACTTCGGGGCCTTCGGTCACCATGTTGTTCTTGGGGAAATCCTGTCCCAGGCGGGAGGCAGGTTGAAGGCCCAGGGGAGGCCAAGGGCCTTTAAACAGGTGTCTTTTGATTGGGGTCAACAGCAACCCAGCCCCAGCTCCTCCAGCGCAGTGGAGCCTGGCTGTGTCTCCCCGAAAGGGCTCCTGGGAATCCAGAGGAGCAGGAGCATCAGGCCCCGGAAGTGCAGGGAGAAATGGGCCTTCTCACTCGCTCAGCTCTCTGCTTGGGTTATCCCTCCCTCAGATGCCCTCTTGCCTCTTTCTACCCTTATTTCCATCTTTTCCCAGAATACTTCTCTACCCACCATATATGAAATGATAACCCCCATCCCAACGGGACAGGGGTCCCCAACACAGCCTCCTTCCATTGCTTGCTGTGTGTCCCCAGGCGAGTTACTTGGATGATCTGTGCCTCAGTCTCATCAGGGGAGATGATAGTGTCGATTCTGTTGTTGTCAACGTGCCAGGGAACATGCTCAATGAGTGGAGATTGCTGTTATTATCATTAATATTTCTCTCGACCACCTTTGTGTGACTGTTCCGTCTCCCTCTTGCTTCCTCGTGGCTTCAGCCCTCACGGTGGCCCTGGAGCCTACCGACCTACTCAGTCTTAGCGTCTGCAACTCTCTAGAAATTCTCTCCTCTTTGTTCAGGTTGCGAAGAGGAGAATCTGATTGGATTCATCCCATCCAGAGAGGCCCCTGCTGTCTCAAGGCTGTGATCGCTTTAGGACAGAGACCCTCCCTGTTGTCCCTGCCAGGGGCTCGGGTCCGCCTAGTGGGGCTGTAGCTGCGGAGCCTGCTGCTAGGAGGCCGGGTGGGCAGCAGGCATCTGGAGCATTCTGGAAGCAGATGTGGGAGTCCCTTCCTGCTGGGAGGCAGGTGGTGAGCTGCACAAACAGGCTCATGTGACAGGAAAGAGCTACTTACCATACACACCCTGTGCTGTAGCTAGGGAAGGCCACCACGTGGCTTCCCAGTGGAAGAGAAGAAAGCGCTCATGTGCTCCTTCCAAGGAAGGGAGGGCAAGAGAGAATTGGATGAGTCTAATTGAAAGGTGTGGGTGTGTTCAATAAATGTACTTTACTGCAGGTTTGAGATGTTTTAAAATTCATATATATATATATGGAAAATCACTGCTGTTTGCTGCGTAGAGCAAATCATGTCATGTACAGTACAGATACGTTCACAAGCACACAAAGTGAGTAGTGAGCAAGCCAGCTCAGGGTGCCACAAACCCCAGATCTGCCAACCAGTTCTGAGTTTTTCTTTCTCTTCTCTGAGCTTCTGTTTCTGCATCGGTTTGATGGGCTTGCGTGACGCCTCCTGGGGGCTGAAGGGTTTCATGAATGGATACAGCGGCCAGGCGGGGCTGGTGCCCAGCAGCTGGCAGGCCGTGGTGGAGCCGAGCGGGTGATGGACAGCTAGCAGCGCTCTGGCTGGTTGGCTCGTCCCGGTTGTTAGATATGTTTGAATCTTGTTTTTCATACTTGGTTGTAGGAGCCAAATTCACAGACAGGGCTCAGTACCATTGTGATTTTTGTGTCATCACGATGCTCTGCGCCATCAAAGCCTGAGCCCCCTTGGCCTCCCCACCCTAGGAACCTGACGGGGCTGAGGCTGGAGGATGACCCGCTGGGCGGGGGCGGAGGTGGCCCCTGCGCTGGGTGCTTTGGAAACCTGGGAGAGGAGAGCCATCCCAGTGTGGTTAGAGAAAGAGACTGATGCGGTGTCTGGTGCTGGGGCAAGTGATGTTCCCCTGCCCTGGAAGGGAGAGCACTATTTGCACACTGGACAGACAGAGAGGGCAGGAGGCCCAGGCTGCAGGGAGGTGAGGGGTTGCATGTGACCCTGGGCGAGGAGGAGGTTTGGGGAGTGAGGGGGGACAGGGGTACACTGCATAATTGGGGTTTAAACCACATGCTTCTGTTCTTTCAGGATCCTTCAAAACAAGCTTGACAAATCTTTGTTCCAACCAAACACAGATGGACAGATGCATGGATGGAGGTGATGAGACGGAAGCGTGGACTGTGGAAGAATGAGAAAGTCATTGCCAAGGGGAAAAGTAAATGGATGAAGATTTGAGGGAAAATATAACTGAAATAATTAGGGGAGAGAGAATGACTTAAGGAAGTCATTAATAAAGAAGAAAAAAGAACTTTCACCCCAGGGCTAGTAGCAGGTGCGTTGCTAAGCAATTTCTGCCTATCATCTCATTTAATCCTGGCAGGAACCCTAGAAAGTGGACCTCGCTGTGGTTCCTGTTTCATAGATGAGAAACTGAGGTGGGGAGAGGTCAAAGAACTCGCCCAGCATCACATGACTGCAGTCAGCACTCCAATGAGTGCTTTCGTCCCTTTACCACGGAGGTGCTTAGTCCCCTTGTGTGGCTGTAACAAAATGCCATAAACCAAGCAGCTTATAAACAACAGAGATTTATTCCTTACAATTATGAAAACTGGGAAGTCCAAAGTCAGGGTGCCAGTGTGGCTGGTCTCTGGCGAGGGCCCTCTCCGGATTGCAAATGGCTGACTTCTTGCTGCATCCTCACCTGTGGAAGGTGCAAGCACCCTCCTTTTGTCTTCGTTACCAAGGCAAGAATCCAACTTCAGAGGACAGAGCCTTATGACCTCATCAACATCTCAAGGCCCCACGTTGTTGTGTTTTTTTTTTTTTTTTTTGGTGCCAGGGATTGAACCCAGGGTACTAAATTACTGAGCCACATCCCCACCCCTTTTTAAATACTTTATTTAGAGACAGGATCTTGCTTTATTTAGAGACAGAGTTGCTTAGGGCCTCACTAAGTTGCTGAGGCTGGCTTTGAACTTGTGATCTCCTGCCTCAGCCTCCCGAGCTGCTGGAATTTCAGGGTGCACGGGTGCACCGCTGCACCAGGTGGAGGCGCACCTCTTAACACCAGCACACTGGAGATTAACCATCGACATATGAATTTAGGGGGCATCTGAGCCTCCAGACCATAAAAATCAGGGAACAGGGACATGTCCTTACCTTCCTGCACAGCAGCTGTCAGTCTCCGCCCCCGCCCCCCACAGCCAGCTATGGGATTCATTCATTCATTCCACAGATTCGTAAGGAGCACTATGATACTCCAAGAACTGCACAGGCACCAGAGTTACCTTGGTGAACATGGAGACACGGTTATAGCTTATGTTTTAGCAGAGAAGACTGACAATAAACAAATAGAGAATTTCAGATAGAAGTAAATACTATAAAATCAGAGAATAGGGACTTTTTTATTTTTAAAGGGAGATAGAGTGTCTGAATTTCACTTTAAAATATCACGCTGGTTGCTGTGTGTTTTTCCATGACTCTTGTCCCTAGTCCAAGGAAACAATTTAGTCGGTATAAGAGTGAAGAACAGCTAGTTGTCCTCCTTTGAAAAATTCTAGCTGTTACTTTCTTCCTCCTCTCTCCCTTCCTCCTTGGGAGCCCATCTGTCCTTGGCACTACCACCTGTGGTACCAGTGCATCAGTGGGAAAACATCTGTGATTCTTGTTCTTTCTTTTCTCCTTGGGATCCTTGGTCCCAGCCAACAGGAAAAAAAACACGAACATATGTGTCCAACAATAGGGGATTTGGTGAGCAAATCCATTCACTATACTTTGAGGCATCAAAAAATGATGTTAGGGAGAAGTAGCTACTGTTGTTTTCCTAATGTTACATATTATATTAATCATAGGGATAGCTACTCAAGCATCTATTAGGCACACCAGGCTCAGCATTCACAGCTAACAGATTTTACATATTTTACTTCATTTGAGCCTCTTGACTCAGGAGATGGATTCCACTGTTGTCCCCAGTTTATAGATGAGGAAATGAAGTCAAGAGAGTCTTGTCAGAAATTGCTAAATTGGTAAATGAAGGTCTGTATGGTGACAAAGTCCGCGTTCTCGACTCCTGCCCTTTACCTCCCTCTGGACTAAAACTGGGCTGAGCTGTGGGTGCAGGAGGACTTACTTGCTAGGAAACAGCTAGAACAGCCATCAGCCGGTGCTTTCCATACCAAAAGGGGGCACAGCTAGATGTTGAAAGTCGTTATCTCTGGGTGGTTAATTATGGAAGATTTCTGTGTGTGTTTCTGATTTTCGTAATTAGAGTTAAACAAAAGCCATAAAGGGCTTCCGTGTGTGATTTTCTCCCCCACGCCCTTCCTTCCTCCCTCTACCCCAGCCCTGGGCTTCTCTCTGAATGTAGAGCTAGCACGGCCTCTTCCCCTTGGCCTTCTGGCTTTGCAATTCCAGCACAATTCTCTAGATTGCTTCAAATTTTGCTAGCATTCAGAGATGCTGAGTTAGTTGCAAATTTTTTCACTTCCAGGATCGACATATTGTTATTTTTTTTTTTTAGCTAGGGGCTTGAATAATACATTTGCAAAGAAGCCAGTCCCCAAGTGTGTCCTATTGGGGGCGTGGATTTAGTAATGGCTTCAGCTCCTGGGGCCTGGGCCAGAGGTCTTTGGTAATATGAAAAGGATTTGATCCCTCAGTGAGAGGCTAGGCTTGGAGAATAAGTGGGGATGAGCTGAACCCTGTTGCAAGCCCAGAGCCCTGAAATCATTCCTTTGCCAGTAGCATTTCAGGAATTGCGCACCTGTGTTTATCTGGTGCTTGAAGGTCATTTCAGCTGGTGATAACCCCTGGATTCTGCATGCATGCATTTATTCTTGGGTGCAATCTTGTGGGGTTTTTTTGGTTACCTGAAATTGAACCCAGGGGCACTCGACCACTGAGCCCCATCCCCAGCCCATGTTTGTATTTTATTTAGAGACAGGGTCTCACTGAGTTGCTTAGCGCCTGGCCGTAGCTGAGGCCGGCTTTGCACTCGTGATCCTCCTGTCTCAGCCTCCCGAACCACCGGGATCACAGGCATGTGCCACCTTGCCGGCAAGGGGTGTGATTTTTAATGAGCACCCACTCTCCTGCTCTGTGCTAAGCGCGAGGGAAGCCCCATCCCTGCCGCTGGGGAGTTCACAAAGTGGAATCTGTGGGGAAGGAAGAGAAATACAGAGAAAATGTTCACATACTGAAGTGGAACAGAAGGTGGAAATGCGGGGTGCTGCGGGGGCCTGGGCGAGAGGGGAGAATTCAGGATCAGCAGCCTCAGGAAGTCACCAGGAGCAGGAAAGCAGGCACTTCAGGCTGAGCAGGTGCGAGGGGAGGACCTCAAAGGCGGGGCAGTGGGGAGCTGTAGTCCAGCCAGAGACAGCAGACACACAGGTGCAAGGCCAGGAAACCACATTATTAAGTTTGCATGCTGGTCTAGGGATGATGAGAGGAAAGCTCTTGAAAGATTTAACTAAAGGGAAAAAAAAAAAGACTTTTATGTGTATGTGTGGGTTTTTTTTTTTTTTTTTTTTTTTTTTTTTTTTTTTTTTTGCTACAGGAGATTGAACTTAGGGGCACTCTACCCCTGAGCCCTATCCCCAGCCCTATTTTGTATTTTATTTAGAGACAGGGTCTCACTGAGTTGCTTAGGGCCTCGCTGTTGCTGAGGCTGGCTTTGAACTTGCAATCCTCCTGCCTCAGCCTCCCGAGCTGCTGGGATAACAGGTGCGCACCACCATGCCCGGTGGTGTGTATGGTTTTCTGAGCAGTATATATGTGATTGTTCTTTTTTGTTGCATTTTGTTTTAAAATAGAGGAGCTTGAAGGCTCCAATAAAAAGAAATGACAAAGCCATGATAATGCTAACTACCCTGATTTGTTCCGTGCACACCGTATCCATGTGCTGAAAGATCACACTGCAACCTGTAAAAAGATGCGTGATTATTACCTGTTCCTCAAAAATCAAGGGAAAAAAAGTTCTCATTTTAAATGACATCACCCAGCAAGGTAGTCAGAATACAGAATGAACTTACTTCTCTGAATTAAAGGATGCTTTCGGGACAGCACATTTTTTTTCTCTCATTCAACAAATATTTATGCGATGTCAGCAGCGTGACAGGCACGGCCCTGGGTATTGGGAAGGTGGAGAACAGGGATCTCTTAACTGTGTGGAGCAGACAGTCAGTCTAATGGGAGGACACAAACAACAAACAACTGAATAAAGAACCTGATAACCTCATATCCGGTATCACCCAGTGTCACAAAGAAAGGTAAAGGGGAGGAGGGGATATGGAAATCCTTGGAAGTTGACATTTGAGCAGGGAACCGGAGGAGGGAGTGAGCCCGACCTCCGATCTGTTTCCCCTTTGTGAACTTTCTGGGTGCCCGGGTAGGGTTGGGAGGCAGGTGGAGTTCTGGGATGGCGGGGGAGGCTGGACCTCTTGGTCATTCAGACCTTCGACCTTGGACATTTGACATCGGATGTTTTAACCTTGTAGGTCTTGCTGGCCACCAATAAAATGCTCAACCACAGTGGTCACGTGCCATCCCGAGCTGCTCCCCATGGTGGTATAACACGTGCTTTGACTTCATCTCTTGGTCACTGGCTGTTCTGTTGGCCACATGGAGTTATGGACCTTTTAATTTAATAACAGAGATGAGCCTGATCAAACCCAGGGTAGCACTGCCTTCGCTGGCCAAGCGCGTCAGAGCCAAGCATGGCGGAGATGGAACTCTCCTGGCCACACACCAAGCATCTATTAGGGAAGCTGAGTTAGGGCTTTGCTCATTCATCAGACTTCCTGATGACGTCTGTCGCACGGTGGGTGTTCCTGCTCTCTTGACAGATATGAAACGGTATCCTAGTGCTCATTGATCTCTGCCACTATTATTATCAGAATGTGCTCCTTCAAAACCTCCAGCCCCCAGCTCCCCTTCCCGTACCCTGTCCCATAGCGTGTGTTCAGAGAGGGGACTAAGGGACAGTAGAAGTTTGATGTCTGATAAGTCTGAATGACGGTTTTTTTGAATTATTGGCTGGGCAAATTGCGTCACCTCCCTGAGCCTCAGCATCCCTGGCCATAAAATGGGGACTGTCATGCCTACTTCACTGGAGAGTGGAGAGAATAGAATTAAAAGGTGATATTGGCAAGTTTTGGAAATATTTTCCCAGAATGCAGCGCCTAAGAATGGCTGAGTCTTTTAGAATCCATTCAATCTGGATAATCATTCTGAATTATTATTCATCGTTCATCCATTCATTATTTTAACAGTGATTTATTCACACCCATCTGGGTGCCTGGTACTGTGTCCCCTGCAGCCCCACCCCTGCAGGGGCTCCATACATGCTATGGAATTGATGTTATATTGACAAACACTTTCTATCTCTCCGTGTGGGAGCTTGGGCTGTCTTTACTAGGCAGTGGGTGTGTGAGTGCCACGGACCTAGTCATTTCTGTCATTTGAGCTGATGGGGCATTGGCCAGCTTTGATGCAAAGTCATCAGGGCCATTAGACACCCTTATCTTCCAATGCACCAGGGCATGTTGTACGAGACCAAAACATGGATGTGCCACCCGCGGGAAGAAAGGAATGCAGATTTATACATTTGCAATAAAACTGCCATCAATCACCGCACCAAGACGCAGAGCCACTGAACTAATATCTGAGCTGTAGGATTGCATTTCCCCTGACTTTCTGTCCATGGGAGATGTTCGTGCATACCAAATCACCAGCTGGTACAAACACTCCAAGAAACAGAAACATCCTGTCACCCTGCCCAAAGTGTGCTAATTATGTTTAAGCCTGTATTAAGTAGATAGGTGTTGAGCTCGAGACCATCTCTTATTCTACTTGGAATGTTTCTCAGCCCAACCAGCACAGCCCGAGGATGGAACAAGGAGAGTGATGTCATAATCAGCGTCATCATGATCATCAGAGCAGACACTCATATGCCACATGTCCTGAAGAGTATATGTATGTTCTCTTTAGTCCTTGCATCTGCTCCAAAAGAGGTACTATCATTATCATCCTCATGGTGTGGACAAGGGAACTGAGACACAGGATAAGTGACCGTGCTGTGTGTCAGGAATGTGGGGTTGTTTGTTTGTTTTAAGAGAGAGAGAGAGAATTTTTTAATATTTATTTTTCAGTTTTCAGTGGACACATCTTTATTTTTATGTGGTGCTGAGGATCGAACCCAGCACCCTGCGCAAGCCAGATGAGCGCGTTACGCTTGAGCCACATCCTTAGCCTAAGGGCTGGTTTTTGATTTCAGCCTCTACCTCATGCAGGTGAACTTCAGTTGGACTGCCTGCTCTCCAGAACAGCGGAATCTGATAGGTGATTCAGGGCAATTTGCTTTATCCAACTGAGCTGGTAAAAGAAAAGCTGGTCATGGTTGATCTCAGGATCTTAGTTTGAACCAAACTGGTGGTCGGATCTTCTTGTGAGTGCAGGCCTAAAGCGCAGGCCTGGTGACATCCCATGAGTTACAAGAACCAGTCAATGAACAAAACACAGAAGGGGCCCCAGGAGGTCATCATGGTGGGTGAAGGGAGGGCACAGACTCAACTGTCTCATGGGCACAGAATGGCCCATGTCTTAGGGTGCTGAGATTCCCCAAGTGACAGTTTGTGTCTATGTCTACACTTTCCATGAAGAAAGACAATGATGTCTCCAGACGTTGGGCTAGAGAGGAAGAAGAGTTCCCTGACCCAAATTTTTGAAGGAGGTGCCTTTTAAGCTGAGACCTAAAAGATGGTCTAGGAAGGAAAATGGGAGTGGAATGTTCCAGATGGAGGTGATGTACTGCAGAAATCCGCAGGGGGAGTTCCCAGCGCGTAACAATGGCAGAAGGTAAGACCCACAGGGGTCGGGGGTGGGGGGTTAGGAGGAAGTAAAGGTTGGTGGGATAAGGAGGAGCCAGAAGATAGAGGGATTGGCTTGTAGTTAGAACTCATAATGTCGAGAGCCGCAGCGTGGGGACAGCTTTGAGGAGGAAATTTCTGCTTTCAGGAAAGATTTATGTTGAGGGAGAAACTTGAAGTATTTCTTCTTGTGTGTTCAAATCACCATTTTGCAAAATCAGTTTATGATTGACCCTTTCATGCCCCAGAGAATTGTCAGACACCAGTTACCTCCTGATATTCCACAGGAATTCTAACAGACGCGATGTCGCCTACCACTCCCCACCTGCTACACCAACGATGCAGTCTCTCTTTCCTCCTCCTCAGCTTCAGCATTGAATGTGACCCTGTCCACCTACCTGTCGGTGATTCCAATTTTGGTCCAAGATCTTTCTATGCACTTCTCTTTTCACCTTACAACAGAATCGCAGTCATTTTGTGGGGAGAGAGTACCAGGGATTGAACTCAGGGGCACTCGACCACTGAGCCCCATCCCCAGCCCTATTTTGTATTTTATGTAGAGACAGGGTCTCACTGAGTGGCTTAGTGCCTCACTTTTGTGGAGGCTGGCTTTGAGCTCTCGATCCTCCTGCCTCAGCCTCCTGAGCTGCTGGGATGACAGGGGTATGCCACCGTGCCTGGCCTCCAGTCATGTTAATCTTCGATTTGAGTAGGTTTGTGAAGGGTCCATCAAAAGCATGCATGGCGTTAGGAGAACACAAGGGTCTTGCTCTCAAACCACCTTTCTTCTTTCAAGAGCCACATGGTTCTGGAGATTGTGTGGAAACTTCCTCTGCCTCTGTGGTTGGCTAGAAGCTTGCTAGTCTAGGAAGGCTCCCGTCTATGTCCAGCAGTTAAGTCTTTCCTGATTAGGAAAATAGAGCCCATATCAAGGACCGGGAAAGAGTCTCTCTTCCCCATCAGAAGAGCTTCAAGGTCACATTGCAAGAGGCATGGCTATGGGAAGTGCTAAAGAATTGTGGATATTTTTGCAATTGACCCACCACAGAGCTTAAGAAAGCAAAAGGTTTCCGAGAGATATAAAAGCTGCAAAGTGAGTTTCATAACCTATGTAACCGACTTCATGAATTTTTGACAGGTCTATAACATTTCTGAAAGTAATGAGAGATTTTTTCCCCCCTCTGGGAACAAACAATAAGGATGGCTAAACACATTGTCCCTCCTGATCCTCCTCCCACCTTCACGACGCCACCACAAAGCCCACCACGAAGCCCACCCCGAGCCCCCAGCACCTTTGATTCATGTTGATCGGAGCTGATGGGACGGACGAAGGCACCAGAGGGAAGGAAACTTCCAGGACGCGGCTGCGGTGACAGAGGGACAAACCCGGATTCTCACTGTGCTTCCCCATCCTGCCGGCCGCCCTGGCCCCTCCAGATGGATGAGCAAGAGCTGCCCCAGGGAGCTCCGCTCAGGTCCGCCACCGCCACGCAGGTATTTAATATGGGAAAATTTTAATCACGCTTGTTTTCCCACGTTTCGCCCTAACGACAAATCACTTTTAATGGGCGACGAGGGGGTGGGGGAAAGAAGACGTAGCAAATCTTGGCTGACGTTTTTATCGCCAGTCTCAGGTCTTCGGTTCCCAGGGCTGGATTTGCCACTAACTGCAAATCACCCTGATTGAATGAGATGCACGGGGGACAGAAAGATGGACCAAGTTCGAGGCTCTCCTGAGGGACCTACGTGGCCCCCTGCCCCTCCCCCTCTCTACCAACCCCCCTAAGAATCTGGGGACTATGTTCCAGGTATTGCCACATTTTGATCTTCTCCATGATCCTGTAGGGTAGAGCATTGCTCCCCAAAATTGCTCTTGGCCTTATGGAATCCAGTGACTTGTCTAAGTTCACCAGGCAAATAAGTCATGAGGCAGGAGCTTGCAACCAGATCTGTCTGACCCAAGAGGCTGTGCCCCTCCCCATGGTGCCCTTGACAAATGACAAGACATCTCGAATCTCTTGGCACTTGTCATCTCCCTTAGAGAAGTCTGTTTTCCTACAGAATGGTTCCAATATGGAGACGCTCACCTCAGCACGGATAAAGACGCCATTCGGGACCTCGTGTCTGAGTCCCCCAGGGCCCACCCAAGAAGCCAGGCCCCTTGACAACGTGTCTAGGTGCCCTCAGTCATAACATAAAACCTCTAAGGTCCTTTACCTTCCATAAATAAGGCAGAACCTGGTGACCCCTGGCTCTAACTAAGCCCTTGCCTGGGTCACCTGACATATAGGTGACCCGGGTTTCTAAGCTATAAGCATGATGATGTCATATAAATTCTATTTTTCAATTGCACTTCCTTTTTTTTGATGATACCAGTCATGCTTGATGACTCCATCTAGAATATTTAAAAGCAATCCCAACGTATCATCCCACTTGACTCAAAAATACTTGCACCGGTGGTACCTCCAATAGATGAAGACTTCTGAATAAAACAGGTTCAAAACCATGTAGCTTGTTGTCTCCTTAGCCGTTTGTGCAATGTCATAAAATAAGTGGAAAGTTCATTAGAATCCCACGTGAGAAACTGCCAAGACGTAAGTGAAGAGCCAGAAAAGATTCCCGCATCCATCAAGGGAGAGGAGAGTTTCAACCAGAGGCAGGCCGTCAACACATCAAATCCCACCGGGAAGTCAGTGGGAAGGGGCCGCTGACCTCGGTCTTGAGAGGGCTCGTTGGAGCGGTTTTGGTGGAACTGGGATAATGGAAGAGGAGGTGGAAATGATAAGTAGAGACTCCGTTTTCCAGAGCTCTGTCTCCTAGGAGTTTGACTGAACGTAGAAGGGTGCGGAAGCTTCTACTCTTAAAGGAAGCCAGGACTGAATAACAGGGTGGGGGAGAAGGAAGTTCTGGCTATGATGGGGGGGGATGCAGCCCAGATGGCGAGCTTGAAGATGTGAGGACAGAGAAGGGACAGTTGAGGGGACAGACTCCTGTTGCGGTGGAAAGAGTGGGTGTCACCAGCCTGCGCAGGGGTTGGCATTGGAAAGGGGGAAGAGCTCTGCCCTCCGCCATGTATTTATTGGACTCCTCTTGTGTGCCCTGGGTAGGACACTGTGGGGACACAGGGGATGGAGTAGGAAAGGGGTCCTGTGTGTCTCTGAGGTGTCCACTGGCTGAGTCAACCGAGCAGGCATGCCCGGGTGGTAAGCGGCATGGCATCCAAGCCAGTTCTGCAGAGAGGGTTGCAGAAAAATCTCTCAAAGAAAAGCTCAGAGACTTGAAGGCTGACTGCAGACAGCCAGGTCGGGGGGACGAGGGAAGAGTGAGCCGGGCAGGAGGAGAGTTTGCAGAGACCTGGGGGCCAAAGAGACGGGGATCTGCCCTTCCACCTGCGAAGGGCCAGCACAGGCCTGGGCGGGTAAAGATGCAGGTGAGTCTGGAGCTGAAAGGCCAAAGTGCCCACGTGCACATCGGACGACTTGTGTTCCCTCAGAGAGAGTGACGCTGGGAGAAGTCACCGGAGGTGAGGGACACACTGAGTAAGGGTCCCGGGTAGTGGGTGTCTGCTCCTCACCTCCACCTTTGATTGGTCAGTCCAAGTTCTTCTCGCCTCCCTCCTGGACCACCAGAAGAGCCTTCTTCTTGGCCTCGGCCCATCTTTTCCCTTGTCCTTGAAGTAGTGTTTAATCATGTGACACACCTGCTCCTCCAAACCTCTGATGGTCTCCCAGTGCACAGAGAAAAAAATCTAGGCTCCTTTCCAACCCCCGTGGAATCCTGGGTGACTCCTCCACCTACTTGGCTTCTTTCCCCTCTGACCACCCCGCTTTCTCTTGCCACTAGAGCTTGCTCCGACTGGATGACTCTGTGTCTGTCCCTGCTCCCACCCCGTGGCTCCCTGACCCCTCTCCAGCCTCCTTAACCCCACACAATTCACTCTGCAGACCTTCCCTGGGTCCGCACCAGCTCTAGGAAGCTCTTTCTTACCCCCCCAAAAATGGGCTGCATCTGCCCCTTATAGTATTAATGGCGTCCTAGGCCTCTTTATGGGGGACACTTACCAGAGGGGCAGTTTTACACTTAATGTCCCTCTGATTTGACTGACAGCTGTCTCATTACAAGAAGTGCCCCGGGAGCAGAAACAGTGTCCCCTATTTTTTTTCCCTTCTCACCGTTATGACCCCAGGACCCATCAGAGGGTCCGACACACAGTAGGTCCTCCAACCGATTCTTTATGAATGGATGAATATGTGGCTATTCATGCTCCTTCAGAAGCCACTGTGCCCTGAGCAAATCCTTTAGAACTATTGATTCAACCCGGGTTCCTCGGAGCATCAACAACCTCTCTCTCTCTCTCTCAAACATCCCGATGCCGATTTTCATCTTTTTGTGCAAATAGATCAGCTCTGCTCAGGCCCGTGCTCGGCTACGGCCCACCCCTACCCCAGGAAACACGTCGTTTAGACAAGAGAGAGCAGACACACTCTCATCAAATCCATGCCCGCAAACAGGAGGTAAAGCTGCCCTCGTTGCTTCCACACACATGTTTATTGATGATGCAGATTAAACTTTAATCATATTGCACAGTTTCAATTTCCAATTGAAATTGAAAGTCTGAGCCACGTATGGGTTTTTATTACCTTCCACTTACACTGCTGATGGAAGCCATCGGAGGGGACCCATCTCCCCGGGCCTCAGGTAGGGTGGCTGAGCCGTAAATCAAATTAACACTGCGACGTAGTCGAGGTGGTGGTGCACCCGAGGAGGCGAGGAGGGTTGGGAGCGGTTTAGTGAGTGGGGGGCTTCGTCGCCAGGGCAGGATGGTGCGTGGTGTGGCAGGGTTGCAGAGTGGGGAGGGGTGTCTGCCTTCAGATGTCTCCCTGGCAGGCACCAGCAGCAGGTGTTCTGGAAATATGCTACTCAACCATGCCTTTCCAAACCAGTTGCAATAGCAAAAGTTCCTCCTGGGGAAGATACAGCTTTTGCAGGGGAAGTGTTTTAAGATGTGAATCCCTAAGGGCAGCAGACACTGCTGAAAGGGATCACCATTCATATTCAACCAGAAGAGAATTTTGTAAATTGATTTGGTGTCAACCTCATAACACCTGTTGCTAAAAATGTGAATGTCTGCATTCTTTTTTTGCAAATGCAGAACGTGGATGCCCTTGACTCTCAGTTGAACTTTTGTTCTCTGATAGAAAGGCCACGCAGCTCTTTGGAGAAGATAGCAATAGCCATGAAGTTGTCTTGGGTATCAGGCCAGGAAGTAGAAGCTTAGCAAGGCTTCATGCTCCAAGCGGGGAGTAATAACAATAATAAGTGGCATTGACTGAGCACCTACTATGTGTCAGTCTTTGTGGTGAGCACTTTACCTAGTTTGTGTCAAACTGTGTGAAATAAATACCATTAATAATTAATATGTATAAAGTACTCTTTCAGCCCTTGGCAAATGGGAAGTGACCTGTATGCTGGCTCTTGTTGATTATTGCTGTTGTTATGGTTACAATGTACACTTAGGGGAATAAAAAGCCAGAGAGAGAGAGTAATGTGGCCAAGGCCACGCAGCTAGGAGGTGGCATGGCGGTGATTGACATCAAGGTGTCTGACGTTAATGTCTGGATCTTAATCTCTGTGTGCTCTCCCCATTGAAAAAGCCCACTTCAAGATACCTGGTGTGTTATTGTTAATTATATTCACCCTGCCGTGCCCCAGGACACTAGAACTTGTTCCTTCTCTCTAACTAGATAACCAGACCTTGGATCTGTTCTAATACATGACCCCCTCTCACTCCCCATGCCCTCCCCAGTCTCTGGTGACCCCTATACTATTTTGAACGTACTCACCATAAAGAAATGATCAAACGTTTTAATAAAAAAGTTTATTAAAGAATAAATAAAAGTTTATTTATTCTTTTTAGTTATACATGACAGTAGAGTATATTTTTACATATTATACATGCATAGAATATAACCCCCGCCCCTGCCCCCAGCCGATTCTTGCAGTTGTACATGGTGTGGAGTTACTAGTCATGTATTTACATATGAATTTAGGAAAGTTATGACTGATTCATTCCACTGTCTTTCCTAGTCCCATCCTTGACCCTTCCTTTCATTACCCTTTATCTAATCCAATGAACTTCTATTCTTCCCTCCTCCCTGCCCCTTATTGTGTGCTAGCATCTGCATATCAGACAGAACATTTGGCCTTTGTTTTTTGGGGGGATTGGCTTATTTCACTTAGTGTGATATTCTCCAGTTCCACCCATTTTTTTTGGCAAATGCCATAATTTTATTCTTCTTTAAGGCTGAGTAATATTCCACTGTGTATATACACCATATTTTCTTTATCATCCATCTATTGAAGGGCACCTAGTTTGGCTCCATAGCTTGGCTATTGTGAATTAAGCTGCTATAAACATTGATGTGGATGTGTCCCTGTAGAATGCTGATTCTAAGTCCTTTGGATATGTACCGAGGAGTGGGATACTGGGTCAAACGGTGGTTCCATTCCAAGTTTTCTGAGAAATCTCCATACTGCTTTCCATATTGGCTGCACCAATTTGCAGTCCCACCAGCAGTGTATGAGGGTGCCTTTCCCCCACATCCTCGCCCGCATTTATTGTTACTTGTATTCTTGAGAATTGCTGTTCAAACTGGAGATGCTCAATACTTCAGTTACCCTGAGTGGAAGACCACTGAAATATACGTGAATCAAAACATCACATTGTGCCTCACAATTGAGTACAGATATGCATAAGTAAAATTACCTTAAGTTAAAAAATTCAAGTTTGGAAACCCCACTTGGAGGAACAGACCTGTGAGAAGCCCCACCCCCACCCCGTGCTGGCTGAACAGCTGGATCATCAGTCCCTTATACAGTCTCCACTTTGCTGTAGGTTTGGGGGTGCAAGGATGAAAAGATGCAGAATGGTCCTGGGGAATCTTCACTGTCGACTCCTTGGGTGCTGCCCAGCAGCTCTTCCGATGTCACTGAAGGCCCTGGGTCCGCTCACACTTTTGTCCCCAGTATGGGATCTTCTATGGGAACAGCCTCTGGCTTCTCCCTACGGGCTGTTTCCCTTGTGTGGCTTTGGTTTAGCTCAGCTCCATCCAAAACACCCTGGGAACGCCTTCTGAGTTCCATCTCCTGCATCTTTAAACACCCTGGCTCTCTCCCTTCCCCGAAGACAGACGCTCACCAACTCCCCCACCCAGGACACCAGGAGGCAGAGGAGGGCAGAGAGAAGGGATAATCTGAGCTCAGACATCCCAAACCTAGACAAGGGGCATCCAGACCGCCTGTGCTGATTGCTTGGTGGGGTGCGTTTGACACAGCCTCTTGTTGAACCCTGACAGCAGCCTCCCCAGTTGACAGAAGAAGACTGACTCGAGTAGGTGAAGACAGCTGCCCAGAATCGCCCAGAGCCTCAGGCCACAGATATGCAAGCGAGATTGCAAGGGTGCATGCTCTTTTAACTCCGGACATTGCTTCTCCTCTTTATTATGATTTTTGATTTCTCTCACCTTTTTAAATAAGTGGCATCTGTAAATGTTGCAAGGTCCAGAGGTGCATCCGAGTATAGGGGTAAGTCTCCTCCCGTCCTTCTCCCTCAGCCTCCAACTTTGACTGTGAACAGCCTCCAGAGGGGAAGAGGGGAGGAGTCCATGGACTTGCCCTCCGGGAGTTTCCGGTCAGCTGAGTAGCCAGGCAAGCTCCTCCCGGAGACAAACAACAAGACGGTTGGACGCACATCCTTGGGGGGACATGTGAAATGCTCCCGGTTCCTAGAGAGGAGATCATGCATACCTGCATGGCTGAGGTGGGCTAGAGCTGAGAGACTAGAGAAGAATGTCACCAAGTCTGTGCCTTTTCTTCCTTGAGGTCTCCCAAGATGGTCTTCACTTCCAGAAGCACCCTTCCTTCTCCTCTACCCGACCAACTCCTGTTGCCCTCCATCCCAGCTGGAAGGTTCTAGACTTAAGGGAACCTTTCCAGATAACCCATGCCAGGCTAGATACCTCTCTTACTGTGTTCTCGTGGGCTCTGGGGGGCATAGCACTTTCAATGAACTGGGTAGCCCCCTGACCTTGTCACCTTCTCCTAGGCTACAGAACCAGGTAAGCAGGGACCGTCTGTTTGCTTCACTGTCTCATCTCTAAGCCCACAGCTGAGCATCGGAGCCCTGATACTCACTAGAGCACTGAACTCTGCAGGTGAATAAATGGTCAGACCTTGACATTGTTCTATCTACCAGTCCCCAATCTAAACGCTTTTGCCAATCATAGTTCATTTAAGATACGTAACAACTTCATGAGGTGGGGACTGGCGTCCCCGTTTGAAGATAAGGAATTGCTGAGACCAATGTGGAAGGCAGACTTCTAAGATGGTCTTGCAGGATTCCTAGCTCCAGGGATCCATGCCCCTTTGCCATCTTTCCCCTTGGACGATAGAGTTGCTTCTAACCAGTAGAATATGGCAAAGGTGATGGGGTGATGGGAATATCACTTCCATAATTAGTTTACAAGATGTTATGACTTGGGTCTCGCTATCTTCTCAGCTCGCAAACTTTGAAGATGCAAACAACCACATGGCAAGGACCATGTGACCCAAAGGTGGCTTCCCACCAACAGTCATGTAAGAACTGAGACCCACAGTCTCAAGGATCTGGATGCTGCCAGGCTCGAATGAGCTTGGAGGCAGATCCTCCACCCGCCAACCATGGAGTTGACTAAAGCCATGGCTGACACCTTGATTTCACTCTGAACAAGAGGACCCAGCTAAGCTGTGCTCATTTTCCTCCCCCACAAAAAACCATGAGACCCTGTGTGTGGTGTTTTAAGCCACCAAGTTCCAGGGTTATTTGTTACACAGCAATAGGTGACTGGTGCAGCCAGAAATATTAAGTCATGGGTCCAAAGTCACACAGGAAGTAGAGCACCTGGATCTGCACGAGATAAAGTCTTAGGCACCATATTCAACTGCCCTCCTGTGATACAGGATGAACACTGGTGGTACAGCCTTCAAAAGTTTTTCAAAAGATCCCATGGATGTCAAGTGCTTAACAGAGTACTTGACACACAGTAAGTGCTTACTAAGTATCAGCCCTAATGATTATCATCTTAGTTCTTATTTGGAAACTTCAAGATGCAGACAAGGGAAAGAGACAGTCATATAAACAGGAAAACAGGAAAGATGTTCCCAGTAGCCTTCAGAGTGTTTGTTTTCCCTCATTAAAAGCCATTCCAAGGAGGGTATTTAATAAAACATTCATCAGCCACCACCCCCTGGGAGGCAGAAATGGCCGCCCCTGGATGACCGACAACTGCAGGCAGCTATTTTCTTTTGCTTCTCCCCCTCCCTTTCTGCCTCTTCTGAGTAAGAAGACACCACAGCTGGGCGGGCGTAGGTTTGAGAATCCTCCACGACATTCCCAGGACACTGTTTTCCTCTAGGGACTGAGCACCATGAGCCGAACTGGTCTGGGCTTTTCAGGCTGCTGATTTATTTATCTTCTTCCAGGAGTCAGGATGGAGGGTGTTACTATGTGCTGGTCGCCCCTGACTCCAGGCCCCGGGGCAAGAAGGGCCACCTGCCCTGGGACGCCTGTCCCCTCCCCTCTGTAATCGTAGTGGACTCTGGTGTTATTACCAGGGAGGGCTCATATCCAGACAGAACTGGAGAGCATCCTTCCCACTGCAGAAACAACAACAACAACAACAACAAAAAATGAGAAATCTCTTCTGGCTCCCTCTTTATGTGCCTCACCAGGAATTTGCATGAGGCTGAACTGCCCGTGTCTTCATAATGGCCTTTATGAGCCTTTCTCAGTTCATGTTTCAGTAGATCTATCTTCTCTGATTCTGCTTTTCTTGCCTCTCCTGATAGAAACCTCGGTTTCTCCTTGGGATGTATATATATACTCTAAATAATTTAAGATTCTTGACATATGACGACCGGCCTTTCGGAAAACACCAATACATTTACACCCTTATGAGAATCCAAGGAATTCGGAATCTTTGAAGACGCCGGTGGCTGGCTTGTTAGTACCATACCTTGAAATGTCAGAACTTATATCCAGAGAAGTCGCTGCCGGAATCCTTCCCTGATTTGTTATCGCTTCTACGTTTTCATTATAGAGCGTGGGTTGTTATGGTGATGGGCAGCTGGAATATTGAGAGGCTCTTGGAGAAAATATATTATCTCCGTCAAGTGACTCGTTGCTCAGTCTGGTTGGGGATAGCAAATAGCCTGCTCTGAGAGCCCAGGTGGACGAGCATCATAAGGTCAGTAAAATATGGGAATGTTTCTGCCTTGGCTGCCTTTCAAGAACAGAGAAATCTTAAGAGTCACCGTCATGGGGAGGGGAGGGTCTCCAAGGGTGCAGGGATTCAGGAGGAGTTGTTAAAACTATGACCCATAGATCCATCTCAGGCAGCCTCTAATTTGTGAATAAAGTTTTATTGGAACACAGCCGTGCCCATTGGTTGACCTGTTTTCAAAGACTGCTGCCATACTAGAAGAGCAGAATTGAGTTGCTATGACAGAGACCGTGTGGCCGGCAACATCTCAAATATTTATCTGGCACTTTAAGTAAAAGTTTGCTGACTCCTTTTAAGGTCATGGTGATGGAAAAGCAGGGTTTTGTTATTATAGATGTCTAGAAATTTCAGGGAGACCTCAGCTACTATCTCATCTCCTCATGGACTGGCTGAGTTGGAGTGCTATTATGTCCTGCCTTGGTCTATCTTCTCTTCATTTGTAAAATGCAGACATTTTTTTCCCCACGCACTGACATTCTCTTTAGGGCCGAGGTAGTAATTCTTTTATTTATTTATTGGTTACTGGGGATTGAACTTGAGGACACTCAACCGCTGAGCCCCATCCCCAGCCCATGTTTGTATTTTATTTAGAGACAGGGTCTCACTGAGTTGCTTAGTGCCTCACTGCTACTGAGGCTGGCTTTGAACTCATGATCCTCCTGCCTCAGCCTCCCGAACTGCTGGGATGACAGGTGTGTGCCACAGCACCCAGCAAGGCGAGAATTCTTTAACCTTTCTTTCCATCCTCCATTCACCCCCAGAAGAATGCTGCAGATTTCTAGGGTGAGGGATGAATCAATGCTTGTTGAATGAATGTGTTTCCGATATTATTATCTCACCTAGTTTCATTAGGTTTACATGGCGTGCTTGTGCACACAGTTGGAGAAGTATAATGTGTTGCAGGCACAAAAGGCTATTTTAGACGGATCCATTTCTGGTTTAAAAGCTAGGACCAGAGAAAACAGGAGAGAGTTCCCGTGTTCTTCACCTTGATCTTGGTGTGCTGGATTCTCTCTGCTTGGTTCTTTTAGTTGGGCGACATCAGACTCCTTCAAGTTGTCTCAACCACAAGAGGCTCATTAGGAGACACCCATGAACTGTAATTAGGACAGGACTGTGGGCAGGACACAAGGTCGTCTTAGTAACTGCTGCTGATTTGATTCTCCGCCACTGTCCCTCTTGCTATTTATTTGTTCAGTTCTCCTTTCTATTGTCTAGGTTGTTGGCATTCTGCATCTTTTCTACTCACACAGAAGTTCCACGTATTCACGGATTTGTCTTCTGCACCACGAGGAGAATTTCATCCTCAGCCCCTAGGCCACGCATGGCCCAGCTTGATAA
Organism: Callospermophilus lateralis; assembly: GCF_048772815.1. Classification (NCBI taxonomy): domain Eukaryota; kingdom Metazoa; phylum Chordata; class Mammalia; order Rodentia; family Sciuridae; genus Callospermophilus; species Callospermophilus lateralis. Next base: position 148,382,963 of record NC_135305.1, on the reverse strand, counting down.
TTCTCAAATCCCTCCGAGCAATCTGATTGACCAAGCATATCTTTGCACCCCAGATCACACAGGTCGTAACTCATGGGCCACAGGTTGCATCCTTCATCCTGGTCCACAGAGCCCCACCATGGCCAGTTAGTTGGAGGGTGGGAGGAGGAACTGAAGCCACAGGGTGGGTATGGGAGGCAGGCAGTTCAAAGGGACGCTTGGGGGCGGGCACTGAATGGCATCCCTAATGGGATTCTCTCTTCGTTCCTTTGTTCCTTTTGTGGACTCCGCTGAGTATCTGATTTAGAAAAAGAACATAATACTATCCTAACGGCACATGAATGTTGACAACTAAACACCATCACCACAGGGCTTTCTTGGGCCATGGGCAAGGCGTGGGATTTTCCCACCTAGTACGTCCGCATTGTCCTTGAGTCTCTGCCCTGTGCTGCCTTGTTGTTGGGCAAGAGTGTAGAGATAAGACAGGGATCCCGTGGCTGAGCTCTTAAACCATCTGGAAAGCGAGGCAGAGAACCTGGGTTTCTGAAAGGCTTGTATTTGGAAGGCCTTTGGAGTCCTGCTAGGCATGCAGAAGCCCCACCTCCCTATCTGGGGCTGAATTGATCAGGATCTTTTCATTTACTTGTAGCAGAAGCCAAGCGAAATAGGCAAGAAATTGGTTTCCTTTGGCAGATGTCCCTGTGGGCTTCTGACCATCACTGGCGACTTGACATTCTCATGATTCTCCACTCTTGCTTCCCCCACCCCATCGCCCCTCCGTTTCTCACTTGGTATTAAATTCATTTGGCTTCTTTTTCTTGGAAGAGGCTAACTAATAAAGGTGATAAATTACCTGTGTCACTGGGAGAGTTTGGAAGCTCAGGTGATGTTCACCTCTTACTCTCTCACTCAAAAGCATCAGTTAGCGATCTTGGATTGTCAGCACTGGAAACAGATTCGGGCTAATTTAAACAGAAAATGAATTTATTAGAGGGATATTGGATCACAGAATCAGCGAGAAGGCTGGAGAACCCAGCTCAGCCAAGAAAAAAAAAAAGGCTTGGTACACGGGCCGTGGGGAGGGAAGAACATTTGTGAAAATGTGACATTCTGCAAGACATGGTAGCACCTGCCATCCCACCTTATGGCACTCCGCTGCTGAACCACAGAAGTCCCAGCAGGAAGGGGCTCACCCGCCACACTTGGGTTGGGTGGGGGAGTAAACTGCCTTAACTTTTGGTGTCAATATATTAAAGCGAAAATTCTCCCAAAGGAAATGAAGCAGCTATTATTACAATCAGAGGCTGTGGCTGCTGAGATGCCCAAAGTCAAGAAATGTCCTTTACTCCAAGGCAGAGACTATAAGAGTAGAGATCTGCAACAGCAGGCAATCTGGGGATCCTGTGGGCAGATGGCGGTCCCATTTGGACCCCATCTTATCAGAATCAGATGGGATTTTTGTCAGATGCTTCACACATTGTGGGAATTGAGTGGTCTTCTTTGCTCCTAAGACCTGTTTCTGTTCACTGAAGCCAGACCAGCATGGAATCAGAGCCGACAGACGTCAACAAGCTGTGATGTGATAGAAGTCACGCCTCCCCACTGTCTCCCGGCTGCCTCTGGCCACTTTTTGATGCTTGGAATCACACCATGCCAGACACATCTCTTTGGATTCAGTCTTGCCACCTCCAGTCCTTGCATTCCGGTGGCAAATTCTTGGAAATGTTTGCTGGACAGTCCAGAAAGAGCAGCATCCCTCACATCTGAAACGGACCCAATTATTACCTCCCTAACATTAAATCAAGAGAACAAACATGGATCTCCCGCAGCACAGCAGACAGCATGCTATGTTGTGGCATAAGATGGTCAATGGGGTGGAAGTAGTGCTTGAACCCGGGGAGACTCTGTCTAGCAGAAAGGACAGAAACAGCAAAATACAGTCACAAGAGCTTGACAGCAATATGTCCCTGGTGGGGGAAAGGAGCAAATGGGCACAGAACAGAGGGCTCAGAGGAAGAAATGATGAGCTCTGTGATTATTTTTGGAGAGTGGATTTGCCACCCTGCAGCGTGTGCTGAGCCCTCTCCAAGGTGCTGAACCGCCTCAGTTGGTCTGTTTCTCACTTTGCTCTCCTATTGGAGCTGAGTGTATGGACCCCAACAAGGACTGTCAGACCCGGGACCTGCTATGAGCATTTCTGGTGGATCCATCCGTGTGAGGATGAGAAAGAAGACCCTTAGTTATTCCACAGGCTGCCAGCCAGCCCCGATCAGGATGACCTGGACTGTTTTACCCAGCCATTTGCTCTAAATTTTGCAATCAAACATGACTTTAGTATTTTTTTTCCTGTATATCAGATCATTAATCCTCATTATTTTGGCAACTAGACTTTTTTGCATCAATATCAGACAACTGACTCTCAGAGTGAGTGGCTTCAGAGTGAATCTGTCAAAGCTATGATATATGAGTTTAAATTGTTTTTTGTCCTGGAATTTTTTTTTTTTTTTACTTTTAAGGGGTCTATTCTCCCCTTTTCATACTCTTTCAAGCATGAAGCTAATGTGGTTACAATAACAAAATTAGCTCATCATTTACTAACTGTTAATTTAATTTTTAATTGTCCATTAAGTCGGGCGCTGAGCTGTTTATATTTTAATTTTTAATGTCAGGGTTTTAAATTGCTTTCCAAATGAAGGTTAACAAGAGAGGGCTATTCCTGACTCTGGAAAGAAGTGAAATTGGGTGAGATCACCAACACAATTGCTGCTCTTCGCTGGGGCCAGGAAGAAGTGCGGACGAGGCATGAGCAGATGGGTATTCATGAGTGTGTACTGGGTACTCCCTGTGTGCTGGATTCTGTGCTACGTGCTTTAAATGTATTTTCTCATTGGTTCCTCGAGGCAGTCTGTGATGGAGCTTTATTTTCTCATTGTCATTTTCATTAGGGAGAAAAGAGACTTAGGGAAGATACCAGCTTCAGGATCACAGGGGGACCTGGCTACGCCAGGCATCAAGCAAGTGGGCCTCTCTAGTGCCAAGTCCAGCACTCTGAACTCAAATGTGAAACTTTGTTGTTTGAAGGTGTTGCATGGAGGAAAGAATGGGAAGGTAGTTCTTCCATGACAAGTGTCCAGTCTTAGAGGGACAGTAATGGATGTCCCTGGGCCAGCTCTTCTGGCTCCAGATGAAGAATTCTTAGATAGAAAGATGGAGTAGGCCCACGTGGCTCATAGTGTTATCAATTCTGTGACGCTGCACCTGTCTTTGAGTGCTAGTGTAGCTGGGGTTCCCATGGCTGGAGAAAAGGCTGCAGCTGTGGGCATCCTTTCCCCTGGGAACAAAGAGAAGTGGGAGTGGGGTCACCCTCTGCATTTCCAACGGTCTTGGGATCCTTCCTCTGGCTCTTTGTAGGACAACAGATAATAGCAGGAGATGGGGTCCAGTAGCTTAGCTAGTTGGGTGAGCTGTAGTCAAGTGTGTGTGTGTGTGCATGCGTGTGTGTGTGTGTGTGTGTGTGTGTGTGTGTGTGTGTATACAGTAAAAGGAATATGGAAAGCTAGGGAGAAAGATATATATCAAAAGATAGAGCCAGATGGGGGCAAAACCCACATCGGCTTCTGAGGTTCTTCCTCTTTGTAGAGCATCTCTAGGTGACCTTTTGAGAGTATCTCTGAACATCTTAGGAGAAGCAGCCCTTCAAATCCTTTAACAGCTAACCTCTGACTGGAGATAGAGAGATCCTATCAACTTCCTGGACTTACCAAGGTCTGATTCTTCCATGACACCTTAGAAACATCATGGCGCAGACGCAGACCATGGCTGGTGAAGGCAGACTGCTGAGGTCTAAACATGCCTCTACTACCTCCCGCCCCCAAGTTACTTAGCCTGTCTGTGCTGCAGTTTCCTCATCTGTGATACAGGGATAGCAAGAGTTTCTACTTGCGATGGTCGTCGTCAGCATTCAATAAATCAATATTTACAAAGTGCTTAGAAAAGTGTCTGGCACATATTAAATGCTAAACAAATGTTTGTTAGATAAGATTTTCCTCTGCATCTCTCTACATAGCTTCCGGCCGGAGAGCCATGCTCGGACAGAGCTGGATTCTCCTCGTGCTTTCTTGCACACAGTGCTGGGGGCCTAACAGGAAGGCAGTGAGCCATGCAGGCTGACTTCTGCTTCCTCCCCGGCCTTCTCAGGAGCAGGCTGAACCACAGTCAGCCTTCCTCTGTCCCAGAACTGCCCAAGGGCATTCGCTGTGCGGGATTCTTGGAAATGTTGCTGGACAGTCGGGTTGCCTGGGTGACACGGATCATTTGTTTCCTTGTGATACCCATGGCCCAGATTCTACGCCTGGGGATTAAATGTTGATGCTCTAAAACGTGCCCCAAAGGGAGAAGTTACATGTGTGTGTGGCCCTGGTCCTCTCCATCCTGAGAAGAACATCAGAGAAGTTCTAAAAGAACAAAAGGACTAAATAAAGCCGACCTTCTGATCCTGTCTCTCCTAAGCACTGCCAGCCTCCTCCAAGGGCTTCTGCAAAATGATTGAGTCCTAAAAGGAAACAAGAGGAGCAGTCAGTAGGGCTTGGTGGTGTTGGCTAAATTCCCACCGTGATTAAATTTCATATTTTGCCCTGGGCTGGGATGGTTTCCAGAGACCAGTTTGTGAAACAGCTATATTGAGCCAACTCTGTTTTCCTAAATAACTGTGAAATTCAGAACCCTCTTCTGACTTGGCAGGGGCTCAGAGAGGAAAGGGCTCTCGTGGGTAAAAAACCACACCAGCTTGGATTCTGATACCACTCATTTTCCCAGATGACTTTAGGATATGTGCAGGAAAAAAAGAGAGAGAGAGAGAGAGAGAGAGATAAATTTTTCTTAAACCAGAATGATCTAGTAAAATCAACATGGGTTTGAGGTAAGACATCCTGAGTTTGAGTCCTCATTCTGCCCACTTGTTAGATGAGTACCTTAGGAAAGTCACTCATCTCAATAAGATGTAAATTCCTCATCTGTGAAATGGGTGTGTTAGTCAGCCTAAGCTAGTTATGCTGTGGTAACAAATAGCACCCTTCCAAAATCTTAATGGTTTACAGCCGTTACAAATAAACAAAAATTTATTTATCTCTCACATTTTATTTTGGCTGTGGGCCAGTTCTCAACTGTGGTTCTGTGGCTTTGCTCTATGTGTATTCTCCACTCTTATGCCCAGGACGAAATAGCAACCACTCACTATCTTGGTTGCATGCCAAGATAATGGCAGAGTCACCCACTGTCTCTCAAGCTTTTGCTGTGATGTTCTCTAATGCTTCTGCTCACAATCCATTTGTCCTGGAGGCAGGGATGTTGTCCCACAGAGAGACAGTGCAAGACACATGGAAGTGAGAAGGGAATCTAACCATCAAACTCAGAGAGCAACCAACAATTTGGAACACTGATATAGACTGCTACCATGGAGATAATGATACATCCTTCTTCAAAGAGTAATTATGAAGCCCCCAAAGAAAGAATGCGCACAAAATTTTATTACTAACTAAAGTTCTTTATTGGTGCTACTTATGCTCTTTAATGCCAACTTCTCCATGAGTCCCAGGGAGGTTGGATGGAGATGTCTTTTGTGCATCTCTTTGCATGGAAATCCATTTCTTTCCAAATATACTCCCACATAGACTTTGAGATGATGATTTTGGTATCTGTTTCACTCTGCAAGGCCCCCCTATTATAAGATCCCAGAATCCAAGGGGCTTAGCTAGTTTTGCAGACAGATGAACATGCAGACCAATACTTTGGAAACTCATAATAAAGAATTGTGTCGTTGTCTGGCTTTGTGTCACTTAAGAATGACATGCTCTCCTGAAAGGCACTGGGGCTCTGTCTGCTGGGATGTGACTCCTTGTTGTCAACTATTCGTTGATGGACACTTTGTTCTTACTCCCGGAGAAGATGTTTAGAGACTCATATCAAAGATTAGCAAAAACTTGACAGGCAATGGAGAAGGAAACCGGACACCTGAAATTGGAGAGGCCAGTGAAACACCAGAAAATGTCCTCCTGTAAACTCATCAGAAGACTAAGGTACACTGAGTGCCTGCTGTATGTCAGGCAGCTGGTATCCACACAACTTGCTGATTCATGTGCTCATTCATTTTATTTAACAAATGCTGATTGGATGTCTACCAGGTGCCGAGCACTGTTTGCATAAAATAGCTCCGAATACTGCCACTTGGAGGGTGGGGTCATGGCGTGAACACAGGAAGGGACAAGGATGGATTTCTTTTCTGTCCACAATGCAGACCCTCCAACAACCCTGCACGGCCCTAGGTGATATTAGAGCCGAAGCTCCTTCTTATGACAAGGATGTGTTCAACTTTGACAAATGATCATCAGGGCTTAGTTTGATGGCTTCCTGGGATGAGAAGGTCACTACGCGATACCACCAGTCACTACCCATCCGAGAGAGAAGTGGGGTGCACCTGGCCAAGGGAGGCCTGCTGAGCACTGGTGTGTAGCATTGAAAGAGAAGGGCACTGGTAAGAAGTGCAGGACTTTGACTCCTGGCTCTGTCTCCTGTGAACTGAGTGACTTTCTTGAATCCTCCCCTTATTTCTGTGAGTCTCAGTTATCTCCTTTGAAAATAAAGCTTGCAAAGTGATTATAAAAAACCAAAGTGATATAAAATTCTGTTATGTGAAAGCACTTTTAAAACTTATGTGCCCATAAAATGTAAGATGGTGGGACGCTAGGTTATTGATATTCGTTATTTGGGATAAAGGCAGCGAGGAATGGAGAGGTGTTCAATTTCTTTTTTCTTTTTACAAGAGTGAAAAAATAATAAGATGTTAAGAGTTAACTGTAAAAACTGCATTATGCTATAGCATTTACATCAAATCTCCATTTGTATGTATATGCATAGAAAATATATGAGGGGATGTTTTACAAAATGCTAGAAGTTATAGGTGACTTTTACCTTTTTTCATTTACTTTTTTCATGTTGTTTAAATTTTTATAATGGGCATGGATTATTTATATAGTTAGAAGAAAGAAAAAAAAAAGAGAAATACCTCTTTTCATTTGGGAGCTGTGGTAGACACAAAGATACATGGCTCACATCTCCCTGCAAGCAGGGACTCTCTGCCCAGCTGTAACTGGTGTGGTGAGCTGATAGTCTTCCACCGAAAACTCCTTTAACTCTTTAAAAAGATTCATTTAGTTTTAAATAATTGTGTGTATGTATGGGGTACCATGTGTGATCTCTGCATAGGCAACCAAGCTAATTAACACATCCCTCACCTTACCAACCTTTTTGGTGTGATGAGAATGTTATAAATATTCTTTCAATAATTTGAAATATATCATATTGTTAACTGTGGTCACCAGGAAGTTAAACAGATAGATTTATCAGCATAATGGAAACTGGGACCCTTGGTTCTACACATTCCCTGGCCCCATCTGTCCCTACACCCCACCTTCTAGTCACACCTGCTCAACTCTTTCCATGAGCTGGACTCTTAGCTTCCACCTGTGAGACAATGTGATATTTGTCTTTCTGTGCCTGGCCTATTCACTTAGCATGAGGTCTTCCAGTTCCTTCCATGTTGGTGTGAGTGATGGATCTCCCTTCTTTGTACAGCTGTATAGTATTCCATTGTGGAGGCAGACCACATTTTCTTTATTAATTCCTCTGTTGATAAACACTTAGGTGGCTTCCACATTGACTCTTGCAGCTTTTGAGCCCAATCTTTGCTCTTTGAGGAGTGGCCCCAGCCAGCAGTTAAACATGAGAGTTATAAGAGGGCACAGCCATCCCATCCAGGGTGGACACACAGCTTTAATGAGGTATAATTGGTGTATAAAGAATTGCATCTATTTAATATATACACCTTGAGGCATTTGGACTCATGCAAACACCCATGAAAGCATTTCACAATCCAGGTGATAAAAACAATCAGGTCACCTTCAAAAAGGTTCCTTGTGTCCTGGAGTATGTGTGTTGGTGTTGTTTTTATGGTAGTAAGAACATCTATCATGAGATCCACCCTCTTAAGTCTTTAGATGCACGATGTTATCTTCTTTTTTTAAAAAAAATATTTTTATTAGTTATAGATGGACACGATACCTTTATTTTTTTATGTGGTGCTGAGAGTCGAACCCAGTGCCTCACACATGCTAGGCAAGTGCTCTACCACTGAGCTACCACCCAGCCCACCATACTATCTTCTTAACAGTGCTGCAGTGGATATCTAGAACATCTTCATCTTGCATAGCTCAGACTTTTTCTGTCCAATCTCGTCCCTTCTCTTTTCTTTTGTGGGTGATACTCCTCAGGAAAACTTTTACACTGCTTCCTCTTGACATCTGTTCTCTGGAGAACTTGGCCTTTACCGTGGTCAGCAGAATGGAATGCTGAGGGGAATAGGAAGACCTGTTTTAGTTTGTTCTCTGCCTCCTCCTCTCTGTGATCTTTATTGAGCCATAGTCAGGACATTCTGGGTCCCAGGTCTAGCAAAAATGTGTGCAGGTCCGATTGCATGGTTTCAAAAGCAGTTTTCATTTTTAGGCGTTTTGTGGAAATAATCCCAAGACAGGGCTGACTTCAGATTCACTCGTGAAACATGTCCTTGACTCACTTTCCTAACTACCTTCTAAAATGAAACCTGACTTTGCAGACTCTGCGCAGCCTGTGTGACTTCCCCAAGCTTCTTATCTTGGGCCTCTGTCTTCCTAGAATATTCTATCCTGAGGAATATTCTTTTCTCTGTCTGTATTCTCCTCCTTGTCAAAGCTGACCTCTCCCCTACCTCGTGTGCTCAGGTTCTACAAGGTAACTGAACGTTCTAGAAGATGGAATAAGGCTGACTTCTCATGCATGTTAGTGGATGATTGAAGAGATCTCTCCGAGCGTATCAGGTGTCCCCCGTGTCTAGATGCCCCAGAGAGCAGGTATTTCCCTTTCTGATTCCTTCTAACCTCCTTCATGCAGCAGGTGTGAAGCCTGGTGAGGAGCCTGCGCTCTGACGTTGGACAGAACTGGGTTTGAATCTTAACCCCTGTGTATTAGTTGCGTACCTTCCTTGACCCCTGTGAGCCTCATCTTCATTTATTAAATAGGGATAACAACAGCTGCCTCGTGAGGCTATTGTGACAATTACATTCAGTACAAAGGCCATGAACTTGGTTTAGTACATGGAACTTTTTAATCATTTTTCAAAGTACGCTATTATTAGGTATAAACACACATAGGACCTGATACTTACAATAAATAAATCATAAATATTGTTTGTAATGCATCGTGCACATTTGCATGTGAGGGACCCCTTGCTGTGATTTCCAGAGTCCTTCATTCCCAGCTGGGATCTCCCAGGAGGTGTCTCTAAAGGTACATCCCACCAGCCAATCCCTGCAGAGGTAAAGGAATGAGCCTTCCTTGACCGGCCTAGTAAAATCCCAGGTCAAATCTCATTGGACCAGCCCAGGTCACATGCCCATTTTCTGAACCAATCATTGCAGCTAGAGGAAATTGCAATAGAGGGCTGATCCCACAGAGGTCTTCATTGGGAGGCGAAGAAGGGTGGATCCCAGCAGAACCACGCAGCCTGGGGGTTGGAAAGGGGCTGGGTCGCCAAGGGAAATTACCAAGGCTCATACTAAAGGGAGACTAAATAAAGGACAAGCCAAACAACAGATTTTGAAGAGCACGTTAGGATTACGCGTTGGGAAAACTTGCAAAGAAAGAGTCGTGCAGGGCTGGGGTTGAGCGCTGGCCTCCAAGCCAGACACATGAGGGGGCCAGTCTTCTCTTTGCAAAATTAATTAGAAGTCCCCCCCCCACCCCGTCCTCTGCAATCTATTACATTTCACTATTTGTTGCCTCCAAGTTATCAAATGCACATCTGTCCACCCAGGTATATATGCACGTGCCTTGAGAAGGCAGGGGAAGTGGTAAATGAGTTTTTTTCTGAAAACCATCAGTTCTGGGGCCCTAACATGTCCTTTGTTCCTTAGCAGGCTTACTTAGCAGGATTAAACTGGGGGACATGAAAAGCTTCCCCTCACCCAGGTCGGGAAAGGATAGCTTAAGCTGTCACAGCAGGATAATAATAAGATGAATCAGGAGAGGAGTTTGGGAACCTTGGATTCCACCAAGTTCCACAGGGGTCTTCCCGGGGGACTCCTCAGAGCCTTTAATATGCTAATCAACCTTGAGATGTTCCCGGAAGGGGCCCTCCACAGGGCGAGTGTTATGGAGGAAACATTCCGTGTTGGTGCTACAATGCCAACTTCTGAAATGTTTTCCAAAGTCTAATTTCAGAATTTTGTTGTCAAAAACAGAAATCGGTCCATATTTTTATTGGGCGGACCGTTGAACGTACGTGGGCAACACTGTTAAACAGCTTCTCTGTTAATAAGGAACTTCCTGGGGTTTGTGTGGGCATAAACACAATCTTGGAAGGTGGCAACCTTACCCAGGGATAGGGCATTAAGGTCCTTCACAATTGTACCCCAGCCCCATGAGTTTGAGGGACACAGTGTTGGAAAGAGAGAGAGAAAGAGTGTCCATCTGTCTATGCTGGGAAGATTTGCGCTGGAAATCAAATCCAGTTGCAAAGTAGGGCAGTTCAAGTGTTATTCCTCTCCTGCTATTCCCTGGCTGTGTGACTTTGGGTTAATTACTTCCCTCTCTGTGCTCAGCTTCTTCCTCAGTCAAATGACAGGATTAGGATAGGCCAGCGATCCCCATACCCATCTCATCACTGGAGTCACTCAGAAAGCTAGTTTAAAATATCATTTTCTGGGCCTTTGGACCTAGGTACAGTTTCTGGAGATATGAGTTTAAAACTTGGGGTGATTCCTAGGACTCTAAATTTTAACAAGTTCATCCAGGTGTGGGAAACCCTGGGCTGGATTGTTTCTGAGACCTTTCCCTTAAACAGAGCATTGAAAAATGTCCTGTTGCTCTTGGAGGAGTGGCAGTCTCTCTCCAGACCCTCCCTACTCCTGCCGTTCTGATGGAGCTGTCAATCACAGAACTCCATCCATGACCTAAGCCTGTCCAACCATAGGACCACACTCCTGTGGTCACTGAGAAGGATCAGTGGGTTAGTGACCACACCATGCCAATCATAGCTTTCCCCTGGAACATTGTACTTGGAACTGGAGGAGAATAGCTTATTCTCTAGGGTCATGGAGCTGGAAGGCCTTTATCCAGAGCACTCAGGAGCCACATGCCCTGACACATGGGGAAAACCTGTCTGCAGCAGGCAAGTGCAAGAAGAGGCAGAAAGTCGGGCGCGGTGGTGCACACCTGTCATCTCAACGACTCAGGAGGCTGAGGCAGGAGGATCTCGAGTTCAAAACCAGCCTCAGCAAAAGTGAGGCGCTAAGCAACTCAGTGAGACCCTGTCTCTAAATGAAATATAGAAAAGGGCTGGGGATGGGGCTCAGTGGTTAAGCGCCCCTGGGTTCAATCCCTGGTAACAACAACAACATCCTAGAAAAAGCTGAAAGGAGATGGGTGGAATCGGGTGATCCTGTGGACTTCAGTTCCTTGTGGCCCAAGAGCCTATTCTGTGAGCTATCCCCTCTTCTGGGAACCTCGGCAGCCCCTTCCACTTAAATCAGGCTAAGGTGGGTCTCTGTCCCTTGCAACTGTCCTACAGCAAATTCAGGATTCAAATCTGGGTCTGACCCCAACGCTTGCGCCTCTGTTGTTCGACCTTGTCTTCCCTGGATGGGGGCAAATGGAGCCATTCGGTCTTTGTCCTTCTGCCCCCTGCTGAAAGTCCCTACCCCTTAACCAACTCAAAAATTTTTCAAGTCCTTATGCGAATCTCAATGTCCTCTTTTCCTCCTTCCTTCTCTTGCCTGCTTGTTCTTCACACGACTCATTTGTTAACGGTCATTTACTGCCATGGACCATCATTTCTTGTATCTATATAAAACCTCTGTAATACATTCATGTTCTCAATGATTTTGTTTTTTTGTTCTAGGTCCTCAAATTACAAACCCCCTGAGGGCAGAAAACATGAGTCACATTAAAAAAGAAAAAATTCATTATCATTTTGGACACTGGAGTGATCAAAGAAACATGTTCAAGAGGAAGACACAAGGCTCTGGGTTCCAATCCCAGTTTTACCAATTTGTGGATGAGATTCAAACCCCAGAAGGTCAGTTCCAGAAGAGATTGGGGTTGAGAACCAGGCCACCCAAGCCATGGATGTGATAAACTGGGGACGCCAAGGAGGGGACTACCCAGAAAAATCTTCCTGTCCTTTTGGGATGATTGGAAGGAAGTCACTTCTCTCTGCAAAAGCAGCCACATCTTCTCGGCAGCAGGCAGGATTCCCAGAGGAAGCAGAGACCTCATTTATAAATCTGGCAGACAAGATGTAAGTGGAAGTCATTAACCTTGCTTTCCTCGCCTCAGTTGCCTGGGACACTGGGAGTGATGGAGTCTGCCCTCCAAGGTCCAGAGCTCGGCCCCCTGTGTTGTGAAGCTCTCTCGGCTCTCCCAGTTTCCTGCCTGGGGAGAACCAGTCCAAGTGGCTCTCTGCCCCCAGCCAGGATGAGCCTACACCCCGAGGGCTTGCACCTCATTCTGGGAGAGTCAGCAACAGAGCCCCACCACAATCCAGGGACCTGGTCCCTGCCCTCAGCGGGTCTGGAATCTATTTGAGGACACAGCTCACATCCACACGGGAAAACCAGCTTGGAATACTTATGCTGCCGCCAGCATTCGCTGTCAACAAACACGCCGAGCACTGACGGGGACAGCAGGGCTGGGAGCAGGAAGGGACCTTACAAATTTTGCTGGTCTGCAGGTCACTGAATGGTGGCAGGTGGCCTGAATCTGACCTGAAGATGTGTGTGTGTGTTGACTCACATGCATTTTTATTATTATTGGTTTTTTTTTTTAAGTCAACCTTTAAACTTGGGGAGAATTCATATAGAACACAGGCTGGGGCTTCGCTTAGAAAAAGCAGGTGCTTGCAACATCTGGCCAGGGCTAAGCAGAGATGCCCCCCGCCCCCAGAAAGGACGCTCGCCTGCAATTTACCACAGTCCTCACGAGTCCCTGTTGCCTCCCTGGCTCTGATACCCAGAATTGTTTGTTATGTAGCATTGCACACGTGCTGTTGCCTTCCTTAGAGCAGAAAATAAATCCCTCTCTGCTCTCTTTTCTTTATCAAAAGAGGAAAACCCCAGTTTTAGCAAGAGGCTTGCTTCTCTCACTTAAATAAACCATCTTGTGCCTTCACCTTCTGAACACCAGGTCCCTGGCTTCTTACAAACCCCCCCCCCCCGTTTCATGACATCGAGGCTCAGAGACAGAAAGAGATCGGAGCTTGGCAGTGTGCAATAATCTCTGAGCTTATAGTCCAAGTCAAAGGTCTGGGTCTGAAACCATCAGTACCACTCGATGTTGATGCTCGTCTTCTGGGAAGGTTGTTTCAGTCTTCTGAGCCTCAGGTGGCCCATCCACAAAATGGGCACAAGAGTGATTATCCTAGGAGTAGTGATGAGGATGAAGAGAGGTAATTCCCCAAGTAGTTTGTGGACTGTCAGGTGCAGCGGGGTGATAGTGCTCGGAATGTTCTAGCTTCATATTTGGTATTGACTTTGGGGCTTCATATTTGGTATTGACTTTGGGCTTCACAGACCCTGCCGTGGATTTACCTAAATCTCTGCAACTCTAGAAAGAATCATTAACCTTTGAGGTTAATAACGGCTTCATGTCCTCCCTGGGCAGTACCGGCAATGGGAAATTGCGTTTCTGGGGACCACACCCCAGAGGCCATCCTCGGTGACCCATGTTCATGGATATCTCTTCCAGAGCTTATATGTCTTGCACATGCATCTTCCAGAATCTTTCATTTGGAGCCAAAAAACAGAAGATCTCTCTTGGTGGCCCAAAGTGAAATATTAGGTGATATGATTTCCTGATCTGAGACTGAGGGCCCTCCACGCTGGACAAGGCAGACCCCTCTCCCATGCTGACTTGCACAGAGGTCATCTGAGGTGAGCGTACGAGATAGAGGTATTTATTGCTTACTAACAAATAACCCCCAGACTTAGCATCTGAAAAGCGGCGTAAGTATGTACTTGGGAGATGACCTCATGTCTGCTGGGCAGGAGCTGGGGCGTGATCTGAGTGTCTTATGAGGTTGCAGTCACCTGAGGGGCTGGCAGGAGGCTGGGTCCCTTGTCATTGTGGATCTCTCCATGGGGCCACTTGAGTGTGCTCTTAGATGGTGACTGACTCTGAGAGGTCCAAGAGACAGCCTAAAGGAGGGCAGGCTCAGAAGTCACACGCCATCATGTTGGCTGTAGTCCTGTGGTTGGCTGTAGCTTAGCCGGATGCATTGCCCAAGGGGACCTCATTAGAACTTAAACGTCAGGAGCAAGGATCAGTGGGGACCGGCTTTGAGGTTGGCGAGCACAGTCTGTTATTGAAGTGACGGACACTTCGATGGATGGCATAACTCACAGCGTGCATCGGGTTGGCAGAGCTGGAATTCAAACCCAGATTCTTCTACACACTCCAAAGTCATCCCTGAGCCTCTCTGCAGACAGCATCCCAAGTATTTTCAAAATTGCAAAGCAGTGTGTAAATAATGCTATTACTTGATGGACTACTACAGAAATAGGTATAATTTTGCTGATAAGCAGGAGATTATTATTTCACCTACTGAGTCATGCATTTATCCATTTAATAAATATCTATGGAATGCCTCATTTGTGCTAGGATTGGAGATAAAAGACCAGGACAAAATTATACGGCTAATAAATGGCATCGTGAGACACAAATCCAGGTATGTATGACTCCTAATACCACCTAATTCCACCATTTAGAACTCGTTTTGAATTTATTTTGTGTGTGTGTGTGTGTGTCTTCTAAGCATCTTGGTGAAATTCAGAGTAGTGAAGCGACTTCTCAGAGTCTAGGAGAAGAGGCTAGATCAAGTACCAGCTTTGTCCCTCAAAACAGTTCTGAGCCCTAGAGCAGACAAGCATTAAGACCTGCCAGCAAAAGTTAGTTGGAGCTATGATTCAGTTTTTACCCTAGTGGTAATAATGGGCATCAGGTCTGAACCCCAACATATTCCATGCACTAGGAAAAAATATGTATGGCCAACAAGTACATGAAAAAGTTCCCAGATCACTAATCAAAGCTGCAATGGCATATTGCTTCACATCCATTAGGATGGCTACTACATATATAAAGAGCAAACAGAAAATAACAAGTGTTGACAAGGTTGTGGAGAACTTGAACAACTTGTGCACTGTTGATGGGGATTTAAAATGGCTCCCCTAGAAAACTGAATGATGAATCCTCAAAAAATGTAAAAATAGAATTACCATTGTTTATGATCCAGCAATTCCACCTATGGGTATGTATTCAAAATAACTGAAAACAGGGTCTCAAAAAATATTGGTACATCCATGTTCATAGCGGCATTATTTGTAATCGCTAAGATGGAGAAGCAGCCCAAGTGCCTACTGAAGAATGAATGGATAAACAGAATTTGGTACAGACACACAACAGAATATTAGTCAGCCTTAAAAAAGGAAGGAAACGCCGACACATGCCATGATGTGGACAAACCTTGAGGACATTACGATAAATGGATTAAGCCAGTCACACACAAAAGCAAATATTGTAGGTTCCACTTATGTGAGGTTTGAAGAATAGCTGAATTCATAGAAACAGGAAGTAGAATGGCGGCTTCCAGGGATGTGGGTGAGTGGAAATGGAGAGTTTGATAGGTACAGGATTTCAGTTTTGTGATCTGAAGAGAGTTCTGGAGGCAGATCATCGTGATGGTTGTACAACGTCCGTAATACCCCTGAACCGCACATTGACAAATGGTTAAGATGCTCAATGTCATGTCATGTGTATTTTACTCCAATTTTAAAAATACACTGTTGTGTTAGTAATGACGTATCTTAGGAGAGAAGAAAGAGAGGCTCAGAGAGGCCCAGTCACTTGTCTGGAGTCACCTAGCAGCGCAGGATCGGAGCTGGGGGGGATCTAAACCCTAATCCTGACTACCAGGATTTTTTCTCTTGCTTCTGACTCTGCAGCCAGAGGGAGGCCCGGAAACCACGTTGCCAGTGCTGGGGCAGTGATTTGCTGGTCACGGAAGCCCTGGGGGAGGCAACTGGCTTTATGGCTTGAGCTCAAGCTGGAAGACAGGAGAGTGGGGGCTCTGGACCCCTTGACAGGGCAGCAGCCTGCAGAGCTGGTTCCCAGAAGCATTCCAGGTGGGCTTTGGCCGAGCCTGGGAACACCAGGAAAGACGTTTCCAGTCCCGACGGCTGCTGTGCCAGCTGGGCCAGGAATCCTCAGCTTTTAAAACTCCCAGAAGCCACCAGGAACGTTATTTTCGTTTCAGCATTGCTGGGAGCCCACTCGGCCTTCCCAGCCCTGTCCCGTGTTTTCCCACCTACAGCCTTTTGCTGGGAAAAGTGACACTTTAATTCAGAGCCAGTGAAAAGGAGGCCACCTTCGACTTAATGAGAAGTGACCGGGAACACGCCAGGGTAACCAGGGGAGATTGTAAGGGCTGCGCAAGTGTCAACACTGGGACCAGTGGGGCGGGGAGGCCTGTGAGCCAGCCCCCAGGCACCGGCTAGAGGTGAGGCTGAGTTAGCATCTTTGCCACCTGCTGAAATTTGAGACTTGCTGGGTGCTGTGTGAGGCAGGCAAGTTCTAGAAAGAGCTTCCAGGTCTTTCTGGGACCATGGGGAGAAGAAAATCTTATTTGGGAGGAATGATCAGGATTCTAGATTTGTGCTGAGTGTTCTCTCCCACAGGTGACCAACCCTGCTTCTGTCCTTGATTAGCTGACTGAATGTAGACTTGCCCATGACCTCTCTGAGCCTCCGTTCCTCAGGGACACTCCGTGAACACATGGGTGTGACTGTGTGTCAATAAAACTTTATTTACAAACGTTGGCAGCCTGCGGGAGGTCACAGATTGCTGACTCCCTGCCTTTGGTGATTTATCTGACTCTAATTCCTTAACGCTCTTCATCTCGTGTCACAGATACTGCAGGATGTCTCTGATCTTCCCACTTCCAGAATTTCCCCCCTGGGTGGCTCTGAGGATCGAACCCAGTGCCTCATGCATGCTGGGCAAGTGCTCTACCACTGAGCCCCAGCCCCAGCCCTGGGCAACCTTTTTGAAGGGCAGGAAGAAGCCTCTGGAGGTGTCCGGGGCCATCTGCGCTGCAGATGTACATGGAGAAATGATGAGTCCACCTGCAGACACTCCGTGTAGCAAAGTGTGACCTGGGACAATGACTTCACCTCTTCCAGCCTCAGTTTCCTCATCTGTAGGTTGAGGTAAAAAGTCCTGCATCCCCAAGATTGTGGGGAGGGAAGGACTCAATGAAAGAGTCTAAAACAGATGGTTAAGCCCACAGTAAATACGGAATAAATCAGAACTATTGTTTTTACTGTTTTTTTCTTTTCTTTTTGGTGGTTGTCAAAGATAAGGTAAATTTCCCTGCGCGTCTGGAATTTCAGGCTTCTTTCAACACTCAGAGCACAACTTGCAAACCGGAGAGAGAGAGTGGACTGGGTTTGACCTTCAGACCTATTTTGTTTGGCCTTCAGTGTGATGGGATTCAAATATGTTTGAATTTGGAGCTTATATTTAAACATCGGGAGATCTTGCTTAGAATTTGAGATTTTGGCCTTTCCCTGGCAAACTGGGCCACGGCCAGCACAGGAGCAACGGAGCCATCTGGCAGCCCTTGGGGCTGGTGGGTTGTCACCGCCTGTGGTTGAGGCTGTCCCCCACAAAGCCTTACCCAGCCCATTCCAACTTCACTTAGTGATGTTTTCCTCTTGGTCCTGGAAGGTATCTGAGTTTGCAATCTCTGAGTCTGGAATTCTTTCTCAAGGTGCTCAGAACTGATTATCCTTATCCATATTTTTCCTTGGCTATTCAAAGCTGAGCTCCTTTCCAACTCGGGAGAGCGAGTCATGCGGATTCCCTGCACCTCACCCCCGCGTCCTTTGAACTTGCTCTTGACAAGGAGCCAGAGCAGTTTGGGGTGCTGGGTAGGTCTTCGGCTCTGGGACCCCCCCTCACTCTGTTATCCATTCCCATCCTCCTGATCTATTCCCCCCACACACTACATCTCATCTCCCCCAGCAAAACCAGAACTGGCAGCTTCTCAACAACCGTTTATCAGACGCAAGGAAATAACAGCTTTTAACCACGGCTCTTAGGCTTGAAGACTGTGATCAGATTCCGAACCATTTCCAGAAGTGCCCCTTGGGGCCCTGGGGAGACGTGGTTTCCATGATAACCGCTCCTTGCTGTCCCCGACTCAGGGCTCTCTCGGAAGGGAAGTGGATCTTTGCTGCCCAAGGGCGCAAGAGGAAATTTCACTCCAGAAAATTGGGCAGGAAGGACACCAATGGGGACATCCACACCACCTGGACGGGGACCCGTCATCCAGTGGGTTGTCGGTGGCTGAGCTATAACAGAGGCCCGTGGCACTGTTCCCTCCCGACCCCTCTCCCAGGCTCACCTGGTACGTGACACAGAGGGGTGGGGGAGCTATTGATGGGGAAAGCCACACGTTTCCTTCCCAACAGGATGACAGCCTCCTCCTTGGGCTGTGTTGGGTCTTAAGTACTTCCCTGGGAGTAATAAAAAAAAACCCAAGGAGACAAAAGAGGAGCTAAAAACTTAAACAAGATAGCTGGGAAGGTAGGGATGCTGCTTTCCAGCTACATTAAAAAAAAATCATATGTGCAAATGAGCGGTCTCTGCTATTGAGAAAGCTCTGCATATTAGGGATAACATTTATTATATTATCTGATTGCCACTGTCATGGAGGCTGCAGGGACGACCACAGGGAGCGTCTACTGAGGACTTCTGCTGATTATGTTCATGATCAGATTTAATTCTCAGGACCAGCTGACCCGGGAATTTTGGTGATTGCCATCTAAGTGATGAACGGAGGCTCCTGTTGGTTCAACAGCCTGCTGCAGGTCTCAAAGCCTGATAGCGGTACAAGTTGAACCCATGCAGCAGTCTGTGTGGCTCCAAACATAAAGGAAAGACAAAGAAAAGGAAATGCTGTTTCCCGGGTTGGATCAATGCATGTGCGTGTTGACAGATCACACGGAACCCCATTCGTGTGAGTAATAGCCCGTTCATCCAAAAACGAAACTAAATTTAAAAATCCACGATCCTGTCTTCCACACCACACCGCACCTACTTATTTCAGCCTGAGGAGAGAGCAGAGTTCAGTCTATAAGGATAAATCAAGATGGCTGCGAATTGAAAAAAGTTAGGGACACATCTACCTTATCTGTCATGTTGTTCCCCAGGCCTAAAATAACACCAGAAAGATAATAGGTGCTCAATAAATGTGGGATTTCTGACAGTACTCTGATTAATTTCAATGGATAAGTCCTCTATTGGTGGACTTTGGGGCAAGGTGAAGAGAGATATGTTTGCGTTATAACTGTTTAATTTTCCTTCTCAGGCTCTGAATTGTGAACACCCACTTCTATGGGAATATCTGTACTAGTTTGCACCAAACATGGCTGTCATAGAAAGATCTCACAGCCTGGGAGCCTTCAACAGAAATGTATTTTCTAACAGTCTTGGAGGCTGGAAGTCCAAGGTCAAGGTATGGTAGGTTGGGTTTCCTCTGAGGTCCTTCCTGGCTTGCAGAGGGTACCTTCCCGCTGTGCATTCGCTCTGTGCCTGTGCCTGGTGTCTGCCTGTGGCCTAATCTCCTCTTGCAAAGAACCACTCCTATTGGATTAGGACCCACTCGGATGACTCTATTTTAACTTAATTGCCTCTTTGAAGGCCCTGTCTCCAAATGTCATTATATTCTAAGGTAGTGGGTCTTAGGGCTTCAATATATAAATTTTCAAGATGATTTAGTCTGAATTTTCTTTCTTTCTTTTCTTTTTTTTTTTTTGCCACATACTGGGAAATTATCCAGGAAAGAGGTTTATTTACAAAGAAAAGAGATTTATGTCCCATAGTCCTGTGTCTGGAGAGGGCCTTCCTGTGGGGTCATGACATAGCAGAGGACATCACAGGACATCACATGTGCTAACTCGGGCTCCTCTTCGTCCCTCAGAAAGCCACTGGCACAACATGGGGTCCCACCCTCAGAACCTCATGGAACAATAGTTACTTCCCAAAGGCTCAGCTCTAAATACCGTCGATGTGTGATTTGGGGCATTAGGGTTTCAACATGAGTTTCAGAAGGGGACACTTAGGTCATAGTAGGGGGTGCCCCCTTCAACACACACACACACTCACACACACACACTCACAGATGAGAGCAGATTATTAGGAGAGTTGGCTCACTTGATGATGAAGGTTGAGAAGACCTTGACAGACCATCTGCAACCTGGAGAACCCGGGAAGAAGGTAAAATGGTGAGGTCCGAGTCTGAAGGCCTCAGGAACAAGGAAGCCAGTGGTATCATTTTCAGGCCAAAGCCAGAGTCCAGGGAGTCTAGAGGTAAAGGTTGGGGGTGGTGGGGGAATCAAGTCCCAGAGTCCAAAGACGGAAGAACTTGGAGTCCTGGTGTCCAACGTCAGAATGGGAAGGACATCCAGGCTCAGATAAAGAAAGCAAGAATTCACCTTTCCTCTGCTTTTTGGAGCCATTGGGGACCCCCCAGATGATTCTCACCCACACTAAGGACAGATCTTCTCCCCTCGGTCCACTGACCCAACCGCCAGTCTCCTCCAGAAACACCCTCCTGGACACACCTGGGGAAGCCCCATCTTTCAAATCAAATAACAAATCATCTGGGTCTTCCCTTCAACAGAAGACGGATACGATCAGCATCTACTCCAGCACCGAGGATGGGTATCTACCAGCTACCTAAGTGGACCCCTTAATTCAGTCAAACTGATATGCAAACAGAAAGAGAATCCATCACACCACCTAATAAGCAGAGGGTTTTTGTAGTATAGTCGGTCTCCCCGACGAGATCCACAAGGAAGGCAGCTTTGGCCCATCTCATTTACTCTTCTCAGAGCCGAGGACAAAGCTGGTACCTGTCAATGTTCACTTGGTGAGTGAGCGCATGAAGCAGCCTCCTCCTGTGGCCTCCAGCTAGATACTTCAAGACCCTTCAGAAGGCTCCTCTCCTCCAGCAGCCCTCCCAACCACCCGCAGTCGCAGTGATCCTCATGTTTCCCAGCTGGGAAAGCTGGCTGGACTGCTCTCATCAGTTGCTAACTACGTATCCCAGCATTAGCATGCCTTGATTAAACGATTCATAAAAATAAAAGAGCTTGTGGAGCTATAAAATGCAGATTCCCTAGTCCTACCCCAAAGAGGCTGAATCCAAGCACCTGGGCGCTGGGCCCCTGGCATCCCTCCCCTAGCATATTCTGAATTGCACGGTCCTTGAATCAGCTTTGAAAACCCTGGCACTGGAAACCTGAAGTCAAGATTAACCTTGAAGATGGAGTCCATTTCTCCTTCCTTTCTTAGTTCTCGTCCATGGGCCCCCTCAGTCACTTTCCCTCCATTTGTCTTGGAAGGATCTGACTCCCTCTGATCAACATGTACAAATTGTGTCCCATGGAGATCTCTGAGGTTGGACTTGGGGAAGGGACTTGAGTGCACACAGAGTTTATGAAGCCCAGAACTTTGGTGCTTCTGGTACAGGACCAAGTGCTTCCAAGAAACAGGCGGGAGAAGTGATCCTTAGGGGCAAAGGTTACAGGTCCAAGGGCAAAGGTCCCAAGGCCAGCTGATTTATTTCCTTGGCTTTGTTCACGTTTCCCCTTTCAACCCCACCCCTTGTGCGCAGTGCAGGGCCTGCAATGTGGGTGGTTTGGGCATTTTGTTGGGAAGGAGCATGAGCCGGAGGGAACCTTTCACTGGGGCAAGAGGCTTTTCTTCTTTGTTATCTTTGATGTGTTTGGAAGCAGAGGAGGGGCTTGCATTTCCTTCCTGCACCCCTTCCTCCCCCAGTCTCCTCTCTTCCTTCTAAGAGTTGCCCTGTCGGGCACTTACCATTAGCCTGGCTCTGGGTCAGGAGTTTGACAAGCATTGTTCCATTGTTATAGTCTGGCAATAACCCCCTGAGTCGCAAATGGAACCTTCCCTACTTCCCTCGTGAGGAGGCCGAGGCTCTTAGAGGTGAACTCACTTGTTCAAGGCTGTACAGCTTGTTACAAGGCAGAAATGGGATGCGAACTCACCAGGTGCTGAACAAAGCCCATGCTTATAACCACGGCCCAAGATCCAGCCAGCCCAGAGGCCCATGGAGGCTGTGTAGACCACAGGGAAGGGTGGGGACTGTGGCAAACAGAAGAATTGCTGTCCCACACCCTGATGGGAGGCTGCCGCTTACCCATCTCCATCTGCATGTTGCCAGGGGGCGTCTTCTGAGGGTTCAGGAAGAGCCAACCATCCAAGTCATCACATGAAATTTCTTGATTTTTAAATGTCAGTAACTTAATTTTTAAATTTTGTAAGTCAGACATGCCTATAGTCTGCATTTAGTGTGTGGGCGACTCATCTGTGATCTTGGTTGGAAACAGCCACTAGAGTAATGGTCCCCGTGACCACAGGGCATTGTGACATCCATCCACTGACTAACCTGGATTCTGAGAGCCGTGTGCATCTTCCTATTCTGAGGGCAGTACTCCCAGTGATCCCAGGCCCTCCTGGTGGGTCCAACCTCATGAAGATGCCATCAGCTCCTACACCATTGTCCTGGGGACCAACCTTCCAAAGCGAGGACTCTTGAGGCACAAACCACATCTGAACCATAGCATCCTATGACTCACAAATAGCTGTGACTACTGTAAAATGGGAAGACCAAAGTACCCGAAAATGACATCATCTAGAGTTGCGTTATCTAGTTTGGTAGCCATTAGTCACAAGTGGCTACTTATATTAAAATTAATTACAATAATAGCACATTTTTTATCATCACCAAAGGTTCTACTGGATAGGTCCACTGAGAATCAGACTCTACACTGTATGTGAGAGCATTCCCCACCCCACCCGTCTCCCCAAAAATACCCACACCTTTCTCTGTACTGTGTCCTAGAAAAATCTCTGCTAATGACAAGATTGTTCATCTGAAAAGGGAAAAGAAAGGAACTTTATAAGTGTTCTTGAAGGGAGAGAGTTGATCAGCCCATTTCCCCTCTTAGTAAATGTATACCTCATTAGTGCCTCTGTGGAGATGTTTGCCTTTCTTCTGGTTAGTTCAGAAAAATAATTATTGGACAGATTTTAGAAGAGAGAGAGGAACCGCAAGCCCTTGGAAGAGCGTTTGGAAGGCTCCTGGTGCCAGTTAGCTACACCTGGGAATCCCAGTCCTGATGCTGTGTACTGTTGCTTCTGCAAAAATAGAACTGGGGGGATTTAGTCCAAGTTAGACCTAGCTCAGGGACAGGAGAGAAAATTAAGTGGGGTTCTCAGTCGCGTCAAGGTGGAAAGGGTTCTTGGTGGAAATATAGGCAGATAATAAAAGAAGACAAGCTTGAAATTAATGATGATTCAAAAACACCAGAGTTACCAATTTTTTCAAGTATTCAATGAGAAAGGCAAAGTGTAGAAGTTGGAACATTTACCAGATACAGAGAAATTTCAAGAACGGTTATGAGCCAAGAGGTAATTAGAAAAGACTTGGATGAGCTGGGGCGTCTGCAGGGTTGGCAGAGGGTAAGGCATGGGTATAAAGCAAATCTGCCAAATGGCTCCATGATTCAGGACCTGAGTATCAGGGGGAGAAAGAAGGCCAGAGGAAGAGTTATCTCTGCAGGAAGTTTTCTCAGGATAACCCTCTGGAGCCGTGATACGAAGACTTAATGAAAAATTGGGATGAGCAACGTAGAAAGAGGAGAGAGAATCTTTTCAGGGTGGTGCAAAACTAATTGCAAATGACACTTTAAAGTCAGCCAGATATTGCTGATAAGAAGCTCCTCTGGAGGATTCAGCCTGCTGATATTCAAAAGATTGAATGAAATTTACCCTCCATCCCAGGTTCAGGCAAACCCATGGGACAGAGCTGACTCTGCCCAAGCCCACATGCAAGAAAGGAGGTCTCAAAGGGAAGGATCCCAATACTGAGCCGACACGTCCAGTTCCTTTCTCCAAATGCACCAATCAGGTAGGGCGAGAGGCCTTGAGTGTCACTCCCCTGAAGGTCCCCCTATAGGGAAACATGAGGAACAGGGAATAACTGTTCCCCTTTCCATTAGAATTTGAGGAAAACTCTCACCAGGGTTTTACATGGGCAGACATTTACCCCCTGCTGCTTCTGCTTACCATGTGTTATCGTGTTGACTTTATGACTGAGATGTCATTATCATCTCTTCATTTTATTGATGTAAAATCGGAAGCTCAGAAATCTCCCATACCTTGTCCAAGGCCGCTCAACTAGTCGATAGAGGAGCCAGGATTTGAACTCAGGCCCTGTCCTTATTATTCACTCTTGTACTGCCTGGGGGCAGACGCAGAACCGGACTAGCGGCTGCAAGGACTGCTCTGGGGTCCCACAGATAAATACTCAAGTCCCAGTTCAGACTGTGACTTGCACTTTGACCTTGAGCAAATCACCTCTACTCTTCGAGTCTCAGTCTCTTTGTTTATAAACACTGATTTTTCAATTCACGGGAGAATTCAATGAGAGGTTAGTGAAACAACAGAATAAACGTTGAACACGTGCACAATTTTCTTTTTGCTCTGAGGAGGTGGAAGAGGAATGGTAAACTTGTCATTGTCAGCCGGATCATGACAAACCTCTCCGGGCTGCTGTCTTGGCCCATGGTGTTCCTTTTGTGGAAACTGTCCTCCCCGCCCCTTGAATCTCTCAATGTGATGGCCTCTCTGTTGTCCCCTGAGACCTAGATCAACATTCACCTTTGTGTAATCTTCTTACATTCTCTCAAGCAGAATAAGCAGTGATCTCTACACATCTCTACTAGGTCTTTCTTTCTGTCCTTATTAGAGTTTTTAAAGTATATTACAGTTGTTCAAAATCTTGTCTCTCTTCTCAACTTCCAACTAGTTTTTCAAAATTCGAGGAGCTTGTCTGATTCATCAAAGTGCTTTTCCTTTGATAGGGGTACCATGTTAAATGCTCGACAATCTTTGGGTAAATGAAGACGTCATGCATTAGTTATCTGTTGATGGCTAAACAATTATTTCCTTAAAGCCAAGTATTTATTATCCCACAGTTTCTGTGGGTTAGGAGCCTGGGCATGGGTTCCCTGGGTCCTCTGGCTCAGGGTCTCGCCCAAGGTTCTGCTGGGAATGATCCACTTCCAAGGTGGCTCATGTGGTCACTGGCAGGACACAGTTCCTTGAGGGTTGCTGGACAGAGACCTCCATTCTTCATGGGTTCTTGGCCAGAGGACTTCCTCTGGCTCTTTGCCCTGTGGGCGTCTCCAGGGAGCATTTCACATCCTGGACCCTGTGAAGGCAAGACAGAGCCAGAGAAGAGGGAGTCACCCTGCTGGAGGTCCCCCTACAGGGAAACATGAGGAGCAGGGAATCACTGTTCCTTTTGAGATCTTGTCCTGGACGTGGAGACGCCATCACCTTGGCTCTCTGCTCTTCATTAGATGCAAGTCACTGGGGGCAGAGGATGACACCCGGCTGTAGGTATCAGGAGGCAGTGGTCACCAGGGGCCACATTAGTGTCTCCTCCCATGAAGATGCAGAGGGAGAAGATAAGAAGATAAAGGGGAAGAGAAATAAGAAAGAAGAGAAAAGGGGGTGACCGAGAGGACCAGGGATGAGACTCCAATCCGCTGTCGACTGGGTTCTCAGTGAAGTGACGGAAAGGACACACATCACATATGCCACGTCAGGCACCTTCCCCGGGGATGTCAGTGGAGCTGGGGACACATGGTGGGAAGGACATTCCCCCAGCTGCCGGGCTCATCGGACCCCAGGTGTCTTGAGACTGAGATGAAGGCGGACTCATGGGTGCGGCTCACTGAGAAAGGTGGATTTGAATTTGGGCTTGAAACAGGGGTTGACCTGGGATGGGAACCCAGGTGCTGAGGAGTGAGGAAGAGTGGGGGGAGTGGCTGAGAGGAGAAGGGATTCTTGAGGAGAAGGGACTCCAAAATCCCTGCCACGGAGGACCCCAGGGAGCATCGGTGGAAGAAGGTGGAGACCAGACTTTGAAGGGTCTCGATGGCTCAGAAGAGAATGTTGAATTCCCTGCGGTGGACAGCGAGGGGACTTTGGAGTTGAATGGAGATAGAAAGAAGCAGTTAAGCACAGGAACGGGGCTCAGGGACACTGGCTCTCTGGGTCCCAGCTCGATGGCTTCCTAGCTGTGAGGAGGGTCTTGGGGGGATTTAAGTTCTCTGACCCTCAGTTTCTTCATCTGTACCAGGCTCGTGACTTTCCCCTGGCCTTTGAGTGGGGACTAAATGACAATGTGTCTGAAGTGCTCAGCATGGTGCCCGTGGGAGGGAGAGCTCGCCACAACAATAGTCACTCTCCTGTGATCATCTCTGCCTTCAGGGTGGGAGCCATGATTACCCTGAGAGATGGAGAACTTTAAAAAATGTCCAAGTCTTCCTCTGGGTCACAAAAACGTTCCTCTGACCCCCTCTCTTGTCTCTTCCTGGTCGTGGACCATGACAGATGAGCAATAGGGGCTTAAAAGTGACAGATGCGTCCACCTAGAATAGGACACAAATGGGAGGGACGGAAGGAGGCAGGATTGAGGGCTGTGCCCAGAGCCTAGCGTCCCAGTCAAGGGAGCGGCCAGAGTTTAAGGAACTATCTTTACAGAAATGTGGTTCTGAGGCCAAGGTCGGGCAAGTTCCCAGAGTTTGCCTGGGACCCTGGCAAGGCAGCTGTCATTCCGAGGGAGGGGACAGACTTGGATTCCAATGACAGCCGGGGTCCCGTAGGTCAATGGATGACCGTCCCTCCTTGTACTGTATTGTTATTCTCTGGAGGAGGTTGCTGACCCGGGCATCTGGGGGAGCGTCAATGGAGAGGGCGTCCGACTCAAGCAAATTAAGATCCTGAAATTCTGCCATGGTGAGTTTATATCCTAGGTAAATTGGGAAGTACATCTGCTTGGTTTGTATTTTTTTTTTTATGCCTGTTTTTGCTCCCTCGACTCCTTTAACCATTTGTTGTTGTTGTTGTTGTTGTTCAGATAAAACATAATTTCCTAGCCATGTCTCAGGCTGTGGTTCGTCCCAATAAAACCTACCCGTCCTGGGTCTCCTTCTCTCCAGTTCTGCCTTCTGCCCTCCATTATCCCATGAAGATCTGGTCCCCACCCCTCTGAGTTCCAGCCCCCCTGCCTTTTCCATGTTGAAATCTCCATGCTCAACAGACAGGTGAGCGCAGAGATAGAGACATATCTCAACCTGGAGGTCACCGGCTCTATTTTCTTTTCTTTTCTTTTCACCTGGATACTGTGGAGAGCAGCTGGGCTCTGCTCTGAGTCACTCCGTGATGTAGAGCACGGCAGTTTTTCAGGCTGAGCCTAAACCTTTGTTACTGTGCTTTGTAAAGCAGTAGCTCGCCCTGAGCTGCTCCATTTTGAATTTAAGAGCTGAAGTGGAAGGACTCCATGCCTTGTTTGCACAAGTAAAACCACTACCATCTACCTGGCACAACCATAAGGCACAAACTGTTAAATAAACTAATTGTGCTAGAGGGACGACCATGCATGAGAAACTTACCAAATTAATCCGAAGCATACGGATGCACGGGCCTAGAGAACTATCTGGGAAAAAATCAGGTCCATGGGCTTATTGAACACACCAGACCCCCAAATGGGATACCATTCTGTCACCCGAGACCCCCTAACAGGAGGGGCACCCTGAGACTGAACAGGGCAACACCCTGACCCCATCACCTGGTCTCTCACCCAGGAAAATTGCCCCAGGGATGATCCTCCAAATCTCTATCCTCAGACCTTAGCAGAATGCTAAGAAGTCTCACTCCAAGGTGACATCTCAAGCTGACACTCCAAGCTGACGCTGTAAAACTGCTGCAGAGCCTTGGCCTCGAATCCGTTCCTGCACTTTGACAGCTCTGTGTCCTGAAGGAGTTCGGTCCATAATCTTATCTGACCACCTACAATGACTCTTTGCATCAATATCTGCTCAGGGACTTTGCTGCTAGTTCAGCCTTCATGAATCCCTGTGACTGTCTTAACCCTTTATGTCATGTCTGTCTATCTATCTATAGAACAGCATTGATGGAAGTGGTGTGGCCTGTGAATTTATTGTTAATGAATACATTCTGACATTGTAGAAAGACACAAACATGTTGGGTCCGTGTAAACGACAGAGCATGCACGTGACAGATACCTTTTAGAATGATTTCCTAAATGGTATGGTTTACTCCAAACCAAAAAAGAAAGAAAAGAAAGAAAGAAAGAAAGAAAGGTCTCAAATAAAAGGCAATCTTTTGCATGGAGTAATTTGTAGCTCTGAAAGAACGCCCCTTTCCTGCTGACTCCATGGTCAGCTTTTGTGCTGACCTGGGGAGGTGAAGAATACTTGGTATCTGTTGTCAAGAAATACACAGTCTGGATGAGAGAACATTTGCAAACAACGATGCTGATCCCAATCTAATACCTCAGCGGGATGCAAGCCTTCCTGGACTTTGAGAACAGTCCGTAGTGGTCGGGGGGAGAGGTGGAGAAAGCGTCGCAGGTGAGGAGGTGTGGCTGGAGGGTATTTTGGGCAGGTGGGAAGGCGTGGTAGAGGGCACGACATCAGGAGCTGCCATTCATCCACAGTGTGCCAGGTGCTTTTAGGTCCCATTTCCATCTCTATAAAAACACTACAAGGTGGATGTTAAGATTCCCGTTTTACCATAAAGAAAGGAGGCCACTTTAGTCAGCTTCTGCGTCACTGTGACCAAAATACCAGACAAGGACGACTTGGGGGAAGGAGAGTTTGCTTGGAGCTCGTGGTTTCAGAGGCGTCACCCACCAGAGGCCGGTTCCGTTGCTCTGGGCCCAAGGTGAGGCAGCACCTGGTGTCAGAAGAAGCCAGAGGAAGAGAGAAGCTCAGCTGTTGGCCAGGTCAGGAAGCAGGGGTAGTAAGGGGAGGGGCT
Organism: Callospermophilus lateralis; assembly: GCF_048772815.1. Lineage (NCBI taxonomy): Eukaryota > Metazoa > Chordata > Mammalia > Rodentia > Sciuridae > Callospermophilus > Callospermophilus lateralis. The sequence goes on along the minus strand of NC_135305.1, from coordinate 148,353,902 downwards.
TCCAGGGTGGCCCACCTCCTCCAGACACACCCCACCTGCCTACAGCTGCCGTCCCTCAATCCATTCAAACTAGGATGGACTGTTGGGCTACAGCTCTAGTCATTTCACCCTCAGACATTTCTGCATGAAGACTTGAGCTTTGGGGAGGACAATTCACATCCAAACCAGAAGAGAGACCCAGAGAGGGGAGTCACTTGGTGGAGCTCACACAGGAAGAGACAGGTGTGGGTGTGAATTTAGCCCTGCCTGACGTCAAAGCCCACGAATCCCACCACCTGAGTGACTTCCTCAGAAGGCCTTTGGTGGCTCTCTGATCTTACCCAGGTCCCTCCAGCTGCTCACAAGAAAACGAGACGGGAGAGGCAAGCTGGCTTCAGATTGACACCTGGTGAGTCTGCCAAATAACATTACGAGAGGCCCCGATGAACTTGAACTTCAGGTAAACAATAAAGACCTTGATAAATATGAGCAACATCCCATGTCATGTTGGCCCCAGGTAAAAACATCCCATGTCACGCTGGGTCACCAGAGTCACCCTGGAAGCCCCTCCCCTCACCCCAATTGTTATTCATCTAAAATCCATATTTAGCCGGCTGGCCTGTGTTGGTATTGCTATGTGGATCTACCTTTTCAACCCACCAACATAACGTACATTGACCTTCCAACCGGAACTTTTCAGAACCTAGTGATTGGAAGAAAAAGGTTTTGCCTCCCCTGAAAATCCTATCATCTTTTCCATATTGACAAATGGAAATTGGCTTTTGGTGAAGCAAGATGGATTTGGTCAGCTTCCTCCAACTCTTCCCGAATCTTCCTAAAAAAGTCCGCTTTGATCAAGAATATGATTTCTTATGTGGAGAAGGTCAGGGAACAGACTGACTTCAGATGTCACAATGTTCCTGAAATGTTAGGGTGTGGGGGAGCCCCTGAGTCCTGGCTGGTCCTATGGGACTGTCTGGGGCCCGCACCCATCCCCTCCCCCAGTTCCTCTCCTATTCTAGGTGACCCAGGACCGGCTTCTCCTGCCATCCTGAGGATCCCTTTGTAGGCACCTAACCCACGGGGGGCCGGGAGGAAAGGCACTTTTAAAGCACTTTAGAGACAAGAGCTTCTCTTTCTTCTCATCTTCCTGCTATTTGACAAACAAGAGGTTTGCTTAATCACAGAAAGCAGACTGAAGTGGAGTTTTTATCTTGCACCATTCACTGAAGAGATCAAATTTGGGTCGCCTTTGAAGAAACGAAGAAAGAGTAGCCTCTTTCCCCTCCTTTTCTGTTCCAGCAACTTAAAGAAGAAAAAAAAAAAAAACCCGACATTTGCAGGGATAATGTTCATGTTGCCCACACCCTGGGAAAGACCCAGCAGCTTCTCCGAGGGTTAAAGATGCGTAATGGAACCTTCGGGGCTTGTGAGACCTAATGCCATTCTGGGTTTCTTCCTTTTTGGGGGGGTCTACTACTTTTCTGCAAACTTTCTGACCCACACAGAATTTCCCCCTGACTTTTTTTTTCCTTTTTTCTTTCTGGGGCTCCCTAGAATTTAGAGTCCCACAATGATGTTCATTTGAAGGTCGTTTAGAAGTGTGGGTGGAATGTCTGGGGAGAAGGAAAACAGAGAGGCACAAGCTTTGCCTCCATGAGCTCAGCCCTCCTTCCAACAAGCCTCTGGGATAGAGCTTTCTCTCCAGCAAGTGGCTCAGGTTCCAGTGGATGGAGGGAGATGGAGCTTAGGGGAGCTGCGGCCTTGGGGTCCCAGGGAGTCAGAAGGGGGCCGCAGATGCTGCTCACCTGACACCCACTGGAAGACTGGAGCTCACCCTCCTGGCACTCTTTGCCTTCAGAATTACTCATTCTTCCTCGGATAATTAAACTCAAAGCAGTGACTGTCACCTGGGCGTTTTCTTCTCTTCACCCGGGATGACGTAGGGCAGATGAAGGTCACCCACCTTCCTGCTGGCTCAGAAGGAGTAAGACCGGTCAGCTCAGTGGAAAATGGGTATGGGGTTCTCAAGCAGAGAAAAGGACAAGGAATTGGAAGTCAACGGAACAGGGTGCTGGCCAGCGACGGGGTTGGCCGGCCCCTCTGGAAAGGACCCTGGATGCCAAACGCGCACTGCTTTTGCGCACTAAGAGATCAGTCTACCCCAGAGGTTGACCTCTTTGTAAACCCTGGGACAGGTTTCTGACTGCAAAGGTCTTCTGCTGTGTGATGGGCGATGGCCCTGGGTCTGCCAGGGTCATGGCTTCAAACGAAATGAAGACTTGGGTGGGGCTGAGGGTTCGGTCGAGGGCAGCGCAATTCAGGTGGCAAGGATCAGCGCCGTGAAAACACGCATGCGTTCATTCATTCAACTCCTCCTACAAATATTCAATCATGGCACTATTAATTATTATTGATTATTAATTATCAATCCATAATTCCCGGCTCTATGCCTGCTCAAGGTGTTGAGAGTAGAGCTGTGAACGAGGTGGATGATATGCGTCCAGGGGTCAGCTTATTCTAGTAGGTGGGGGGGGGCAGCTAGCTCTGGGTGGTGAGTGACGTCATTCATCACGTAATCCCAACGTGTGGCAGTTGTTCCAAAGGAGCTCTGGGTATGTGTAGGGAGTGGGGGCTGACATGGGGTAAGTCCTGCCTGTCTTCCTCAAGGAGGGTGGGTTTGGAGTGGAGATCTGTAGGTTGGATCAGAATTGATCAGGGGGGCATGGGTGGCAGCGGAGGTGAGAAAGAGGGTTCCCAGGGGAGACGGCGCCCCCTTGCCTGCACCGAGTGAGCTCAGATTCTAGCAACAGCTCTCTGATCTACTGGGGGACTGGGGTTCCTGGGAGAGTCTGCTGGAAACCCCACCGTTTTCTCTAGGGAGAATGGACCTAGACACAGTGGCAGAGAGCTTGGGGGAGGTCGTGGACTCCGTAGGCTTCTGGTTTCAAAGAGAAGATGGAGCCTATTAGGGGGACGTGGGAACCCACTGCAATCTCCAGGTGCTCCGGCTGCATTCCCAGCCTCAGCGTCCAGGAGCCCAGCTACGTCTGGGAAGAGGAGCCGTTGTCCCCTCCCTCTTGCTTCAGCCCGGGACCCCTGATCCCCTCCCGTCCCCTGGGTAACTCTTATTTATTTCCAGAGGCAGCTCCGCCTTTGCTTCCTCTTAGAATCTTCCCATAACTCCCTTGAGTTGAACCAAAGACCCAGAAAATCCTTCTGGGCTAGAGTGGCCCTCACTCAGGATTCTGGAGGTTGCCTGTTGGTGGCTTGTCCCCTCCTACTGGATGGGCAGAGGCTGTTGTCATGATGTGGTCGTGGAATGTAGCTCATGGTCACCGGAACACTCTCAGTTTCTGTCCCTTTGACATCAGGAGTGACCGCAGAGAGTTCTCACTTCACATAAAGCCCGGGCTGTATCCGCAGGTCCCTTGCCTCCGCTAGGGGACTTCTGCTGCCCCACCATGTCACTTCCCTTTGCTCCAACACCACTTCCCCCCTGACATCTCCCTTGTACTCGATCTGGGTCAGTCCAACCCTGGGGTAGGTGCGTTAAAATTGGGCTTCTCAGAATGTGGTTTGGGGACAAGCATCCGTGGTGTCCCCTGGGAGCTGGTTAGAAATGCAGACTCTCTGGCCTCACCTCTGACTTCATGAATCAGAACCAGCATTTTAAATAAGACCCCCCCCCCCAAAAAAAAGCATAGGAACCCACTGTTTCTCAATTTGGGGTAAAAAGTGGAATCCCCTGGGGAGCTTTAAAAATTTTTTAAAGGACTGGGAACCATCTCAGAGCAGATTGAATCAGAATCTGGGGATGAGGCCCCGAACATTGGCAATTTAAGATGTGCCCATGTGATCTAATTTGCAGCCAGCTCCAGAATCATTGGTATTCGATGATTCATTAGCACCAGCACCAGCATCGGACCAATTACCTATGAGGTGGGTATTATTCTTGCTCCACTTTACAGGTGTGTAAACTGAGGCTCAGAGAGGGGTCATCTCTTACCAGAAGTCACTAAGTTGATAATGGAAGAGAAGGAAAGGGGAGGTAGTGGGGAAGGAGATCCATCAAATTATGTTATCTGCATGGACAAACGTGGCCTCTTGAATCCCACCATGATGCATAATTATAAAGCATCTGTGAAAAAGTGTTTTAATTTAATTGCTCTTCACTCCTGGATTCCCTTTGCCCAAACTTTTCTGCTCATCCCGTCTCTTAGGCTTGAAATTGTAGAGATTTAAAAGTTTTTCTCTTGGTTCTGTATTAGAAAAATGGGCAGTGGACAGTGGACTCTCTGCCAGGGAACCCGCTGACCTGGTCATTCTCTCTGATCACGGCCCCTGGTCTCTTCCTTTTCTTAAAAATTGTCTGCTGACTGGGATTAGTAGAAATTCCAGGAGTCTATTTACAATTCTTCTACCTCCTCAATGCTGTGTGACCTCAGGCAGATTCTGTCCCTTTGACACCAGGAGTGACTGCAGAGAGTCACTCGCTTCACGTAAAGCCCGGGCTGTATCTCACAGGAGTGAGATAACTGGGTCAAATGGTGGTTCCATTCCATATTTCCTGAGGAGTCTCCATACTGTTTTCCAGAGGAGTTGCACCAATAACAATCTCACCTCTAAAAGAATTGAGAGCTGGGACATAAACAGGTATTTGAACATTAATGTTCCTAAAAGTATTATTCCCAATAACCAAAAAGTAGAAATCAATCAAGTGTCTATTGACAGATAAATAGATAGACAAATGTGGTATATCCATGTAAAGGAATATCAGTCAGCCATAAAAGGAGTGGAATTCTGATCCATGCTATAACATGGATGAACCTTAAACACATCATGCTAGGTGACATTACCTAGACCAGAATTGTCAAGTATTGTATGTTTCCACTTCTATGAGGTGCCCAGAATAGGAGAAAATCTATAGCCAGAGAGTAGAACCCAGTCATCCAGGCTGGGAAGATGGAAGAGAAGGAAATCATTGTTTAACGCCCACAGCATTTGGGGTGATGGAAAAATTCTGGTGCAGTTACAATTCAGGGTGGTGTTCCAGAGGGCTCGCACCTGGTCTTTTCCACCATTCCCTGGCAAAAAGAAGGAAAAAAACAGTGTGGATGGACCACACTTTAATTTGTCCAGTAAGTAAGATGTAGTCGGTTTAGGAATAAATTCCTTATTCTGGGATAATGTCTTTCTCTTTCCCATAACTTGAGTGTAAAGGGTGTTTCTTTTGTAAAATGATCATGTTCACTATGATAGCTGATTCTTTAAAATATAGTCTACACGGGCTGGGGATATGGCTCTAGCAGTAGCGCTCACCTGCCATGCGTGCGGCCCAGGTTCGATCCTCAGAACCACATACAAACAAAGATGGTGTGTCCGCCGAAAACTAAAAAATAAATATTAAAAAATTCTCTCTCTCTCTCTCTCTCTCTCTCTCTCTCTCTCTCTCTCTCTCTCCCCTCCCACTCTCTCTCTAAAAAAAAATATAGTCTACACCTCACAGAAAAACCAACAGCCTTTACTGATTTCATTCATTTACATTTTTATTTTATTTGGCCATTTGTCATTGACACATAATATTTGTTCATAACATCTGTACATCCTTGTGGGGTACAGTAGGATATCTCATTCATGGATACAATATGTCATGATCAGCTCAGGGTCGTGAGTGTATCCATCACCTCTAAAATGTATCATTTCTGCGTGTGGAGAACATTCAAAATCTTCTGTGAAGAATTTCACTCAAATAGATAGACAAATGAGGTATATCCATGTAACGGAATATTAGTCAGGCATAAAAAGAGTGGGATGCTTTCTTCTGGCTATTTTGAAATAGACAGTAAACTATTAACTCTAGTCAGCTATTGAGCACTAGAATCTGTTCCCCCCAACTGTAATTTGGTAGCCATTAGCCAACTTGCCCCTCTTCTCCACCCCCATAACCCTTCCCAGCCACAGGTGGCCACAATTCTACCCTACTGCCATGAAATCATCTTTAAAAGTTTCCGTGTGTGAATGGGAACACGCGGTATTTGGAGAGTTAGGCTGATTTGTGGAACCTCCATTGATAACTTGGAGGGAGTCAATTCCCTGAGTGGAATGAATGGACAGACGGATGGGGAGCTAAAGGGCACCCCAAGCAGCAGCTGAGAAGGAAGAGCTCACCTGTGGCCTGTCCATGGTTTCCAAGATCATGAGGTTCCCCCGGTACCCACCTTCCTCATTATCACCTTTCTCTGGTTTGCCCAGTACCCTAAATCCACCAGGGTTCCACTGTGGTTGGCATGGGTTTCCCCAAAGTTCACATGTTGGTATCATGATTCCTCAAAATGGCAGCAAGAAATATGGTAGATGAGTCTTGTGAATGGACTAGCGGGTGAGCTATGGTGGGAACCGGGCCCCATTTTCTCTCTTCCTTGTCTACTTGCTTCCCCTTTCTACTTCCTCCATGCTCTGATGCAGCATGAGACCCTCACCAGATGTGGCCACCCAATGTTGGACTCCTCAGCCTCCAGAGCCACGAGCCAAAGTAGACGTTTTTCCTTTATAAATGACCCGGTCTCAGGCATTCTGTTATAGCAACAGGAAATGGACAAAGACAAGCTCCTCACCTTCAACTCATTTTAAATTCTGAACTCATTCTGAGTGTTCCTTCTGAATCGTTTCCTCCTTTCTCCTCTTTACCTCATTTACCAGCCTGAAGAAAATTTAGTTCGTGGGGTGGATGGCTGCATCTGGTGAGGGCCTGTTTTCTGGACACTGTCCCAGGTAACCCACTGGTTGAGTTGTCCTCTCCTCTGAGCTGCTCCAGTGTCTACATATTTTTTTGATGACCGTGGTGGAAATTTCCTGATGGGAATCGTGCTTCCTCCCTTGACAGAGGTTGGTTATCGAAAAGCATCCGTGACGGGCAGGGCACTGAACTGAAGGTGGTGCTCCTCGGGGCGAACAGGCAGACTGTTTTCCTCCCTTATGGAGCGACATTTTAGGAGAGGGAGCCAAGTGATAAGCACATCATAAACACGATGACTGCGGATGGAGAGAGCTATAAAAAGAACAAGACGTGCTGATGGAGGAGAAGGGGACGGAAGACCACTTACGGTGGGTGACCCGAGGAAGGGGCCTTCGGACTGAGGTCTGAATAGAAAGGAGGTTGGCGGTTCAGAAATGGGGGAGTAGAACAGGCAAATGCACCAGCAAGGGCAGAGACTTAGAGGTAGGACCAGGCGCCGTTCCCAGGACCCTCGGCCACCATCTGTGGACTCCACACTGAGCAAAACTGTCCCCGTCTAAGCAAAGTGAGTTAACCGTCCCCTCTGGGTCTTTATACGTGGATTGATCTCTCTCTCTCTCTCTCTCTCTCTCTCTCTCCTGTCCTCTTCCTCTCCCTGCCTTCTTGGCCTGGAAGCACATACTTTGGGTCTCCTTTTCCCGGGATTGCACCAACAAAGAGAAGAATGCTGCTTGCATGCACGTCCCCAGCCCTCTGGGTCCGTCTTAAGGTAACATAGATCAGATCACAAGGTCATTGCCAGCCGCCTGGTCCCGCCTACTCCCTGGACTGTGAGCCTACTGAAAGCACAGAAGACTTCTTACTACTGGCTAAAACCTCAGCACTTGGTATCATCGATGGCACAACGAATTCTGTAAACGCGTTACCATAACTAGAAAGGGCCCATGGCTTCAGTGACTTTTCTAGCAGTCAGCTGGGCTCCAGGCCGTGGGGCCAGGTTCTGTGGGTACTCGGTTAACTCCAGCCTTGCTCCTCTCCGGGGCAAGCCCACCCCACCGCCTTCCCAGGATGATGCCCCTCCCTTCCTTAGGGAGAAGGTTCTAGAAGCAGGGAGTCTGGCTCCCATCTCTGGGTCTCCCCCCTCATCATCTCTCAGGAGACCCTGCCCACCCTCAGCACGCCCTGCAGCCACCGCCGACTGAGCACATCACCATGTCCCTTGTGTTTCTCCAAAAGAGGCCAGAGGGCGAGTGGAGTGGTGAGTCCAACACAGGGTACATGATCAATGAGTGAATTTCAGTTTCTGCTTTTATTACAACAGTTGTTATAGATATATTTTTGGTACCAGAGATTGAACCCAGGGGTGCTTAACCACTGACCCGCACCCCCAGCCCTTTGTATTTTTTTTATTTTGAGACAAGGACTCACTAAGTTGCTCAGGGCCTTGCTAAGTTGCTGAGGCTGGCTTTGAACTTGCAATCCTCCTGCCTCAGCCTTCCATACCATTGGGATTACAGGTGTGTACCACCACTCCTAGCTGTTATAAATATTTTAAGGAAAGGAAGGCATAAAAAAATCTACAGAATACCATTCCTAGGAGGTCCTTAGAGATTCTGAAGCCCAGAAATTGCCCTAGAGCCCAGGGGGTAATGTATGTGCAGGAGGAAGGCTGGAGACAGGTATTTAGGAGTGGTGAGGTCTGTGGCAAAAAAATTGCCTAAACTACAATCATTCAAATTCTGTTTGTGTCCATCCAACTAAGTGAGTCTTAGGCCAGTTTTATCCCGTGGATCACCACTTCAAGACATCTGAGAGCCTAACCCTGTCACTGAGCTGAAAATAAGACTGGCTCAAGTTCAATAAGAACAGGAATTTGAGCCCATTAAGCCCTTGGTACATTGCTATCTCATCTAGAGCCCTCTACCCCTTGAAGGAGCTGGAACTGGGGATCTTAAGCCTATTATTCAAATTCCTGAATAATAGGCCCAGGGAATTCTTTATAAATCGTCTAGTTGCGAGGGATTTTTGAAAAAGAAAAATAGCATTTATCATTTTTCTAAACCAACATTCTGTGATACGCTTATGATAACCTCCCTCCCTTTCCAAAGAAAACGCACCCTAGACATTCTGGCTGGCTGACCACCCCACACACACACACACACGAGTCCCCTCCCTCCTTACAGAGCCTGCTTCAAAAAGACGACATGAGAATTCAGCACAAATCCGTTCAGATGCTTTGCACAGAAAGGAAAGATGCAATGCCCCAGAAGTTATTCGGAGCTTTGGTGGGGGGGGGGGGGCTTGCAGAGGAGTCACCCTGCCTACAAGGTAAACCGAGTTTCCAGGAGGAAAATAATGCATCGACAACCGTGGTCACATCGCAGCACAGGCTATCGATTTGTTGGGTAATTATTTCTGCGCTGGGCAACCCAGGCAGAAGGCAGGCAGGGGGTGCAGAAGGCAGGGAGCCGGGCACTGCTGCAGGGGGCTCTCCCCAGAGCCTCTGGCTGGAGAGGGTGGCTGGGCTCCTTCTGCTTCCTGATCGGCCCCTGTACCAGGGCGTGTGAACAGCCTTGGTTTTTCTCTTCCTTGTCTTCTTTCTATTTTTTATTTTATTATTTATTTATTATTTTATTTTTTCACACACACACACACACACACACACACACACGCTGTGATGGATAGAAGGATGCATCTGCAGGCAGAAACTGGCTTCTCTAAGGCAAATTCTCTTTTCCACATTCCTGTTTATCACAACATAGATTTATTCATCCACAAATAAACAGGAGACCCAGCTTAGCATCAGAGACGAGATGCCCACAGAGTGTGTATGCCAAAGGCAAAGCTAAGCTACAGCCTTCTGCATAAAAGGCGGCTGAGTCAGGCACCCGCCGTACCCCCTCCAGAAGGTGGCCTTGTCTCGGGCTATTTCTTACAACTAGATAACGCCGTCACCCAGACGTTGGTGGCCCAAATACTACTTTAGGACTTCAAAAGCATTTGCTATCATCTCTGACCTCACTTATTACTTGCGCTGTTTTTTTAAAAGATAGAATAATTTTAAAGGAGAAATATTTTTTAGGAGAGAGGAGAGAGAATCTTTTTTTTTTTTTTTTTTTTTTTTTTTTTGTAGATGGACACAACTCCATGCCTTTATTTTTATTTGGTGCTGAGAATCGAACCCGAGTCCCGCCTATGCTAGGCGAGCGCTCTACCACTGAGCCACAATCCCGGCCCCAAGAAGAAATATTTTTAAGGTCAACCATAACAAAAATTTTTAAATGATCTGTGGAGAGAGAGAGAGAGGGAACCGGGTGGACAAGCCTGAGGCTCTAGAACTTTCTGTCTATACCTTTTTTGGTTGCTTTGACTTTTAAGAGCCATGTGGATGCTTCCCACCATTGAAGAAAGAAAGTTATATTAAAAGTGAATCCCTAAAAAAATCAAAAGTAAATAAATACATCTCCATGTGATTGCATTCCAATTGAACAAAATAGACTCCGCATGCAAAAAAAAAAAAAAAAAAAAAGAATATTAAACTGATTTCGGTAACCCTATCAGAGGTGGGTAGTGTATGTGTGATTACTCTGAAATGCATGTGTGTGCATCGTAAAGGGAAAAAGAAACAAGTAATTGTGGTGATATCAGTAATTGTGGCTTTTTGGCACAGCAGAGAGGAACACAAACATAAGATTTATGAGGTATGGGAAAAAACTGTAGTTTTAACTGGACATACAAGTAAAAATTCATAATGCATTTTGGGTCCTAATATAATATTTCCTAAGTCTGAATGCCAAAAAAAAAAAAAAAAATCCCAGAAACATTCACCCACTCACCCAGTAGTGATAAGAAACTGTGGAAACGACCTAAAGGAATATGCTATATGGAGAAATGGTTGATTCCAGAAAAGGGTCAGGGAATTTGAATGTTGAACTTGAGGCCCGTTGACATACCACAAAGCAAGAAAGTCATTAAAAGACATTTGGTTCACATCACAGGACTCACAAACCAACAGAATATGCTCTCTTGACTAACGTTGGGACCCTGTCAGCGTCAAGAAGAATAATAGCACCTCATTAAAGCACGTTAAATGTGTTTAAATCCACGGATTCTTCATGAGGACACACAAACAAGGAACTCACTGTCACCTTGGAAAATTGCTAGTGCATCCAAAATAGTGAGTTAGGCTCACTATTTTATAAACTAGGAAATACAAGGAAAGGATCAAGTATTTATTTTGCCTCTTCTGTACCAGTGGTGATGAGAGCTATTTCTTTCTAGAAGTATTATAGCTAATACATGAAAAATCAATGAAAGACTTGAATATACCATTTTGCAACCCTTAGGAAATTAATAAACTAGGAAATGATCTTCAATATCAACTAGCATCACAAGAAAAGAGGAAAACATATACTATTTACTTCCTGGTGAAATATCTTTTGAACCTAAATATGATTGATTAAGCCTTTTAGCTTTTACCACCACTTAACGAGAAATTGAGGGTGCAGAGAAACATGTTGTGTGAACCAACAGATGCAAAATCAGCAAAATACAGATGACGGGAAACTCTCCTAGACAAACAAGCAAGTTTTTATGGAGCGAAAAAAGGAAACAGAGAGGTGGTATGCATGTATGTGGGGATGGGGAAAGGAGCCTATAAACTGAAGGATTTTTAAGGCAAGTTGTCATCTAACCCCCATGAAAGGTCCTTATTTGAATCCCAGTTGATCAGTCAGCTTCCCCCATCACTGTTACAAAATACCTGAGATAATCAGCTTTAAAAAGAAGAAAGGTTATTTTTGAGTCACAGCTTTGGAGGCTTCCGCCCAGTGTTTTTTGACCTCATTGATTTTGAGCATGTGGCAAGGCTGAACATAGAGGCAGGATTGTATGATGGAAGAAAGATGTGGTCAGAGTCCCAATATCTCATCTAATGGAATGTCCCCAGTGACCTAACTTCCTCCACTAGCTCCACCCATTAAAGGTTCCATCATCTCCTAATAGTGCCAGGACTGGGGACCAACCGCCTTTAACAGACGGGCCTCTGGGGGCCATTGATTTAAAACATAGCGTCCATTCAAACAAAGAAACCCATAAATAGTAAACACACACTTAACGGCCATTGGGAAAGGGATGTTAATTTCACCTCGGTTGATGATATCGCAGATACGCTACAACAAACAAAAAACAGAGCTTCTGTCTCTCCGAGATCTTTCCAGCAGTATTTACAAATGGAATAACACAAGGCCTTGGATTTGCTTCTCGATAATTTAGAAGTGTGGAAAGTGGGTCAGAGGGCAGACAAAACAGGACCAGCTGTGTATCGACAATTGTCGAGGCTGGACTGGGGGTTCACAGGGACGCTTGCCAGGGCCCACGCTTTGGGATGTGTTTGAAAATTTTCTGTCATGAAAAGATTTTTTTTTTAAGTGACTCACTTCTTTAATAAATTTGCTTAAAGAAAGAAAAATCAGGGCAGGTTGAGTATCTCCAGGCTGAAAATCAAAAAAAAAAAAAAAAAAGAAAGAAAGAAAAAATCTGAAACTGGACCTTTGAATTTGAAGCATTTCTGATTTCAGATTTTAGGATTAGGAATGTTCGATCAGTAAATATTTATGCAAATACTAAAAAAAAATCTGAAAAAATCTGAAACACTCTAAAAAACTCTTATAATCTGAAACGGTGAACCACAACATTTTCCCCCTGTAAGTTGTTCATGTCAGGTCTCTCGGTCACAGTGATGCAAACCTCACTAAGACTCTTTGTGACCCTTTGTTCCAGTGTTATTTCATGCTTTGGGGTGCCTAGATAACACCCAAAACCTTCTGCCAGGGGTACCACCAGGGTTCCGGGGCACACTGCTTGGAGAAACGACATCCTATTGTCAGCTTTTCAAACTTCGATGGTGGTTGTCTAATTTTATATTAAAAAGTAAAATGAGACTCGGAGTCTAATGTCATGGCGTGGAGTATGCTGTTCCATCTCCAGCTCCTTTGTTCGGCCCCCCCTTCTCTGGATGCACGCACGCTTTTCCCACATGTGGTCTCTGCACACACTGGGGCCTTTTCTTAAGACGCCGTCTCAACATGCTGACGCCTTATTCTTGACCTTGGCTTCAATGCAACTAACCTCAGAAGGGATTTGGCCTCTGTACACTCAGATTAATAAATTCCCCAGTTATCCAGATTCATTCACACCTTTTCTCCTTGGGGACATTTTCATTTGTAACATCCCCTACTCACGACTGGACTATAAGCTCTCTGAGAGCAGGACCTACTTTTGCCCCTGTCCAAGTACTAGGCCCAAGACGTAGTTGCACGTCAATGAATGCCAATCTTGGACATAAAATGATATCATAGGCAACAGATAAAAATGATGAAGAGGGCAGACTTTGCAAGACAGACTGGTTAGGTTCACATGTTGCCTCTACCTTTGACTAGCTGTGTGTCCTTGGACAAGTTACTTCACCTTTCTGTGCATCTGTTTCCTTTTATGTAAAATGTGGTTACTAGTAATGGGATCTAAAGTGTAGGGTTTTTTGTGAGCATTAAATAAGATGATATTTGTAAAGTAATTTGAACAATGCCTGGCACCGAGTACTATATAAAAATTTATGATTATAGTTATGTACAAGTATTCCTATGACACAGAGTATGCTATGAGGAATGTACATAGAGTGTACATAAAACTTAGTCCTTTTCTCTCATCAGATCGCAGTTAAATGACTCTAAGCATTATCAGTAAGCACAGTGTGTTATATTGTCATTTGTTTCTATAGTTATAAAATCTTGCCTTCTTGCCTGTAGACTGGTATAATATCACCATTAGTATGCTATATTCTGTATATAGAATCTGCTTTTATTGAACTCCTACTGTGTTCCAATCCTGTGTTCGACATGGATGATCCAATCTCTAGACACAGGAAACTAAGCAACCCAGGAAGGAGGACCCTGGTTCATCCATGTTAGTCCTGCGGCTTTGGGATTCTGGAAAAGGAATAGACTATGAATGTCAGAGGCAGGATTCAGTTTAGACCCAAAGTAGAACTTTCAAGAAGTGAGTTTCAGTCTACCCTGATTAGTGCAATCATGTTTTTCTCCCCCAAATATCCTTAGGAGGAATTCAGAGTCTCATCATTTGAATGGCTTCCTCTGATCAAAGATAGAAAGACAGATTGTTCTCATTATCATGTTTCCTGTAATCTCAGTAATTATTTGAATCTTTCACTGTTCACTGAACTTTTGGAAACAGGTACAGACTGTCAAGTTCCCTGAAGTCCCTTGAGACTGGTAGATAATGACTAGCCTCATCACAGACAGAGAAGTCCTGGACACAGAGAGATTAAGGCATTTACCCGAGGTAACACAGTCATGTTCCTGAGTGGAACTTGAACTGTCTGTGGAGGAGAAGCAGGCGTTTCTCTGAGCTGGAGCTGACACCTCTTTGGATTTCTAGAGGAAGAAAGCACAAGAATCTCTCTGAGCCGCTGCTCTAGAGTACCTGGAGTTGAAAATCCTGGAATCACTTCTTCTTCCCCCCCCCCTTTTTTTTTTTAGATGAAATGACACCCCCAATTAGGTAAAGAAGCAGCATCTAGGCATGGATGGCAAGTGGATTTTGTCCAGATGCTGACTCCAGCCAATGAGTAATGGCTATCCAGAAGGCTGGGTTGAGAAGGGTTAGGGTTAGGTCCCAGCAAGAGGGCTGCAGTGAATTTCCCACACCTGTTGGGGGCAGCATGTGGAGGATTAAGCAGCAATTGGGCCACCTGTTATTTGTCTTTATCCATCCAGTACTGACAGGCCTCCGTTTATGGAGTAGGGGGGCTTGCACCCAGGAAAACAGGGAGCAAGGCCCCGAGGGTCGCATGGTGACAGACACAGGTGGTCATGGACCTGGAGGGTCTGGGGTTTGAGCTGTGTTGGAGGAACCAGGCCTAAAGACTAAGCGTGAGCATATGGGAAGGAGTCGACGGTTAGGCCTGGGGACCCAGAGGTGAATCAGACTGGGAACTCCTCCAGGGAAGGGGCTCTCTGGTCTCTGGACCCTCAATATCCAGATTCCCAACCAAGATCCAAGGTGGGCCTCGATGAATGATCATTGAGCCCCACATACAGCCTCGCCTAAGATGCCAAGATTCCAACAGTGTTTGTCATAACAGCTGCTATTTAACAGTCACCTGCCATGAACGGGACACCATGCTAAGTCCTTTATGGGTGGTATGATCACAATGATCGTACAAAATGCCTCCATTTCACAGAGGGGGAAACTGAGGCAGAGCTGGGCTTCATACTCTACTTCTGTCTGACTCCCCACCAACGCGCTCTTGGCCTTTGGAAAAATAATTGCTGTCTTTAGGAAACCACCTCCCAGACCTCTGCTCCGAGGACTGTACTGTGTGAGTCCCTTAGTCCTCACAGTCCGTTTAAACCTGTGATATTCAATCTCCATTGCTTCTTCATGTTACTCATGAAGAAATCGAAGCACAGGAAAGTGAGTTTATTGCAGGAGACTCCCAACTCTAGAAGGCTCAACAAACACCAAGGAGTACTTTGCCCATTGGTATCCGATGGGTTTTGCCTGCCAGTGTCTAGTATCCCCTGGCCCCACCCCAAGCAAAAGCAGAAACTGTCTTTTTAGTCCCCTTGATTTATTTATTTTAATTTTGAGACCCGCCTACGGCCTAGGTTGCTTAGAGGCTTGCTACGTTTCTGAGGCTGGCCTCGAACTTGGGATCCTCCTGCCTCAGCCTCCCGAGTTGTATTGGATTACAGGTGTGCTGCCACCTCCCTGGCTCCACTTCCTCATCTTTAAAAGGAAGTAAGAGTAACTTCTTTCTCCCACTTGAGCTGCCTACCGTGGGGTTCCGAGGAGGGAATGGTGTGCACCTGGGAGCTTTGACAACCCTCCAGGAATTAAGAACAGAAACACAGCTGGGAGAGGTTGATTGACTTCCTGGGAGGAGGATCCCACCTATCTCCCGCAAGTGACTCAGGGCAGAACCCCCATTGTCATGACTAAGGATCCTTTTAAATATCCCAGGCTACTGCATTTACAGTGACATCAGGTGGAAAACAGGGCCTGAGGGCAATCGAGGAATGGGGGGAATGGGGGGTTTGCAGCATGGGGTGGGGAACAAGTGGGAGGCCAGGAGCGAACCTCCTCTTCACTCTCCGCCACCTCCAAGTATCCCAGCCCTAACTGCACCACCAGGAAGCCGCTACCCACTTAAAAAGCCGTCAGTGCACCTCTAGCTGTCGGCCAGAAGGGGTCACTGCCGAGCAGACTGCGCTCCCGGCACTCCTCATCAGCCCCACAAACAATACCCACCAACCCAGACCTGTGTGTTCTTCCAGACGGATACTCTTACTCCGGGGTTCTTGCTTCTCTTGTCCCCATCTTATCCTCTCTTCCTCTTAGCCTCATCCCTCTGTTTAGCTCCCGTTCCCTTTCAAAGAATTTCTGAAGTTCACCTTGGTGTCCCTGCCCTTTGCTCTGTCCCCACGGTTACCAGTATCAGCAAGAATCATAGGTTTGTTCCCGCTGTGGCCGGGGCCGGGTGCCGGGTCCTTGGAGGCCTGTAAGACTCAACAAAGCCTCCTTCCAAGAGTTTCCAGCCCAGGGATGGGAGGGAGGAGCGATTCGAGAGAGATGGGCTAAGGGGTCCCGCAAAGATCTCCTCTTTTAATAATAATAATAATAATAATATCCTAAGAAAGCAAGAAAAATTCAGCCCAGATCCTATGCGTTGGAGTTTGAGATCCTAAAGCTGCACCATTTGCTGGGATTAGGTTGGAAGGCTGGGGGAAGGGGTAGAAGATGGGGGGAGGAGAGCCCGAAAAGTTACTGTCCCCTTGGAGTCCCCAGACCCCGCCCCAAACTCTCCCCCCTTTAGCTCTTTCTTTTACAAAAACGTATCCCCTTCCCGAAAAGCGGCTGCTCCCCGAATTCCCCAGAAGTGGAAAAGTGTGTGTGTGGGAGGGGTCCCCTTCCTTGGGAAGGCTTCGGCAGCGGGGACCTTGGGCAGGCTGGCTGAGAGGCACAAAGGAGATCCCCTTTGCCGCGCCCCAGGCACAGATGTAACGCTGCGCCCCTCTGCGGGTGGGGGCCGGCTCGGCAGATGGCGAGAAGCCGAATTGGTGACGGATTGTCCCTTAAATGGCACTTTCTGGGTGGTGGAGATCTCGCGGCCCCCGGGCGCACAGAGGAACGCCAGGGACCCCCTTTGCGGGGCCTGGGCGGTCCCTCCCAGCAGCGAAGGGGGCAGGCTGGCCTGAGCGAATCGGTGAAGTTTTTCACTGGGCCCTTCAATAGGAGATCACTGCAAGACTTGGGAAGGGGCTGGGAAGGGAGGTGGCCGAGCCTCGGCGGTGCACAAGGAAAGTATGGTGGTGGGGGGGTAGGCCCACGATGATGGAGGAGGAGAAAGCGCCGGGAAGCAGGATTCCCTGCCTGGCTGAGCCCGGGTGGGGGACAGCTTCTCAGCAGGGTCAGCGCTGCAACTCCGTGGCCGCGGGGCCTTGGTGACAGGCGCACGCCCCGCCCTTTCTCCTCCCAAGACCTGCGGGCTTTTGTTATGCAGATGGCGGCAGGAGGCTGAGCCAGAGGAGGAGGGGGTGGGTGGGAAGGAGGAGAGACAGGGAGGGGGGGGGAGGCAAGTGCAGCTCGCGCGACCAGCCTCCTCTTCCAACGTCACATTGTGCGAGAGACAAAACCCGGGCGCGCCGGAGCTCACACGCGCACGCACACCCGGACGACCCGGTCGCCTCTGCTCTCCCAGCGCTGCCGAGGAAGCCGGCCCCGCTGGCCCTTCCCGGGCTGCGCAGCCCTGCGAGCTGGGAGCGCAGCCCAGAGCCAGCCCAGAAGGCGACGAAAGCCGGCGGACGAGCCCTCTGGCCCCGCTGCCTGTCCAGACCCGGGCGCCCCATCCCCCGCCCCGAACTCCGGTCCTCCCACCCCACCCCTCTGGCTTTCCCGCGGACAGCGCCCGGAGCCGGCTGCGCCCCCGTTTGGAAGCCACGTTTCAGCACTTCGGACAGCGCCCGGGCGCCCCGCGGGCCCCTTGGGGTTGGCTATGGCGAGCGTTCAGCAGGGCGAGAAGCAGCTTTTTGAGAAGTTCTGGCGAGGAACCTTCAAAGCGGTGGCCACCCCGCGTCCCGAGAGCATCATCGTGGCTAGTATCACCGCCCGCAAGCCGCTGCCAAGGTAAGGACCTCGTTCTTAGGAGGGGAGACCCCGAAGGTCCCCCTTTCTGGCCTGTGCCCCGGAGCGGTGAGGGGTGGATGCAGGCAGCTGGGCTGTCTCTTCCCGTCACTGCTCGGTGTCTCCCGCTGGAACATGGGAACTAATTGCTTGTGTTGAGGAAGAAGCTGGTGAGAGGGACGGGGATTCTTTGGGGACAGACGCTGCACGGACCCTATTGCTCCTATGCAAGAGATCTTTTGCTTTCTTAGGGTGGGCGGTGCGGCTGGGGTATGACTTGACTGAAAAACTTTTCTTGGTATCACAGAGCTCAGAGGGCAGGGGCCAAAGGAATGGTGGATGGGGGTGATTGGGGAGTGTTGGGCAAGGTGAGGGGTGAGCCGGCTGGAACCCTGTGCCAAGGTAGCCGCACGTTGCTGTCCTCAGCTCAGAAACCAGGGAGCTCTGAGCGTTTTGACAGAAAGCCCATATGTTGTTCCCTCAAATACACCCAAAACAGCACCCTCCTCCACGCCTTTTGGGCCGCCGCCGCTGCTGCTGCTGCTGCTGCTGCTGCCGCCACCAAATTCTCTCCTCTCCAGCATCCAAAACTGGGATTCTGAGCTCGGGGAGTCAGGGAGGAGCCTTCTAAAATCGTGAAGATGATCTTGGTAGAGTTTTATTTGGTTTTTCAAAAAGACGCTAATTGCTTTGAACTCAGAGACGGTAGCAGATCCTGGAGTCCTGGTAATAAAATAAAATACAATAAAATGACCCAGGAGGAGAAAAGGGAAGAAATGAAAGGCAGAAAGAGGCGGAACAAGATGTGGGGTGAAGAGATGAGGAGGCTGGGGAGAACCCAAGCGTTCAAGACTGAGAAACCCCCCTTTCTTTTGATAAGTCCTTCCATTTAGAGGAGTTTGAGAGGAAAGGAAGGCTGTGCCCTCTGTCAGGGAGAGTCAAGGCAGGATGGAAACTCCTCTTCTGCTAGTGTTGGATGTGCGGTTTGGCGGGCAAAAAAAGGAAGAAGCGGGCCAGGGGGGACCACTTGGTGGATTTATTAATCCTTGTGGGCGACATTAGGGAGTAGATTGAAAACATGTTTGAGAAAGTGTTTTGAACAGAAGGCTTGTTCTGGGACAACTCCATCTGAACTTTGCAGTAGGTATGGGGTCGACGGGGAATCATACCTGCAAAAATAAAACCCATACTGCAGAACTTTCCTCTAATCGGATAGAAGCTCAGATGAGTCTTTAGAAAAAAAAAATGGATGTCCCCTGTTGGGACCGGGTGACCAAGAAACACGATGGGCCAGTGGGGTGCAGCAGGCTTCAAGCGGCAGATAGTATTTGCAGAGGAGAGGGAGGGGGAAGCCACTGTCAGGCTGGAGAAGGGGAACAATAAGGCCAAATGCCATTAAAAGCTGACGCTTTCCTGCTCGCTCGCTCCCTGGGAAAGAGGTTCTTTGTAGAGAGTTTTGACGTCAGCAGTTTTATCTTCCTGGTTCTCTGCCATCCCATCCACCTTTGGAGTGTACCTACAGTTGGCAAATCAGATGCTGCACTGGCCAAAGATTATGCCCTTGTAGGAGGGACTCGGAGATTTTGATTGGAAACTCCAAGTGTGGCATTTGGTCCGGAGTTTCTCATCTATTTTAGGAGCACAGAGGGGGGAGGAAGCAGATTCCTGATGGGGCTCTAATTCAGAAAAGCATGTCCCTGTCTACCTCCCTTAGTACTTCCTTGTTTTGTCTGGCTGGTACTAACATGCCTTTTTCTTGGTCGTCGTGTCAATCACATAAATTTTCTACCCAGTGTCCCCAACCCTCCTGCTTTCCGTGGCTTTGGGATAATTCTGATTTAATCTGTCTGAGACTTTTTACAACAGCTCCCACATATGCCCCTGTTTTCATTTCTCTCTGGGTTTCTTTTAATGTCTTGGGTCTCCTTTCTCCTGAGGTTCAAGTCTGAGCTACAAGCCCTCGATTTATGTCATGCTAGGAGGATCCTGTTTAATACTTCTGTAACAGGCGTGGCCTCTCTGTGGAACAGGTCCCAGTTTCATGGGTGTTTTTCTTGGTGTGGGTTCGACGGGGAGCATGGGAGGCTTGTGTTCAAGGCTGGGATTGAGGTTTGGGCTCTCAAACCTCACCCCAGCAGCCACCTCCAGGGGCGGTCAATTTCCACTTCCTTTCCGGTGTTCTGTAGTGACTTAAACGTAGAAGCATCAGGTTTGCCAAAGCAGAGTTCTTAGGAGGAAAATAGGACAGAGACACTGGCATCAGTTGCCCCCCCCCCCAGTGACTGTTTTTCAGAGAAAATCTAGAGACTCATTCTCATCAGAGATGTTGTTGAGTTCCATGACTCAAACCCAGCTCACAGTCAGCAGATCCGCACAAGTAGAGCTGTCTGCAGGGAGATGGAGGAGGGGCCGGGGAACCCAGTCCTGTTAGGTGCACACTTTATATTTGTTTAATATTTCCCCCTGAATGAGCTTCCCCAGGATGTTTTAAGTGTATCTTCCGAAGATAATTGAGCACCAGGATAGAAGTATAGGATCCATTTGTTGATCTCACAGAAACATGCATCCATCACATCCGCTCCAGCAGAAGCCCCTCAGCCCCTCCCTCCTCCCTCTCCTCCTCCCTCCTCCCCCCCCCGCTCCCTCCCCCCTCCTCCCTCCTCCCTCCCCCCCTCCATGAGACATACTTGATGAGGAACAGCTTTATCATGTATCCAATTGCAAGCAGATGTCTGACTCAAATGTCAGAACAGTATAGCAGAGTGGGAGACGGTCTATCATCGTGGTTAAGAAACTGATTGGAACATAAGACAGCCTGGAATCCGGTCCTGGTTCTATCACTTACTGAGCACCCTGAACAAGTAGCTCTACCTGGCTGAGCGGGCTTGTCAGTTTGAAAGCAGAAGTAGTAAGAGTTGGCACCCTAGATGGAGGGAGAGGAGGACTGAAGCTGGTAAAGCCCTCCCTCTGGTGTGCGGCACACAGTGTTTGTTTAGTAGACCTGGGTTCTGTAACAAAGCTGACAGTGGCTAACGGGAAATCAACAGTTCCTAGGTATTGTGTTGCATACGCCTTTCCATGTCTTCCTTGAGTAATGCTGACCATCAACATCTTGAAGGTTTTTTGGGTTTTTTTTTTGGTAGTAGGGATTGAGCTCAGGGGTGTGCAACCACTGAGCCCCATCCCCAGCCCTACTTTGTATTTTATTTAGAGACAGGGTCTCACTGAGTTGCTTAGGGCCTTGATAAATTGCTGAGGTTGGCTTGGAACTCAGGATCCTCCTGCCTCAGCCTCCTGAGCCGCTGGGATGACAGGTGTGCACCACCACACCCGGCTAATCTTGAAGTTTTAATTGCATTGAGATAAGAATTAATTAATACACAGGTAGTGTGTGTGTGCGGGGGTGGGGTCTGACTATTTCAGAAACAGGGTGGAGAATAGTGAAGTATTTGGATTCTGGATTGATTGGTCCAATGTCCGTATGGACCATTCTTTTGATTTGTATAGGAAAGACCCATAAAGCTCTAACTCTATGGGAAAAAAAAAAATCCCAGTTTTAATCCCTGAGTTTTGTCGAATTTAAGGTGATCACATAACTTAGAGTACATAGCAAGAAGTCTTTAAGAAGGAAAGGGACGTTGTTCATAATTATTATTTTGCAGGACAGAAAAATCTGAAAGGGACCATTGCAGGTGAGCCACAGGGGGGGTCACCCACAGGCAAACGGAGACAATGCCAACTAGTAGGGAGGCTAGCGGGAATCCACAAGCCACCTTAAGCGCAGAGGGACCCCTCTTTTATCCCCACCAACCAAGGGCCATCTTGCTGCCTGGCGCTGACTTAATTCCCTTTGTTGATTGCTTAGCCGAAAAAAGTTTGTACCTAGGAAGTTTCGGCTCAGGGCAAACCGAGCGTTGGAAGGCAGCTGAAATCCCAGTCATCATATCTGCGACTGGTGGTCGCTGGGGACCAACTGAACATGGAAAAATCATTTGAAATTAGCATCGGAATTGTTTGTGGATCTGTGAGTGTTCTTAAAGGGCCAGAACAGGGACGCCCTTAGAGGCAGTGAGCATCCCCTTTACGATTCATCTGGCAAGCTGTTCATCTTCTTCGAAAACCCTTTCTATGCAGAACCATCCAGAAGCAGACCTCAGCCCCGTCCCTGTCCAAAGGATCATAAATTCCAAACGATCGGAGCTTTTACTGCATCAAGGGAAAGATGGCCAAACTGTAAGGCAGGGGGA
The DNA here is from genome assembly GCF_048772815.1 of Callospermophilus lateralis. Classification (NCBI taxonomy): domain Eukaryota; kingdom Metazoa; phylum Chordata; class Mammalia; order Rodentia; family Sciuridae; genus Callospermophilus; species Callospermophilus lateralis. The sequence continues at coordinate 148,331,735 of NC_135305.1, read as the reverse complement.
AAAAAATGCCTTTGAACCATTTAATTGGAGACGCCGCCCCTTGGTGCGGAGAGATCAGTTAGCACATTTGTGCTGACTCCATCCTGGGAGCAGGGTGAGGGGAGTTTGGAAGCCACTTCCCTGACAGCCTGTGGTTAAGGACCAACGCACCAAAGGTCACGGAGAATGCTTGCCCTGGCCACGAATAAGTGGTTTTCTCTGGGAGGAGAGTGTTATTGTTTGGGTCAAGCCTTTCTGTGTCTGAAAGGTGACATTTGTTGAACAGGGCCCGGGGCTGGGGAAGGGGTCACTTTTAACAATGTGCTGTGTTCCCTTGGCAAACGCGCCTTCTTAGAGAACCGGGGTGTGGTAGATACTCACTGAACGTTGGATGCATCGATTGATGAGAACACGTGGTCCAGATCCGGCCACAGATGCGCCCCCTCCCCGCCCCACCTCCAGATCAATGCCACCCGAAAGACACACACGCTACAAATACATTCCACTTGGCTAGCGTCAGAATGAGGCTCCCTAGATGGAGATGTCTGTCTGGCTCTGCAAGGAGACATGTCAGCTGATAGGAGCGCAGGGGGTCGGACTAAATGCTACCTGACCTCACCCCTACTGCAGGACGCCACATAGAGGGAGCAGCCCCCAAGTCCTAACTCCCGTTAAGTAGGAGAGAAGCCTGCTTTATGAGCGCCCTGGGCCTGCTGCCGAGGCACCCTATATTTTAAAACTATTCTTTCTCTAGAGGGGCTGGATTTACCTTCCCTGGAGGTAGAAGACTTCTCAGGGGCTCAGCCAGACCCGGGCTCTTTAATGGTTTGTGACCACGAGTTTGTGTGAGGTGTGAGCGGGTATTTCTGAGATTGGGAAACAGAGGGAGGAGAGACCTGAGCTCTGAAGTCAGATCTACCCAGGCTCGGGTCCTGTGTCGCCATGTCTTAGCCCTGGGACCTGCTGGTCCCTTGGCTCCTTTGTGCCTTGGCCTGCCCATCTGTGAAATATTGTTCTCATGGGGAGGAGTGAATGAAATTATTCACATAAAGAGCGTGACCAGTGCCTGGCGCATAGGAACTCCAGCCAAGGCTACCACGACATGGGTCACCTAGAAGGCTCAGCCCCTCACCTCCTGGGCTGGGGTTGTGGTGCTGCTCAGCCCCCCGGGCCTCACCTCTCAACTTCCCCCAGTATCCTATATACACTTCCAAATATGATTCTGGAATCTCAAGAGCCACTGCCGGAGATCTGCGGAGCTACCTAAAAAACCCTGCAAGATCCCCCCCGCCCCCACAGGGAAACCAATCCAGAGAAGTATTTCCTGGTACCTTTTACAAACACCAAACGGCTGGGAGACTTTTGGCAAACCTCTGGTTCTTTTCAGTCTCAGTCTCCTTATCCATAAAATGGGGCTAATAATAGCAAGCACCCCCAAGAGCCCTTTAGAGGACTGAGGTCGTTTATGGAAAGTGCCTTGGCACCTAGGAAGGACTCCATCCGTGTGAGCGCTGGTTATTAATAATAAATTGTGGCTTTTATTCTTCCGACGTGCCAGGCCTATCACAGAGAAAAAGTCGAAGGAAACGCTTGCTGTCCCTCGGAGGCCTTCAGAATTTAGCAGCCGACGTAGACACAGTCACTCGGGTAGGAGGCAGATGTCTTAAAGTGGGTGGGAATGAAGACGGGAAAGCAGGAAAACAGAGGAGGGAGATGCGTCCGGGAGGCACAGAGTCCTCTGCTTACGGTCCCATGGTTACCCTTAGTTATTCCATCTGTAAAATGGGCACGATTCTTTTTATTTCACCAATTGTCATCCACCAACGCCAGGTACGGTCAGAATGAGCAAGGTCTTTGCACCCGGTAGGTTCTCGGAGCCCATTTCTCCTCCCATTTAAGTATCTGGATCTGGGTTACCCGCGGGGGGCTATTCGGTGGGGAAGACAAGGTGCGGTGGGCAGGGCCGGCCCACGCGACATCAGCTTTCCAACCTCCCTGCCCGTGGTCTCCGGCGTGGGCTGTTAAGTTTCTCAGCCTTCATGGTCCAGCTGCAGCTAATATGAAATCCAGCCTCATTCCTTGAGTAACGACGGTTGATGGGGGGACGGCAGTGAACCCACAAATGTCGGAGGAACAGTTAACCACAGAAGAATGAAAGGCCCACGTGGAAGAAGCTGCCTCTGGCTAAAAACATCAAGTCATATTTTAATCCACTCCTTCATTTATTCACTCACTCGACAGTTTTATTGACCTACGACTCAACACAGCAGCGAGAGACCAGGGGGACATCCCTACTGTTGCGTAGGGGACTAGGAGGGAAGGCAATAAGTGAAGAACCAAATAGTGAAATAATAGAAGAGCTGGTGGCAAGGAAAGCTATAAAGATAACTCATGGGGAACCGGGGCAAAGGGAGAGAAAGGGGGCTGCTTTGTTTGAGGGAGGGGTCAGAATCTGGATGAAGGGAGGGAGCGCGCTTGAAGGATAACTTGGGGCGGGGGGAAGTAAGACAGAGGGAAGAGCCAGTGCAAATGTCCTGAGGTAGAAGTTAGTTTGGGGTATTTGAGGAATAGTAAGGAGGCAGTGTAGCTGAAGCAGGGAGGAGTGCAGGCGAAGACTCCTAAGATGTAGCAGGAACTAGATCCAGTGGGGTCTTACTAGCCTGCTAAGGACTTCCTAGGTCCTCAGCTCCTAGGTTCTCAGGGGGTTCCTGTCCTCTGGGTCAGGGTCCTGGGTCTGATCTGATATTCTCAGTTCCTCTCCCCTGACTCTCACACAGCCATCTTTGAACAAGAGAGTCGGAAGCCTGGCAGGGCCCCTCCATATGCTAAGGACAAGCAAGAAATTTACAATCTCTCTGATTATGATCCGTCGGATCGAGAAATTGAGAAAGACACTGTTTAGACTTTCAGATGGCAGTGGTAAATTTTGTGCCCATGACAGAAGCTGGAGTTTGATATCTGTCTCTCTCTCTCTCTCTCTCTCTCTCTCTCTCGCCCCCATAGGTACAAACCCAGGCCCGCACCTGAGGTCCCCCTTCACTGCACACCATGGAGCTATAGTCTGCTCGCTCTCTCTCTCTCTCTCTCTCTCTCTCTCTCTCCATCCCCCCAATCCCCATTTACAATTTTGCTCCCCATATGCCACAGCCTGTGTGCGGAAATCCGTGAAATAAAACACTGAATTAAGATGTCACCGAGACAAAGCCAAACCAAATACAGGGACAATGCCGAACCCTAAAACATTCATTAAGCCATTCGTGTCTGCGTGGGTCTGTTCAAAACAAATATGAAGATCCTCTGCACATGAATATTTCTCATCAGGAGAATCCCCCGTTTGTTGGGTTCCCAGGGCTTGGATCCTGCTGGCGGATTTACTGAGCAGGGACACCAACAGTTCACTATTCTCTGGCTTCATTAAAATGAAGCTCAGGTGAGTGTCCTGGAATTTTACAAGACAGTTAGGCTCTTGCAAGAACAGAGGGGCCATCTGGGCCCGAAGCGTGTGTACTCATGGTGTGTGTGCACACTCACCCATGGTGGGAATGTGTGTGCCAAATGCATGTGACTGTTGTGCCCAGCCCTGTGCTAAGCACATTCTACCTGTGATCTGGTTCCAACCTCACAGCAACTGCAGGACAGATGAGGAGACTGAGGGTCAGAGAGTAGGCATGACTTGCACAAGGACACAAAGCAGATAAGTCAGAACTGGATGAAAAATCAGAGTTCTCTTCTCAAATGGTACAGTCCATTTTGCAGAGAAAACACTGAGACCTGGGAGGTGGGATGCGATTTGTCCAAGGCCATATAGTTCATCTGTGATGAAACCAGGACCTGAATTTAGGTCTGCCTGAATGCCCGATTGCAAGTATGTTCTTTTTTTTTTGGTACCAAGGATCGAACCCAGGGGTGCTCAACCACTGAGCCACATTCCCAGCCCCCTTTATTTTCTACTTTGAGACAAGTTCTCACTAAGTGGCTTAGGGCCTCACTAAGTTGCTGAGGCTGGCTTTGAACCTGTGATCCTCCTGCCTCAGCCTCCTGAGCCAGGATAGCAGGCATGTGCCACCACGCCTGGCCTCCAAGTATGTTCTTGTCTCATGGCTATACTTCCTGTCACTGGAGTCTGCATTCTAAATTGTGGGTGGTTTGTTTTGTTTTGCTCATCTTGTCTTAGGTCCAATCAACTTAGGCAATTGCCAGTGTGACAATCCCATCTCAGGCCAATCACAGTGGTAGCACCGTCTCTATCCTTCGCCTCCTTCTCCATGTACAGCCAGAAGACCCTCTTTGAAAATCAAGGCAGGTCCTCTAAACTCTCCTGCATTCGATGCTTCTCAGCATCCAGAGCTATGATTCTCTTCGTGGTCCATCTCCTGCCCAGATTCTCAAGATGATTTTTAAAATGCTACCCGCCCTGCCCCTCTCCTACCTGCATCCCATTCATTTCACTTACCAAATTCCCCATATTCCTTCTTGCCACAGGAACTTTGCACATGCTACTAGAAAGCTTGCCCTCTCCCTGGTGTCTAGTTTATACCCATCCCACTTTCAGATCTCAGCTCAAATGCCATTTCCTGGGGGACTGCTGCAGTCTAGGTCACACCCTGCAGGACAGACTTGCTTTTCACCCTTATATTGATTCATGGGTCATTAGTCTTTCCTAATAGGCTAGGCATCGTGAGGACAGGAACTGTGTCTATGTGCTCACCTGATACATGGCAGAGGGCCAAACTGATGTTGGTTGTATCCATCAATTGCAGGGCTTTCTCCTTTGTCAGAACCACTGCCATGTCTGATACTTATGTGCAATGACTGCTCTAGTTTGGGTCTTAAGAATTCCCTAAAGGCCTAGTGGGAGGCCTTTGGGTCTTTGGGAGTGTGGCCTAATGGGAGGCCTTTAGGTCTTTGGGGGCGTGGCCTAGTGGAAGGCCTTTAGGTCTTTGGGGGCATGCCATCAAAGGGGATTATGAGATACCAGCCTCTTTTTCTTCCTGGTCCCAGGTGAGTGGTCTCACTCCATTAGGTGCTCCTGCTATAATGTGCTACCGAAGGCCAAAGCCACGAGGCCACCCAACCATGGACTGAAACCTCTAAAATTGTGAGTCAAAATAAACCTTCTCTCTTTAGAAGTTTGATATCCCAGGCATCTGTTAGAGTAATGCAAAACAGGCCAACACAATTGCCAGTATTCAAAAACAGCAGTGTGACTGCTTTTGATTCACAGGAGAACCGTTTGGACCACGGAGGCCAGGGACTACATCCATCTTCTTCCTTGCCGTGTCTTTGCACCTGATATAGTGGCTCTCGGTTGGCAATTAAATATTTGTTGAATGAATAATTGACAAAAGCAATGCAACTCTAAGCACATTGTCTAGATGAGGAGACCAGACTACAGAGCGCCCCACAACCATGGCATTAAAGGAGATCATCCAGTTCCCTTGTTTTACACGTGGAGGACTGAGGGGTGTGTTTTATGATGTGTGTAATACACTGGGTCAACAGAAGGCACATAACAATTTATAAATAAATACACACATATGAGGGTTTAATTCTCAAAATTCTTACAAAGAGAAATCTGAGATTTAAAAAAAAACACTCAGGATACATTGCAGTAACTCAGCTCCTGTTTTCAGACTCGGGAACACTGAACCCACTGAGAGGGAGAATCCCCTGGTCTACAGCCTTAGGCAGCCGAGGTGAGCCCCTGGTTCACTGGAGCGCTGTTTGCCCAATGTCACGGCTCCTGTTTAAACTTTGTGGGGAGCTCAGGTGACCAGCCACCTGCTCTCTCCTGCCACCCCACACCCCCACGGTGAGATATGGCATCCTGCCCCTGCAGAACCTCCTGTGGCGTACGCTGCCGTCCCGACAGGGTGTCCATCTGCACCCAGCCTGTGCCCGCGAGCAGGTGAGCAGCTCGGGCTGCTCCTGGGCTCAGGTTTCCCGGCTGCCCCAAGATAAGGAGCTTTTGTTCGACCAGCTTCCCTGCCCGGCCTCCCTTCCACAGCCAGGTGGCAGGTGACTCTGGGACTCAGCCTGCTTCCAAAGAGGGGTGAGGTCTCTGGCGGAGTGTGGGGTGGGCTCAGGAACACAGTCACCGTGCGGAGGAGGGTTGTTTGCCGAGGAATGAGAGGACATCGCTCACGGCACCTGCCAGGGTCAGCTTCTTATGAACCACTTCGCCCCCTGGGGCATCTAGTCCCTAAGCCACAATGTCCGTTTTACAACCGTGGGGACCTTTGAGGAGCTCAAATACGGCCTCACCAGTTCACAGATCCCAGAGGGCAGCAGAAAGCGGATCCCAGAGGTATCACTGACATATGAGTCCCTTGACACTCGGTCCCAAGACACCATGCTGTTCAGAGTTTCTTGGAGAAGAAGGTGAAAAAATTGATATTCTCATCTTATAAATGGACAAATGAAGCTCAGAGAGGTGGGAAGATTTGCCCGAAGTCAGAGCGTGAAATAGTGACATTATTGTCGCTGTTACTGTTCTTGAATGATTCCTATTGATCTCATTTAATCCTTGTGACAGTAAACCTCAGCTTTTTGTCCATTTTACAGATGAAGAACCCAAGGTCTTATAACAACCTGACATAAGTCCCATATTTCTTAAGTCCAAGTGCAGCATTCCCCAGGGGCTCCTGCACCTCTTTTCTGGGTGGAGAATTTTCTAGGGTGACATGGAGGGGTGTAGGGATTGGGGTGGAGCCGAAAACTGAAAGAGGAACCCAGAGCTCAGGGACTTTAGGAAGAAACCCCCTGTTCCCATCCTAGTTGGACCAGATTGCGGGGGACGAGCCCCAGGCAGCAGGAACAGAGAGTGTGAGACAGGAAATCCTTATTCTGTGGGACGAAGAGGGTCCTGGTTAGGTGGGACCCTCCCCCAAGAAAGGACACCCTGACATCTAAGAGAGCTGGAGTGGCCTTAGGAGTAGTCCTACCTCCCCCAAGTCTTCATTTTAGGGAAGGAATCCAGCCCAGAGTCGCTGAGTCACTTGCCTAACCTCACAGTTGACTCAGACCATGGGCCACGGGCTGGTTTCTAGGAAAGAGAAAGAACGAACACAATTGCTCAAAAGAGGAGCCTGTCCACACCCCAAAGCATCAGCTGCCCCAGCGGCTTGACAGATCCATCCTCACACGGTCCCCGGTGGTGGTGAGGGTAGGAGCTGGGCCCTGGGGTCTAAGTGCCCCTGGGGTGTGTGGTGCCTTCCAGGGGAATTGAGGCTAGAGCTACTGACACAGGGACCCTGATGTTTAAGACCCCCACTCCTGGAAAAGCCCCTGCTGTGTCCCGGCCCCTGGGATCCTCCCACCTCTGGGACTGTGAGCTGCGGGCCCAGGGCAGGAGAGGTCTGGCTCTCCAGTGAGCATGCTTGGGTTTGAATTCTAGTCCACCAAGTGCTAAGTGTGTGTCCTTGGAAAGTCACATCACTGTCCTGAGCCTTGGTGTCCTCATCTGGAATGGGGGATAAAAATTCCTAACTGGAATGGTTGGTTGTTGATTCTTGGTACAGCTGACTAGGGTCTTTGAAACACTGACCTTGGCCATTCAGGCTCAGAGGCCAAAGAGGTGGGGGATGAGGTGTAAGAAAATACGGGATTATACCCCTGATGGAGAACCCCCCACCTCAGAGCTCATGTGTTCTAGTCTTTATTATGAAGATGAAGAAAGGAAGTCTCAGAGGGGTAAAGACATCTGCCCAAAGTCACACAGTAAATGAGGAGCCAGACTCCCAGAATTTACTCCTTGGTCTCAGTGACCTCATGGATGTCAATTTTACAACATTCTCATCTGTCAAAAGACTTGCTAATAACTATGAATAGCAGTTACTATTTGCCCAACACTGAACAGAGTGTTTTATCTGCTCTCAACCACTCTTTGAGGTAGTCAGGTTCGACAATAGTTTCCATTTTGCAGGTGAGAAAGGATGAGAGAGGTAAGTAATGTGCCTAAACTTGCAGGTAATGTCAGAGCTGGGACTGGAATTCTGCACTGGTAACTCTTGCTCTTATCAGAAACACCTACTCTGCCAATCTCCTGCCATAGGCAGGAAAGATCAGAAGAATTAGGAGTGCTATATGAAGACAAGCCAGTGTTTGATCAGCTGTTGACGACTTCCTGTGTGTAGCTCCCTTCTGCTCCATCTCAGGGCCCTGGTGGCGCATGGGAGAGAAGGTGGCTCAGAACGGCTGTCCGCGGGCTCTGCCCAGTGGTTCTACTTTGGGACCCTCCATTTTCATGATGTATTAATGTAGTAGCCTCCCTGGAAGCAGGTTCCCCTCCGAAGGAGGAGGAAACAAGGAGAATAAGTCCTGGGTGAAAATTTGGGACTTGTAATTGTAATGTCTACCCCACATCCACCCACTCAGGAGCCACAATAGTGCAGTCCTGGGCGCCTCTCACATGTGCAAGGCTTCACGCGTGTTGAGCACTTGTTTCATACACCTTCCTCTTCATCCCTTTGTCATTTATTCCCTCATGATATGTTCCCCCATGCATTGGTTCCATTCACCCGTCACCTATCATCCATCCAGCCACCCACGCATGCATCCATCAGCCCACCCACCCATTCACCCATCCAGCCACCCACGCATGCATGCATCCATCCACCCACCCACCCACCCATTCACCCTCCAGCCATCCACCCATCCACCTATACATCATCCATAAACCCATTCATCCACCCACCCATTATCCATCTATCCATCCACCTATCTATCCATCTATCCATTCACCCACCCACCAATCATCCATCCACCTATCACCTGTCATTCATTCATCCATCTATCCATCCACCCATCCACCCACCCACCTACCCTTTATTCATCTACTGATCAAGGAATTGGTTAATTCATTCATTATTCATTTAACCATTTATTCATTATCCATGCATTGTCTATCCCTTGTCCGGCATCCATGGTTCTTTTTCCATCCATCCATCCAACCATCATTTAATGAGCGTCTACTCTTTCCTCTTCTTCACTACTTCCTACTGTTTTTTTTTTACTTATTTATTTAACTGATGATAAGAACTTGTAGCTCAGATCATCTCTTTTCTAAGACAGACAGACAGAACGCCTTGATGAACTTGATCTCCCACTCCAACTTCTTCCCCAAGCACTTACCAGCCCTGTAAGGTTTACTTTTATTCTCCAAAGATTTTTGTTTGGCTATAGATATATATTTCTGTAATATAATTCATTCTTATCAGAAACAAGGCATCACAACAAAAGGATCTCACATCTGCTTCCTAGCTGCCCATCCAGGCTTTCCTTGAGCACTGAGCTTCTACCATATGCAAGACCTCATCATTAATAAAAATGTCTGCATTCTCAAGTTGTTTACATACAACCCCAGGAGTTAGTTAGTAAGGAGGGGAGTTAGGATCACCACCCAAGAGGGCTTCCTGCCCCAGCCTTCTTTCCCAGGCAACATCCACCCAGAGCTGAGGTATGAAATGTCACTGGTGAGGCCACCTCCTCCTGCTTTCCAGTGCATGGATGGTCACTGCAGCGGAAGTTCATCTCAAGACCCGGATCAGGTAGAAGAGGAAGGGTCTGTCCGGGGGTGAGGCTGGCCTCCTGGGCTGAGGAGGCATTAGCGTTTCCCTTCTGCCCTGGGTGGTCACTCAGGAGGAGAATCAGCAAATCCAGCTGGGGTGTGTGTTCACAGAAACAGGATTATCAACCCATCCACCAAGAGGAACGACCCTGCCAGACGGGGAGACAAGACATGCTAGTAGTTAACCATGTGCTCTTGGCCAGGGATAAACTCACAGCTGGCACCCGAGACGGGCATGAATCGAATCACTGATATTGAGGAACGTGTCAGGGGAAAGAGATAGACACGTGCTAAGCAGGAGAACTCACCAGCCATGTCTAGTTCCGTACACTCACTTTCCAGGTGGTTAAAAAGAGCACCTTGTATTGCAAGTGAAAATGTAGCCCAGACCATTTATTTTATTTGCCCAAGGTTGTCCAGCTGGGCAGAGCTTGGGCCATTGGTTATCAGTGCACACATGTTCCCATGGAGATGGCCATTATCCCTGACCAAGGGGCACCTTTCTGGTTCCATGGTCTTATTTGTGTCTTGTCTGTCTGTCTCTCTCTCTCTCTCCTTTCCCCAAGCCTGGAGGCAGTATCTTTCACTCAGAAAAATCTTTCTTCTTTCTGTTCCTCCAAGACTCTCTCCTAAATCTATCAATCCCCTTCCCCTAAGGGCTTTGAGTTTAAAAAAAAAAAAAAAAAAGTTAAAACACTCTCATATTCTTCCTGTTTTCAGCCCTGACACTTGCCTCCCTGAGGCAACAGGGTAGAACCCAGGGCCCTGCTTAAATTATTAAAAAAGAAAAGAAAAGAAATGCAAAAATACAGTGAGAAAAAAGATCCACATAGACCAATATCTCCAAATATCACCCCATTGCACACGCAATGGTTCCTTTAAGCTTCCGCAGCTGGGTGCTGTTATTACCTCCAGTGTGCACACGAGAAAGCTGAAGTTATGGCATTATGTGACTTACCCAAGGTCACACAGCTAGGGACTGGAACCAGGACTCGAACCCAAGCTTGCAAGGTACTGATAGCAAGATACTAAGATGTGAGTGCATGGTGTGTGTGTGTGTGTGTGTGTGTGTGTGTACCAAAATAATCCTGAGAGGAAAATTGACTGCCCTGGTTCATTCAGCACGTCAGCAGACTGGAAGCCAATTTTGCTGATGAGAGCCCATTGATTATAACCTGCATTTAACGGCCGTCTCCTGAATGCATCTGAGCTCAAGACTCAAGTTAGCTCTATCTCTGAGGAGGTTATGCCCAGCACCCAGGTCAAATGTTCAGAGATGAAAGAAACATTCCTTAGAGCACCAGCCAAGCTTCAGAACTCTGCAGCTGAGTGGGCAGGGGGTTGAATGGTGAAGTTCCGTAGAGACTACAGCTGCAATCCATTAGCAGTGGTTACAGGAAGCACACTGGGCTTCTGGGGCTCCCTCGGAGATCAGTAGCAGAGTGCTTTGATCGATTAGTGATGTCTGTCATTGTTCAGGAGCAGGCGGTGGTGGTGTGTGTGCTACCTACTTAGCTTTCCTGGGGAAGGGAGCGAACCTTTTGGAAGGATCAGATCAAGGACTAACTCTTGAGCACCTACAAGGCTGTGACTGCTAGTCTTTCTGCCGTCACTAAAAAATTCATTGAATGTCCATCATAGGATCCCCTTTTCACAACATTTGCAGTTGAGAAAACAGAACCTCAGAAAGGTGATGTTACTTGCCCAAGGCTAAAGAAGCTAGTCAGTGACTCACCAGATCTTATAATTACTGTTAAATTCATAAACCTTGAGGAGGAGGAATAGAAATGGCAACTGAAGAGCAATCCCGGACCCGGTTAATTAGTGTGTGCATGTACATATTTGGCCAGGGGCCCTCGCCTTATTTATCTCCATACCCTAAGCAACTAACACAGGGCTCAGGCTGCAACCGGTGGCCAATATGCCTTTACTTAGAACTGTCAGCAGGCACTGTGCTAGACACTCTGTGGGGGGTTGAGGATAAAGGGATTTGGCTACATGTAACAGGAAAGCTGCTAGCTCAAGTTTTGGCACAAACTAAGTGCACTATCAATATTTGCTGAATCAATGAGTGCTCCAGGAGTTGACTCTGTGACCCTCGGAAGAGACAGAAAGCCTCCGTGATGACAGAGCACGGGCGTTCCCTTTATTTTATCAGGAGGGGCAGGAGGGGACACATTTCATGACCTCTTTAGGGGAGGTGGTGTCCTGCACCCACAAGCTCTCTCTGGGAGGCTGTGGGACTCAGAGACAGGACAAGGGCAGCTTCCTCTCGACTGCAGCCCCTGAGTGTCATGGCGGAACCCAGAAGGGATTGTGCCATGGTTTGGATGTGAAGTATCCCCCCCGCCAAATTCCTGTGCTAAGCAGGGATGTTCAGAGGTAAAGTGGTTGGATCCTGAGAGTTGTAACCTAATCCTTCTATCCTACTTTGAGGGACTGGGTGGTATCTGTAGACAGGTGGGGGTGTGGCCAGAGGAGGTGGTCACTGGGAGAATGTTCTGGAAGGGTGCATCTTCCCTGGCCCCTTCTCCCGCCCTCTCTGCTTCCTGACCCCTGAGCTGAGCAGCTTTCCTCAGCTGGACCTCTTCCCCCACGACGTGTGCCCAGAGCAATGGCGTCGTCCATCTGTGGACTGAGACCTCTGAAACCGTGAGCCCCAAGTGAACATTCCCCCCTCTAAGTTGTGCTCGCTGGGTGTTTTGGCCACAGCAATACCCGAGCTGACTACACAGAGGGACAGCCGGGGAACCCAGCACTCTCTCTCCCAGCTGGGTCCTACCTGGATTCATCCTGAGGGGGATATTTTTAGTCTGCAGAATGGCATACTGCATTTTTAAAGATTCTCAGACGACGAAATCATTAGGAGATGGGCTGAATGACTATTTCTTTCCATTTCATAGATGAGAAAAATAATAGTCATTTATAATAACAATAATAAGAGCCACCACAGTGTCTGAACATAGCCCGGTAGACGACATACTAACCTCTTCACATACACTAACTCAGTAAAGCCTCACAATTCCCTACAAGGCAGGGCGTTCTCATCTCTACTCTGCAAATGAAGAAAACCGAAGCTGACAGAGGTCCAAATTTCGTCCAAGCCAATCCCAGTTCTAGAGCCCATCACTCCTGTCAATCAACTAACCAACTTGTTAATTAATAATTTGCCTTTTTGTAGAGTTTTACATTTTTAAAGTACTTTCTTCGTACTGAGTTGTGCTCTAATACTACAAGCTAGGTGGAGAGGTATTATTTATCTTCACATCCTTGACATATCAAAAATAATGCCAGGCTGGTGCAGTAGCACACACCTGTCATCCCAGCAGCGCAGGAGGCTGAGGCAGGAGGATCCGGAGTTCAAAGCCAGCCTCAGCAAAAGCGAGGCCCTAAGCAACTCAGTGAGACCCTGTCTCTAAATAAAATACAAAATAGGACTGGGGATGGGGCTCAGGGGTCGAGTGCCCCTGAGTTCAATCCTTGGTAATAATAATAATAATGAGAATAATAACACTGGGACCTGGGAAGGCTTGTCCCCCTCTGCTCTGAACTGCGCGTTATACAGTAACATGACACAGGACAAATTGCACTTTGCACACTTATGTGGAATCTGATACTCTGCACAGGACGGCAAAGTAACCCCCACCTCTGCTACATTTTATTCCCCCAAGCCTCAATTTTGTCCACTATAAAATGGGGGAGATAACTTTCTTCCAAGGCGACTGTAAAAATCAGAGATGATAAATTGAGACGAGAGTCTAACACACCTCACCCGTGGAAGAAGCACCATATACTGCTGTGCGGCCATCCAGCCACCCAGCTGGAGTGGTTTTATTGGATAAGCCAACGCTTCCCCTTAAGGACAGGAATGAATGATCACCAGGTGACTGGCTGGAGTCAGCCCCATCACCCGTAGCTACGGAGGAGCACCAGCTTATTTTTAGCCTCTTCCTCTTGCCCCTGCATTAGGAATTGATGGAAAGGGCGGGGCTGGGACTCGGAGCTGTGCAGTCTCCCAATGCACTTGACATCAGTGGTCCCTGTGTTGCCAGGGACTGGCCCTGGGTCAAGGAGGGCATGTTGCTGGTCTCCACTCAGAAGAGTCCAGGTCGGAATGTTAGCCAGCATTGGGTTAAACTGTTTCTATGTGCAAAGAAGCATTGCTAGGAAAACAGAATCAAGAAAAGAAGAACGGAGAAGATGTATTTATCATTGGAACAGAGATTGTGTGACTACAAGTCACCTAGCCATGCCCAGCCCCTCCTTGGCTGTAATTGTACTTGTCTTGAGATGTCTCAAAGAAACAGCTAGTGATGGAGGCGGCTGCCAGAACCTGACCTAAAGAGAAGCTTCACGCCACCCATAGTCACTGGACCCTTTAGCTGACGGGGGACAGGGAGACAGTACCACGGGAAAGGGAGGATGCCCTTTCACCTCCCATCCTCTTTCTTAGGACTCCTTCAGGACACTGAAATCAATCCCCAGCACTCCTTTCTGCCAAGGAACATTCTGTGACCATGTGAGGTGTCTACTTGGTGCATATACCATTTGGGCTTCAAGGAAGCACTTTAAAGCTTCTAACTTGAATAACCCAATTGCCAGTGACTTTAGACCATTATAAATTAAGGGTCATTTGAACAGGAGCACCATAATCCCACCACAACAGTGGATCGATTAACTGATCTGGCTACAGTGTGATGAACGGGCAGGTATCATATACATTGTGGAAACACTGGATAAAGGAATGAATCAGGACCCCAAAGAATTGAGTGGGATGGGATAAGATTTGACATGCTACTCAGAAAGATATATGATTTAAAATGTATGAATTGCTTATTTCTGGAATATTCCATTTAATATATCTGGGCCATGGTTGATTGCCGGTAACTTAAAGTTCAGAAAGCAAAAACCATGGGAAGTGGAAGAAGCTTTTATGTATTGTTATCCCCATTCCTGGGAAGCCCTCAGCTAAAAAATGTTAGAGCCGGGACCTGAACATAGCTCTGCTTCTAAAACCTGTGGTTCTGACCTGAGGCCACCCTGCCTCTGTGGAGCACTATTTTCTGAGTGCTGTGGGGAAGGGGGTTAAATATGATGATAGACAAAGTGCTTAGCTCAGTCTCCTGGCAGGACATCAGTGCTCATTAAATGTTGGTTACAAAAATATAATAAGCAGCCAGTTGCCATGGGGCACACCTCTAATCTCAGCTGCTCTGGAGGCTGAGGCAGGAGGAGCCCAACTTCAAAGCTAGTCTCAGAAACTAGCTTTGAACTCCTGAGTTCCATCCCTTATACCCCCCCCCATTTTTTTTTAAATTCTTATCATTTCTCTTTGATCTTTATTTTTATCTTTGCAAATTGGCATCCTGTTTATTTACCCCATTTATTTACTTGCATGTTCAGTGGAAATATAGAGAGAGATATATGTATGTACTGGGGATTGAACTCAGGGGCACTCGCCCACTGAGCCCCATCCCCAGCCCTATTTTGTACTTTATTTAGAGACAGGGCCTCAGTGAGTTGCTTCGCACCTTGCTGTTGCTGAGGCTGGATTTGAACTGGCGATCCTCCTGCCTCAGCCTCCCAAGCCGCTGGGATGACAGGCGGGCACCACCGGGCCCAGAGCATTTTCAGTGAATATATTTATTGAGCGGGTCCTATGTGCTGGTCACAATGTTGGACACGTGGATTGTAAAAATGAATGATGTGCCATGTGCTCTGGAGGAGTAGAGATTTTACAGGGTGGAAGGGATTCATTCTCCTAAAATTCTTGGAGTACACCGTCACGCGTCTCAGTTACCTGGACACCGTGACTGGTGCAGGGGAGCCTCAGATGCTAGAGGAATTTGGGGATCAAGGGCCACAGAGGGTGACCCTTTGCTGGACAACGGTGGTGACAGAGGAGCAGCTGGACAGGGGCAGTCACAGGAGCACCCAGAACAGCTTAGAAAGCAAGTGCCCTTCATGGGCAGGAGAAAGACCAGAGTTCCCTGAAGTTTCCCCGCCCGCCAAGTTCCTGCAGGGGGCGCAAGCTACCGCCCCGGCACTCACCTGTGCTGCCTGCCTGGCGCTTCATTTGAATCAGACCCCTAACCCTCAGGACCGCCCTGTCACGGGGACAGGTTTCCATCTTTGTTCTATAGTTGAGAGACCTGGAGCTCAGGGAGGTGACAGCATGTCTTTGAGGTCACACCGCTGGTAGGGATTCGAACCCGGAACTTGAGTCCCGGGCCCTGGGCTCATCATCACTATGCCACACTGATCTCCATGCCAGGGTGCTACCTCTGGGCCCCGGGGGGGGAGGGCTGGTGGGAAGATGGCAAGTCCACTGAAGCCTCCTCCTGCCCCACCACCAAACAGGTCTGGAGAGCTCTGAGCCTGCGTGGTG
Source organism: Callospermophilus lateralis (assembly GCF_048772815.1). Lineage (NCBI taxonomy): Eukaryota > Metazoa > Chordata > Mammalia > Rodentia > Sciuridae > Callospermophilus > Callospermophilus lateralis. The sequence continues at coordinate 148,315,800 of NC_135305.1, read as the reverse complement.
TCCTGCACCCGCCAGCCCCAGCCCCCAAACTCTGGAATTCCTGGTCCCGGGGTTTTTCAAGGATGTTCTGCAAAAGAGTGCAGTCAGCGATTGTGTAGATCGCTCCCCCAAATGAGGGCAATTTGATACGTATTTTTTTGTTCCTATTTCCACGACTCGCTGCTGCCCAGGGGTTTGTGATTTTTAAGCAGGCGAGATGGTGGAGGTCAGAGAGGGAGGTCACTGGATAAAAATGAGGTACCTGCCGCCCAGGGATGCAGCTGAGACATCACACCCGGAACAGCTTCATAGAAGGGCTCTTCCAGGGGAGTGGAAAGATGACAGAGTCACACAGGAAGGCCTTTCTCCCAGTTCCTTAGGTCAGTTCCTTCCCTGGGTCCCCTCCCACGGCCACATCTCAGTAGAATCTTGGGATCTTCGAGCAACAGCCCCTTTCCTCCTCCAAGTCCTCTCAGGCAATCTGTCCTAGACAGGGTGCCGACCTCCTCTCCATTCTCTCTCCCGATGACGGTAACACGAACCTCTCAGACGAAGAAGTGATGGGAACCGGCGCGGTGGCCCACGCCTGTCATCCCAGTGGCTCCGGAGGCTGAGGCAGGAGGATTACAAGTTCAAAGCCAGCCTCAGCAAAAGCCAGGTCCTGAGTAACTCAGTGAGACCCTGTCCCTAAATAAAATACAGAATAGGGCTGGGGATGGGGCTCAGTGCCCCTGAGTTCAATCCCTGGTACCCTCCCCCTTCCCCCTGCAAAAAAAAATGTGCCTGCAAAAGGAGAGGAAATGAAGGGCAAGAGACACATTTCAGTGTGTTGGTTCATCAAACCTATGTTATATTCTGGGTTAAGAGTGTTGGTGGGTTTTTGCAGCTTTGAAATGTCTGCTGTGTGTTAAAAGCACCACACACCTGGTTATGTCCCTGGTTCCAAGACAGTAAGATCGGGGAGGGGGGGAATTTATGTTCCATGGACCAAAGGACTGTTCTCCCCGGACCACGTCAGGGTCCTTCCCAGTCATCCCCCTGCCTCCTGGGGAGCACTGTTCATCAGGACGCCTGATTCCTAGACTCCACTGTCCCAGAATTGCTTCCTTTGTCCCCAGTTTGCAGATCAGGACAGTGAGTTCCAGGAAAGCTCCAGGGACACTTTCTACAAGTTTGTGTTTCAGCAAAACACAGCGGCTTCCGGGGGCAGCTGTTCCTGGGAGCAGAGCGCTCTGGGAGGAGGGCTGCTTTTCTTGGGATTTCTGCGTTCATTTGGATTTCTGTGTTTTCCATCCCGTGACCCATGGCTGCTGTGAGAGATGGAGCCTCCTCTTAGCCAGAGGCAGGGCAGAACCAGAAATGGCTCCAGCCCCCTTCTTACAGGCAAGGTAAGGGACCAGAGAGGGACAGCACGTTGAGCAAGCCCACACAGCTGGTCCACAGGACTCCCTTGCTGCTGCTCTGCTCCCCTGGACTCAGACCTGAGGACAGCACCCAGGGGCACTTGGCTGTCTGCCGAGGAGGAAGTAGGCATGTTGTGTCCAGTGTCCGGAAAAGAAAAATCTCCCAGTTCTCATCCAACCCCAGACTTCTTCCTGGATCCATTTCCTTTGTCTCCCCACAGTCCGCGAGGCTCCCTGCTCCCTTATTATGTCCCTGTGTTACGGGGGCACCCACTGGTTCACCCAGAGAGGATGAAAAACCTAGCCAGCCGCAGCACAGTTCCCGTGGCTGCAGACCCAAGAGCTCGCCGTCGCTGGGAAGTTTAATTTGAAAGAAACATAATAAAAGTTTAACAATAGGCTCCTCAAACGCTGGCTGACTCCAGAGGAGAGGGAGAGAGAGTTGGGAGCAGGCTGTGCTCGGGGACCTCCGTGACAGTTCTCGGGAGTTTGACCCTCTGCTGTCCCAAGCCTGGAGGAGGCGGATCCTCACCTGTCAGAGCTTAAGGGGACCCATTTTACAGGTGGAGAAACTGAGGGAAAGTCACCCATGCCCCAGCTCTACTGAGAAGATCAACGGAACCGTCCCTGGGAAGAGCACAGGGCAGTGGTGTCCCCCCCCCCCCACCTGGCTGCTCACTGGAGTCCCCTGGGGACCATTTTATAAAACAGAATATCTGGACCTCACCTCCAGCTATTCTGATTTAATTGCTTTGGGGACAGATCTGGGCATGGGGAAATTTTTCACCTGCTCCCCTGGTGATGATCCTAACGTGCGCCATGACTGGGAACAGGGACAGGGAGGTGTGCATTTGAATCTTTGCTCCATTGTTTTATACCTCCCGCAGCAAGTCACTTCATCTGTGACATGGAGTTGGTGGCAACACCTACGTCATAGAGGGTCAAAATGGGGATTAAGTGAGATAATATATTTCACCCACTTAAAGCAGTGCCTATCACAGTAAGCGATAATGCATGCTGATTTTATTTTATTACTGTTGCCATTGCTCTCGTATCATCAATACACGCCATCAATTCAACAAGGCCTCAAGTTAGGACGTGGGAAGATGGGACCCCAAGTACACCCAAGGCTGAATTAGGGTTTAGGAGGCCTGATTCTCTTTTTTAATTATTCTGACAACAAACAAGCTGTGTGACCTTGGGCAAAGCCTTAACCTCTCTGAGTTTAGTGGTTTCCTCTGGCCAGATGGGTCTCACCGCCCCTGGCCATCCATTGTCCTGGGGAGTTGTGACATTCCAATAAGATAATGGATTTGAATGAGCTTTGAAAACAGGAATGCACCAGAGGAATTTGAGATATTACAATTATGGTGGTGGTTTCAGGTCCCTCTTGTCCTGGCCGGCCCATCTGTTTTGGGAGCTCTCTGTTCTCCCTCTGCCTCCTTTGGCCGCCAGTCCTGCTCTGCCTGACATTTGGGCCGTTTCCAAGGAGGATTCTGTCCCTCGGCCATCTGCCCCTCAACTTAACTCTTTTCTGGCCCCTCTTCTGGTCTAGCAGGACCTGTGCTGGTGACAGGGTCTTAGAGACGCTGGGCGTTCACGGCTCATCTCGTCTTTTCCCGGGGTCTTGGATTTCCCACAAGGAAGCGTCTCAGGAAGCCTCTGGGAGACCTTCTAGAAAGATCTGCCCATGCAGCAGCGTGCAGGGAGACTCCACCTGGAGTCCAGCCTCCTGGACTCCTGGGTGGTGCTCCAGACCCACCGGGCCTTACACCCAGCTTCCAGGATGGGCTCTGGAAGGCGGCCCCTGGTCCTCAGGTTCCCCCTGAGGAGGATTTCTGCTCCAGGAGAACTTGGGGGGATGGCTGCTGCCTTCTTGGAACCCTGAGCTGTCTCCCGAGGAGAATTCAGTCCTTGGCTAAGCCACCGAGCATCCTGAGACTCAGTCTCCTCAGCTGTGCAATGGGACAGCTACCTTTTATTGGAAGCGAGGAGGTTGGTAGCCACCCTTCGTCAGATGCCAATGCTGCTGCTGGGGATGGGAAAGAGGAGCCAGGGTCCCTCTGCCAGGCCCCCTGGCTGGCTGGGGCCAGAGACCCAGGCCGGGGCATCTGGGCCTCCCCAAGCTGTGTGGGCTGGGAGGAGCCGGGGAGGAGGCCGGGCCTGCCAGGGATTGGCAGCTGGCCTGCTGGCAGATGGTCTCCTAAGTGGGCCACCCTGGGGTCAGCGTTATGGATTTGCACATTAACCCTTGCCTCCCCAGAAGCCCCTGAGCCACCAGGACGTTTTGACCCGTGGAAGTTGCTGGGTCTCTGAGCTGCAGTCTCAAGCCTTAGGCGACCCACAAAGATAGACCATCTCTTTGCAGCCAGACCCTGGACCCTCACAGCACAGAGCTGGACTGGCCTGGGGACAGGACACCCCTTTAATATGTGTCAGTTTTATAAAGTGTTGTAAATACTGATGGATGAAAAAAATTAGCCCTGCCTAGAATAACCACCATGAGTATTTGAGGATTTATGATTCTGGACTCAACACTCTTATTCTCTCTCTTCCCCCCCCACTTCCCATCCCCACTTTCTCATCTCATTCACTCTCTGTGTCTTCACCAGTAGGAGATAAAAGTGGGCATATTGTTTGATTACAGAATTTCTGGAAAATTTATACAGTCCGAGTATCTTTCCACGGAAAGCATGCATCTCATTATTTCTAACGCCTGCATAGTGCTCATTATGAGCATGTATGAGAAGAAATTCACCCACCCAGCACTTCTGGATATCATCAGAAAATACAAAGGAGACAAATTCAGAGAGGCTCAGTGACTTTCCCAAAGTCACCCAGCTCAGAAACAACAGCCTGAACTTAAATTTTGGCTTTGGGACTTGAAATGCAAGTCTGGTTGTCTAGGGCAAACAGAAAGAGTTTAGAAGCCGGATTCCACTCCACCCACGTGTGGACCCAGTCTCACAGCAAGGGACCAGAAGAGCCTAACTCTATGGTTGTTTGGCTCAGCTCTGGATTGGAGTGTCAGCCTCAGGTCACTATTGACTGTGTGGCTTGGGGCAACCTGACTCCCCTCTCTGAGCTCCGGTTTCACCATTGATAAAACAAAGCCACAGAGGCCCAACTTATCAGGCCATGGGGAAAATTAGATCAGCAATTGTCCAAGGGCTCAGCCCTGGGGTCAACCCCCACCCATCCAGGCTACAGTGTTTGGTATCATCAGTTCCAAGAATATTGATAATCCTATTAATAATCGATCACCTGCTCGGATTTTCTAATCTGAAATCTTACCCAATGCTATCTAACCTCAGGCTCCAGTTTACCCCTCCTGAAGGGCAGGTGCAGCCCTGGTCCCCCCTCCCAGGCCGCGGGCGGGTCGGGTCCCCGGGTCCCCTCCCCCACCGGCTCGGGGCCTCTGACACTAATTGATCTGGAGGTCCCCCTCCCCCCCCCCCCCCCCCGGCAGCCGCTGCTCGGGGCCCTTGTTCCGAGGGCATCTGCTGGGTGAGGGGAGGAGGAGGCCAGGCCGACCGCCACCCGCCTGTCGGCCATCTGCTCCCCGTCCCCCTCCTGCCTCTCAGAGCCACCAAGAAAAATCTGTCCGGAATCCGCGGCCCCCGCCCTGGGGCGGAGCTGCGCCGTCGGGCGGTGCACGGCCCGCGCATGCGCACGCCCTCCCCGCCCGCCCGCCGCGCTGTCGTCTGCAGAGCTTTGTGTGGCCTTCGCCGGCTGCGTCCTGCTGAAAGGGCTCGGGAGCGTGAGGCGACCAGGGGAGAGACCCCCATTGTCCCACCGAATGGCCTCCCTGGCCGTCCCCCCCCCACCCCACCCCCAGGGGACTGGACCCGAGGAGTAGGAGGCGGCGACAGGGGACAGAGACCATTAAACCCCAGGGTTCAGGCAGGAAAGGGGTGGGATGGCAGGGAGGCCCAGCCTCCAGGAGCCAGGACCCTCGGATCCCAGGCCTCCTGCAAAAAATGGGAAAGTCCCCTCTTTCTGCTCCTTTTCTGAGCTCAGCTGCCCTCTGTGACTTTCCGTCCCTCAGCCCTCCGGGGCCTTCCCGTGTGCCTTGGTATCAAGAGCAAGACTCAGAGCTCTGGGCCCCTGGCTTCTCATTTTTCCTCTGCTCCGGGGTGGCTGTGTGATTTTGGACCAAGGACTTCATGTCTCTGAGCCATGGAATTCTGGGTAAAGTGGAGATGACTCTATTACCTGCCCAGGGGCTGTCTGAATCTAAGAGGGTCGCTCATTCAAACAGCAAATGTTCACTGAGTACCTGCTGTATACAAGCATCGTGCAAGTAGTTAGAGGATAAGTCAGCCTAGGACAGATGGGGGCGGGGGTGCTGACCCTAGACCCAGATGCTAATAGAAAGAAACCATGAATGGAGCCCAAATATTAACTGCCCCAAGCACCTTTTCTGGAGGCATACCTTCTACTCATGTGACTCAGAACATTTTTTCCCCTTTCTTTCTTAATTCTGGAGCTGATGTCTATACTGCCAAAACCACAGACTCTCACATCCCATGGGCGTTTGGCGGTAGGAACGTATCTTCTCAGTCTAAGAAGAAATGACTTCAAGCTCTGGGCCCAGCACAGAGTAGATACTCAAAAAAAAAAAAAAAAAAAAAAAAAAATCTGAATTGAAAGGCTCAGAAACCCTACATGTCTCAAGTGACCAGGGGCAAATAGCACCAGCTCTTGCCTGGGAGGCCCATGGGGGGCTTGTCCACTTCAGAAGTTGTTTTTGTTCTTTCAGGGTTTAAAACCAAACAGCCTGAACCCTCCAGGTTGGTTAAAACTGAAAAATGTGATAACATCCCAGTTTGATGGAGATTCGGGAGAACAGGTACACCCACACATTGCTGGTGGGGAGCTTAAACTGGTACGGTCTTTTGCGAGTATAAGATTTCAGGATTTATCAAGATTTTTAAAATAATATTTATTTATTTATTTATTTATTTTTGCCAACCCTCTGACCAGCTCTGGATGTCAGTTCTAAAGGAAAAGAAAGGGCGATGATCTCCACAGTGCTCATTGCCCCTCTATTTGTTATCAAGGAAAAACTGTGAAGAGCTAGACATTCCTCCTTGGGAGAATGGCTAAGTAAGTGTGGGCTAGGACTGACCTTGAAATACAGCGCAACAGCAGAGAAGAATACCGTAGACGCATGTGTATTGACATAGATCTTTAAGAGCTGGGGGAGGGAAAAAAGAAATCTGGAATATTATTTCACATAATCTGAATATCCAGGACCTCTGTATAGTATGCAGTTCTATCCTGTGTATAAATAAGTGATCTCAAAGGACGCACACACTGCTGTGGACAGGGTCACTATGACGGATGGGCACAGAAATCAGCTGTATCTCTGTGACTGACGTATTTAATGAGAAATATATATTTTTAAACATTTTCATTTTCCCCTGTGTCGGTTATGTCCGTAGACGTTGATTTGAAGGCAGTCGAGTCGGTAGGGAACAACATATAGAGCAAAGACCAAGCAAGCAGATTCCCTGGGAAGAAAGTTGGATTTCCATAATCAGGTTTTCCAACCTGGGTGCCAGGAAGGTTAGGGGCCAGTAGTTCTCTGTTGCTTCCCCGAGAGATGTCATTAGCACTACCCTCCCTCTGTGTTGTGACAATCAAAAACACCTCCGGACCTTGCTGAATGCTCTCTGGGGAGTGAAGTCATTACTGGTCTGGGGATACTTGCCTGTCTGCCCCAGGTGATCTAGCCAGGGAGGTGAGAAATTGGGACCACTGACAATAGGTGCCAATCAAAAGGTGTTTGCAGGCTTTGGAAATTAAAACACACACACACACACACACACACACACACACACACACACAATCCTGTCTCCTGCCTTCCCCGAGGTGAGAAAGGGGCAGATTTGCGTGGCTGAAGGAGGACACCTGTGTTGGAAATCATCAGTTTTGAGTCTTGATCTTATTCATCGAATACAGAGAGACCAGCCCCTCTCGCGCAGGACTCAGGGTCCACCGTGGGCATCTCAGTGCACAGAGCAGACCTGGGTTCCTAGCTCAGCTGCCCCCCCCCCAGGGCAGGCCACACCACCCTTATAAGGCTCATCTGTAGAAGGGGTTGCCGAATGGTCCGCACCTCAGATTGCATTTGGGGATCGATGAGGTCATGTCTGCATGCACGTAGCTCTGCTGCAGTATCTAGGTGTCAGCAAGTGGCAGCCACCATACCTTTGGTGGCAGTGTTTGTAAATTCTCCACGAGCCCACATCCTGATACAATTGTAGGATTTACCTAGGGGCCACGGCAGCTCTTCGGCCTCCTTGGGACGGTGGCCTGGGAAGGTCAGGTGCCCGCCCCCAGGTGAACGCACTCCATTCATTCCTCTGGGCAGCAGGTGTTTTTTTTTTTTTTTTTTTTCCTTGAGAAAGAGGTGCATCATGGTCCTGCCCACAGGGAGCTTGGTCCCTCCATAGAACCTGGCGCCTGAGCTGGCCCTCACCTGGGTGTCTTTTTGATCAAAGTTCCCATGACAGAGCTCCCCAGGGGACACCTCCTGCCTTGGCAACATTCCTCGGAGACAGAGCTTCCTGCAAACTCTTCTCTCCTGCCCCCATTCCCTGTCTCCACATGCAGTCTCTCCCACTTTGTGATTAATTGTAGGGCAAATGGATGACCATCTCGTTTTTCTTATTCTGCAATGTATCTGTCTCAAAATCCCCCAAGATGCACTTTGTGGTGGAGATCTCCCCTTTACCGCAGGACCCTGCAGCTTACCTATCGGTGGACCTCTTCCTTCAGCACCAGGGTGGCCTAGTCTTTGTTCTTTCATCCATGACCTCTGATATTTCTCTGCCAGGTTCCTTTGCTGTTTTTTTATTTTTTTATTATTATTAGTTGCCTTTGATTTCAGCAATGCACCTGCCCAGCTCAGTGATTTCCTCTGTTGACATTTTCAATGTCCCCACGGACTCGCTCTCCAGACGAACCCCAGTTACCTTCTAAACTTTCGGGAAGTCTCGGGAGGGGAGGGGGAATCTTACCTGGTTCTTTGCATCAGCCTGAGAGGTGATGTGACCTGCTCCCAGCATGCACTGGGACACAGGTGGCATTAACAGAAGGAAAGGTGAAAAGTGGTTCACCCCCCGCGTCTCCAGGGAGGCCTTCACGGTGGGGAAATGTCATTTTGTTTCCTTAACTGAGTAAGTGACATCTCCCAGAGTAGCAGGTCCCAGGATTGTACATGAGCAACACACACACACAAAACAGAGCCAATTAGTTTGCTTCTTTTTCTGGACCAGTTCGCTCCTGCAGTAAATGATACCAATAGTGACCCTGGCGACAAACCAGGAGCAGCTCCAGTTCAGGGATGAGAAAATCAGTTCCAGAGAACTTGAGTAATTAACCTCCTATAGCACAGCCAAAAGCCAGAACATAAACTAGTGTAAAATGGACCCAAATGTTCCAATTTCCAGATTTTTTTAAAGTCCAGTGCTAAAAGATCTGCTCTCTGCTAACTAGTGGGTAAACAAACTTGTTATAAATAAGTTGATTTAAACAAGTAAACTTGTTTAATAAGTGAGTTTCAATCACCAAAGCAACACAGGGTGATGGTGGAGAAGCAGCTCTGAAGGAGGCTAAAACATGGAATTCCCGTCATTTTATCTTTTTAATCCTGTTTTTTAGAAGCAGAAAATATTGTGCTTTCTTATACATCTGTCCAAAGATGTTTCCTATGTAAATCTAATACATTGTGCTGGGAAACTTGCTCTTTTCTCTTAACTTTATATCTTGAATTTTGAAAAATACATTGCTACACTAAGAAGTAGTAATATGTTTCTTTTCTTTATTTTTTTAATGACGGCATTGTCTTCTGCCGTGTGGATGCATTATTATTTATTTAACCACTTATCCTATTGGTTCACAATCAGGTTGATTTCAGGACTTTAGGTGTTAACAAACAATACCACTGCAAGTATTTTGGTACACTTACCTTGCCCACTTTGGGGGCATACCTATGCTATAAATTCCTAGGAATGAAATTGTTAGAAATTCCTAGAGGAAGATATTATCCAATTGCCCTCCCCAAAATTTGCTTGCCACCTTTCCCCTAGAGTACAAGAATTCTTTTCCCTGACCATCACAAGATATCAAGATCTTTCATCCACCTTGTTCTCAGAGTTAGAAAGCAGCATACTGGCTGGGTGTGGTAGTATACACCTGTAATCCCAGGGCTCAGGAGGCTGAGGCAGGAGGATCATAAGTTTGAGGCCAGCCTCAGCAATTTATCAAGGCTCTAATCAACTTAGCAAAGACTCTGTCTCAAAATAAAAAAATAAAAAAGAGATGGCGATGTGATTAAGTACCCCTGGGTTCAATCTTCAGTACCTAGGAAAAAAAAGTAGCGTACAATCTGTTTTAATTTCCCTTTCTTTAATATGAATGTGGGCACACAGCTTTGTGGGTCTGTTGGGCATTTTGTGTGTTTGTTGGGCATTTTTCTGCAATTATCTCTTAAGTCCTTCATCCCCTTCATAGAGTTCTTTTTTTTTTTTTAAGTTGTACAGAACTCTTTCTATATTAAGGAAATGATTCCTCCTTATCTGTATGTTGGTTGCTTCAATTTTTTTTTTTTTTTTGTTCATTGGTTTCTACTGAGGACAGAGATTCAGAGCAGACAAAAGTAAAAAAGCAAAAGCATCATGGGCAACCTTTAGAAAGGAAACAGGAAGTGGGATTCCATCTCCCTCCCCAACTCTGTCTCCGTCTCTCTCCACCAACATGGTGTGCTGAAACAGACGGAGAGCTATGAGTCAGAACAGGTATGAGGCTCTGATCTCCCCCTCCTGCTGGACCTAGATTCAAAGAAGGACAGGGATTAGCAGGGAGAAACCCCCTTGGCAAAGAGGACCCGGCTGTTTCCCAGATCCAAGCTGCAGTTGGCAGCCTGGTCCCCAATCTCAAAATGCCACTCCAGGTTTTTAGAGTCCAGACACAAGGTAGCATAAGGCCGACAGGAGCCCTGCAATTTTTAAATTTAGGAAGAAACAGGAAATGAGGAACAGGGAAGAGGGAGGGTCCTTGAGATTGTTTAGCTTCAGAGTATGGGGAAGGAATGGCCTTCTTCTGCTTAGTGAGAGACCCTTCCATGCCGCTGAAACTGTGGGAATACATCACAGCCACACACATGATCCCATTAGAGAGAAACTCACGGGTGTGAACCCAAATCCTGTTCAAGAAATTTGTTGAGGAAATGAATAATTGGATTAACACTTTGGTTGATGTTTATTGCAGCCTTGCTGCAACCATGAGAAAATAGAAGCAACCTTAGTGTCCAGCAGGAGGGGATTTGTAAATAATATAATCTGCATAACATATGGAATGCAATGAATAAAATAATAAATAAAAAAAATGAATGAGGCTGAACTGTAAGTGTGGACAGAGAAAAGAGGGCCAGGTGTTTCCTGAGTGAAAAATGACAGCCTCAGGTAGATATATGTAGAGTGTAGTATTTAGAACCATAAGATCATCTTTCACCTCCCCAACATTGGCAAGCCTGTCTGTGATGAATACAGCCCAAGCCCCTTCTTCATCTCTGCTGTTGCTGGACTAGTCATAGCGGTTAGTGTCTCTCATCTAGACTTGCAGGGACACCTCCAAAACCACTGCTGTTTACACTGTCATCTCCCCTCCAAGCGTGCGACGTGCAGGGCCAGGGTGACCCATTTTCAACCAAACCCTAGTCCATGTCACTCCACTGCTCAAAACCTGTACTGTCAGACCCCAGAGAAAACCACAAGCTCCCAGAAATGCCTCCTTCCACCACCTCCCCTCCTCTTCTCCCCCTACTCAGCCCCTCCCAGGTCTCCCTTTGCTGATCCTCTTACTTGGCATCTTATCCGGGACTCCGAGTCTTCCCACTGCACCATCCTGTGTCTCCCCAGATTCGTGCAAGGCCAGGTCCTCCTTATCCTCCAACCCAGGAAAACAGTCCCTTCTTCTCCAACACCTGTGACAGGTTCCACGGCAGCCCTGCCAAGCTCCCATCCACCAGGAACCTCTGGTTGGGATATTATTTGGCACTGAAGATATGATTTAAGTTAAAATGAGATTGAACTGGAGCAAATGAGCTCTTCCACCTAATACGACCGATGTTTTTGAGGAGAGGAGACACAAGCACAGAGGGAAGACGGCCTTGTGAAGACAGAGGCAGAGGTTGAAGGGTGGCTGCCACAAACCCAGGAAGTCAGAGCCACTGGAAGCTGGAAGGCGCAAAGAAGGACCCTCTCCTGGAGGCTTTGGGGACAGCGTCATCCTAATGTCACTCAAGCAAGGACTCACTGTCCCACATGTACAGAGGCCAACAGCATGGCACTGGTTTTTGCAAAAAAAAAGTTTTGATGAAGGTTGACCGACAAGAGACGGGGACAGGCTCAGATCTGTCTCCCTGATTGGCCAACAGCAAAGAAACTTAGGTGGCTCTGGGGTAGGAGGAAACAGAAGGCTGATGGGTTGTGACCTGGAGCTTTGATGGAACAGTCCAGACCCCATACGGCGGTTCAGGTGGGACTGGTGGAAACCTGGCAAGGGGAGTTTCCCGTTAAATAATATCATCTGCCTAAAATATGAAATGCAATGGAACTGGTGACCGTACTTCTCACTTCTAATCTAGACACCTTCAGTTTGGACTTCTGGCCTCCAGAACCATGGGAAGATCCTTGTCTATGGTTTTAAGCAACCTAGTTTATGGTATTTGTTAGGACACCACCTCCATCCCCACCTCATCCTGAAGTAGTGACCATCTTAGGCACTCCTGTGGATCAAAGGACACTCCCTAGAGATGAGCAGGATGTGACCTTTGACTTCAAGAGTTCAGGGTGCACTAATGTATTCTCTTTCCTTCTTTCACGCAAAAGAAAACAGACGGTTGCACTTCCCAAGAAAAACTAAGTTTTCTAATCAAGAATTATGAAAAGTAACCTAACTTAGATGTTTCTCTTTTCTGTTTGTCTATCAGGAGACTCATGCCCAAATTTGTTTCAACACTAGCTACTCTGGGAAAGGATACATTTTATGGATCTCTGTTCTATTTAACCCTCCAGTCACTTTGGCTACTGTTATTTTTTTTTTCTTAATTCAGATTTTGCATTCTTTCTTTGCATTTTTACCTTGGTTTCTACATTTTGAGGTAGCATCTTTTCTTTTTTCCTTGCTATGGAAGCACTGGAGAAAGGCAAGATAGGGTAACGCAGATAGACTGAGTCTGAATCCCGGCTCTGCCTCTTACTGGCTGTGTGACCTTAGTCAGGTCATTTTACATCTCTCTACCTCAGGCTTTCCATCTGTAAAATGAGAATAAGCTAGCACCTACCTCATAGAGTTGCTATGAAGATTGAGATGATGTTTGTAAAAAGTGTGGGATCTGTAAGATAGTAAGAGCTATTATGCTTGTTAAATAAATAGCCAGCTTTCATAACCTCATGTTAAAAAAAAAATCCTTAAGACAGTGCCCCACTATGTGTAGCTTAGACCACAAGCCCCGTGAGGTTGTTTTATTCTATTTTCCATACCCAGCTCCTGTGACTGGCATGTGGTAGCTGTTCAGTAAATATTGATTCAATGAATGAACAAAACCTAGTTCTTTCCCCATCAGGTGGCCAATTTACTTCCCCTTTTCTGGACTTCGCTCTCTGCCGCATGGATCTGACCTAACACTGTGGCCCTCTGGGCCCAGGGCTCAGCATGTGCTCAGGGACTGGCCCTGCTGTCCCTGAGGGGAGGAAGACAGAGCTGGAGCAGAGGGGCGGGGACTTGGTGGTTGGTGGGCGTGGACGTGGTGGTGGGCGGGGCTATGCAAATGAAGCCGGGAGAACTGGGCTCCTGGGGACCTGCAGATTTTTCCAGACCACAAGGGTCACTGAAGGAGGGGAGTGGAGTGAAGCTGTAGCGTCATTTGGGGAGGGGTCCATCTCACTCGGCTGCAGCAGAGGTCCTCCTGTGAACCCCCTGACACGCCACAGTGAGTGTCTTCAACGTGGCCGATGCCACCTCGCTGCCCGGTCCCAGCTCTTTATCAAGATCTTTCATCCACCTTGTTCTCAGAGTGTTCTGTCCCTTCGGCAATCAGTCCGACCTGGGTTCAAATCCAGGCCCTGCCCCTTTCAGGCCACACGACCTGGTTGCATGACCCATCAGAACCCCTACTTTCTCAGAAGTGGAGAGATCGGGAGGCAGAGAGCGGGTGTTTGCTCAGGTGTCTGAACTGCAAGAACCGGAATGAATGGGTTTCACTGAAAACGCTGGGTGGTCAGTAGCCCTGAAAAAAGCACCCCAGAGCCTCTCCTCCAGAACAATGGAAAGAATCACTCTGCCTCGTTTGCCTTGCTGCAGATTGGAAATTTCCTATCCTGGACTTGTTTAAAGTGAGGCGTCCTACTCTCAGATATGTAGAGTGTAGTCTTTAGGACCATAAGATCATCTTCATCTCCCCAACAAGTACCTTAGGAGTTTTGAGGAGAATCTCACCGTCTGCCACTCACCCGCAGTGGTGGCTGGTGTGTGTGTGTGTGTGTGTGTGTGTGTGTGTGTGTGTGTGTGTTACAGTGGGTTAGCTGCAAGAATCCAAAACTTATTCCATGAAGTTCAAAGAAAAGGGTGTGATGTCCCAGGGAAATCTCTCACACCCATCTCTTCCAAAATGACAGGTGTGGTCCCCAATTTTCCATAACCTTCCAAATCTGCTCCCCGTGGGGATGCAGATGGAGTCCTCTGGCCCCCGTTCTTCAATCCCTGCAGAGGATCTGAGCAGCAGAGGGGGTGTGTAAATCAATTTGACATAAATCAAATCCTCATTTAAATGCTCTAGGGGTCAGCTACTTAAATATTTAATGGAGGCCTTTATAAAAAAAAGAAAAAGAAAGAAGCTGAGCACAAAAGTCCTTTGTGGAACATGATGATCAGCTCCTGATTAAAGACGCACTGACCGTGGTGGGGGGGGGGGATGACCGGAGCTCCGAAGGGGAAGGCTGGCTGTCCATCTGAGCTTTCCCACTCATTTTCTCCAGTCAATATGGGTGAAAGGGGAAATCTAAGCAAGTCCCTGAAGTTTCCTGGAGTTTGAAAGGAACTGCCCCACCAGCCCTTCCCCATGCACCCACCTCTGTGGAATTTGTGGGCATTTTTGGGTTCAGGTCTGGAACTTCCAATAACAGAGGCCTCTCATCCTGTTCCCTCTCACAGCTCACACATTTACTAACCTCTTTCCCCATCCTTCCTAAGAGCACCTTTATCAGCTCATGACACCTGGCCTCAGTCTCCCTGGGGTCAAACGGCTTCACCAAGACATAGACCCCACCCCCACCCAGACACCCCTCTTCTGCCTTCCTGGAGGAGGAGGGACTCCTCTGCAGTGATCCATCATTTCAGAGCTCAAAGAGGGGTGGTTGAAGGCAAAATAAAACACCAAGAGGCTTGCAGAGTGGCAGGGAAACCAGGGGCCTGCGAAAACCTGTCATCTAATGGGTTGAATCTTCCAGGAGGACTAGGATGCTTTGAGAAGCTGGAAAGCCCTGGACAGTTTTCCCAGAAAAATCATGCAAGTGTAATAGCACCAGGCTGCTGCTTGAGCACGGTGCCTTTGTGTGAGTTAGGGAAGGGAACCTCCTTTCTCTGATGGACACCACTTGGTAGGTGGGGTAGGGCTAGATTCCAGCCTTCACATATCCCCTCAACTGAGTATCTATGTAAGTCAGCTGGTACTGTGACAAAATATCCTAATAAACTTAAAAAGAAGAAAGGTTTGTTTTGACTCATGGTTTCAGAGGTTTCAGTCCATAGGCACTTGGCCCTGTTGCTTTGGGCCTATAGTGAGGCACAGCATCATGGCTGGGAGCATACAGCAGAAGCCTCTTTACTCCACTAGGCTCCACCTCCTAAAGGTTCTAGCACATTCCATGGGCTGCAGACCATGCCTTTGACACATGTGGCTTCAGAAATCACTATTCAGAGGTGATGCAACTAGGGTGGAAGATAAAAAACTGTTGTATAGCCAGGCATGATGGTGCACGCCTATAATCCCAGGGGCTTGGGAGGCTGAGGCAGGAGGATCGCGAGTCCAAAGGGAGCCTCAGCAACAGTGAGGCACTAAACAACCCAGTGAGACCCTGTCTCTGAATAAAATACAAAATAGGGCTGGGGATGGGGCTCAGCGGTCGAGTGCCCCTGAGTTCAATCCCCTGTACTCTCCCCCACCTGAAAACTGTTGTCTAAATAGCTAAATTAAGCCCTCATAGAAGATGCTTACCCCGAAGTGTTGCTAAACCCAAGATGCAACCTACAGCAGTGTCCTGGTTCAGGTCACCCTGTGCAAAGCTGAGGGTCCTGACCCTGTGTGGACCCCCCCCCCCAGGATTCCCCTCCCTGATTTAGTGCACATTAATTCACTGATGAAACCTTGAAGCCCAGAGTGGGGAAGTGACATTCTCAAGGTCACACAGGAACGCGTTTTACCTGGGGTGGGGGTCTCGATTCCCCCAGTCCCCTAGAGACGCAGGCTCCTTCTCACCTACCTCCCGATGACATTGCGGTGGATTAGGCTCACGCTACTCGGAGGTGATGCCACCAGGGTGGTAGATAAAAATCGGTTGTCTAAATATCTAAATTAAATCCTGGTAGAAGATGCTGACGCTGGAGTGTCAGGAAACCCCGTGGCCCCAGGCAGCCAAGAGCTATTGGCCTTATCAGTACCGTCTGGGTTGAGTGATCCATTTCTCACCCTGCGAGGAACGAAACCATGAAAAGGATAAGGAGTGGGGAGCTGGTGGCATTGGAAAGGTGTCCTGAAGAGGACCGTTCAGGTGTGTTCAAGACAGCCCCGGTGAGAGAGCTCAAATGAATCGCCCCAAATAGATGAGATTTCTCCTGGTGGTAACTGCAAATGGAGCTGCTGAAAGGTTTCATTGAGAGAGCACAGGAAGGAAGGGGCTACGGAGATAAAAAAGGGTTTTATTTTGAAGCCAAGAATAAGGAAAGGCTTAAAAAAAAAAAAAAAAAAAGGAGAGGGTGGTCTCTTGGCCTCTTCTTCAAAGAGGAAATGTCCCTATGGATGGATGGAAGAAGGAGATGCAGACTGGCCCCTAGAGGGCGCTGTAGGGGCAGCAGGAAAGGGTCACAGCCCGGAGGGGCGGGCGGGGCGGGTTGTCCCTGACCTTGGCTTTGTGATTCCTCTTTCTGGAAGTTAGCGTCTCCATCTGCAAAATGATGACAATATGAGAACTGTGTCTACGTGCAGCAATAAGGACGGACCTTAAGTGTCAACAAGGAGGGTGGGTCTTAGGTGTTGAATCAAAGACAAGCCCCCAGGGAACACCTGCTGTCTCCTGGCAGGGACAAAACCTCTGCCGACGTCAGGAGAGTCACAAGAGGAGATGAGAGAACCACCAGAGCGGGGCACGGAGTAGGTGGCCCTTTGGGGCACTGGTCAAACTCTACTTTTCAACCTGGTGGTGGACAGTTAGTGAATTCTGTCTCGATACTTGGGATGTTCTTCTGTAAGATGTCAAAGTTTATTAAAGTGTTGACTGGAGACGCCCAAAAGGAACAGTGACCCTGTTCTCAGAGTGCTCCATCAGAGGAACCGTCCACCTTGGAGCAAGTGTGACCCTCGGGCAAATGATGACCTCTAATTCAAGGCAGAAAGTAGGACACTTAGGAAAGAAGGGCGGAGAGACCATCAGGAGAGACCCAGGTGGCTTGCAGCTAGGGGACAGTCAGCACTCATCAAGAGAGGGTTCAGAGGAGGACCACGGGGCACCCTGAGGCGGATGAGCAGGTAAGACCCTGGACAGAGCAGAACATCCCAAGGACACAGACGTGTGCGTGTGTGTGTGTGTGTGTGTGCGTGTTAAGAGCATTCCAACTCAGATAGCTGGGATTTCTAGCTTTTATATCATCCCGCTGGGACCCCAGGCCTGGACAGAAGCTAGTAGAAAGAGATGTGTTCACGACTCAATCAAGAGAGAAGAGCGCTTGTTTTCATTCTTTGATAGGGAAGTCGCCACTCAGCCCTCTGATGGAGATTTCAGGTTTATTGTTTCCCTAAAGGAACCCTTTATCAGAATCCACTCTGTGCTGGGCACTGGTCTTGATGCTAGAGACCCAGCTACAGCTCTGGTCATCCTCTCAGGAGGCTAAACTTCTAGGTGTTGGCTTAGGCAAAGAGAAGATTGACACAGGCCTCTCCTCACAAGAAGATAGTCTGTAAGCAGCAGTAGACATGTAAGGTAGATATCAAGCAGAACTTCCTGACAGTAACATTAATCTACCCAATACACATGAAGAAAGCTGTTCTGGTCATAGATTTCACTACATGGGGTTGAATTGCTAGGCATGGTCTACTGAATATTGACAGAGGAATGCTGAGATTTATAAAACATTATTACATACATCTCAAACTGAGGCTCAGAGAACCTGTACCAATTAAAATGTTTTCAGCAACAAGTCCCAGAAAACACAACGGAAAATGGCTTAAGAATAAGAAAATGCACTCTCTCACTTAACAGAAGTCTCATGGGATGGTCAATTAATTCAGCAACTTAACAGGAGCTCAGGTTTACCTCTGCCACTCTCAGGTGTTAACAATATATTCCCTCACTGCTGCAAAAAGGCTGCGTTATCTCTGACCATTGCATGCAGACACAATGAGGCAGAATATTCTTTTATGTGTATGTTCCTTTTCTCTCTTTGTGGGGGGGGGGGGGGGAAGAAAAACCTTCCATTAAAGTCTTCCAGAATTTTATCCTATGCTCCTACCTCAGCCTGACACTGGAAAGGAGAGATTTTCTGTGATTGGCTTTGATCAATCAATATTCGTTCTCTGGGGCTGAGAGCAGGCATTCTCTCTTGCCCCAACCTAAAAACCCGGACAGAAGCAGGATTCTGGTCAGCAATTCCTTGTTCCCCTTGCAAAGGTCAGTGTTTGCTGCGTGGATAGTGGTGTATCTGTCTGGGTGGCAGATCAGAGATCACAATCCAATCCCTGGGCCACAGTGGAGAACAGCCTGAGTCACTTTGCACAGGAGTCAGGTCTGGGGACAGCTTAGCGCTTGGGCACTGAGGCTGTCTCTGTCTCTTACTCCTCTTGGACCAGTCTTCCTCTGGATGGAGGAAACCGCGGGAGCCAAGATCTCCGAAGACCCAGCCAGTGAACCCTCTGGGAGAGTTTGCAGATCTCAGCCACATGACCAATGGCTGCTTGGGTCTCGGGGGAGCAGACCTGGGGCAGTCCTGAGCTGTGTCCCAAGAGAAGCCAACAGGCTCTGAGCACCAGTGTAATCCACCCACAGCTTCCAAGATCTCCCCATTACTCCCAGAAAACTCCAAATCCTCGTGTTGCTCTCCAAGGTCCTGAAAGATCTGGCTTCCTGGGTCCTCTGACCAACTCATCCCGTTTTTCCTCTCTTCTCTTTGCTTCTGTCTCAGCCGACTCTTAACCTTTCTTCATTGTCTCAGACCCAACACATAATAGGTGCTAGATAACATATCTGTTGAATGGGTGACTATTGTTTCTCAAATGCCCGTTCTTCCTGCACCTTTTAATCAACTCCTCCTGCCTCTTCCCTAAGGCTACCTTGTCCTCTGGAAAATGATGTCCAAGGGGACTGCTTCTTTTCTGCCTTGTCCTCAGCTGCATTCCCCACACTCAACTCCTGGCCCGTCCCGGGAACACCCCCATGGTCCATGAAACCCAGAGAAGGTGCTATTCCCAGCATCCTCCAGCATGTTGGGGACCCACGAGTCCAGGACTGAATTCTGGTGTTCCACTCCCCAGTTGTTTCTCCAGAGACTGGCTCCCTCCTCATCCAAGGTCGTGGCTAGCTCGTGCGTGGTCCATCTCTGTGGACTTACCAGATGCCCTCTCTGGGCTCTTGACTTCTGGCGGAGGCAGCTCACGGCAGGGAACATGGAATGGTGGGGGGCGTGTGTGTGTGGGGGGGATGCTGCAGCCCCTATGAGCCCTCCAGGCTGGAGACTTTGTGTAACTCATCAACCTCTGGCATGTAGATGCCTGGCTCTTCATAAGCCCCTTCTGTGTGTATTCTGCTCCAAAGCCCTCCTGGTAGGTCCTGGCTGCCCCCTCCCCTAACAGAACGCTTGTCAGCTTTGATCTTTTAATCCAGGATTCACCAAAGCATGATTGACGTGCATTTAAACTAAACCTCCCTGGGGCTGAGACCTGCTCTTGTTTAAACCCAGGGACAGACAAGCCTAGCCGGGTCTCTAAGCTTGATCTTGGGGCCCGACGATCTGTTCTAATCTCTCCACATCCAAACCAGGCTGATGTTGGGGAGAGTGTCATGTGCGCCTTTAAGGGATGTCTTAGGGATTTTGCTGGGTCCCACCAGCTATGCATGGGGGACAGCAGGCTGTAATCACTAAGGACATGCCACATCCTGGGCTGGGTGCTGGACCAACAGGGGATATGAGAGAGCATGGTCCTGTCCTGCTCAGAGTCTGCATTCTTTGCGTGGAGGCCCCTGAGTCGGAAATTGGAGTGCTTTGGTGGGGTCTGGGAGAGGGCTCTGGCCTCCAGTGCAGACACACCTACTCCGGGGTATGTGTGAGCGACTGTGCATGTGTGTGTTTGTGCACGTGGGTTTGTGTGCCTGTGCTTGTCGGGGCAGAGAGAAAAACAGAATTCTGGGAGAAAGGACAGTCCCAGTGAGTCCTCAATCCAATGTAAAGTGTAGCAGGGGGGCGCTGCCGGGGCAGAGAAGCAGCATCTGTGAAGACCAGGAAGGAAGAGGGACGTGACTGCATTTCAGGGTGGCTGGAGCATCTAGGACAAAGGGGTGAGTGGAGGGAGACGGGGCTGGACAGGCAGGCAGAGTTCAGATCCCAGAAGTATGCCCATCCAGGTCCTCCTAAACACAGAGGCCATGGCAGGATTGTAGTACAGTCACACATCCATTAATGACAGGGGATGAGTTCTCAGAAATGTGTCATTAGGTTGTTGGTCATTATGTGAACACAGAGTGCATTTACAGGCACCTCGATAGTAGAGGTCCAGCATGTGACATGGTCTCTCAGTTGCAGAGTGAACAGGAGACACCCAGGGGCTCTGCCAATATAACCTGGCTTTCTGTTTTATATATATGGGATACTCTCAAAAACAGCAATTAAAAGAGTGGTAGATACATAAAACAGTCACTTATCATCATCATCATTATCTCATGGACAAAATCATATTTGCTGTGCTTTGGTGGAACACAGTGGGCTTACACGGGCATCACCCAGAAAGCATGAGTAATCGTCACACTTCCACATTAGATGGAAATGACATTTCTGGCCCCTGTGTGATTCCATGGGGCCACCATTATGTATGTGGTTCATCGTTGATGGAAATGTCGCTGCCTGGTTCATGACTCTATTGGGATTTCTCTAGAGACACTGATGGAGAGAGAAATGGGGAGGGAGGCCGAGGGACCATCGGGCCTCGAGGAAGGGGAGGCACAGAACTTGAACAAAGGAGGAAGGGGAGGCAGATTGGTTGGAGCATCCTAGCCTCCTGGGCAGGGTGAAGAAGGCTCAGCAAGGCTCTTGGGAAGCCCTCAGCCACCAGGGGAATTCTGTGTGTCCCTACCTTAGTGAACTGGCCGTCCAGCCACTCTCTAGAAGAAACCCATTGGACATGTGGCCTTCCACAAAGTCAGGCCTCGGCACTGGAGGCCCTGGGTCACTTGTAATCCTTGTGGCTGAAGATGTGGGAGATATATTCTCATGCCCACCACATCTGGGTGTGATTTTATTCTGGGAAGCAGGGGAAGCCACAGAAGATTTTTAAGCAATTTATGTCAGGAGGAAACACATCACTCTGGTGGGTGGGGAGGAGATGGATAGGCAAAGATCCATAACAAAATCAGAAAACAAAATTGTGGGTTGGTATGAAAGACCCAGAGGGTGAGGGCAATGTCTCTAAGGGTCATCTGTATCTTAGTGTGTGATACAGTGGTCTCATGTGATCACCACAGTAACCCTGTGAATCTGGCCCTAGGCAGGGACATTGGGGAGCCCCTGACTCATCCACACCAAGGCAGGTGCCAATCTGCACTAACTAGGCTCATCTCACTCTCCTGCCTGTAAGAGTTCCAGGAATGGGCGATGTCTGCTTGGGTGGCCTTGGGAAAGATATCTCTTTCTCAAGGAGTTATGTTTCAATGGTTCCTTTCCTTCTCTGGGTATTCTGGTGCCACATCTGGGACTGTCTCCCACCTTGGAATCATGAGAGATGCCAAACCGAGAGCCAGACCCACCCATCAAGGATAGGAGAGCAAGAAGATGGAAGGAGCCTGGGCCCTGAATGACAAGGTGGAGCCTGGGAATAAACCAACCCTGGAACCCCTGACCCCAGGGCTTCTTGGACTTGAGATCAGATATTTCCTTATGTTTTGCACCATTCAAGTCAGGAGTTTCTGTTTCTAGAGGCATCGTTTTATTGATAAAAATAAGTGGAATCTTAAAGTCCCCAGATTGGTACATGGCAGAGTATCGATACGATCCCAGGTCTTTCTACTAAATATCTTCCAGCTCTCGGTGACAATTTCCCTTTTTGATGTCAACACCAGTCACCTGATGATGGGAAAGCTAGAAATTGTCATGCATGGGGCAATCAGAGTCAGAGCCACAGGTATTCATGGTGCCTTTCCGGTGGATTCTGCCCAGTGTAAATTATCGTGAAGGACATAATGGCCTAAATATCGTCCTGCTTTTTGAAGAGTTGATGGCATCACAGGGGTGAAATGAACACAATCGGAAGCCATGATAACAGGTCCCATCATGAGGGGCACTTATCGTACATTAGAACAGGGAGTATTCGCCACGTCTTATCACAGCAGATTTCTCACGACAAACATCAGAGCTCTTATATCACTGTCATTGTCTCTGGGTTATAGACGTGGAGACACAGAGGATATTAACTCACCGCCAAATGACAGAGCTGGTATAAGTGGAATTTAGGGCCATCTGGGTCTGACCCCAGAGCCTGTGCTTTTACCACTCTGCTCTTCGGTGTCCCCAGTAGAGTTCCGCTAATGCAAAATGACAAGAAGTTCAGTGGTATCCGTACAGGATAATAATAGAAAAGGCCCTTAGATGCACAGGAGCGGGTTGCTTCCAATCCTGACTGGTGCTCAGATTGAGCACAAATCGGCATCACCTGGAGGGCTCGTGAAGGCACAGACGGCTGGCTCGTCCCCAGAGCTCCTAGCAGACCTGAGGGGTGAGGTGTTAGGATCTGCATTTCTAACAAGTTATCAGGTGATGCTGCAAACCTGGGGAATCACATTCTGAGAGTCCTGTCCCAGAATAACTCTGTGAAGGAGGAGCCTATGTCCCCACTTAGCAGACGTGGAAATGAGCTGTGATAGACCCGCACAGTGGAGAAGTTGCCTACCCAGAGTTTGAACCCGTTCAGCCTGACTCCAAAGACCAGGCTCTGTCCATTGTACTGTGTGGCCCCCAGATACAGATGCTCCTCACACAGCAGGAGACAAGACCAGGGGCTGGATGCTCAGGGAAGGCTGCTGGAGGAATCCGAGACCTTGCAGGAAAATGCACTTGAATCAGCCATCCCAGGCCGGAGAGGTGACCAGAGGAACATGGCGCCTGCGGAGTTCATAGCTACATGGACCCCTTTGCCTTGGGTCCCTATGTAAAGGGGGGGATGGTAATGAGGTCACAGCCTGCATTGCTCCATTCAGGAGAGGCCTGGCAGGATGTGTTTCTTAGAATAGGAAGATTTGGGGGATCTCAGAGACAGGAAGGGGTTGATTAAAGAGAATGTTTTAGTCAGATTTTTTCTTTTTTTTTGGTCGCTGTGACCAAAAGATCTGAGAAAAGCAATTCAGAACATGGCAACCAGGAAACAGAGAGAGAGCTCCACTCTCCAGGGACAAAATATTAACCCCAAAGGCACACCCCCAGTGACCCACCTCTTCCAGCCACCCGCCTATAGTTACCACCCAGTTAATCCACATCAGTGGATGAATTCACCGATCAAGTCTTACCTTTCATCATCTGATCATGGCACCTCTGAACGTTCTTGCATTGTCTCACAGATGAGCCGGGGAGGGGGGACACCTTACCTCCAAACCGTAACAGAGCCCACCCCTGGAAAAGGTCAACCCAGATGGGAAAACACCAAGATGGAAAGCAACTTACAGCATCTTTTCCCATGAGGCGGGGGGACAGACTTCACAGTCTCGCCGCGCCTGACTGTCAGAAATGAGGGACGCGGCTTGAGCATTCTCCCCCCAGAACCCGCTCCCTTATTCCCACTCCAATTTTCTTAATCAAAGCACAGGACAAGGATGATGATTTCTCCTTTGTCACCGAGTGAAAAATGATATTATTCTAAGAGTGATTGAAGGCACCAGGAACGGGAAGCCTCAGGGAGAGAGTCGATGGAGACACAAGCATTGTGAGCAAACGTTTCGGGAATTGGGTGCAGAGGACGGGTGTATTCTGGGTGGGTGCCAAGGCCAGAAGTTAGGCCGCGAGGTGGAAGTTTCAAACTAAGAAAGAATATGCAGGTGATTTTTCGTGTCTCCTATTCAACCAGTTATAAATTCACAGGACAACCAGCTGTAAGGACCCCACTGTGTGCCGGGTGTGGTCACAGGTGACCAAAAAGATTTTTGTCTTCATGACTAGTCTACACCCATATTGTTACAACTCAGACTTAGTTTTGAAATATTTTTTAAAATTTTCTAAAGTTGTTGATGGACTTTTATCTATTTACATGTGGTGCTGGGAATCGGACCCAGTGCCTCACACATGCTAGGCAAGCACCCTACCACTGAGCCACCACCCCACCTCCGGTGTTGAAGAATTTTAAGAGTTTTCTTCATGAAAGAAAATATGAATTGTTACCACCTAACCCTTCTCTCACACCCTTGATTCTTCCTGCCGTGATAACATACACCTTGGCTGTTAATGACACACGCCAAATATGTCAGCATCACATCACTCACAGCCCTTTGTCCTCCAGGGAGTGGGAGTTTTGGATTAAATGCAGACATGACACGGTCCGGGCCACGGTAAGCAGACGGCACCAGGTATAGGTGGCAGGTGCTCATTCTGATGCAGGAGAATATGCTTCTTGGTGAGGATGACCTACCAGCTAATGGCTCGTCCCTCGGGGACACATGCAGCTGTCCCAAGGTCTGAAAGAAAAAAAAAATCCATCAACCATGCTCTAGCTGGGGAGCATTTTAGATTTCTAATAGGGTCATTAGCTGGGTAACAGATGAAACGGAACAGCGACAGGAGGGCAGAATTAGCTGAAACACGAGAGGAAAACACACAGTAGTTTTGCACATTCTTCGAGAACACATGTTTCCCTCCAAATTCCCTCTACGGCTGTGCATCATGAAATGTCACAAACCAAGGGATTTGAAGACAGTCACTCAAAGAACCAGGGGTAGGCCACGAGATGAGAGGAACCTTGCACAAGGGACGATGATAGATTTCTGGAAGGCAGAGAGCTAATCCTGCAGAGCTGCTGATGGTATCCCAGGGCACTTCTAAATGCTGCCTCCGTGATTCTGTGAGCCTGGGAGATCAGGCAGAATGATTGGTGAGGAAACCAGGGGCTGTGCTCCAAACAGAAAGTTTAGTTCTGGCTTAGGAATGGATTCCACTGTTGACTTGCATAAGTTTAGCCTTGCTTTGCGTTCACACACACACACACACACACACACACACACACACACACACACACACAAATAATGATCCATGTCCATTGTGGAAAGTACAGAAAGAAAACCAACATCACCCCAAACCCCGTAATTTGAGGACAAAACTCTTGACAACCTTTTTTATTGGTATCCTGGTGATCTTTCTTCTATGCATAGCTTTACGTCGCTTTTACAAAATTAAAATCATATTTTCACAGCTTTCTACTTGTTTTCTTACTGGGCCGTAGAGGAGGCTTCCGTGATGTTTTCCGTAACTATAAATATTTTTTTCATGAATTCTATTTTAATGTCTTTTAATGAGTGCATAAGGCTGAAACATTAAAAATTAATGAATAGTTGACCTTTTTAACCTATAAACATGATTTCATATGGTTCACCTCTATTGTAATCGATTTCTCCAGATTTATATGCATTGACATTTAAACTGGTTCCAAATGTCCTCGATTATAAAAAGTTTGAAGTGAACATCTTTGTGTTCAAAGAAGTTGCATGCTCCATGATTATTTCCTTGTGGTCAACCCTTATGCACTAGTTATTGTGTATATTATGTGTAGATACCTGGTCACCCCTAAGCACACATTTTTATTTTACAGTTTCCGTGGGTCAGGTTTTCTGGGTGCTCTGCATAAGGGTCTCTCATAAGGCTGAACCCTAGATGGAGGCCTGCTGGGGTCGCATGTGAAGACTCAATTGGGGGAGGCTTGGCTTCCTGGTTCCTTCAGGTGGTTGTTGGTGGGATTCAGTTCCTTGCAGATGGTAGGATGCTGGGACTTGGTGGTTTCTTGCTAACCCAGCAATTCCTTTCCACAGGACTTGGCTTTTCCACAGGACAGCTCCCAGGTAGAAGTTGTCTTCATTATTGAGATGGAAATTACCACTTCCCCACCTGACCCAAGATGTGACAGTCTCATCTCTTTGCTGTGTTCTGTAGCTAGAAGCAAGCCCCAGGTCTTGCCCACACTCAAGGGGAGGGAATGACACAATGGTGACCTCCAAGAGGTGGGGATCATTAGGGACCATGTTAGAGTCTGTTTACCACATTGTAGAAGTGGAAATACCAGGGGAAGTGATGTGAGCCCTCTGCAGGGCTTTGATTTACCCATGAATCAACATCTGGATCAGTGGTCAGTGTTTGTATTTCTATTAGCAGTAAATGAGAGATCCTAACTGTCTGCCATCTGATCAATGCCAACCCATCCCCTGCCCCTCCCCCTCCTCCTTCTTCTTGTCTTTTTAACATGAGTAGGAAATGATAGTGCCCTGTTTTCATTTGCATTTCTTGAGAACCAATGTTCTTTATTTATTAAGTGGCCGCTGTATTACTTCTTTGGTAAATCGCCCATTCATGCCCTGTGCCCATTTTTTTTTTTTTGGAATAAAAAAAAACATTATTAATCTGTTTTAATAGAATAAGAGCATTAGTCATCATTTATCTCTGTTCTATTTATTATGTTTTATTCATTTTAAAATTTCAGCAATAAATTTTGCAAAAATGATCAAATCCAACAATTTCTTCTTTTTAATCTTTTTAAATGATCAAATCCAACAATTTCTTCTTCTGCCTTTATTTTTCCCGATCAGATAGATTCTCAAATTCACTTTTTTTTTTTTTTTTGTACCAGGGATTGAACACAGGGCTCTTAACCACTGAGCCACATTCCCAGCCCTTTTGTTTTTTATATATTGTTTTTAGAGACACAGTCTCACTGCATTGCTCAGGGCCTCGCCAAGTTTCTGAGGCTGACTCTGAACTCATGATCCTCCTGCCTCAGCCTCCCAAGCCACCGGGATTGTAAGCGTGTGCCACCGTGCCTGGCTCTCCCATGGTTTTATTGTTTATGTTGAATACTTGAGGCCCTGGTTCTTCTTTTCCTCACCCTTATCACCTGAGGGATGATGTGATGATATGGGAATGATATATATATATATATTCCTGACTGGGAGCAAGGGGCTCCCAAGACAGGGTATTGACACCTCTCTGGTTGGTACGGAGGGGAAGGAGGAGGTGAGCCTGTTATTTCAGGTTCCTACATTGATGAGAACTTCGGAGGGACTCGTGGAGGAAAGCAGCCTGTGAGTGTGTCTTGTCAGAACATCCCCAGTGTTCAGCATGAAGGAGGCGCTCGGCGTTGGTTTGACTCATCTTCACGGGCAGACATGTTTCTCATGCAGCCACATTTCAAATAGATCTGCCGTGGGTGTTTGTGTTGGGGAAAATGATCCCAGTGTGTTTTTCTCATTGGGCTTATTAGGTTAGATCTCATTGGCTGGGCACATTTAACTCTAAAACCTTCTGCTTTTCGTTTGCTGAGTTTTAAAGTTTTTACTAGTGCATTATAGCTATGCATACTCCTGCATTTCATTTTGACATAATCATACGCGTGGGATATAAAAAATAGTAATATATAGATCTACATAAAGGTGCGATTCACTGTGATATATTCATATCTGTACATAGCATAATTTGGTAAATTAATATTTTATTGATGATTTTTGGCTTTTGTATTCAAAGTGAGGTTGACAGGTTATTTCATGGTGTTAGGGTTGTGCTCATCTTAAATACTGTGAGAAACTTTCTCCTTCGTCTTAATCTTGGAATAATGCATAAGCTACGCTATTGTTGGTGTTTAGGAGTTTGAAAGTTCTAGATGATCCAAACTCTTTAAATAGCAAAAACATACAGTAATTGTTCAAATTCTTTGGTATGGTATTTTTGTCAGTTTTCCTGCTTCTTGTGTTAATAAGGTGACTTATATTTTGCCAACAAATTGACCAGTTTGTAGAGAGTTTAAAATTTATCAGCTAAAAGTTATAATAGTCTTATAACATTAAAACCTAACTTTGGTTCTGTAATTACATTCTTAGCTAGATAGATTCAATTGTTCTCTTCATGTTTGCATACTACTTATTTTATTGTTGATTTGGGAGGAAGGGTATTAGGGATTGAACTCAGGGGCACTCGACCACTGAACCACATCCCCAGCCCTATTTTATACTTTATTTAGCGACAGGGTCTCACTGAGTTGCTTAGTGCCTCACTTTTGCTGAGGCTGGGTTTGAACTTGAAATTCTCCTGCCTCAGCCTCCTGAGTCACTGGGATTATAGGTGTGTGCCACTGCGCCCAGCATTATTGTTGATTTTTAAAAGATGCAGTTTTTATATTTATGTATCAATCCTATTAGCTTTTCATTTTCTAAATTCATCAGTGTCTTCTTTTATTTCTCTTACTCTTTTTTTGAATTATGAAAATGTACAAACACAATTAAGACAAATAGTATAATGTGCCCTTATACACCCTCACCTATGGCAATTATCAGGATTTTGCCACATTGTTCCCTCTTTTTATATTTGCTGAAGTAGTTTTAAGAAAAAAACCAGAAATCCTGTCATTTTGCACATTTCAGAATTCCTCTTTAAAGAAATACTATCCTTATCACCTCTATGTTTTGTGGTCCTTCCTCCATCTAATCAGATTGATTTTTCATTCCTTCTAACATAATAAAAAAGTTGTTTAAGACTATGAGCCAGGCAACAGGGGCCCACACCTATAATCCCAGAGGCAGGAGGATTGCAAGTTCAAAGTCAGCCTCAGCAACTTAGCAAGACTCTGTCTCAAAATAAAACATAATAAGGGCTGAGGGTGTAGCTCATTGGTTAAGTACCCCTGGGTTCAATCCCAGGGATTGAACAAAAATAATTTTTAAAAAGACTATGAAAAAAAAAGACTATGAATTTGCTTCTGAGGACAGAATTAACAGTTCAGATATTAACAAATTTGATATGTAACATAACATTCTCTTTGTCCATGCATTCACAGTTGGCTACTGTGCAAGTTTCGAGCCGCCGACTAGTAACTGTAATTGCCACAGTCCAGCTGCAGCAAAATTACCAGGGGGTGACAAGCAACTTGTGTAGATTGATACAGCAGGAGTGGGAGCCGTTTTTTGTAGGACAGGAGGGGTATATATACATTCCACACAGCTTATCTTAATTAACATAAACTAGATACTGCAGTCAACCAATAAGGAATCTCCACACTTAATGGCTCACTAGCGTTACTTCACAAACCACTCCCTCTGCAAAATGCCAGGCGCCATCTTGACTTGTTTACAGACCCTAACATTTCCCCCTTTTGTTTAATTTAAATAATGACCGTAGTGGTTTTTACACAAACACCATAAATAACCTGCTACAAGCAGAAGGGGAGAATACAAAATGCCACAATACCAAGCCAATTGATGGCTCCATGCAAGAAGCCCTTGGAAAAATTATACCAGCAATGACACCGTTAGCAAAGATACAGTTACAATTTGTTGTAGATTATAGTTTGTTGTCTCAGTCCAGGTAAAGCAGTGTCTCAATAGATTAACTCACAGTCCAGGTAAGTTCTGCAAGCAGATAGCTTAAATCACAGTCCAGGTAAGTTCTGCAGGCAGCTAGCCTAAGCTGTAACAGCAGAAACAGCAACAGCTCCGAAGTCTCGTCCACTTCTCAGCCGAAGTTTCATCCAGTTCTCAGCAACACTGGAAATTCTTCCACCCTCGTCCTCACCAGCACTGGGACAAAGGCAGGAACTCTGGCAATGCTGGCTAAAGAAAATCCTGTAGCATTCCACTAAGAAAACAACCTTCTGAACAATTTAGTACATTATCTCAAGGTTTTTTACATTTGAAATAAGCCTTAATGGTGCTCATTATTCATCAGCCTCCAGGTGTGGGAGAACCATTGTAGCTTAGTTATTGGCATTGAAAATGACCAAACATCAGGGACACCAGTAGCATCCTCTGCCGGCTGTAGCATCCCATGGAAGCCCCAGATGGCCCTGGGGAATGTCCTGGACTCAAACTGCTTCCGGGCACAGGGAGCAAGAGCCTGGGAGACTGTCCCTCCGGGTCAGGTTCGGATTTGGGCTCTCACAGTGGCGGCCCGCTCCCTGGGCAGTGGGGGGCAGGGAAGAGCCAGTTGCCGCCGCTTGGAAAGTCCTTGCTGCACTATGACTGGCTTGCGCAGGTGGCGGCCGCCTCACCGATTCACGCACCCTCCAGTAACAAAAAGTATTCAGTAATAGCCTTTTGCTGCAACTTTTTTCCTGATAATTCTTCCTCCTCTGAACTTTCTTCTTTCTGACTAGAGTTCCTGGGCTTCCATCAACACATGCCCTAATTGCTCTTGATTCCACTGGGGTGCCTCCTTCCCTTATCAATTTACCTAACACCCCTTCCATATTTTCGTCACAAAGACAATACAACATTTCAAGACAAAACAAGACACAAACATACTGTATCAATCTTCTCCATTTTCTTAAAATGGCCATTTTTCCTTTCACCCTATCTGCCTAGGGACGAGCAGATTTGCTCCCGTCCTATCTAGGGACGGGCAGCTTTTTTTTTCGTCACTTACCCCCGAGTGTCCCGGGCTCCCCGTATGGGCCACCATCTGCCACAGTCTGGCTGCAGCAAAATAACCAGGGGGTGACAAGCAACTTGTGTAGATTGATACAGCAGGAGTGGGAGCCGTTTTTTGTAGGACAGGAGGGGTATATATACATTCCACACAGCTTATCTTAATTAACATAAACTAGATACAGCAGTCAACCAATAAGGAATCTCCACACTTAATGGCTCACTGGTGTTACTTCACAAACCACTCCCTCTGCAAAATGCCAGGCGCCATCTTGACTTGTTTACAGACCCTAACATGTAATAAATAAACACATACATTCATAGATGGCCCTCTGTTTTTCTTGTTTAACTCTTTTAGAAGCAATTCTAATATTATTGCAAGAGTGTCTGTCTGATTCACAGGTTGGGCTGCCTGGGATGTGGGATCTGAGATAGAGATTTGTATGCAGGGGACTTCTAAGCAAGTGACCTCAGGCATCAGTGCCATTTGTGGAAGGGAGGAAAGGAAACGTGGCTGGTGGGTGGGACAGTTGGGGGGGGTCTCAGTGGCGGCTGCAGCTCACCCACAGAGAGTGTTGAGGGCCCTCCACAGCTGTCTACAGTCAGGACAAGGAGACAGGCATTAATTCCCACAGAGACTGAATGCAAGCAGACTCAGGAAGGGACGCGGCTTTGCACTCAGAGTTGGGACGTCCCTGAAGGGGCTGAGGCAGAGCTCAGACCTGCCTGGTAGAAGGACCCCGGTGGCTGGGAGCTTTCACCCCCTCCTTCTTGAAGGTAAACCAGGTGGAGTGTCCCAGCTTCCACTGCAGTTGGAGGATTTCAATGTTTGTGAATTTTTTTTTAAATAAATATCTACTGATGTTCAAGAATCATCTTTACTCTTCATAACACTAAAGATCTAATGCAGACATTACTCAAACTTGCTGATTTTTATTCACTTTGTTGAAGAATATAAAAGATATTCTAATAGAACAATGATTTGACTGTTTCTTGATGTACTTTTATTTTTTTAAAGCTTCAGCACAACCCCCTTTGCACCTGTGCCATTCAACACATAAGTATCTACAGCGCTGGGTGTTTGTTGGGGCTTGGATCTCCCGACAACTCCAAGACCCTCTCAATATCACTTCTTCCTGCCTTGAACTCTGGGCTGCCTGATACTTTCAGCCCTGGTTTCTGCTGTATCTTCAGCCACAGTCTTTATTTTCAACCATTTCATATTATTTCAAGGTGTGTCCTTCATATATATATGAATATACATATTCATATATATATTTTTATATATGTGTATATAAACACATAGTAGATTTGGAATTTTATTTTTGACCCACAAGTGAGAACATTGGTATTTTGGTAGTGGAATTTAACCCCTTTATAATTACTGTTGTAACCAATATACCATCTTATGTTATGAGGGTCCATTTTCACGCTTCATTAATATTAATTTCATGTACTGTCTTTTGCTTACGAAACAATTTTTATTGGATTCATCTCTTCCTTTCCCACAGTGTATTTTTGAATTTTTTTTCAGAATGGAGATGTTAAAAGAATTTTTCAGCGCAACTTTTTTCCTCTCCAATTGAAATATTAAACTCAATACATAGGCAATTCTTGGATCACAATTTTTCCCCTCAAAACTGCGGTCTGTATTGTAGCAGAGAAATTTGGAGACTGCCAGGTTGCAGGCTTGACAGTCTCTCTCCCTTTCTTTGCTTGTAGAATTGCTTCTTTGTCATTGAAATTGAAAAAATTTCACCAATATATTTAGACAGGTATTTGTCTCTTGTTATATTTTTTTTTCCTGGAACTTGCTAGATCTGTGTGATTTGCAGATAGAATCATTTAGCTCAGCAAAGTTTTTTTCATTCGTTCTTGGAACTTTGCCTTTCCTTCTAAATCTACAATTTTGGACATGTTGAGTCCCTGTCTGCAGTTTCCGTCTCTGTCCTTTCCCTCCAAACTTTGGGTTGGTCTTTCCACACTGCCCAGCGTTTTTATCTGTTCAGGATTTCAGAGCAGGGTCCATGTTGACTTTGGAAGCCCATCTGAGTTTGAAGGGAATTGAGTTCATCTTTGATTGGATGTTCCAGGGCAGACAAAGGAAAAAAGAAAGACGTCTTCCATGTACCCTAATCTTCCTTTTCCTTTTCAACAATTCAGCTGCTAGGGGCGATAAGAGAGGCGTCCGGAGCCCAAGCCATCTTTGGCAAGGAGGGTGGCCTGTGTGAACCGGTTTCTTCTCCTCTTTGGTGGGAAGCCAGAAGCGGCCTCTGTCTTTGGTCAGCAAGATCCCAGCAGTGTCTCCCCTTTGTTCATGCTCCAAGCCATCCATGAATCAGGGCTGCAGGCTCCGCTTGGAGGGACTATTTTGATTTTCAAAGATTCAGATGGATCCAAAATTGTCCCTTGATGGCTTTGTAGCCCACCCTGGCTGTCAGCCAGGTATCTGCAAGGTTCGGCCTGGGTCTCCTGCATTGGCACCCAGGACCCGTTGTCCTGGGCATATGGCAGCTCCCAGCTGAGCTCCAGCTTTCTTCCATGTCCTGCACCCTGAGAGAATTCTTCAATGTCTCTGTGGCTTCTAGCAGAAAGAGAGAAACTTGAGGTCGAGGAAAGCAACAACACAGTTTGCCCTCTCCAGGTCTATCCCGTTGGTCACTCAGCAGCAGTTTGGGGACCAGACACAAAGGGAGACATGACCACACTGGGGACCTCTGGATTGCCACCTTGATTTGGGGGTAGTGCCCAAAGGGGAGAGTTGATCCAGAATTAAAGTTGATTAAAAGGGGGAAAGAAGCAAGTGAGTGCACAAAAATCAAGGTACAGAGGGGAGAAGAAAGAAGACCCAGGACAGAACAGAGAAGGGTCTGGGATGCCCAGGGGGTTTATGACATCACCCCCAGCTCCAGCCAACCGTCTTAGGGGTTCCAAGGAGGGTCCCACGCCCTCTCGTGATGCCTCAAAAATACGGAGGTATTAAGGGCACTGTTCAGGATGAGCTCCTTGTCACTCCTCTCGGTGTCAACCTCCCACTCTTCTGGTGAAGGGGACAGCCAAAGGGTGTTTTGTCTCATTCCTGAAGGGTCCTTGGAAATGGAGCCACTTGCCCCGGGGTGGGGGTGGGGTGGGGGGGTGGGGGGTGTCTCCAAGGCAAAACCGGGGTCGGCGCCCCCTGCTGGTGGAAGTGGGAAGTAACCGCGCTTCTTGCCTCTTGTCCTCAGTCTTTACTGGGTTGTGGGGCCTAGGTCAAAGGGTGACGGAGGAGAGGGGACAGGGGACAGAGCTGTCGGGGAGAAAGGGGAAGGAGACAGAGAGCAGGAAATCAGAAAGTGTCTCCATCCCATTACCATCTGGGTGAAAAATCGCCCCAGGTCCACCAGAGAAAATAGATGGGTGTGAATCAAGATGTCCCTGCCAAGGGTGGTGTTATCCCAGGGAATTTCTTTAGGGGTCCAATATGATGATCTGTTTATACAGGGACCCTGCGGATGTCTGTTAGGCCTCCCCGACTATGAACACCACGGGGACAGCTGATTCATCTGGGCCCTGCCTTGGAAAACCCCTTAAAACACATTTTCCAAAAAGAAGGGGATAGAAGGTGTGGTAATGTCCCCGGGCTGCTTCTAAGCACTCCAGGCATGCCTTGGGCCAGATCCAGGACCTGGGTCCTCGTTCCAGCTCCGTCAAATGCCAGAGACGAGAACGTGGACAATAGATTCACCGGATTGAATCTGTTTCTCAGTTGTAAAATGAGGATACAATATTTGCTACTGGGACATCAGGTCAATGAGCTGTGAATGTGCCTAAAATACCAGGGATGGCTCCTGTGGAAGGAGCGAATAACACTGTTGTATCTATTTATTCCTTCAACAGATACTTACTGTAAATATTTATGGAGCAACTCCTGGGTGCCATGCACCTTCTCAGGGGCTGGAGACTCAGCAGTCATCCCAGCTGCCTTCCTTGTGCATCCACACCCACTTCCTTGGGCTTACGGTAAAGGAACTCAGAGTTAGGTGGGATGGGTCACACACAACAAGCCTCATCCCAGCCCTTCCTTTCTAGAACATTCTCACAGTTGAGTCAGATCCACTCTCTGCTGTGCCTGGTGGACACCTTGCCTGCTATTTTTGGAACCCACAGGAGAGATCACTCAACAGGATGGACCATGCAGCGAGCAGCGTCCACACCCAGCACAGCGCCAAGCAGGCACGGTGTCCGTCGCAGTCTGTGTAAATGGCGTGCCTTGGAACACACCCAAGGTGTTTCTCCTGGTGGCCCTGGGGAAGCCCTGAGCCATGGGAGTAGGGCTGACATCACTTTCTTCTGTTTTGCTGGTTTTCATTTGCTGGGTTGTCCACTATTTCAAATGATGGATTTCTTTTTTGGCATTTTCCCCTATTATTGTTTCCCTAGGGATTTTCCTAGGTCACTTATTACAATGTGCACTGTGACCAGCTGCTTCTGCTTTATGTAGGACTCCCCAGCTTTACCATCGAGGATTCCGCATCCCAGGAGTCCCCTCAGCCCTGGTCAGACCAGGACCACTGGACAATATGCTATGCCCAATGGCGTGGCAGATGAGTAAGCCATGAAATCAAAGTGGCGATGCACATGTTCAGTGCCGAGTTCGAGAAGGTTGTGATGGAAAATGTGGCCCGAATGCTCACATAGGACATTCGCCTCCAAGAGCTGAGCTCCAGATCCACATTGTCAGATGTGGCTAGAGAGCAAGAAAGCCCCCCGACCCGCCCAGTCTAGAGAGGGGCAGCAGGCGGGGCACGGGCACTAGGTCTGCACACTGTGACCTGCGTGTGTCCTCATCATGTCCGTTCTCTGACCTATTGGATTGCCAGCTGTCACATGCAGAGGACTGTATATAGAACAGAAATGTCCCTCGTCATCTCTCCAGAGTGGAGAGGACTGGGTGGGGGTCGCGTCCCCAGGGGCTAAGGCACACATGTGAAGACAGGAAGGAAAGGACACCTGTCCCTAAGTCGTCAAGACCAACAGGGACAATGACAACAGGATCAACGGCGGGGACAGCCGCTGCTTTTGTTGATTGCTTATTGTGATCCAAGCATCCTATTAAGAGCCTCATGTCTGGTTGCTCGCTGGATCCTCATCACAATTCAGCAAGAGGAATCCGTATCGCTCGGTCCCTCCAACAAGGACACAGAGTCACGAAGGAACGGAGCCCCCCCTCCCCCCGCGATCCAAGACCTCTAGCTGGTTATCGCGATCCTTGATCCATTCTACCTAGGCCTGATTGGGTCATCAGGTTCCAGTCACAAATCTTAATTGCTGTGACTCAGAGCGTCGTAATTTCTGCATGGCTCTGTTTCTCCATTTGTAAAGTGAGGCAGTGAATGTGAGGGATTTTAATCACACCCATATGCCCTGGTTTGGGGATAACATATACTATCAAATGCTCTTTCAATTTCAAGAGTAAAACCGTGAGCCACCCAGGTTCAGAGGTCAGCCCTGTGACATGGAGCCCAGGGGTACCTCTACGTTGCACTCTCTGTTGACAAGCAGGGTGAGGAGCTGGGGGGCAGGGTGTTCCTAGGTGGAGACCTCCCACGTCTTTGGCCTTTGTAGGATTGCTTGGGTGCCTGCAGAGGGGTGCGGTAGGGACAGAAGGAACCCAGCCAATGCCTCATTTGATTTTTTTTTAATTTTTATTTGCTCTAATTAGTTCTATGTGATAGTTTAAAGTCATCTACTGATTGTTGAGACGCCTGTCAGTAGAACAGGAGCAGAGACAGAGGTGGCCAGATGCCGTGCACGGGGTCGGAGGGCAAGGAGACCCCAGCGTCTGCTCAAGCCAGCCGAGCTCTGCCTGCTCAGCTTGGCTTAGACCGACTGAGGGGCTAAGGTAATCATCCCCACAGGCCCCTCCAAATCTAGGAATCCTAGATGTCACCTGACAACATCAGTCATTTGACCCCAGACTTCAGGAGCTAAGGATGACCTTGGAAATGACCTAGTCAATGTCTTCATTAGCCAGATGCCAGGAGCCTTAGTAAGACTCCAGGATTTGTCTAAGACAGGAACGTCAACCTGATAGAGGCCGGGCCAAGTGAGGAGCAGGCCTGGAAGGAAGATGACCAGAAGGTAGAGAAGAAGAAAATGGAGAGAGAGGAAAGGGGGAGAGACGGCGGTTAAGAGAGAAACAAGATTGGCAATACATATGAGGAAGCTACAGAGATTGCTTGGTGAATGGCATTTAATGGGTTTATCAGGGTGATCCAGTTGCAGTTTGATTTGATTCAAACCTCTGATGCGTGAGATCCACCGCCCACCAAGGACACGGCCATCTCTCCCAACAGCCACCGATGGCAGATCAGAGAGGAGGGGGCCAGAGGGGATGGGTGGAGGGGAGGGCAAGGGAATGAGAAGGAGGAGCTCACGAGAGACAGAGGACCCAGGGGACCCAGGAGCCGTGTTCAGGTGCACAGAGTCGGGTCCTGGGCGTCTCCCTTGGGGACCCAGCGGCTGGACATTCCCTGGATCCCTGGCACTAGGGTGGTCTCAACAGTCTGCCACCTCCCAGGCTCTGTCCCAGACCCCTGAAAAGGGAGACCTCCTCTGTCTCTGCCATGATACCCCCCCCACCCAGATGACAGGGACGGGCACCTTGGGACACTCGGAGGGTGGGACGGGGAGGCCAGACGGCGCATCTCAGGGTAGCCGAGGTCTGGGGAGTTTCTCTGAGGCAGCTAGGCAGAGGTGAGCCCAGGGAGGAGACGGGGACCAGGCAAA
Organism: Callospermophilus lateralis; assembly: GCF_048772815.1. Lineage (NCBI taxonomy): Eukaryota > Metazoa > Chordata > Mammalia > Rodentia > Sciuridae > Callospermophilus > Callospermophilus lateralis. The sequence continues at coordinate 148,278,509 of NC_135305.1, read as the reverse complement.
GTCACAAGAGCAAGCAGACGCAAAAGTTCCACAGCCACTTGCGCTGCCCCTCAGAGCTCCCCCCGCTGGCTGCGGCGTGGTGTGTGCTGCGGTCATGGACCCAGGCTGGCACCCAAAGAGACCCCCCTGGCCGGCTTGGCCAAGCCGTTCATCTTTCTGAGCCTCAATTTATGCACAGTGTTAATTGAGGGAGTCTCCACGGCACGGGATTTGCTGTGCCTCAGTTTCTTCATCTGTAAAATGGGGGTGAAACCACTCCCCGCGCCATTGGATTGTTCCTGAGGATGGAATCCATATGGAGGAAATGTCGAGAAGAGGGCCCGGCCCACAGTGTCATCGGGTAGGTGTCAGCTTTCATCATCGCATCGTGGCTGAGCTCAGCTACCTGGAGGAGAGGACAGAGGACCACTGGAAACCCAGTCACAGGAAGATGGGGCTGAGTCAGGATTCGAATCCAGACCCACCTGCAAGCTCAGGACGTCCCAAGCATCCAGAAACCCGATTCGGGAATCCTCCCACATCATCGCACTTTCCAAAGATGAAGATCCCACCCCAAACTCTCTCCCCACCGCAGACACCAGGGGTCTGCTCCTTCTGACTTAAGATTGAGCCAAATCTTCTTCCCCGAGGATCAGGGGCAGGGTGGGCTGAGACCCAGCCTGGAACCCCCAGAACCTTGCCACTGTCCCCTCCCTGGGTCACCCGGCTTCTCCGTCTGTGGTTCCAGGAGCCAAGGCCACATGCTGGTGGTAAGGCGGGATTGGTCTCTAATGCTGATTCCAGGGACCCGTAATTTTCTTCAGCATCACGTGACGTGCCATGGAATTGAAAGGTGCACGCGGCTAACGAGCTCTAATTCTGAAGAGCTCCTGCTTGATTGGGACTAATTATTTTTATAAAGAAAATAATTAACAATCCTGGCAACTCACCGACGGGGAAAGGGCGCCAGGCTTGGGCACCGTCAGTTACACCAGGGCTGATTTTCAGGGTCCCCTTTTCCTTTCTCCGCCTGCCCTGGGCAGGGTGGAGGGCAGCAGAGCGCACGCGGGGCTCTCGTCAAAGGCCTTGGGCTCCTGAGCGGGAGGAGGAAAGAGCCAAAGCGGCTTCTCAGGCAGCGAGAGGAGATGTGTTGGTCGCCATTGGCTCTGCGGGTCACCTAGGGAACCTAGATGCTGAAAGAGACCCAGCACACAGTCTGGTGGTGTAGGTATGAATGCCAGTGTCGGACCTTGAGCAAGTGACTTTGTGTCTCGGAGACCCCAGAAGGATTGTCATTTCCATTAAATGAGACAAGTGTAAGGTGTCCAGAGCTTCATGCACAGCTCACGAGTGATTTCCAAAAAGGAGTTGGAGTTGGGCTCATTGATGCAGGTAAGGCCCAGAGAGGGGAGGAAACCGGACCAACCACACACAGCCGTTTGGCAGTAAATCCAAGGCCAGGTTCGGATCTCTTTGGGGGCCTGTGTGTTAGTATTTGGGGCTTGTATGTTTATTTTTAATTCCATGGTGGCAGCGGAGCTCCCCAACTCTCTAGAAATATCCAGAACTGTGATGACGTGGTATTTCCTTAGCTTGGATTATTGGGATACCGTTGGTCTCCAGGTTTCTCGTGGTGTCCAAGAGCATGAGGACAACCAGACCTGGGCTCGAATCCCACCACCGGCTCTCATTTGTTCCTTGGTCTTGGATGTGTGAAGGAGCTTCTCCCAGCCGTAGTTTTCTTTTGCTTTTTAATTTTTTCCCTGCAAAATGAGGTTTTGATGTAGGTAGCAATTGCCTAGAGAGGTTGGGAAGGACCGACGTGTCCGTAATAGGGATTCTAACCCAATACCAGACGTCTGGACGCATCTGGAGAGGCCTGAAGAAGTCCATCTTTCCTGGAGTCTAACTTGGAGGGCACAAAGACAGAGATGCAGGTAAAGTCACCAGGTGGGAGACGGTGACGAGCGACAAGGACGATCATGAATCAGGGGAAGCTGGGGGAGGGGTGGGGAAGCTGGGGGAGGGGGTGGGAGAATTGGCATCGGGAGGGGATCCCCGGTGACGCTTTCCACCTGGTGTTCAGAAGGACCTCGCAGATGCAGGGACATGGGAGCAAAGATCCAAAGGCAGTGTGCGAGCAACCCAGGGGACCCCTGGGAGAAAAGCATCCAAGAGCCAAACTTAGAGGCAGGCACCCACTTGGCCCTCGGGGGGAGCGAGTTGGGAGAAGAGGAGAGCGATCAGTGGGATCAGAAGATGGCAGGGTCCGTGGGTGCAGGGCCTTTTTTTTGTTTTGTTTTGTTTTATAAGACTTTGATTTCTGCTTGGAGATGGGCAGCCCAGGTCTGGGAAGAGGAGTGACGTGACCTGACTTCCGTTTGTGGGGTGCAGAGCAGATTGAAGGGGGGATCCTCAAGGTTGGAACGAGTTGGCGCATGGGGGCCCTTCATACGGAGCAGGATATGTTTTCAGTGACCAGCGCGCAGTCTCCCAGAGCTGCGGATGAGGTGCTCCAGAGAAACACCTGGATACGTGTGTAGGTGTGTGTGTACGAGTGTGCATGTGTGTAAATGGGACAGGAAACTGGCTCACACAACCACAGGGGTCGAAAAGTGACACAGTGGCCATCTGCCCACTGGAGAGGCAGCAGCAATGACCTCGTCTAAGAAGCCACAGGCCCCAGGACCCAGGAGACCCCAGTACAAGGCCAGAGGCCCTCGAAGCCCAGAGGGCTGTTGGTGCCAGTACCAGCATCCAAAGGTCAAAGGACATGGAGCCTGGCCTCCAGCAGCGACCGCAGGACAGATGTGCCCACGGCAGGAGGGAAAGACAGGGACAGAGCTGCCTCCGCCTTCTGCCACGTCCTTGGCCATCGGGGCTCCCCACAGGTGGGGTGGTGCCCATGCACTGCTGGCCTCCAAGCAGAGAGCTCCAGCCTTTCCCAGCCCCAGTCCCAGACTCCTGCACCAGCAAATGTTCATCAGGCGCTTGAACCCCTCCCAACGACCCAGTGGGTGTTAGTAAGTCTTCCTCTTGAGGTGGCGCTGTTCGGTGGACGCCTGCCTGGGGTGGGACTTTAGGCAGAGTGACGGCCCTGTAAGGGATGTGTCTTCTCATAGGTGAGCTCCAAGCACATATTGTTTTGTGTCCTGGATTGCAGGTTGGTGCCTGCTATGGTTTGGTGAGAACAAGACGGACATCCGTCATTGTTCACCGTATATATTGTGGAACACCTCGGTTGGCAGAGAATAGATGAGGACAGACACTTGTAGAATGAATAGTTAGCTGGACCTCAAACTACATTATCTGGAACTGTCTGATAACGGTAGCCACACTGGACACCTGCAGCCTACTTTTTTGGGGGGATATTGGGAGTTGAACTCTGGGGCACTCGACCCCTGAGCCCCATCCCCAGCCCTATTTTGTATTTTATTTAGAGACAGGGTCTCCCTGAGTTGCTTAGCGCCTCACTGTTTGCTGAGGCTGGCTTTGAGCTCAGGATCCTCCTGCCTCAGCCTCTCAAGCCGCGGGGATTACAAGCAGACACCACTGCACCCGGCACCATCTACTTTCGAATTAACCTAAATAACATGAAATTTTATTATTAAACATTATTTATTTAAGACTAAGTCCGATGTAAAAATGAAAAGTCAAATTCCTCAGTCACCCTACCACATTTGGGGCCCACACGTGGCTGCACAAACCTGGAGACTCAAATATCTGTATCATCAGGACTTGCTGACCCAGCACGGTGGTTCTCAACTGGGAGCAGATTTCATTTCCAGGGGCATTTGACAGTGTTTGGAGGTGATTTGGGTTGTCACAGCTGGGGGTTACTTTAGGTGTTTAGTGGATAAAGGTTGGGGATGCTGTTAGATCCCCTCCCCATATCCCCCCCCCAAAACAGTGCCCAGGTTGAGAGTCCCTGATCTAAATGGTGGGTCTCCAGGAGGACTTTTTGTAAATGCACGAGATTGTGATCCTAATTTATGGGTGACAGGTCTCAAATCCACCGTGCTCAACAGAGAACTTTGTTAGCCCTTGTGATCCCCCCAGCTCTCAGAGATGGTGAGGGGCAGAACCACCCCCACTTTACAGGGAGGAGAGAGAGGGAGAGAAAAGCAAGCCCCTTCCATAGTGCATGTAGTACATGTGTCAGAGGAAGTGGAAATGGAACTCAAGTGTGCGAGTTACAGGGAAGCTGCTTTTCCTTCCGCCAAAGAAGAATTCTCTAACCTCAGAGTTTTCTGAAAGGGCAGGAGTGATTTTCCTCCCTTTGAAGGCATTTCAATGGAGATGACGTCCCAAAGCGCCTCACGGAGCCTTAGCCTGGATGGACCAGAAAACAAAGGTCCTGTGGCCAAAAACTTTTGAGAAGGGCTGGCTCAGGTGTTTTCCTAATGAGCCTTTGAAATGCACTGAATCTGTTAAAGGCTTCAACAGGTCCTGCAGTCGGCTACTGACTCTGGGTCCCATTTGGGTGCTGTCCCATCCCGACTCCAGGAGAGAAGACTCATGCAACAGTTAATCATGGTGAGACCAGGATTTGAGGGGAGCACGTGTTGGAAAGCACTGCCTGGCAGCAGAGTCTGGCAGGGATCGGAATATCCCACAGTCCCTCTGTGCCCCAGTCTGTCTGCACTTCTGTCTATCTGGGTGACCACGGGCAAGACAGGCCTTTGGGGTATCTGAATTTGGACTCAGCGACTCTCCCAGGCCACCCAGCTAGTGCATACCAGCACATATTTATCGCTTTCCTCCTGGTGTGGTTCGGCATCTCATCTCGATCGTCTTGAAATCTTTCTTCTCAAGAGTCTGAATTGCAGGCGCATGGTGCTCTGTTCATCTGCCTAATGCCTCTCTCCCAAGGAGAATTACATCACCTGCCTTGTTTAGAATAATCACCATGGCAACCGCGGCTGCCTGGGTGTGGATGTAGAGGGCGCCTAGGTGGCGATGGGTAGGTTGCTGGATTTCCTGAGGGGGGCGGGGTGGGGACAGGACAGTGGGTTTCAGCTGACGACGGGCTCTCCTATGTGTCTGTCCAGTGATGCTTGGGTAGATGTGCGGGTGAGCAGCTCAGGTTTCAGAGCCACCTGGGGAGAGGTGCAGGGGTATCCTCCCTCTCCCTCCCCTCACCTCTCTTTCCCCCTCCCATCTCAGCTTAGCTTGATTCTAACCAAGTACCCACTCAGGAGAGCCAACTGATGGTGGGCAGAGGACATAGGGTGGAATAAGCTAATAATAATAAAGGTTCATAGCTAATAAATAAACCAGAGTTTGGGGTTTGGGATGGTGCTTTCCAAAGTTTTCAACCCAATGTTACGGTTTGGATGAAGTGTCCCCCAAAAGCTCCCTGTGAGACCATGCAAGAAGGCTCAGAGGAGGAACGATTGGGCTGTGAGAGTCTTGACCCAATCGGTGGATTAACCCCTGATAGGGATTAAGTGGTGGTCACTGAAGAGGTGGGTGTGGCTGGAGGGGGCGGGGATTGGGGCGTGGCTTTGGGGTCTGTATTTGTACCTGGCCGTGGAGACCTCTCTGCTTCCTGGTCACCATGGTGGGAGCCTGGTCCTCTGCCACACCATGATGTTTGGCCTCACCTCGAGCCTCGAGAAATGGAGCCGGTCTTCTCTGGACTGAGAACCTCTGAAACCTCGAGCCTCCCATAAGCTCTTCCTCCTCTGTAGCTGTTCTGGTGAGACCCTTTAGTCACAGCAGCGGAAAAGCTGACTTCAGCACCCATGTTGCTCGCCTGAGGGATTTCAGTGCCCTGCAGGTCCCCAGGGGAATGTCGTGGGGGTCCCAGGGAGAGAAAGCGGCCCCCCTTCCACTCCCTCTCTCCCCTGATTGTTGGAGTCACCTCCGTTTGGAGCTGCTGTGTGTTTTCCCACCTCGACCCTCGCTGATCTTCCTCTCCTGGCGGAGGAGCCGCGTGGCAGTGGCTGGGATGTCACAGCCTCCTTTGTCTGGGCCGCGTCTGTCCTAAAGGCTGTGTTCCATTTAGGAAAGGGACACGCATTCTCCACCTTGAATTGTGATAAGAGGGGTCCTTTTTAATTAAATCTATGGAGTTAAAACGTCAGTCTGTTCAAGAATAAAGAGAAGCCAGTCACAGGAAAGACACATGCAAACCCTCAAGAATGGTCAGGGTCCTGTGTGAGCAGCTGAGGCTGAGGAAAGGGGTTAGTGGGAGACACGCCAAGGGCAAAGCACGCCTAGGTGAAGTGCCAGCTCTGTCACAAACTCACCGCGCTCTCTTGAGCAGGCTTTTCAACTCCGCGTCTCTGTTGTGTATCGAAGCAGGGTAGGGGTTACTGAATTTCATACCTTGCTTGCACCGTTGATGTGAAATAATCCTAGGAAACACCGAGTAGGGGCTCAACAGCTGGCAGACCTCACCGTGACTACCTATCAATTTTGTACAGGTGGTGCCTCGAATGGGTGCCAGGTTTGGGTCAAATAACCTGGCTTGTGATCAAACTCCCCTCAGTCATATCTCGGGTGCTCACCAGACATGGTGACAAGCCTTAGATATGCATGATTGGATGACGTGGAGGATATTAGTATACCCCTGAACAGATGAAGCCCGGGGAGGTCAAGCAACTGACCAATTTTCACAACTTGGAAGTGGAAGAGACGGGTCTCAAACGTTGGCAGCCTCATTTCAGTGCAGACTCGTACCCATTCTCAGACACTAGAAGCTCCTGTGTGTTAGTTAAGAGTCCTTTGGTTAAAAGGGACATTAGCCACACAAGGACCTGCAGTAATCAAGAGATCATGTTGGTACTCATAGGGGAAAACTCATAGGGCTTCAGGTCCAGCTGGATCCAGGACCTTAAGCAATGTCATCCCTCTATTCATTTATTAGCACTCTTCCTCAGGTAAAAAAGGCTGCCAGATCTCCATAATCTTTATCTTTTCTTGTAATCTCTCTCTCCAAGGAAAGATTTTTCTCAATGGTTTCAATAAAAGTTGCAGGTTGGGTCTTACTGGTCCTGATTGGACTGGTTTGGATAGGTGTCCATCTGTGAAGCCGTCATCACGCAGTGATGCTTTGATAACTAGCCATGGGCTCCTCCCTGCAGCCTGGGTGAAGCCGCTTCTGCCTGAGTCACATAGACTGAGAGTAGGGAAGGGGCTGATTCCTTAGAGAAGCCCCTGCTGCTCATCGTGAGAGAATAGATGTCGGCAGCGGAGCCTCCTCCCTGTGAGGTCTGACCCAGTGTCCCCTGAGAGCCCTCACAGGCTGGAGGCTGAATCCGGAGGGAGTAGATGGGACCCACCCACCACTCCTCTTCCCCTGTTTACTCGTGAGGATGAGTAGCTGCCACAGAGAACAGTGAGTCCCTGCACACACAGCCCGAGACTGTTCTAAAGGACACGTGCCATAGTGATATTTATACGTCTGATGAGAATTGTGGCATCTATTTAAAAAAAAAAGATTTTTGGTCCAGCGTTCTTTTCCAAATAGCTAGTACTGCTCTTAAAAATCCTAATTTAGCCTGTCCCTTCTGGATTTTTGAGACTTGCCTTTATCACCCACCTCTGCACACTGCCCAGAATAAAGGGCCACACGTTTGGCGCAGGTTCAACGGCAGTTCCAAAGGGGGCCCACCACACGCCAAGCAGCTGCACCAAGCATTGTGTACGCAGCGTCTCATTTAGTTGTCCCCATGACCCTGTTGTCGTGGGGGAGGATGACACAGAACCAAAAGCCTGGGCTCTGGAAAACCGAGTTTAGACCCTGATTCTGCCTCTACCAGCAGCAGGACCATGGCAAGTCCCTGGACCTCTCTGACCTTCAGTATCCTCATCTGTGAAATGGGAACGAGATGCCGGATGGTTGAAGGTGGAGGTGAAGAAGATAATACATATATATGGTGCTTGCCCACGTGCCTGGCCTCACAAGGTCACCCAGCAGGTGCGGGAGCCTGTCCTTCAGACTCCAGAAGCCACGGGGTCCCCAGGCCCCTCCATTCTATTCAGATTTTCCTCTCTACTCCCCGGCTACACGTGGCCTGCTGCCATGTCCTGAAATAACTCTGCTCTTCCGGACAGCCCCCTCCCAGCCTCCCTCCCACCAGCCCCAGAATAGCCACATACATCCTGGCTCCAACACAGACGGCGGCTGCTCCCTCCCCTTTGATAATAGCTCGCTTTGTCTGAGGACTGGCACTACCAGGGCCGCAGCGCCCGGCGCATCCGCAATGAAGCTTAGGTGTGCTCTGCTGTCACGTAGAGATGTCATCCCCTGTTCCTTGCAAGGAGGTGTGTCACCCTTATTGTACCTGGGAGGGACGTGGCAGGACAGATGTCATCTCACCTTGCTGATGGAGAAACCAAAACACCTGTGACAGGTGCCAGGTGAAGGCTTTGTCATCCTTGAGGGGCTTTGTCATTAGGACTCACGTTCCTTGGCTCATGTCAAAGCTCTTCGCTGTGGTATGCAAGTCCGCTAAGACCTTCTCTGACCTTCTTCCCCTCTTCCTCTTTCCTGTTTTGCTCAAGTCTTCCTGACCTCCTTTCAATTCTTCAAACCCACCGAGCTTTCTCCCCTGCCTCAGGATCTTTGCACATCCCGTTCTTCCAGCCCCCATCTGGAAGGCCCCTTCCTGCCTGCCATGCAGATTTCAGCAACTCTCTTCTCGTCATCCATCGTCCCCTCTTGGTGGTACACATCACCCATGATCATCACTTCACGCTTCTCAGACACTTATATTTTTTCCATGGCTGCCTCCCAGGCTGAATTGTGAGCTCCATTATGAGAAACACCGGCCTGTCTTGTTCCCTGAGGTCTACCCAGAGCCTGCTGCACTGCCTGGTGGGTCCCAAGAGGAGTCGGGTAAATATTTTTTTGAAGGAGAGGCCTGCTGTCACCGCAGTGAGCGTGAGGTAGTCTGCATCAGCGGCAGGTGGCGTGATTCCAGTTGAGCACATGATTAGAGAGAGGTGCAAAGGATCAAGGGAGACATTCCAAGGTCACACTCAAGGCTAAGAACAGCAGAAAGGAAAAACCACACCCCTGGATTCTTGGAGCATCGTCTTTTTGTGGTATGTATACAATATTTCCATGGCATATACTAGGTATCAGATATTTGGCAGTCACTAGAAGTTTATAAGTGAATAATAATACTTTACACACCCAGATAACATTTTTGTGTGTATTTTTAGTATAGTTTTCCTTTCTTTTCTTTTTTCTTTTTCTTTTTTTTTTTTTTTTGTACTGGGAATTGAACCCAGGTGTGCTTTACCACTGACCCACACCCTCAGCCCTTTGTATTGTTTATTTTGAGACAGGGTCTCTCACTCAGTGGCTTAGGGCCTTGCTAAGTTGCTGAGGCTGGCCTTGCACTTGTGATCCTCCTGCCTCAGCCTCCCAAGTGGCTGGGATGACAGGCATGAGTCACTGTATCATGCAAGGTTAATAAGTTTTAGTAAAACTGTCAAAAATATTAAGGATTTACTATTTACCCGTAACAAAACTTAACAGGAATGATTCAGTCTTGCCAAAACCTGTCCCGTTGCCCACGCTGTATCAGCATGCCGAGCTCATTTTCCACCCTCACATCCGTGACAGAGATCATCCCCGAGACGGGCTGGGAGTTGGGACCATTTTACAGAGCAGTAGGTTGAGGGTTGAAGGAGCTTCAGAACCCACGTAGCTAAGACGGAATCAGAGCCCAGGCTGTTTGACGCAAAAGTCCAAGTTCACAGCCCACTGGTCGCCACACCCCTCTGTAGCTCTTCCGTGGAAGAGGGCGCATCACAGTAGCACAGAGACCTCCGGGGACGGTGACCTGAGCATCCTTCAGGAGTGTGGACTGCTCTGAGATGTCTCCCTCCTCCTCACTCTTTCTCCCGCTCCCTGGAACCGGAGACTAACCAGCCACTGTCTCTTCTCCTCAGAGCACAGCCTCCAGCCCCTGCCCCACCCTCCTCCTCCCACCTTTTCATTCCGGAAACTTCTTCCCCTTAACACCCTTCACCTTCCCTCTATGGTTGACCCTGCCCATTGCACCACTTTGAGTCCCAGCCGCCCTCCCCAGCCCCCCCCCCCAGCTGTCTCCAGCACCCGACTCTTGGCCAGAGGTCTGGGACCATCTCCCCCCTCCCGGCAGAGCCAGACGGAGCCGATGCTTCAAATCCTGCAATTACCTCTCCCTAGATTGCAGCTATTTAGCTGGAGACTCCTCTGCCCAGCCCTCCTCCGTGCCCAGCAAGCTCAAGGCCTGCGAATAAGAAGCAGCAATTCACCATCCGGCGGGGAGTCCTCAGCCCTGAGACCGCTTCTGTTTGGGTCTGGGCTGAAGAAACATTCATTCCACCAATTAAAAGTCCCCTTCGCGCCGTTCACTCTTTCTTGTACTTCCTGCCCGGCCCTGGGCCACTCTGATGGAGAGGCCCAGAGCGTTGTTAGTTCACTCACTCATTCATTCACTCGCTCGCTGTGATGGACACTGATTCAGACACCAGATCTAGACTTACCTGCCTGTCTCCCCTGGGGGATGAGGTGATGTGCAGGACCTGGGGACCTGCAGGCAGGGAGGCACTCATTAGGGGCAAACTTGAGATATAAGCAGGAGTTGGCCAGGAAACAAGGAAGGCTCTGTGGGAGGTGCCCTCAGGATGGGTAAAGACGGAGACGAGAAAGGGCTGCTCTCTCTGCAAGGAATGTCACCCTGCCTGCTGTGTGGTATGGAAGACGGGAATCAAGATGGGGAAGCGGGAGAGGTAGGAAGAGTCCAATGCTACCAGCACCACTTGGGACGTGATCTTGTCTTAGGAAACAGGGAGCCGCAGAAGGTTGTAGGTAGGAGCTTCTTCTCCGTGTCGGACATCAACGCCAACCTGGCTCCTGGCCACGTTTTTCTATTGTTCTATCAGGAGCCCTTTATCAACTGCCAAGCTCAATCCTGGTCTCCTAGGGCTATTTATCTCCAGAGAAGTCCATGTTCTCAGGCTGAAGTGTCCAGGATATCTGGAGAAAGGAGTCAAGGATATAGGGGCAGGGGTCAGAGGATTTTGAACTAACTGGCACTTAAGCCGTTCTCCGGCCCATTCCAAAGCAATGCCCTGGATGCCAGGAGCCATGATCAGTGGAGCAGGTAGACCTAGTGGCCTGGGACTCCTCCATGATTTTGTGTGGACTTGACTCATTGTGTGGACCTCATTTTCTCCTTCTGCAAGATGAAGTGATGGGACCCTTCTGCATTTGCTATCCCCTGGAGCACCATGGGTAGCCAAGGAAATTGTCTGAGAAGAACGAGGTCCAGAAACCGTCTCGCATCCCAGCCCAGGATGCAAAGACCCTTCTCCCCAGAATGACTTTGGTAAACAGAGAAACAAAACAGAAAAGAGGAATCAAAAGGAGAAGGAAAGAAGCTTCCCAGGAGAACCAGTGGGTATTGATATGTGTATTCGTCAGTGCTGTGTCACTGGGACCCAAATCCCTGACAAGAACCACTTAAAAGGAGGAGAAGTTGATCTTGGCTCCTGGTTTCCGAGGTCTCGGTCCATGCTTGGAATTACTAACCCACTAGATGGATGAATCCACTGAGGAGGTTACAGCTCCAATCATTGCCTAAAATCCCCACCCTGAGCTTTCCTGCATCGGGGACTGTGCTTTCAAACCATTTCTGGCACCAAACTAAAGCAAAGTGCCACTTTTATCCCACTGTCAAACACTCATGGGCCTTTCCCCTTGTGTCCATGCCAGCCTTCTGAAATGTTAACGTAACACCAATCACCCATGGATGCACCTTCACAAGCACGCACATACACCCACATCCTTACACGCCCTCATCGATGTGCCCAAACTCATGGAGGATTTTTCTGTATTTCAAGCATTCTTCCCAGGGCCCCGATCTCTGTGGGTGTTCTGCAGGAATTAGCAGAATTTATATTATCTCTAAGTCTTTGCAGGATCTCCCAAGGAAGGTCCAAAGGAGCGTAAAAATGGGAACAGACACTTCTGCGGTGCAGCCCTGAGCTCCCTCCTGTTCCAGCCTGGGCTCCAGGGAACTCGGCATTCCCAGAGGGTGCACCCTCCACATTTGACATCCCAGTTCTCCACCTTCCCGATTGCATCTGAGCATGACTCTTCCCTCTCTGCACCTCTAATGTAGAGAGAGAGAGTGTGTGTGAGTGTGTGTGTGTGTATGTGTGTGTGAACATGGATCAGCATGTGTGGCAGGGCTCCATGCTCAGGGATAGAAAAGTCCTTGAAGGTTGAAAGAATGAATAATGGAAAGAAAACCATCGCCCACCCTTGTCAAACCCCAGACGGAAAATTCTTCAAGGTGGACACAAAAATAGCCCATGTCACCAGCATGTTAATTAACTGGTTCCAAGGGTGGGGGGAAATGTCCTTGAGATGTGGAGGTTAGAAAAGAAAAAGAAAAGGAAAAAGGTGTAGCCCTGTGTGTGCAGGGGGGTGTGTGAGCAGGACTTCCTCTCCCTCCAGCCCCAGGGCTTTGGGGATGGCTCTGGGAGTGCACCGTGGTTCAGCACCAAGGACAGCGACCGTGGACCAACTCACCTGGGCGTGGCGACAGCAATGTAAGCCCTACTGGGCTGCAGTTCAGGCTGTCTTTACCTATTGAACTACTAATGAAGTCACCTTTCAGGTGTCTCCCACCTCTGGCCACTTGTAAAAAGCTGTGTGTACGTCCATATTTTCTAAGGCAAACAATCCAGAAACACATTGATTTATTTCCAATTAACCTTCCGAGGGGTTGAGGTGGAACTCTCAAAGATTTTTGACTCTTGCATTTCTCAAAAGATAGATGTGTCCAGAGACAGTGTCACTTAGTAAGAGCATCCCAGGGACACACAGGGTTTCTTGGCACTGTTGACATTTGGGGCTAGATCATGCTTTATTTGGGGATTGCCTTGAGCGTCCGAGATTTTTATAGCATTCCTGTCCTCTGCCCACTCTATGCCTTTGTACCATCCCAGATGCCACAACTGAAAGTGTGTTCAAGCGTTACCTATTGTCCCCCGAGGGCAAAATCTCTCATCTCCCTGGAGAATCCATAGATCGAATGATGCATTTTGAATTGAATCCTAGTTCTGCCACTCACCAATGGCCCTGGGCACTGGATTACCTCACCCCCTGGTTCTGCTATGCCACATGCAAAATTGAGACAACATTGCTCTCATCTTATGGAGTCACTATTAGGACTTAATAAGATATTTCTTGTCAAAAGCCTTAGCAGTTTCCAGGCACATCGAAAGCCTCCAGTAGCTGCCAGCGTCATCGATATGATTCTTATCGTCACCGTCAGTAGCAGCTGCATCTCAGCTGCTTAGCACAAAGGTTAGACTGTCATCTTTCTAAATAACTCAATTAGGAAACATTACAGGACTCTACTAAGTAGAGTTCTCTGCTAGGCAATACATATTCAAAGGCAAACAATCCGTACCTCTTTCTCCAAAGAACTAAGAGTCTCAGATTTGATCTCAGGCTCATACCTGCATTTGACTCCATGGCAACGTCTACATACACTGAACCTGTGTGCATTAGTAAGGATGAGCTCAGCTTGCTGTGGTAACAGCCAGGCCCTAGATGCCAATAATGCTTCTTTGCATGCTTAGGCAGCATGTTCATGTTCATGACTGGAGGCTCTTCTCCTGAAGTCCTCTCTCGAGGATCTGAACTGCAGGAACCTCTACCATCTGTGAGAGGAGAAGGAAAAGTGACAAATGACACACTTGCCTTTACAGCTTAGATCCAGAATTTAGATACATCCATTCCATTCATATTTCTTAAAGTCACAACTCCATGCCAGAGTCCAAGGGAGAAAATAAGTTCAATCCCACTGTGTGCCTGGAAGGAGAGCCAGAATGTCCATGAATAGCCCTAAATAATGACCATTTCACATGCTGTGATTTGGAGCTACAGATTTAGAACATCACAAGAAGAGCTCACTTACACAACAAAAGAAACCAAACAATGGTCCCCACATCTAGTTGGCCTTATTATCTCCCAAAAATAATTAACAAGGAAATTTTAATAGGAGTAGGGGGAGAGACCCCGCTAATTTACAACTCAAATACGATTAATCCACATCAAGGATCCATTGGCCATTTTATTTTGGCTTCCAGTGGCCCCATTATTCACTCATTTCTACAGCCATCTCTGGTGTCCCCAAGGGGTATACCCGAGGAACTACGTGCTCACAATACTTTATTTGATTAAAATTTAACAAGCTCTGTTATTGGCAAATAAACTATTTATTTCAGTGCTGTTCCCAATGCCAAAAGGAATGTTTCAAACAAAGGAATAGAATTGACACACTAAAGAGATTGCCATTAATAATTTACGATAGCCAAAACACACGCGTATATGTGTTCTTTCCCCGGTGATGGCATTAGAGTATGAGAAGCCAGAGAAGCCGGCCAAAGGCTTCTGGTTTCCTATTTATTAAAAGAGGAGAAACCAAGAAATTGAACCGAGGTTGTCAGGTGGTGCTGTGGAAAAATAAAAGAAACATTTTAACACACTAAATAAAATAACCCAGCTGGTAACTTGCTGTGTGACCTTAAGCAAGCCACTTAATTGTCCTGAGCTTGTTTCTTTGTTTACAAATTGAGGCAAAGAAATCCTTGTTTATTTAAAGCTTAGGGTTTTGCCCAGGTAGAACGAGAGAAAAGATAGAAACATGCTCTGAAAATGCAGAAAGTGTCTTATCAATATCCATAGCACATTGATATACGGTTCTCTTCCTTTGCCGGTTTACCTGGCAGAAATTTGTGGCAAAAAAAAATTTTTAAAAAACGCTTTTATTTCTCATCTCATTTCTGTATGTGTTCTCAGGAAAACTGCAAAGTTTGTTTTCAGCTGATAATGAAGACATTGATCTGAGCAAATTAACCATCAACCCTTATGTTCTGGCTCTACTGATAATCATAGTTCTGGTCTGTCACTTTATACAAGAGTCAGGCTGACCTCTCTGTATGCGTTATCTTACAACCACCCCAATGAGGTGGGGGAAGATTAACATTCCCATTTTGCAAACAAGAAAATCAAGGCTCACAGAAATAGGTCAGGGCCGTCAAGTAAGAAGTTGTAGAGCCACCATCAGGAACCTGACTCGGGTCGGGGGACTCTGGAGCTTCACCTCTTAACCACCTGTCTCCTTTGGTTCTCAGGTGGGTGGAGGATTGAGTTGCCCTCTGCCCACCTCCACCAAGGGTCCCAGATTTAAAACACAGAAACCTCAGCTAATTTGGACGCCAGAGGGCACAAATTCCAGTTTCACTTGACAGAGGTTTTTTCCCATTGGATTTCTTAGTACCTGAGAGTTTATAGTCCAGAATAGGGAGTTAGAAAATCCATTGATAGGTGGTTTGTTAAATGGATGGATGGATGGATGGATGAATAGATGGATGGATGGATATATGGGTGGATAAATAGATGGATGGATAGATGGATGGATGATAGATGGATAGATGGGTGAATGGATGGATACATTGATGTATTGATGGAGGATAGATGAATGGATGGATAGATGGGTGGATAAATAGATGGATGGATAAATGGATGGATAGATGGATGGATGGATAGATACATGGATGGATTGATGGAAGGATAGATTGAAGATAGATAGATGGGGATAAATGGATGGATAGATGGATGGATGGATAGATACATGGATGGATTGATGGAAGGATAGATTGAAGGATAGATAGATGGGGATAAATGGATGGATAGATAGATGGATACATGGGTGAATGGATGGATACATGGATGGATTGATGGAAGGGTAGATGGATGGATGGATAGATGGGTGGATAGATAGATGGCTGAATAAATGGATAAATGGATGGAAAAAATGTGGATACATCAAGTAATGAAGGGATTTCTCATTAATGGATGGATGAAGAGGCAAGCTGATTTAGCAACTGTGAAGAAACAGGCTCCAATTCCTGTCTGTTTTTGAAGTCTTGCCTGACCAACGGTAACCTCACCATATGTGCTCTCACATTTTTGTTATTATTAACTGATATTAGCTACTTGTCACTCTGGAGGCCCCAGGCTTGGGGAGCTCATTAAGATATCATTTTTAGTCTCAATACTGAGGTGTCATTGGCCAAGTGCAAGTTTAAGCTTTTTTCCCCCAGGATAACAACAACAATGGCTGATATCGATTGAACCTCTTTTTATGCGCCAAGTAATAATAAGCCTTTTACCTGATTTACTGGAAACACATGACAAATTTGCAATGCGGATATTACAGATCCCATTCTACAGATTAAAAAAAAAACAAATCCCTGAACGTTGGAGGGATGATCCAATTCTATTTAGGTTAAAGGGGGAGAGAAACTGGATTTGGGTCTAATGGATGTGGTTCCCAATGGGGAGCCATTACTTTCCTCTGCTGGGTCTGAAAATGCAGTCCCCATGTCTGCAGGACCATCATCATCTGGGGCAGATCTCTGGGTCCCATCCCAGGGGACCAAACCAGAAGCTCAAAGAGCAGGGTTGGGGATCCCAAGCCCTATGACAATCCCGCCACGTGTTTCAGAGGCCCACTGCAGTGTGAGCGCCACCATCCTAGTCTAGAGATGTGATGTCCCTAGATTGCTGAGATATATTTATACCGAACCATCCACACCTCTTCAGCTGCTGTCGATTGGGACCAGCAGGAGTGACTGAAAGGAGCAGAACTTGCACCAGGATCAAGTTCCACAGAGCCTTCTTCTTTCCTCAATTCCCCACCGTGTCTGGTCAGAACCCCTGCAAAACTCTCCTCGTTGCCAAAAGTGGACCTGAGCACGTCACTCTCTTGCTTAATAACCATCAATAGCTCCCTACTTCTCTCAGGATGAAGCCCAAACACCGACCCATGGCCTCTGGGCCCTGTGAAGTCATCTCCCACCTTCCCACCCAGTCTCATTCACAGTCCTCCCGCTCAACGTCTTTCTGCTTCGGCCATCACCATTACATGTCACCTGCTATCACCCACTATCTTTTAGGGTTCTTTCATGTATATGTTTTGCATTTTCTTCTGGACAGTGACTTCCATGAGTGAAGAACCACATCTGGCTCGACCAGAGCATCTACGTTCTAACCCCAAGGTCTAGTTTCACACATATATGACCCATAGTAAATGCCCCATGAACATTTCTACAAATAAGACCTCAGAGCTTGGGGACATTTTACCATATACCTTATTGGAACCATTTTAGTGTTTTGTTTTTCAACCTTTTCGTGAGCATATCAGGTCAGAGCTTGGAGCCTAGAAGCCAACAGGTCCAGATTTTAATCTCGACTCCTCCGCCCACTCACTATGTGACCTTAGACATGAGATGAAATCTCTCTGAACCTCCGTGACCTTACCTGTAAAATAGGGCTAACGGAGGAGCTGGAGAGATTCGATGAGATACTACACCTAAGCTCTTAACACCGAGGTTGGCATCTGAAATCATGTTTATCCATTCTGGCCTCCCCAGCTGCCCTGCTATTTTCCAAGCTGCTGGTGGCACGCACCTTACCCAGCAGATGGTCACAGAATACAAGTCCACTGGGGATGTCCAAGTGAGGGACAGAGCCCAGGATCATGGGCAAAACAGCCTGGTGCTTAAGTACCAGGTTTGTGGTTCAGACTGGGAAATGCCTGGTCCCTGCACCTCGGGGCAGCGTGAGCTGGGGTGGGTGTCCGACTTTCCCCATTCCTCAATTGTCTCATCCGGAACCCAGCAAGGGTGACAGAGGGCTTATGTCAGAACGGAGGTGAGGATCCAATGCATGTGGAGCTCGCAGACACCAGTCAGCTGTCCTCATCGTCCCCACCATCCTCATCTCTACTGTCCCCCAGTCTGGAATCTGCAGGACAGAAATGGGATGCAGAGCAAGCTTTGTGCAGAAGGTTTCCACCAGAGCTGAATCCTCCACGTCTACATTTTGTGCGTGTGCAAAAATCACCTTGAAAAGCCGCTGTTTCCCTGGTTTGGAGTTGTAGATATTTATCTGCAGCCTGGTGGACCCCTGGGCTCCACAATCCACATCGGCTCACCACCAGCTTCTATCACCCTCGCCCAGAACCCCCTCTCCAAACACCCTGGTGTCGGGGACAGCTGATGGATTTCCAAAGCCCAGAGATAAAATGGGCGTCTGTTCCCCACTAATTGATTCTAAAAGGAAGGCGAGACTTAGAAGCAGAGAGGAGGGGGAGTGGAGGGGAGAAAGAAAGATCTGGAGCCTGGGAAGCCTCCCCAAGGGGGAGCAGAGGGCCATGAGGATGGTCTGGGGTCCCTCTGGTTCTTATTTTTTAAACCTTTCCCCAAAGATACAGTTCTAGGGTGTCTTTCTTCCTTCCTGCGTGGCCCTGGGGAAGTGGGGATCTAGGGATCTGTGCTGAAGGAAGTAATTCAAGGTGGCAGAGGGAGAAAATCAGGAAAAAAGCTACAAGATATCCTTGAGCCAAGTTCAAGGTAAGACAAAAATAGAAACGGAGAGCCCCAACTAGGAAAGTCAAGGTTTCCGGGAAAGGAAGGAGGAAAGGTGGAGAAGGAAGAGGTCTGGCCTGTCAACTCTGGTTGCCACCCCTGGCAAGGGCCCCAGGATGGCTTTAGGGTGCAGACCTGGCCCCCTCCCCTCCTCCAACCTGCCCCCTAGGATCAGAATCCCCGAGGGCGGGGCCGGGAACCTGCGTTTGCGTAGAGCGCTCTCCATGGTTCTGAAGTGGCCCAGGCAGCTCAGGCTGGGGACACGCTTGGGGGAAAGTATGGATTTAGATGATTAAAATATAATCCCAGCAGCTGGAGGCCACCGCTGTCAGCTTGGTGGCCCTCTCCAAACCTGATCCGGGCTGAGCCAACATTTTGGAACCTGAGGACAAAGAGCCCTGCAGGAGCCGGGAGAGTGGGTGCATCCTCCCCAAAAGGCGCAAGAACCCCGGAGCGCCACCTGGAGGGACGAGACTGGGGTCATTCCTGAGCGATCGTCAGGTGGTGAGACGGGAATCCACCCTCTTGCTCCCCGGATGGAAGGAACCAAACAGAACAGACCGGTGTTCAGAGCCAGCTGCAGAGAAGCCAGGTCACTTTTAGTTGGTACCCAGAATCAGAACTTCATCACCAGGTTCCCCACGGTCACTTAAGATGTGTCCTACTGCAGGGCTGGACCCAGGTGTCCAGGTGTGTTTCACTCTGTGCATTTCTGACATTTCTGAAGGTAACAGAAGAAGCCAGCCCCGAAAACACAAAATCACAGAATTAAATGCCAGGGTGGCGGAAGTGCCATAAACAGCTGAAAGGGGTCAGATGGGAACCCAGGTGCGTTAGGGGGACACAGCTTCCCTGGGAGCGGACGGCACATCCGTTGGTCTCCAATCTTGATCTTTCTTAGAACTAAGATTTGTGAAAGAAGAGCCGGATTTTGAAATTTGGCAAGGCAGTTGAGCTTTAGACGTGGATTCTGCAGCGCAAGCAAAACGGGTCTGAGGCACCTCCCTCTTCCAGAAGTTTCCTCCCACAAGGGAGAAAACTAAAGTATCCGTCTGCTTTCTAAGTGAATGGACTGTCCTCTCTGTGACTACTTATTGGGCGAAGCAAGGGTCCAAGCAGGAGGGAGTCTGGTGGACAGGGCAGGCCACAGCCCTCTTAGTCACCTGCCCCTCAGAGCTTACAGCTGGGGGACCTTAGAGTCCACCTGTGCCTGCTGCTTCCAAACTGTCCTATGGAGCTGTTCCAGGGGCCTGGGGAAAGAGGAGAGGTCTGAGAGGCCAGGCATCTAGGATAGCCATCCCCAGCCTCAAGCAGAGAGCTGTTTTGATCTATTTTACTGGGGAGGTTCTCAGCGGCCACCTAGTCTACAAATGGAAACAGGTCGCTGGTCACCCAACCAGCACAAGGTGCCACCTCTCCTGGCTTCATGGGAGCTGGAACAAACTGAGAAACGGCTCCTTTCCTCCCTGTCCACCCTGTCCCTTCTTAAGGCTCAAAGCCCAGCTTCCATTATCCCTGTGGGGTCTGGCTGGGCCACACCTTTTCCACACCTGGAATAGGAACCAGATAATGAGAGATTCAGCTGTGAGCCTTGGGACTCGTCCCCACTGACCTGATTTCAGAAATGTCAAAGCCACCCCCTTTCCACTCCATCTGTCTCTCGGAGGCTCAGAGATGAAACAGGGGGACAGGAAGCTGATTGTGCAGGATTTGGGGGTATCAGCTGTCCCCAGAAGGCTTGGGTGTATCCTCCCCAGCATTGGGGTCCTCCACAATAGAGTATGTCATACCGTGATGTGATCAGTCACCTGCTCATCTCCCCTCCCACAGCCCGGTAATACTTTAGCTCAGTCTCAGGTATGTTTTAATCATATGGTTCTGAAACTGGCCCCAGGGTCCAGCATATCAAATATTAACTTAAAAATGAATAAGTTAATATAAGTGAGTCTCCGTGTGAGAACAATGGTAAGGGGAGGGCAGGAGAGAGCAGTGGTTGGGAACACAGGTGTGTATGCATGTGCCCATGTGTGTCTGTGTGTGTGAGACAGAGACCTGGGCTGGAATCCTGGCTCTGCCCTTTTCTGGCTGTGTGATCTTGGAAAAGTCGCTCACCTTCTCTGAGCTTTAATCATGCTATTGTGAGAATGGAGTTTATCAATGCTGGTGAAGACCCGGCACACACTAAGCACATAGCAAATCATTATCACCAATGTTGTTTCTGTTCATTTTTCAATATTTGAAGTATTTTGGGGGGAGAATTCACATTTGATAAAATGCACCCATCTAAGCATCCAGTTCCGTGGGTCTCCCTGAGGGCACACACCCCGGAACCCACACCCGTTCCTTCACGATGTAAAACGCTTCCATGATCTCAGAGGATTCCCTCCCATCTCTTCCTTAGTTCTCTCCCAGCCCCCGGCCCTGAGGTTGACGTCCTGAGGGTTTCCCGTGATGGGTTGGATCGGCCTGTTCTAGAATGTCACAGAAGCAGAGTCACATCCTCCACACCTGGTGGCTCTGCCCAGCCCCGGGTCTGTGAGTCACCCCTGCCATTGCCACCCTGTTGCTGTCCAGTGAAGGTCCCGCACATCCTCCCCGTCGGACTGAGGACTCCCAGTGCTCAGAGTCTTGCTTTCCTGGCGCCCTTCACATGGTAGATGCTCGTGAATCATGTGACAACAGGGTGGCTGAGGCTTAGAGGAGGGTGCCGGGGGCATGTTTGCCCCTTCTGGTTGGCAAGGGGAGCGGAGTCTGAGAGCGCAGGTTTCAGAGTCCCTGTTACTTACCAACCCGGAAGTCTTGGACTCCTCCCAACCTCAGTCTCATCATCTGTAGAATGGGTACGAATAGCACCTTCTGCCTGGGCAGGCTCAACAGTAGGCATTCAGTGCAAGACGGCTCCGGGTGCTGGTTACTACTGCGCAGTTATTACTCTACTGCCCGCCACTTATTCACTCCAAACTCAAGCAGCGACCCGCTTTATAATGGGAGGGATTTCAGCGGTCACAGGTCCTGAGAGGGAGCCGGGCTAAAAACAGACCCTCCCTCTCCCCTTTCCCCCTCACCTGCCCCTCCGGCAGCCATTTGCACGGAGAAGTATTGGTCCTGATTTCTCATTTGGGGGGAGGAGGAGCAAAGGGCAGGGAGGGAAGATGTATTCTGGCCCCCGAGCTGTTAGGGAAGGGAGGGGCTGCTCCCTCTGATTTGATGGATGCTGGGCTCGGGGATCTGAATTCTCTGATGTAATTACACTGTGTGCTCTGTGTGATAAGGAGATTAATCAGTCCATTACGCAGGGGCCGTTTCAGCCACAGATGGAGGTAATTGAACAGAGACATGGGACCCCACCCACCCCGCCAGGTCCTCGGCAGCCCGCGAGTCTGTTCCAGTTACAGGCAGGTGGCCGGCCTCTGGGCGGTGAGGCCGTCTTCTCCAAACTGGAACAGCTGCTGTTTCTGGCACTTCGGAGCTTGTTCCCAAGACCCTTAGGTTCAAGGCCCTTAATCCTCCCAGTCCCCTGAGGGCCTGCCGGGATTGCTAGCCCCATGGACGGAAGGGACAACTGAGGCTCAGCTGCCACAAGGTGTTTACCCGAAGGTCACAGACCCCATCAGAGCTCAGAACCGAACCTGCCATAGGCAGATTCAAAAGTGCTGACCCTCATCGTTGCTTCCAAAGAGAACAAAGGAACGAGACCCGGCCGTCGGCAAACAGCCCACCTGTCCATCCCCCAGCGGTCCAGGAACAGGTGAGGACCGCCACAGGTGCACGGTGCCACTGGGCACACAAAGAGGGAAAACTAGGACACCTCAAGGAAAGAATGGGGGCCGGGAGTGAGTTTGCCAAAGAATCACCTGCCTTGGAAAAACAAGGATGTTCAGAGGGGTATTTGAGAGAGCTGGTTAACAATGCTTGGCATTGCTCCTGGATTGCTGTGTGACCTTGGGCTAGGTAACTAACCTCTCCAAACCTTCTTTTGCCCACCTGAAAACCAGGTTCATCATACCCCCCCCCCATTAGGCTGTGGCTGGCTTAAAGGAGATCATGTGTGTGAATTGTCTTAAAGAGCCTAGCACCGAGCGTGGGCTTCTGCAAAGGTGTGCCGTCCTGGGTGGTGGGGGATCTCTTGCTTAGATTAAACACAGCTGCTTCTCTTCCCTTCCTCGGACTCCTTAACCGTGGGACTTCATCAAGGGAAAAGAGAAAAAAAAAAATCACCTTTTCTGGGCATCTATCTCTTCACCTGAATGATCTCATTCGAAGCTGACTTCAAATAGCTCCAAGAAATAGATGCTGTTCTCACCTTCAGTGCAGAGATGAGGCGACTGAGAATCTGTGAGGTTCAAAAGATGAGCCTGCAGCTCCGAAAGCCAACAGGGTCATGGTGTTTCTTGTAGATTACCTCGATCCAGTTCCATAAGCATTCATTAAGTGCCTAATCCATACGTGAAGGCTGAAGATGCAAAGATGAATATTTGGCCTGCACTTTTGGGGGCTCCCAGTCAAGAAGGCTAGACATCACTATGTTCTCTATCTGATTGTGTGTGTGTGTGTGTGTGTGTGTGTGTGTGTGTGTGTGTGTGATTTAACTGGTCTAAAGCAGTAGGTGTCACTCTAGAACAGACAGCCAGGAGGACGGGGTGGTTTTGACAAGTACCCAGGCCTGAGCCCCTGCCCCAGAGACTAGGATGGACCTAGGCAATGACAGTGTTTAGAAACTCTCCTGTGCTTCTTCTGTGACACCCCTGTTTAGAGGCTTCTCCAGTCACTTAAAAGCCCTTTAAGCCCAAGAATTCACCCCAACAGATGTGTGTGACACCGACCACAGGGAAGCTGCTGTCCTTGTCCCCATCGTACACCAGACTCAGGGAGAGTGAGGATAATGAAATCCCACAGGGAATGGAAGGGGAAGCGCTCTGTAAAGCCAAGCAGCATGAGGGACGCTCAGACCATGGGACTGAGGACTCAGGGGAGGGGCCATCTGACAGAGTCCCGGTGGATGGGCAGAGACAGAGACCAGGTCCCTCATGGGTCGTGTGAAGGCTAGCAGCACCTAAGCTCCGACTGAGCACTTGTCAGTGGGTTAGAACCTTCCTACTCATTCATGAATCAGCCAACAAACATTTACTGAGCACTTACTATGTGTCAGGTATTGTTTCGTTTTATTTCAAAAAGTGAACAAGGTAAAAGGTCAAAATTTTCTCATATTAATGAGGATTCAACATGTGATCTGGACCACCTGATGATGAAGACAGGATGCGGGTGCTGGTGGTGACCATGGTGGTAGTGGTGACGATGGTGATGGTGGTGATGGCGATATTGATGATAATGATGGCGGTAGTGGTGGTGGTGATGACTATGGTGATGGTGATGGTGATGGTGGTGATGGTGATGATGGAGACAGTGTTGGTGGTGATGGTGGTGGTGATGGTGGTGGTGGTGGTGATGGTGGTGGTGATGGTGATGATGGTGACTGTGGTGGTGGTGATGATGGTGATGGTGTTGGTGGTGATGGTCACAGTGTTGGTGATGGGGATGTTGATGGTGGTGAGGGCGATATTGATGATAATGATGGCGGTAGTGGTGGTGGTGATGACTATGGTGATGGTGATGGTGGTGGTGGTAATGATTATGGTGGTGATGATGATGGTGGTGGTGATGGTGGTGGTGGTGGTGACGGTGATGGGGTTGTGGTAATGACTGTGGGGAGGGTGGCCAGCTATGGAGGGCTTACTCTGTGCTAACCATGTGCTGAGCATGTTGCACTCATTCAACTCCCACAGTGTTATCATCTCCATTTATAGGTGACAAACCAGCCTCGGGCAGTTTAGCTATCTGCCCAAGTTCATCCACAGGAAGCGCAGGAGGTGTTGACTCCAGGAGAGGCCGTCTAGTGTCCTGGGAGTGGCCCTGCAGGATGCCTGGCTCCTGTGCTGACACTCCCATGTTTTGTCACTTCCTCCACGTGACTCTGGTTTTCTCTGCCTCGGTTTCCTCATCTGTGAATCAAGTCTTTGGAACTCTAGGGTCTGCAAGACGATACCAAAGATGAAAAGCACCCGACCATGATAAAAGAGACTGAGGAGAGGAAAGGGGGGGCTGGGGACTCTGGAGGGAGGATTTATTCGGGGAAGTTGTGGAGTCTGGTGCTCCTCCGCCCCAGGAAGCGCAGGGGACAGCTGGCACTTTGCTGATTCAGAGAAACAGCCGGCGGGGGAGGGGCGCCCGCACCCTGAGACTCTGTGTGATCAGAGAAAGTGTCTTTGTGATTTGTCATTATAATTCTCCATAACAAACCCCGGGACTTCAACATCAAAACTCATAACTCGTTGGAGGTCGTGCAGGTTAGCGATGAATTAAAATTAAAAAAAAAAAAAAACCTGCTTTTTGGTAAAAGCACTAGGAAATGTTCTGGGCTCCTAAATTTAAAGGGGTATTTTTAGCACCTGTAATCAAACCGACTTGCGTAAACACATCTGCTGGAGTGCTGGCTCCAAATGTCTCTGCTGTCTTCATTGTCTATCTCTCGTGGCTCTCTGGGGACCCAGGGAGAGTCCTGATGGTTTTTCTTCCTTTCATTCTGTTTTTTCCAGATCAGCTGGGTGAGAAATCTAAAGGAGATATTTTATTTTCAGTTGAAAGCTGACCTAAGAGTGGCAGTGATATTTCTCCACTTTATTGAATAAAAGACTCTGAAACAGATTCCCGGGCCTTGGCCTCAGGTTCTGGGGATAGGACGTGGGCTGAGAAACTGGCATCTCACGCAGATGTCCCAGGTGATTCTGAGGCAGGTGATTCATGAGCCACATTGAGAAATACTGGACCTGGGAGTAGGCGGACCTAGGAGAAGACTCTGGCTCCGTCACCTACCAGCTATTGACCTTGGGCAAGCTACTTAACCTTTTTGAACATCAATCACTTCACGTATAAAGTGGAACATAAATGGTACCTACCTTATAACTTCATGAAAGATTAAAGATTCCATTTGACATATGAGCTTCGCGTAGAGCTAAGTCTATAATAAATGATCCACAAATGTCAACTATTATCATTATTGTTGATTATAACTACCTGGGCGAGTTCCCTTCCTTCCTGACTCCTGGCTGTGTGCCTGGAGCAGGGAAATCATTAGAATACCTCAAATCCACTTTAATTCGAGGGTCCTGTCGCCAAAGAGAAGATGTCTGCCAAGTGACCTGGCACATAGTAGGTCTCCCATAAAGAACTGCTCAATGAATGAGCAAATTCACCGAGTGGATCAATGCTGGACGTCCGAGAACCACAAACAGCAAGAGTGACTTCAGAAGAACTGTCCCTCTCCCCACACTCTCAGATGGATCCCGAGCAGAAGTCTGATGTCCAGGATTCTTGGTCTCTCGTGAACTCTCCCCCAATCTTCTGAACTTCACCCGCGACCCCACGCCCCCAAGCTTAGGCGTCTAGGGATGGCCCTCCTGGGTCTGGCTTGTTTGGTGGCTCTGAAGATCTCCCCCTCTCCACAGATGACACGGACCTCTTGAGAGGCTGCGGGGGGACCTCAGCTGTTCACGTGGTCCTTGTGTCTTTGGGAAGGCCACAGCCCATCTCTGGACCTCAGTCCCCTTTTCTGAAAAAGGAATTGTCCAGGGACCCCGCTTGGCTCTCTTGTTCTGGGAGTGGAAGTGTCCCTTCTTCACACCTGTTGGTGCACTGAGCTCTGAGCCCTTGCAGGGCCAAGGGGTGACCCCGGTCAGCTTCCCAATGCCCACGTGCCCAGGTCATGCCCAGAAAATTGCTGGTCTACAGTGACGGCGGCTGATGGCGGAATGACAGAGAGCAACTGAACAAGGACATTCACTTCCAAGACCTCTGGTCACCACGGCACCCGTCCCCACAGGGCCCTTTGGCTCTTATTCGTTACCTGCAAGGCCAGAAAGCACCCCCCACGGGAGATGGGATCGCCTACGCCTCATCCTGCCAGGAGGAGGCTGCAGATCTCCCAGGTGATCGCGAGCGGTCGCAGGCCAATTTCCAGTCACTCATTGGACAAAGCCCTTGGTCGTGTGTGGACTCGGGGCTGGACACTGTTGCTAGATTCTGTGGACAAAGCAAATCACCAGACCCAAGTCCCTGCTCTTCACTGAGCTCCTAGTAATTAGTTCAGGTGATGCTTGACCCATCTGCTCGGAATGCACTCTAACATGATCACCAGCCAGGCGATCGGGGACCCAGGACAAGGTGATGCCGAAACCAGAGAGGCACGGAAGACGAAGATGCTCCTGGTGACAGGAAATGCAGCGGTCAATAAAGGTTTGGGGTCATTCATTGGAATGTTAGGAACAAAGGATTCAGGAGGGGGAGGAAAAGATGGTCTGAGGCCAGATGGTATCTGACCTCCTGAGCCGGGGCAGGGTGTCTGGACCACTCTGATCTCAAGAGGAATCCCAAGGGTTTGAATCAAGAAAGTGACTCAAGGAGAAGGGGTTATAAAGATGGTGCCCGCTGCCCTGGAGGAGAAAGATTGGAAAAGGCGAGAAAGGAGACAGGGGGACCAATTAGAAGGCTTGAATCCAGGATGCAAGTGGCTGGGTCCTTGTCAGCGTGATTTCTTGGAGCCATGTGGTCACGGATGGCCGGCGATCTTCCCTGGCCACGCTTTTGCGGTGACTCGGAACCGTGCCCAGAGAAGCCACTGAATCACGTTGGCCCTCTGCATGGCACGGCGCCCTGTGCGCTGGATGCGTTCTTTGTTGGGAAAATTGCAAGTTATAGTGCAAGGGGCAGGGGACGGGGGGTCGGGGACCTCTCTGTAACCCCCTCCAGAGCGTTCCCCCGGGTCCCATCCTGGAGAAGCCCTGCCTATCCAGCCTGATGGTTTCCCCCTAGGAAACGTGGGGTCCGCCTGATCATTACCAGTCAAGGGCGGGAACGCGCATCCATCAGGAGGCTCTGATGTGCAAGGCCCGGTATGAAATGAAATGTTCCTCACCCAGTGATTAGGTGCTGTAATTAAGAAGGCATTGTGCCGGGTTCCCAACCTTTCTTCTTTATTTAAATTTAATTGATTTTCCTCCTGGATTTAATCAAGCCAAATTCAGCTCCCTGGCACCCCTCTCCACAGCAGAGAACTCTGGTACTTAGAAGATGTAGGACCGTACCTAGGAAATGTGGTACGTTGTTCAGTCCTAGGCCCCAGCCTCTCAGCTGGTGTGAGACCTGTTCTGGTGTCAGGGAGCTGCATGATTCTGGACCTGGAGAGGGAACGGGGAAAGGCTGATTTCAGGACTTGGAAATCCAGCTTTGCTGTGTGATCTTGGTTAACTGTTTAACCACTCTGTGCTTCCATCTCCTCATCTTTAAAATAAGGGGGGAAATAACACTGTCCTCATAACACTGTGGCAAAGATCATCTGTTACTATTTCCACACCATTATCTACCTGGGAACTCATTCAATTCTCACAACATCTGCATGGGGTGACATTATTACTCTTTTGGCAGGAAGATACCAGAGATTGAACTCAGGGACAATCAATCGACTACTGAGCCCCATCCCCAGGTTTATTTTGTTTTTTATTTAGAGACGGTCTCACTGAGTTGCTTAGTGCCTCACTTTTGCTGAGGCTGGCTTTGAACTCACAATCCTCCTGCCTCAGCCTCCCGAGCTGCTGGGATTATAGGTCTGCGCCACGGCGCCCCGCTACATTATTACTATTTAAGATAGAGAAGCTGGAGGTCAGAGTCAGGTTCGAGTCCTGATCTTAATTTCAAAGTTCTGTCTCATGCACATCCTCTCTCTTTCTCCCCACGTTGAACTTGAGAGAACCGAGGCTTCTGAAATTCAGTTCCTTGGTCAAGGTCACTCTGCAGGTGGTGGCAAACCAGGACCTGAGCCAAACTCACACTGGGTACACTTCTCATGGTTCCTTAGCTAGCTCAGAGAGAGCAGGCAACAACTTCAAAGTCACACAGCAATTGCAATACCCTAAATCTGCTCAATAGTCCTCTTATTATTAACTTTTCTTGTTCAAGAGTCTACATATATAACAGATGATGTTCACATGCACAGCATAGCCCTGTGCCTAAGCCCAAGATCATGTGATGTGACTATTTTCAGCACATCAGCTGTATGATAGAAGGAATTCTGAATTCATCACTTATTCATGGAGTATTAATCGAGCCCTTCCTGTGTGCCAGATGCTAATCAAGGGCCCAGGATAGAGCCGTAAAGAAAACAGACAAAAACCCATGTCCCCATGAAACTTAGATTCTAGCGGGGGGAATCATACAAGAAACAAAGTAATATGTAAGTGACTGCATGATATGACAGAGTAATAGGTGCTATGGAGAAGAATAAAGCAGGAAGAGAAAGATATAAAATGGGGAGGGAGATTATAATTTTGAATAGAGTTTATATGGGTTGCAGGGGTGGGGGGGAATCACTTAGAGAAAAGACTGGAAGAACATGAGGGTGAAATTCATGGGAATACTTGCATTCCTGGAGGAAGTGTGTTTCAGGCAACAGGAATTGCATGTGCAAATGTCCTGGGGTAGGAGTATAAGGGTATTTCTGAGAAGCAGCAAGAAGGCCTGTGGAACCCAGGTGGAGATCATAAGGATGAAGGAGTAGGAAGTGAAGTGGTTGCAGGAGCCAGTTAGTGTGGACCTGATAATTGGTTAGGCTTCAGGGTGGTCATCAGAGGACTTTGCAGACAGGGAAATCACAATCTGGCTTCAGCCCTCTGACTTCCCCTAGAGAACAGGTTCCAGGAGGGCCAGGGTGGAAGCAGGGAGACCTGTTAGGAGGCTCTCACAAACATGCAGGTGAGAAATGATGGGGTCTTGGGCCAGGAGGGTGGCCACACAGAAGGAGAGAAGTGATAGGGTTCTGGATGTGTTTAGAAGGCAAGTCTAGATCCGCTGCCAGGTCAGATGCGGGGTGTGAATGGGAGAATCAAGGACGACTCCAAGGTGACCACCAGGACAGCCGGAAGGACCTGCCAGGAACGGAGAGGATGAAGGTTCATGGATATTATACGTTTCTTTTAATTGGAAGCCAGTCCCAAATTTTCGTCTTTAATAATGGTTAGTAGCAAACCCAGAGCTTACCATTGATGGGGAGGGATCAGTGCACCATGCCATGCCTGACAGCGGTTGAGTCATGCTAGGGGAGGGCTCATCCCCATAGGCTTGGAGCACCCCCCCCCCGGCTCTGACATGTGAACCTCAAGATCCACCTCATCGCTCTACAGAAGAGTGGGGGGGGGGGTCTCTAGGAGGCTCTGCATCTGCAGCTCCTGGAAGATGCACGAGACCCTCTACCAAAAGATGGAGCCCATGCACACGTGTGGCCTCTGTCCCTCCTTCTCCTCCATTAACTGTGAGCCCAGACCGTGCATGCTCCTCCTGCCCGATCTCCGCCTTCCCCGCCCCAGCCTGGCCGCTCCTTCCTGGGTCTCTCCCACCTTCCTCTGAGCTGATGCAATTTGGGAAGATGGGGCCCAGTGGGGGCCTTGGCTGAAAACATTTGATTGATCTTCTCAAATGGGCCGCTCTCTGGTGAGAGGGAGAATGTGTCTGTGATTTCCTCCCCACCACCCTGCTTCTTTTAAATTGCAACAAAAGGCAAAATCCTATTTTCTTCCTGAGACTGTTCCAGCACATCAGGATACGTTGGAAACACTGAGCCCAGACAGCCTGGCTGGTGATTCAGCCCCGGGCCATGATGGGATGAAGGCTCTGCCTGCTGCCAGCCTGGCATCCATCAGCCCAGCGTGACTTCCTAAGCCCAGAGCCAGCCCCACCCCAGGCCTCCAGCCAGAGGGAGAGGCTTTAGCAGAATGGGCAGAGGTGGGGCTTCCAGAAGAGCCCCCATCGGAGTAGCCTGATGCTGTAGATTATAGAGACCAGGGTTCAGCTCTACTGAACAGGCTGCACAACCTGGAACAGGTCTGGTCTCTTCTCCGGGTTTTGTAGGAAGAAGGATCTTCTTGCTAGAATCTAGATCAAAAATGTTTCCCAAAGGCCCTCGGCTTAGTCCTTGGCTGGGTTCTATGGAGAGGTGATGGAATCTTTAAGAGACAGGGCCTAGTGGGAGGTCTTTAGGTAATTAAGGAAGTGCCCTTTAAGAGGCGGGGCCTAGTGGGAGGTCTTTAGGTAATTCAGGAAGTGCCCTTTAAGAGATGGGGCCTAGTGGGAGGTCTTTAGGTAATTAAGGAAGTGCCCTTTAAGAGGCGGGGCCTAGTGGGAGGTCTTTAGGTAATTAAGGAAGTGCCCTCAAAAGGCATTGTAGGACACCAGGCTTCTCCTCTCTCCCCACCTGCCTCTCTTTCTCTTTCCAGCATTCTGACCTTGAGGCCATGAGGTGAGTAGTTTTGTCCCCCCATCAAGTGCTGCCTCCCCACAGCCCCAAAAGCAATGAATCCAAGTGCTCATGGACTGAAACCGAGAGCCCAAATAAACCCTTTCATTTTATAAGCTGGTTATCTCGGGCATTCGTTATACCAATGGAAAACAGGCTAGCGTGGGTCTGGACTGGGGGACCTTAGCATCCTGTCTGATCTTTATAAGCCAAGAGTGCTCAGCAGAACCGAGGCTCAAGAAATACCAGAGGAAAGAAAGAAAGAAGGGAGGAAGGAAGAGGAGGAAAGAGGGAGGCTTTGATAAGCGGAGTGAAGTCTGGTGGTTTCCAGAATTCAGGACCCCTTTGTGAAAGGGGTGGTTTGGCGTTGGCCTGGTGGTCAGTGTTTTCTGGGGCACAGCCATGCACTGAAGCCTCCTCCCCCATTCAGTGCCCAGGCTCAGCCAAAGTAGCCAATGTTGTCGCAGACCTGCCCAGGTCCCCGCAGTGGCCACCATTTCTGAGCACCTCAGCTTGACTTCCAAGGGATGGAACCTCATACTCTTCCCCTGAGGCTTCTCTCTGGTCATGGAGTGTCTCCTGTCCCTTTGGTGCAACCTTCCACCCAGGGCTAATGTGACTGGTGGGTAAATAGCGCAGCTCCCTCATGCAGAAATGGGATGCGCTAAGGGGTGTGGTCCATGCTGGTTCCCAGACCTCCCCAGAAGGACTCAGTTCCCTGCAGTGACAACGAACTGCCTTCACTGTCTCCTGTCCCCACGTCTCTACCAGAGCATCCCAGGATCGTGTCACAACTAGAGGTGACACAAAGGTGTGAATCCATTTACCCACAGCCACATAACTAGTATGAGGCCAGGCAGGGATTCGAACCCAGCCCTCTGGGACTGCACAGTGTGGCAGGGATCGCTTGGAGGAGAGGAGAAGGTCAGTGGGGTGGGGGCTTCTGCATCGTGGAGCTGAGGAGCTCTGTCTTTTGGAGGCTGAGAGAAGAAGGCAGGGGGGCAGCGGGATATGGCGACACTCCGCTTCTGTGTGCAGCATCCACAGGGGAACTTGCCTGCCCTTCGGTATGTGCCCATCTTGGAGAAACATCTATTACAAGTGGCAGTGTCCTGGGACTGTCCCGAGCCGACACTCCACGGCCACAGTGACAGGGAAGAAGTCTCAGGGACTGTACCTCGGGGTGCTTGCAGTCTGCTGGGGGGAAATGGAATTGGACAGACACTTGCCATAGAAGGTGATGGTGAGCCCGGAGAAGCAGACCCAGGAGAAGGGTTCCTGTTCAAGGTGATGTCTCAATTGAAATCTGCAAAACGGACAGGGGGTGCCGGAGTTGATGGTGGGCAGGGCGAATATGTCCTTTTAAAATCAGTGGCTGCAGAGCGCTTACCACGTGCCGGGCTGGGTTCCAGAAGCTTCCCACATGTTCGCTATCGAGCCTCACAACCACCTTGGGAGGTTGGCACTGCGATTGTCCCCATCTCCCATTTGAAGAACCCAAGCCCAGAGAAATGCCATCAGTGGCTCAAGGTCACAGAGGGACAGCACCATGAACAGGCAGTCTGGCTCCGGGCCACGGCCGTGAAGTCCACCCTCTACTGCATCCAACAGGGAGCGCAGAGCCAGCCAGGATGCGGGAGCCGTCCAGGGCGCTGCCAGGGCTTCCGATGGTTTGAGCACAGCAAATAAGCAGCAGAGAAGTGACAGCCCTGGGGTGTCACTGGAACCAGCCTGGAAGACCTCGGAGAGCCTCGTGGAGAAGTTGGGACCTGCTTCTCTGGGCTCTGCAGAAGGCAGGCAGCACTGGACCTGTGCGTTAGGCGACCCTGCACCTTGCATAGACAGTGGGCTGGGCAGTCGTCGGGGTGAGCATTGGCGGTGACCTGGAGCAGGAGGCCACGGTGGAGACGGGGAGAGGGAGATGGCTGCTAGGGTTATTTTCCAGTGGCCAAGTTGCTCCTTGGAGCAGCGGGTAAAAGAGCAAGAAAATGGGTCATGGGCAAGGTGACGTATTTGGGCACATTAAGTTTGCGGTGCCTGCAGGACTTTCATGAGGAGAGGTAGATACTGGGATCTCAAGGGGGACACCCACTGAGGACTTAATTGTCATCATCCCCATTTAATCTGCAAAGCCTCTCAGTTTGGACAGTGTGGTCCCCCTGGACGTAATTGGCCTGGCTCTGTGGTGCATCTAGATATTGAGGACACCTGGGTCCAAGTTCCAGCCTTATGCATGCACATGTGGACACATCCTAGACACGCCTGTGGATTTTCTTAGCTGGATGAGAATAAAAATATGGCCATGGGGCCAGGTGCAGTGGCGCACGCCTGTCATCCCAGCAGCTCGGGAGGCTGAGGCAGGAGGATCAAGTTCAAAGGCAGCCTCAGCAACTTAGCAAGGCCCTAAGCAACTCAGTGAGACCCCGTCTCTAAACAAAATACCAAAAAGGGCTGCGGGTGTGGCTCAGTGGTTAAGCACCCCTGGGTTCAATCCCCAATATGAAAGAATAAATAACAAATATGGCCATGAATACACGGTTCTTAAGGAGGTTGCTTCTTTGTGGCGAAGGGATGTCCAGTGAGCCTAAATGACTGATTGCATCTTACTCTTTTGCCAGGCCGCGGGTTCCACCAGTGGGCTGAGAAATATGTGGGCAGGAACCCAGGCTCTGTACACACCTTATCAAAAGGGGCAAATGGAGTGGCATTTCTTTTTCCACTTGAACCACACCCAGAACAACCCAAGAGGCTGACACTCCCCCCCCCCCAGGAATGGGACAATGCCCTATGACACATCCATAAAGGCCAGGCCTCTCTGGGATTGTGCAAAAGAATGTCACAGGCCCTTTTAGCAGCAAAGGGATGATGGAGACTGCACCTGGTTTTCCAATTCTTTGTTTCCTGACTCTACAAACAGCAGAGAGCAGACCAACTACAGGAAGAAATGGGAGCTTTGGCTCAATGGTTCTGGGATGCAAACCTAGGAAAGACCCTTCTCGAAGGATCCTCCTCCTTGCCCCTTTTTGGAAGGCTCCATGCCTCCTGCTCAGCGGTATCTCATCCGTCATGATCCATGTCTGCGGGTAGCATTTCCACCAAGTTCCAATCCCCTGTTCCATACCCTGGAAGGACCCGCAGGTTTCTTGCCCTACTGCGTGCTACTCTCAGAAGCCCAGGTGAGGAGCACGCTGGGTCTTGGAGGGTGTTCAAATGGCCTCGTGGTGCCCAGCTCACGAGCGACAAAGGTACAAGGGCTGAGACCAGAGAGTCTGGAACCAGATGCCCTGGGTTCGAATTCCACCTCTACCACCTATCTGCAGAATCTCCCTTTCTTCATTGGTAAAATGGGTTGGATAATTGTACCAACCTTTAATACGTATGATGAGAATTACCAAATCAAACATTTGCCAAGCACTTAGAACAGTGCCCCGCACGTGGCTGGTGCCCCGTGGCACCCACGTGGTTATCAGTACCAGCCCTGAGGATGGCACCGTCCGTCAGAATCCAACACAGAGGTGGGTTCAGGTGAAGGGAGCCAGGAGAAGCAACTTAAAGAAAAGGAATAGAGACAGGGCCTTTTGGTTGCCTGGTCCTTGCTTGGCAGCCCCCCCAGGGATCCGTGTGATGACATTTCATTCAGACATTTTTTTTTTTTTTTAACCAGAATGAGAAATGCAGGTTGTGTGTCAGAAATCATTGCAAATTCCAAATTAGTGAGGTTTCACGGTCCTGGGAAAGGCGCTGCAGGGAAAATTGGTCGACGGGGTGTTTTTGAGCTGTCAGAGCAAGCTGGCTGATTGATTGAGTGTCTTGGTCAATAGACTGTGCAGATAGCAGGCAGCGGGGCTCAGGAGAGGAAATAGGGAGAAGACAGAGCACCCGCCAGCACCGGGGGAGGCGGAGACAGAGACAGAGCCATGGTGGAAAGGGACGCCAAGGGGACCCAGCCTGTCTGGACTGTGGAGCCACATTTGGTCTGGAGGCCAGAGACACCTGGCTACAGTTCTTTGAGATGTTGGGTTCAACCCTTACAAAGACTCCACACACACACACACACACACAAGAGTTTATGGTGAGACTTAAATAAAAGAGTGGGTTTTAAATGTCTGATGAGGTACCAGGTGCATAGTAGCTGCTCAATAAATCTGAAGTCCCTTGACTGATCCAGTGCACTGGAGACTTGGTAGGTTGTGCCCCCATACGTGGACCTGGGCGCTGTGTGTGGAGGCAACAAATCTCAGCCTTCAATTAGGGATCAATGTGCCCAGATTCCGGGCACTCCTGTGCCGCCCTTGAATGTGCTCAGAAAGAGGTAAAAAGAAAAGGAGGGAGGTGATTTAGACCCAGAGAAGACTCGGAATCCCAGAAGACTTGAAATGGAGGGGTCCTTAGGGTCATGGAGGCTAGTTCCCTGACTTCAGGCTTCCCAGACTAGTCCAGTCAAACGGGGAGTTGTACACCCCTCAAAACGACTGGGAAAAGACAGCCCACTGGGTCCCTTTCTGAGCCTCTTATACTGGAGCTACCAATAATCTTTCAATGATCATTGCAATTCTAATCATCAGAGTGAGACAGTGTGCTTAGCTTAATAAATATTTATTGCCTACAGCCACCTCAATATATCAAATAGTACTACCCCCATTTTTAGAATAAGGAAACGGAGTCTTAAATAAATGAGGGACCTTGCCCCAAGGCCAGGAAGTGATTACTGGGGGGGATTTGCAGAGATTACGGAGCATGGTGGAAGAAAGAATTTATTTCTATGGAGGGGTAGCCAGTGAGAAGGACCGGAAAAGTAGGATGAGATCTGATAGGAGTCTTGAAAAAG
The DNA here is from genome assembly GCF_048772815.1 of Callospermophilus lateralis. Taxonomy (NCBI): domain Eukaryota; kingdom Metazoa; phylum Chordata; class Mammalia; order Rodentia; family Sciuridae; genus Callospermophilus; species Callospermophilus lateralis. Next base: position 148,242,906 of record NC_135305.1, on the reverse strand, counting down.
GAGTTAGACCTTTTTGGGCAGAAAAACGGTAAAAGGGGCAGAGGAATCAGCTTGAGCAGAGACAGACAGGTCAGGAGAGTCTGTCCCGAAGGCTCTTTACAATGAATAATAACAATCACAGTAGCCGACACTGACAGAGTGCTCCCCCTGCCCCAGGATTTTGTGTGCATCGTCTCCATGAGCTGGACACTACAATATGGTTGCAGTGTGCAGGAGACCGGAAGTGACTTGTCCAAGACCACAGCTCAAAACAGCAGCACCAGCTTCCAAACTCAGGTGTGCACGATCCCAAAGCTCTTGGTGGCTCCTCGTTGCTGGGTCTTTGTCGTTAACCACTGAGAAACCGTGTAGCTTAAAAGGAACCTCTGCCCCTGTGTGTGAGGGGGGTAGGGAAGAAACTGTCCTCAGATGTCCTCATTTGTTCCTGACCCATGCACCTCCACACCTCAGGACCCCTAAATAGCCTGGAAGAACCTATCAAAACTGGTGGGAGACAATCGACGGAGCTGACTGCCTAATGAAGATAAAGCTCTCTAATAAACCCTCGATCCTGAATTAATGGCTTTGATTTTTTTAAAGGCAGATAAATGTCTCCGTGGAGAGACAGACCTTGCTCCTTCTTCAGGATCACCATGCAGGCAGGCGACATTCCCACAGGGGCACAGCTGGATGCCTGAACTGGCATTGAGAAATGGCTCCTTCTAAGGAGAGCCAGACACCTCCGTCTCCAGAGCTCCCTGTCTCCCACAGGGAGTCCCTTGTCAGAGAGGAACAATAATGACAAGGAGGGAGCCTCTGGGAGAAGGGAAAGGGCCTGATTGGGGGCTTGCTGATGATTGGCGCTGGAGCTGCGGGGGCGGAGTCTCCTGGGAGCTTTCTGCTGGTTGGTGGAGTTGGTGGGGCACATGGGTGGCATTCACCTTCTCATCACCGCTGCCCTCCGCAGCATCCTCATCCCCAAGTCATAGATACTGAGCCTCTACTCTGTGTCCGGGAGGTGGGCTGAGCATCTCCCGGCCACCTTACGAGGCAGGACAACACTAACACCATTAGGTTGTCCCACTCTGCAGATGGGAAAACTAAGTACCTTCCTGTGGGTCACACAGACAGGATGTCGGGAGATGGCCACCCAGGTCTGTCTGCTCCTGGACAGTGCGATGCTTACCCATGGTCGTGTGTTCAGTAGTTTCATAGAGAACAACTTGACCTGGGTCTCTGTCCTAGAGAAGTTCACGAGAAATAGAGCCTGAGACGGGGATTGGGGTGCGTATGCTTGTTGATGGGTGTGCTCTGGGGACATTGGAGACAGAGTCAAGGAAAGGGTTTCAGGCAGAGTCAAACCTCAGGCAGAGCCCAGCGGAGCCCTGGGTGCGAGGAGCACCTAGACTGGGTCCCACTTTGGCACAAGGATGTTGTGGGCTGCCCTTTCCACAGGGGTGACCCTAACCTTCTGGAAGGTGGGGGACATTTGTGGGACTCACATTGAGGGACCTGGTGACAGAGATCTGAGATCTCACTGGCAGCTTCCACCACAGCGGCAGAAACCCTGGGCCCTGCTCAGTCCCCAACTCACCAAGTGCCCTGACATGTGGCCCTGTCCCCTCTGGACCTCAGAGACCTCCGAGGGTGGACCAGCCCCGAGGAGCTCTGAGGGTGATCTGGCAGCAGAGGGGCTGACCCTCGCCATCTTGCTGTCTAGGACAGGGGAGAGAGATGAAGGGCCCCTCTGGTGGCACCAGCAGCGAGAGGCCGGGTGTCTGGCGGCCGCCCCACGGAGGCCCTTCATCCTGCTTCTCCGCTGTGTTATTTTAAACCTAACGAGCCCAGACCTCAGGAGCTCACTGGCTGCCGCGGAGATTTGTGGCTTGTGTGTTCTGTCCTCTGCAGATTTCAGCCGAGGCTTACTCTCTGCTTGTTAGGATTTGGGCCCAAAGCTCGACCTCAGGGAGAGCTGTGTGTGTGTGTGTGTGGTGTGTCTGTGTGTGTGTGTGTGTGTGTGTGTGTGTGTGTGTGTACATCTCTCAGGAGCCTTCTGTCCCTGGTTGAGTGGACGCAAGGGCTCAGGGGGTGATTCCGAGTGTGCAGAGAGAGAGAGAGAGAGAGAGAGAATCTCATCCCTGCGCTATTGAGGGGAGAGAAGCCAGGACCCGGCAGGGATGGGGGTCGGCCATCTCTAGGTGCTGAAGTCACTGGGCAGCTTTGTGGAGGGGCTGGAAGGCCAGGTCTCAGTGAGGCGCCTTTCCCAGGACTCTCAAGGGCACACCGACCTCCGGCCCTCCCCCCGTCCCCAGAATCCCTTGCCTCGGGTTGTCTGGGGGAGAAGCAATCAGAATCAGCGGTAACTGGCTCTGCAAGTGAGGCTGGGGACCGGTTGTGGCCTGTCCCTGGAAAGTGCGGCTGGTATTTAAAGTGCCACCGCGTGTCAGACATTGTCTAAGCACTGGGCATGCATGGTCTCATTCCAGCCACAGCAGTTCCGTGAGGCGACTGGGACTGTGCTCTCTCCGGGGGGGGGGGGGGGGGGGGGGCGGGGGGACCTGCCCAAGGTCATCCAGCTGGTGAGCCCAGGAGGAGCCAGACATCTGGAGCATCTGATCTCTGTGCTCCACCAACCCCTGGCCCAGGAGCTCGGCCTCCCCTGGGCACTTCCGATCAGCAAGTGTGACCCCCAACACACTCAGCTCTTTCCCAGGGCAACTGTCACCCCAGGTCACTTTCTTATATACCTATCCCCTCTCTTCTGCAGGGCGGAGCACTTGAGGGAGGGGGACTCATGTCTGGGTCACCTTGAAATGTCCCCTCCCTCGGAATTCAAAGGATGCCTAGCAGATGAGGGAACGGGTGAATAAACGACAGAGGAATCGCTGCATCTAAATGAATGGACTGCAGTGGTCAGCCACTGGATGAGTCTCTTTTAAGAGGCAGTCCTCTAGGCAGGGACACTCCCGCTGAGCCATCGCATTATTCTGAAACCCCTCTGGTACAGGACTTCAGGGCTCGCTCCCGGCTCCCCACAGCCATCCAGCCAGGAGATCTATCCAGCCCCCTGCCAATTTATTTATTTATTGAGATATTAGGGATTGAAACCCCAGGGGGCATCTCAACACTGAGCTATATCCCACTCCTTCTCATTTTTTGTTCTGAAACACAGTCTCACTAAGTTAATGAGAGTCTCTTTAAGTTGTTGAGGCTGGCCTCAAACTTTCCATCCTCCTTCCTCAGCCTCCCAGGTAGCAGGAATTATAGGTGCACACCCTGGTGCCCCTCCAGTCCCCCTCTCTTTACTTATGCATTTATTTATTTTTTGAGAGAGAGAGAGAGAGAATTTTTTAATATTTACTTTTAGTTTTCGGCAGACACAACATCTTTGTTTGTATGTGGTGCTGAGGATCCAGGCACGCATGCCAGGCTTGAGCCACATCCCCAGCCCAGCCCCCCTGTCTTTAAACAGTCCATGTAAATGCAAATGTATCTCAGTCCTGGACTCTTTTGGCAACTTTAGGCACCTGTACTTAACCCCCTATCTGCCAGCTCCACTGGGATCTCAAAACTAACATCACTGAGCCTGAGCTCCACAGGACTCCCCCTGAATCCCTGTCTCTCCCTGTCGTTGGTCCCGGTTCAGTGATCCACAGCTCGGTCCTGCTAGTAGCTCAGGTGGAGCGATCCTCGACCCTCCTCTTGCACACTGTACATGCGATCCACGTGAAACTCCTCCATCCTCCCTCTCTCTATGTCCAGGGTCTGACGCTCCCTCCACCACCTTCTTCCCTCCTGGGGGTTGTCGCTGTAGTCCCCTCAGTGGCCTTCCTGCACCCATTACGGCTCCTTCTCTGTCTATCTCCAGCAAACAGCCAAAGGATCCTTTAAAGCCCGGCCAGATCCTGTCTCCCGTGACCTCATTTCCCAGAGAGCAAAATCCAGGTCCTTGCAATAGCCCGCTAGACCCCACGTGAGCTCTCCCGAGTTGCCTCTCTGACGTCACCTCCTGCTCTCCTCTCCCTTACTCACCTGGCTTCAGCCACACTGAGATTCCTCCTCCGGGCATTGAGTCTGTTCCGACTGCAGGGCCTTTGCACGGGCTCTGCCCTCTGCCTTCTATGCCCTCCAAGGCTCCCTCTGCCCTTGGCTTTGATCCTTTTCTGATATGTCACCTTCTCAGTGAGTTCTTCTCTAATCACCCCATTTAAAATTGCAATCCCAATAGCATTCCATGTCCCTCATTCTGCTCTATTTCTTTTCTCTGTAACCGTCACCGCCGGCTCACAGTCCCCCTATTTATCACTTATCTGTGTTTATCTCCCACTCCCCTCCTCCCTCTGCCCGTTGCAGTAGAATGCAAGCTCCGTAGGAAGGGATTTAACACGGCTTGCACAAAGCAGGTGCTCAATAAAATGTACTGAATGAAGATTTGGGGCATGGAATCGCACCTCTCGGGACCAATTTTCACTCTTCCAGGTCTGGTGCCGACCTTCCTCCCACCCAGAGCTGAGGACTTCCTCTTCCCTCTTCCCTGAAGTCTCACTTGCTTGGTGCCTCTGCCAGCAGCATCTGCCATGATGCTCCAAAGGGACTCACCTTGCAGGGTACCTTCCATAGCAAGAAAACAGGACCAGCAACTCACCGTCCTCAGAGAGACCCAAGTGCTGTCTACAACTCCAGCTGATGCAAAGCTCCCCGGGGGACCCTGGGCTGCAACGGGAGTCGTTATTCTTGCCGAGGGTGACACAGGTTCATAGCATCGGGGCCTGAGCCTAGCTCAGTAGGGCTTCTGGATTCCTGTGCCTTCCCAGCATCTCTTGACTCTAGTTTGCAAGCTGTTTAGGCGGGAAGCCGTGTGGTTCTGGAGTTCAGCTCACGCTCTACTTGGAGACCTCCTGCGCCTCAGGCAGTCCTCACAGTCAAATCCAATCCTCTTCTCAGCAGCTGGGTCTCTTCTTGCCAATGGGCAATCGGCAGGCTGGACTGGGGTGGAGCAGTGGCCGGGGGCAGGGTTGGGGCTGAGCAAGGGCAGCAGATGGATGTGTTGTGTGGTGGGAGTTCAAGGCTCAGGCTGGATGGGGCTGACCTGCTTGGCTGGGCTGGGTAAGAAATGCTGAGCCGATTTTTCTCCCTATGAATTTTCTGGGTCCTTTGACCTGAACTTGACAACTGAGCGATTATTGATATCCCAGAGTGTTTCCCGTGCGCTCGTCCACGCCTGCGCGTCCACACGCTCACGCGCTCGCTCTTAGCCCTGAGGACTGAGCGAGCTACTCTCACCGGTTGCCTGAGCAGGGAGAGTGGTAGATAGAGGGCTGTGCTGGATCGTGCAGGCCGACCCCAGGATCAAGTCCAAACCCTTGGCACAATCTGGGTACTCGAGGTGTGGTCCGTGGAGCTGCAGCATCCCCTAGAAGCTGGTAGAGATGCAGAAGCGCAGGCTCCCCTGCACCCCACTCCAGATCCGCTGAGTCAGCAGCCACCTTCTAGCACGATCCCCATGGGGCTCGGGGGCACATCAGGCTTGAAAAGCATCTGTCCCTGTGGCCCTGAAGGATCCAGCCCCAGCTTCTTCCCCAGTTCCTTTCAACCAGTTTCTCCACCCAACTGGCTCTTAATAACTTACTGCATCCTCCGCTGTCCCGGGAAAGATTCACCGCTGTGTCTCGGAGCAGGGCCTTTGCACATGCTCTTTCTTTTTGCTCTGCTTCCCTGAGCAGCCTCCACCCATCCTTTAGGACACCTATGGCCACCTGCCATGTTCCCTAGGCTGGGTCCAGGGCGTTCTCTATACCTCCATGTTCCTTTAAGCTCCCATCAGAGAACATACCATTCTACGCTGTAACTCTCAGCTTAGGAATCTGTCTCTCCTTCCAGGGTCCATCAGCAACTGTTGGATACTGAATGAAACAAAGAGGGAAATGCCAATCTCATTAAAAAGGTCTTGTTTTCCTTTCAGTTTCTGCTAAAATGAGCATGCCCGCCCCCGCACCCCAGTGACACCCCCTAGAGCAGCTGTCAGATCCTAGTCTTCTCTCAAACTCCGATGCTTTTTCCAGCCAGTGTCATGTTCCTGCAGACTACCTCCAACCAGGCTCCATTAACGAGATCGACCTTGAAAAAGAATGGATGTACCAAGTCTGCAGGCCAAGATGTTAACTGGAGTTCCAGAGGCCAAGGCACAAATTAGCCAAATCCATCTTGCCCCTGGGCCGTCTGCCCCGTGGCGAACCTTGGGCTCTCTGGTGGGCTCATGAGTGTGAATAAAGGTCTGGACTTACATTCCCTATGGGACCCAGCAGGTTGAGGGTGTCTGGAAGTGGAGACCCAAGGGTGGCTCACTCACAGCCCTGGGTGCAAGCAAAGAGCAAGCATGTGGGGCCGGCCAGGCGCAGTGGCCCATGCCTGTGATCCCAGCGGCTCCAGAGGCTGAGGCAGGAGGATCATGAGTTCAAAGCCAGCCCCAGCAATTTCGTGAGGCCCTAAGCAACTCAGTGAGACCCTGTCTCTAAAGAAAATATTAAAAAGGGCTGGGGATGTGGCTCCGTGGTTAAGTGAGGGGCGCAGTTTCACCACGCACCCTGCCAGGTCCTCTGCCAACACCCAGGGCAAGTTCTGTCTCGCAGGGCAATCATCAGGATTCACTCTGCACCCTGCTTATCATTTCCCGGTGGTTCCAAAGCGTTTTTCCAGATTCCTCTTCTTTTTGTCTGAATTGATCCTCACACGCAGGCAGGGCTGCTGGCGTTCCGGCCACATCGTATCTCGGGGTCCGTTCCTCTGCTCTCACGGTGGGAAGGACAGCGCCTGCGCCTGGGCTGCTTTGGGAGGTTGCAATGAGCTGATGATGAAGAAGCGCCAATCCCAGGGTCTGGCATACAGTGGGTGCTTGATAAATGCTGACTGACCTTAGGATCGAGCAACCTGGAAAGAGCCCTGGACTGGGAATCCAAAGGCCGCCATTCCAGGCACATCTCTGATGTGGATTTGGACACCCCCCTGCCTCCGCCCGGGGATGGGCTGGATCTGGGCTCTTCCTGCTCCAATATCGCTGGTCTCCAGTTCCCAAAATGATGTTAGCCTGGGCCAAAGGAGCACTTTGCTCGGAGCGGCTGGCTGTTCTGCCCCATGAGCGGTGGCTTTGATGGGGGGGCGGCAGGCATGCAGCTGGGGATCCAGACATCTTACAGAGTTTTGCTGAAAGTTCAGTTCTGACTCTTATCAGAGTCTGGGAATCTTCCGGTTGCCATGACGACGGACAGCAGCCTCTCAGCTCCAGGTTACTGATTAGCAGGAAAGCAGGGGGGTGGGGGGAGTCCTTGAGGAACTCAGCACTGGTGGCTGCCCCTCCCCCTGGGAGGTGGACTGTGCCGTCCCTGACTCCACTGTTTCAGCTGTCCCCCCAAAGACCTCACCTTCCTTTTAAGTATTTTACTTATTTATTTATTTAATGCAACATGGAGAAGGAGGCAGCTGCCATCATTTTTCAGCAAAATGGATCCTGGGATTTTTCTTGAGGCCCTGCAAGGGTGCAGAGCTACGGACAGGTTGATGGAGGTGGGGGCCGGGCTGATTCCACAGAAGTGCTGTGCGTCTCCAGACTGCACCTCATCCCAGGACCCCCACTTCGTTGTTTGTAAGAAGAGGTCGAATCTGATGGATGGTTCCCAGAAGGGATCAGTGGTCAGAATTCACTAGTTCATCCATCCGTCCATCCATCCATCCGTCCATCCGTCCATCCATCTGTCCATCCGTCCATCCGTCCATCCGTCCATCCGTCCATCCATCCATTGAGTCATTCAACAAACATGCTCTGAGCAGAAAGATACACTGCATCAGACACTATATCTCTGGGGATTCAGTGACCAGTTCCCCCTCCCATGAAGCTTGAGTTCTAGTCCAGAAGAGAACTGGTTAGCCAACAATGTAGAAAATGATTGTTTCAAATGACAATAAGTGATATAAAGAAATAACACAGCAGGCACCAGGGGTTTCTATGGTGGGTGAAGAGGAGAAGTGATGCTTCAATGAGGAGGAGGAGCTACATAGGCGACAGCTGGAGGAAATGCACGCCAGGTGGGAGGCAGCAGGAGCAAAGGCCCTGCGGCAGGTAACTGCTTGACCGATTTGAGAAAGCAAGGACCTATTTGGCTAGAACAGTGAAAGGGACAGAGAGAGGCATAGGAGATGGCGTTGAAAGCAGGGCTGAGGCAGATCATGCAGGGCCTTTATTCTTGACCCCATAGGAAGCTGAATTACCTGGGTTGTTTCTTTAACATTCAGATTCCTAGGTTCACCCCTTTAAGACTCCTTTATTATGACTGGGATGGGACCTAGGAATCTGCATTTTTAAAAATTCCTGGGGAGCCTCGGCTAATGCATCAAATTTGGGAAACTCGAACTTTGTGCCTTCTGAGTTTCTTTCAGTTTTTCAGAAAGCTGAGACACAAAGCATTGGAATATTTTGAAAAAAGATTTCAAATGTTATATTATGGAAGGTCCCCTTCTCACCACCACCCCCAGTGCTGTCTGTGTGCTGTCCCTTTTATTACACAGTCTCAGGTGAGGCACCGAGCCCAGGTGAGGCAGAGCCAGCACTGTTGGAAAAAGGAAAATAAAACACCATCCACCCCGTCAAAGAGCGTGAATCCCCTCCCGCCCCATTCCCTCCCTCCTCACCACACCGCAGCCAGGTTTCCCATCTCTGAATCCCAGCCTTCCCTTGGCCCGGGGAACACCACCCCCAGCTGCCCCTACCCTCCAGATGACTCAGTTTTTGTCTATTATAGGATTGTTTCTGGTATATATTTGTCGCTTGGTCCCCTGCAATGCTCTAAGAGGTCAAAATTCCAATCTTATGTGTCTCCAACTCAAGGCTCTGCTAGGAAACAGGTATAAATCAACGAACTTTTGGATCACTCTTCTTTTTAAAAAAAAAAAAAACAATGCTGTAGAGACAGGTGTGATGGCACACATCTGTCATCCCAGAGGCTCGGAGGGCTGAGGCAGGAGGATCGTGAGTTCAAAGCCAGACTCACTAAGCCACTCAGTGAGACCCTGTCTCTACATAAAATACAAAATAGGGCTGGGGATGGGGCTCAGTGGTCGAGTGCCCCTGAGTTCAATCCCTGGTACCAAAAAATACTGTAGATTTGAGAAGACATGGGGCAGTCTGAGCAGACGGAGGCGTTGGGTTATTGGCCGTCTCTGGGTGTCCATTCCCATCAACTCCAAGATGAAAGCACTAGTCCAAAGCCTTTCAAAAGCCTTTCTAACTTTTTGAAGGGAGCCTTCCTCCCTAAGATCTGAGGCAGGAAGAACAGTCCTGTTCTCGGGGAGCTCAGCTTGCAGTGTGAGCGAACACAATTAAATGACAGCTCATTATTAAGGGCTGCCGTGGGCATAGCAAAGGGACTGTCATATCCTAGAAAAGGAGCAGATGTCCCCGGAGTCTTGCTCCCTACGCCCGCGCACCTTCTCCATCTCACCAGTGGCTCCCTCTTGGCAGCTGCCGGAGCTCAAATCCTTGGAGTCATCCTTGACTCTTGCCCTTCTCCTACTCTCCTGCTTCCTACTTGTAACCAGCAGTAGACGACGTTTGCCCTGCTTTCAAAATGCATGGCCTCCATCCCTGCTACCCTGACCTGAGTCTGAACCATTGCAAAGGGCTCCCCAGCTCTTCTCTTTCTTCCCCTCATTCCAGTGCCCCTCAATTCTAGAACAATCCCTCCAAAAGGTAAGACAAACTCTTTAAGTCTGTTCCAAAGATTCCACATTTCAGCTCAGAAAACCCAAAGGCCCTCCCAGACCCGAAAGAGATGATCTCTGATCTCACCTCTTGCCACTCTGGTCTTTGTTTTCTGTTCCTTGTAGATCCTAAGGGTCTTCAAACCTCCCTTTCTGCAGATACCTGGGTAGAAATTAGATATTACTATGCAATAAATGGCTCCAAAGCTTGGTGGCTGAAAACAGCAATCAACTAGGGAACTCCACAGTCTCTGTGAGAAGAGAGTTTGGCCGGGTGGTTCTGGTTCACCATGAGGTTGTGGCCAGATGTCTTCCGGGGGGCAGGGCTGCAGTCACATCTGAAGGCTTGACTGGAGTGGGAAGATCCACTTCAAGGTGACATGTTTGTGCTGACTGTTGGCAGGGGGCCTCACTTCTTCACATGGGTCCCTCTGTGGGGCCACATGGGTGTCCTTGCAAAGTGACAGCTGTTTTTTTTCCCAGAATGATCAAGAGAGCAAAGGCAGAAAGTGCTTTTGGTGACCTAGTTGGAAAGTCACACATTATCACTTCCACCACATTCTGTGCACTTAAAGGAAGTTAATAAGCCCATTCCAACTTCATAGGGAAAGAAATTCGTTTCTTTCTTTTTTTTTTTTTTTTTTTTTGTTTTGATGGCATGAACGTCAGAGAATCTGTGAACACATTTTTAACCACCCAAGCTTCAAGGTTGGCCCCTATTTTTTTCAAGTCTGTGCTCCATCGTTACTCCCTTCAAAGGTCTTCTCTGATTCCTTTCTGCAAGTTAGCAGCCACCCCTCCATGCCTACTCCTGCATACCGCTTTATTCTCACCATAATCGATCACCATTAAATAAGCCACAGGTTTACCTCTGTGTTGATCATCTACTCCTCCATCCAGGTTGTAAATTCTAGAACCACTGTGCCCACGTCAGAAGCACTCAGGAAACTGGAGTTAATGCACTCAGGTGAACCTAAGCCAGGACAAGAGCAGGTCAAGGCCGGTCTTGCTGGGAGCGAGGCAGAAACTGCAAGCTTTGTCAAGAGAAGACAATTTCTAGACTTTTTTGTTTGCATGAATAACCTCATTTTGTCTGCACAACAATGTAACAATTCCTAGCTCCAATTCCTCAGAGACCCATGGACGAGGGGGGGGGGAAGGCACAGAGATGGAGCTCTCATTGTAGGAGACGGGGGCAGGGAGGTCTAGGGAGAACCGAGGCTGGGTAAGGTGGAAGGGAGTTCTAGAAGCTAGGAGCCGGCGGGGAGGAGGGCAGCCCTTATTAGAACCTCCGTCCCTCCTGGCTCTGCTTCTCGAGATTCACTGCTATGCAGCTGACAGAGATGGATGTGTTTTTCTGCCCTTCCTTCAATATTGACTGGGCTTGGCTGCTCCCCTGGAGGCCCCAAGGAGCGGGGGGCTTATCAGACGCGTTCATCCTGAGTCCTGAAACCAGTCCTGATGCACTGGCTGCAGAAGCCTGGGGCACGAAAAATGCTTTTGATTGATGTCTGACCTGGGGGGTCTGAAGACAGGGTGAGCAGGGAGGAGAGAGTTCTGGAAGGTGCCCAATACATCTGTGACCCCCGAACTCCTGACTCCTCCTGGTTGGGAGCTAGGAGTTAGAGCGACAGTTTCTTCCAAAGCTGAGGAACTAGGCAACTTCTTGTCACTCTCTGGGACTCCAAATAAGAGGAGAGACTCCTTGGCCGCTCCCCAGTATTATTTGGAGCCTACGTCTGTAGCAAAGGAGGGAGCTTCAGAGCTCTGAGATCCCAGGTGATCTCATACCTGTCAGGGACAATCGGTTTGCAAGGAAGTGAAAGAAAAAGACAATTTCTAGACTTTTTTGTTTGCATGAATAAACTCATTTTGTCTGCACAACAATGTAACAATACACTGGCTAATATTATTCCCTGTTTTACAATTGAGGGAACTCAGACATGTTAAGTAATCAGACTTAAGTGATCTCTTACGGGATCAGTTGTACCCTCCACACCCACGGCAGAAGTGTTTCAAGATCCCCAATCGATGCCTAAAACCAAGGATAGTACTGAAGCCTCTGTTTTCTCCTATACAAGCACAACCGTGATGAAGTTTAATTTATACATCAGGCACAGTGAGAGACTAACAATAACTGATAATAAAATTTAATAATCATGTTGTAATAAAAGTTACATAAGTGCATCTCACTGAAAAAAAATTCATTGTTCTTTCGGCTTTTTTACTCCAATGAAGCACTTAGCAAATCTCTACAGCTTCCAAGTGGATAACATCATTGTCTTGGACTTTGGGGTCATCGTTAAGTTAAATAAAGGTGACTTGAACAGGACCGCGGTACAGTCACAGTCGATCTGATAACCAAAATGGCTGCTAAGTGATCAACAAGTAAGGGAGATAATTCACTTCTGGGCAAGACAGAGTGGGATGATGCAAGATATCATCACATTACTCAGAATGGTGCACGTTTGGAACTTAAAATTTGTTTGTTTCTAGAATTTTCCATTTAATATTTTTGGGCCATGGGTAAGCCACAGGTAAATGATGTCAAGAGAAACCATGCATGAGAGTGTACAGATGAGGTGGAGAAATCAAATGGAACTGTCAAAGTAGAGTTTCAGCTAATCGTATCATGCTTTGTCCTCTAATTGTGTTTTAAGACAAGAAAGTAGAATGCTGGTTTCCTGTACCTCCCCATGGTTTAGTCAGGATAGGCTAAGGTATGCTGCAGTAACAAGCTCCAAAATCTGAGTGTCATAATCTTAGTAAGATTTACTTCTCTCTTATAAAATCTGATGTGATTCAGTTGTTTCTTCTCCATTGAGGAGCTTCATCCTCCCGAATATGTGGCCCCCAAAGTCACTAGAACAGAGGAAGAGAGAGCAGGAGAAGTCATGTGGGTCATGATTAGCTTAAAGTGGAAATGACTACTCAGAGACAATTGTCCAAAGATAATCTATCAGTTTCAACCTAACTGCAAAGGAAACTGAAAATGAAAATCTGAATTAAGTGACCGGTCCTCTGCATCACCTAACCCATGCTTTTTCATTTCTTCACCCGCAGGACAGAGCCCCAGAGCAGCCCCATAGGTTCAGCCCAGGATGGACCTTCAGAAAAACTGGGTCAGCGTCTGGCCACCGAGGCCTTGGGCACCAACAGCTGGGAGAGGGACAAGGCCTGCCAGGAGCTGGGTCCTGCCAGAGCTCGAAGGTGAGATGCCCTCCTCTTTCCTCTCTCGGTCCATGGGGACGTTCAAGCTGGAGATTCAGAAATGAAGTTGGCCTCTCTGGCCATTCCTCCCTTTCTTTTACAAGTTCTCCTTTCAGACCCTTAAAAAAGAGGTCAGTGTATTTTTTTTTTTTTTAATTTCCTGTAGAAAAACAGACGGTAGTTGCTTTAGATCTGTGGACATGGTAGTTTCTGTCCTAGTTACTTGACTCTGCCATGGTCCCACAAACCCAACCATAGACGTTATGCAAATAAATAGGCAAACCCGAGTTCCAATAAAACTTTATTTATAAAAACAGGAAGTGGGGTAGGTTTGACCTTCTGGTTGTAGTTTGTTGACTCCTAACCATAAATGATAGTTTCTTTCCATTTTAATGATCGAAGGCGCCTTTGATTCCCAAATCATGATTTCAGCCCAGATCTGAGTTCCAGATCTCTGTATTCATTCCTGAGTTCAGTTATTCAAAGTACCTTTTAAGCACCTGCTGTATAACAAGTATTTTATTGAACTTCAGAGATATGGCGGCCAGAGTGTGGCCAAGTGAAGTGTTGAACTCCAGTCTCTTTAATCTTAAGTCCTAGACTAACATCTAACACATTACTCTACAGATGCTAATGAAAAGGTTAACTATCCTGTGATTCGCCCCCCCCCCCGCCCCCGCCCCCCAATGTTAGAGACCATCCTATCTTTGGCCTCTGGAGAATCTAAATCCATTTACAGCACTCTGTAATCCAGCCTCACCAGCGGGAGCCAATCCTGTCTTGTTATCCTGCCACAGTCCTGGGCCAATGAATCTGGTTTCCCCACCAATAAATCTCCTCCAGATTCCTGATGTTGAATCGGAGGGTGTCAATGCCATTTTGTAGGTGGGGAAACTGAGGCCAGCTTGTAGGAGGACCAAGATTAACCCAGGGACCTCTGGTTCAAATTCTCTTCCTTACATCCTGCAGTTCCTGGTTGACTAAGGTAGACGTTCTGAGCTGTATTGAGAATTAGATAAAATTAGATAAAAGCTGAGTGCCGACCGCTGTGCTCAGAAACAAAATGTGTCACTCAAAGAACGCTCTGAAAATTCTGGGCACCTTTTCAGAAGGTTTATTGACCTCTGAGGCTGATGCACAGGGATCTCTAGTTAAAGACCCTGATTCTAGGAGACAAGGTCACGGCATTTTGAGGAAGTGGCTTAGGAAGCCAGAGATTTTGGCCGACGGAGTCTCAGCGATGGGACTGATGTTTGCACAGTGACAAAGGTGAGGCTGTGAATTCAATGGGAGAGAAACACAGTGACATCCAGTTCGCTCTTCAGAAGTCAAGTTCAACATCAGATCTGGAGAGTGCTGTCTAGGAAACCGGGAGGAAAGCTATTGTGACAGCTGAGGGCTGGGGAGAGAGAACAGGGGAGAGGGGAAACTGTCCTTCCAAAGCAGCCTCTTCCCAAGGGTGGGAGGGGAGGCCCTGAGGCCTAGAGCCCTGGGCTCTCCCTGGGATGCTGCCCCTGACAAACTGAGTGACCACGTTCCTCTTCCTCCCGGGGCCTCAGTTTTCACGACTATAAAATGGGAATATGGAAACCCCATTCTCAAGGTCGCAGTGAGGAATCAACCAGATGGGACACCAGCGGGTGCCGGCCGTGGGTCCTGAGCACAGGAAGTCTTGAAACATGCTGAGTGAGTCTCATGGGGCCGGGAGAGAAGGTTCTGGGCGTGAAACCTGAACAGCGAGGCCACATTGCCAAGGCACAGCGTCTGGGTCTCTCGCACCCTTCTCCCTGGGACGGACTCTCTGATGGGTTAAAAAGCACAGCAATGATGATCGTGATGGTGATGATAAAGGTCATGATGATTCCACGACGGTCATTGAGAGATCCGACCTTAGGAGACGTTGTCACTGTGCAAACATCAGCGTGTGCTCACGCGAACCCAGATGGGACAGCCCGGCGCACACGGAGGATGCGTGCTTTGTACATGTCCCATAGATGCACAGAGTAGCACGAGACTCAGTCAAGGACAAGAGGACGTGGTGCCATCGAGATCTGAGGTCAAGCACCATCTGTGGTGGCAGCAGAGCGGGCTCTTTTGCAATAAACACTTTCTTTTCAGAAACAGGCGTTGGCTCTAACAATCAAAGTGTAATGACATCATACTTGTTATTGTCCCCGAGTATTATGTACCCTACATAATGCAGAGCACGCTGCACTCTTCGACAACTGGCAGCACCGAGGGTTTGTCCACACCAGTGTCACGGGGTGATGCGCTGGGCGGCAATCGACAGGAGTTTTTCAGCTCTGTTCTCATCTAATGGGACCACGGTCTGTCATTGAAACGCCAGCGTGTGGTGCGTGACCGTCACAGAAGCCCCTTTACTGTAAACTGACTCCGTGCCCCAGCAGGGCGTGGGACACAAGCCAGCTCCTCTGATCCTGGCAATGACTGGAATCAAGGGCTGCCCTTGATTCCCTTCCTCTAGGTGACAACAATGAGACCCAGAGCCAGGAAGAGACTGGGCTTCAATCCACCTTAGTCAGGATCTGGGGCCAGGATTCCTCACGGCTGTGTTCTCAGCCACGTGGATTTGACCTCAGCAAACTCGGCCACTGTGTGTTAAGCCCCTGCATACGTGACCGTCACTCCTGGCCCTGCGTGTTGAACTACTGCGTACAAAACCACTAGGCACTTCTGCACACTTACCCACAGCCTGCCTCACCAGTGTGTGTTAACCACTGCATACTAACCCTCTGCCTGTGTGTACTTAACCATTGTGTACTTACCCTCTGCCTGTGTGTGTACTTAACCACTTCCTACTTACCTTCTTCCTGTGTGTACTTAACCACTGCATACTTACCCTCTGCCTGTGTGTACTTAGCCACTGCATACTTACCTCTGCCTGTGTGTACTTAAACCACTGCATAACTACCCTCTGCCTGTGTGTACTTAACACAGCATACTTACCCTCTGCCTGTGTGTACTTAAATCATTGCATATTTACCCTCTGCCTGAGTATGTACTTAACCACTTCCTACTTATCTTCTGCCTGTGTGTACTTACCCACTGCATATTTACGCTCTGCCTGTGTGTACTTAACCACTGCATAGTTACTTCTGCCTGTGTATACTTAACCACTGCATACTTACCTGTGTGTACTTAACCACTGCATACTAACCCTATGCCTGTGTGTACTTAGCCACTGCATACTTACCTCTGCCTGTGTATACTTAACCACTGCATACTTACCCTATGCCTGTGTGTACTTAGCCACTGCATACTTACCTCTGCCTGTGTATACTTAACCACTGCATACTTACCCTCTACCTGTGTGTACTTAACCACTGCATACTTACTCTATGCCTGTGTGTACTTAGCCACTGCATATTTACCTCTGCCTGTGTGTACTTAACCACTGCATACTTACCCTCTGCCTGTGTGTACTTAGCTACTGCATACTTACCCTCTGCCTGTGTGTACTTAGCCACTGCACACTTGCCTTCTGCCTGTGTGTACTTAGCCTCTGCACACTTACCCTCTGCCTGTGTCTACTTAGCCACTGCATACTTACACTCTGCCTGAGTGTATTTAACCACTCATACTTACCCTCTGCCTGTGTGTACTTAACCACTGCACACTTACCCTCTGCCTGTGTGTACTTAACCACTGCACACTTACCCTCTGCCTGTGTGTACTTAACCACTGCACACTTACCCTCTGCCTGTGTGTACTTAACCACTGCACACTTACCCTCTGCCTGTGTGAACTTAACCACTGCACACTTACCCTCTGCCTGTGTGTACGTAACCACTGCACACTTACCCTCTGCCTGTGTTACTTAACCACTGCACACTTACCCTCTGCCTGTGTGTACGTAACCACTGCACACTTACCCTCTGCCTGTGTGTACTTAGCCACTGCACACTTACCCTCTGCCCGTGTGGACTCACCCTATGCCTTACTTTACCACACTGAGCACTTAGCCACTGCACACTTACCCTCTGCCTGTGTTACTTAACCACTGCACACTTACCCTCTGCCTGTGTTACTTAACCACTGCACACTTACCCTCTGCCTGTGTGGACTTAACCACTGCACACTTACCCTCTGCCTGTGTGTATGTAACCACTGCACACTTACCCTCTGCCCGTGTGGAATCACCCTATGCCTTACTTTACCACACTGAGCACTTAACCACTGCACACTTACCCTCTGCCTGTGTGGACTCACCCTATGCCTTACTTTACCACACTGAGCACTTAACCACTGCACACTTTACCAACCTGGCTGCTCCACTTGGTACCACTGCGTATTTAGCCACAGCATGCTCTGTCACTGTGCGTAACCTCGTGTCTGTAACAGCATAAGCGCTGCATCCTCAGCCCCTGCACATGTAACACCAGAGTGCTTTGTGCCTTTCTACCCCTCAGCCCCTGGGTGACGGCACACCTGGCAGGTGCTGGGCAGGCCGCTGCAGGGTGAAGAGGTCCAGGGAGGGCAGACCCCCTTGGGCAAAGGCACTGGGGAATTATAAGGGGCTGGATCCATGAAAGCCATCTCACAGACTTCAAATCTACCCCGATTTAAACACTTTCTCAGTTTTGCCCTATGACTTACATTTGAGTCCAAGACAGTGGTTCTCAAACTGGGCTCCCTTGGCACCCTGGGGTTCTAGGAGTTTGGATATTTGTCTGAATCCGTGAAACCTTTTCCTCATTTTAAAAGACATACAGTTAAAAGGTTTGGTTTTGTTTTGTTTCTTGAGTATTTGTCCCTTATTTATTTATTTATTTTTCCTCTCAAATCCCTGGCAGCTGTTACCCGGCCAGGCTGTGTTTATATGAAACCTGATGATTTAACACATAGCTGGATTAGTTCATCCACTCACCCCTCATTTGGTCACTGGACAAATATTTATTAGGCTCGTACTCTGTGTCAAACACTTTTTGGACACAATATTTGGGAAGGGCCACTGCATCCACCCAAGCAGCCTGTTCGCTTCCGAGTGTGTGTGTTGTTTGTGCTTCATGACATTAAGCCTGATTAAGCAGCATGTCCTTGATTCCTGTGACATTTATTTTTAACCTGCTCAAAGCGACTCTCTTGGAAACGCTATCTCTAGGGCGGTGGGATCTTCATTTATTGGAGATGCAGAGAACTTAATGTATATTCTGATGATTTTATCACTCCTCTATTAATCCCAATGATCCAGATTCTTAGAGCGGAATTAAACATGGCAGCATTTGGCAATGTTCTCTAGGGAGCTGGGCACCTTCCAGACGACTGGGCCCCACAATCAACTTTGAGAAGGCAGCTGGGGGAGGGGGGGCCAGGAATCACCCAGGTTCAAATCCCAGCTTGGATAATTCTGGATGGTGTGGCTGTTGGAAACTCCATTCAACTCTCTGAAACTCATTTTCTCCACCTGTAAAACGAGAGGGTTAAAAATCACACCACCCTCAAACTATTTTCGTGGAGTACCAAATACCTAAATCTCCTGGCACAGGATAAATGCATCCATGCTGGTGGTATTGCTACTAAAATAATGATAATAATATTACATTTTCCAGTAAAGTTCAATTGGGTTTCGTGTTTCAATTCCCAACAGTTCTCCACCCCCAAAACCCTCTCTCTTTGCTATGGGGATAGCATTTAAAAAAATATATCCCTGGAGCCTGCCCCAATTATAAAAGGAGATAACTTGACATCATTTAACTGCAGCCTGAGCATTTGAATTTAATTGCACGGGAAATAATTATTCCTGAAGAGCGAGGTTTTTGTGAGGCGGTATAAGATATGGATCTCGTTACATTAGACCTCGGCAAATAAACTTTTAATAATCAGCTGCTACTTAACATACCTTCCACCTCCCATTGAATTTCCAGCAGGCACTAAGGGACAGGATGGATTGGGGAAGGAGGGGGCTGAACTGCTGATTAATTATTTAAAAAGTGATTTATTTACCAAGGTGAGCCATTTGCAAATTCAATAATAAATCTATTAAGGAGTAGTTAACCTCTATAACTCTGTTTTAAATAATCAATTGGTGTTTGGGTAGCGGACAGCGTCTGTCTCATTAAGTCCTGATTTGAAGCACTTAATCTGAGGTGTGACCGAATCAGCCCTGAGGTGGTAATTAGGTGTTTGCTCTGGGTCCTTGATCTTGCAAGGATCTGGGTCCTTCCCCTTCCCAGGCTGCCAGGGCCCTGGCTGGGGGATAGGGGAGCCCTGGGTCCTCTGACTCCTTGTTCTCCACAGTGCGTCCCTGGACAGAGACTTCACACCACCACCCTCCTCCAGAGGGAAGAAGAAGAAGAAGAAATCTGCCCGGAAGAAGAGAAGGAGGTGAGACCACCCACCGAGATGAGGAAAGGAACAGAAGAGGGTGACCGGGGCTTTGGAGTCCGTAGAGTGCAGATCTCTTCTCTGCCTGTTCCCCGGCTGTGTGACCTTGAACTTCACCTCTAAGCTTTTCCAGTTCTGAAAACAAATGGCAGTGCTACCTGCCTCTTGGGATTTGGTGTCTGGCATGTAGTAAGTGACCAGTTAACAGGAGCACAGTCACTATCATGAGGCACAGGATCACACTAAGCTGATAGTGCCACCCTGATTTCCCAACCTCCATCCACCCCGGCAAGCGTTAATAGTCCCATTTTAGGGATGAGGGGAAAAAAGGCTCAGCGAGGGAGTGAAAGAATCTGCAGGGTCTTGACTCCCAGGCTCCTCAGTAGGTTCCACTCCATTGTCCATCAAGCCAAATGCCCAGGATGATAAACGGATTTGGCAATATTTGCCAAGGCAATGGCTCTTTTGCATTTATTGCCTTTTTCTTTTCTATACACCATTCTTTAAAAAAGTTTTTTTTTGTTTGTTTTGTTTTGCATTGAAAAATATTTCCAGGTTTGCCTGTAGACAGTCGCTCACTAGGCTGAACGCTTGCTTACCTGGTGTCCCAGGCCCAGAGAACCAGGCCTGAAAATTCTTAGTGGAGAATCACACCAAACGGCCAATGCAATACTCATAGAAGCCTGCAGGGGGCAGCAGAGAGCAGTGTCTGGACCACTTGAGCCTGAACTTCTCTGGGACCTTGTTCTAGGACACTCTTTAGCCTAGTCCTCAAAGGTCAGGCCCAAGGAAGACCCCATAGGAAATAGGGGCGAAGAAGTGGAGATCTAGCCATTGTAAGGCAAGGAGTGGCATTGGACAAGTGGAGTTTCCTGATTTAGGGGTGGGTTGAAGAACTTCTCAAAAAGGAGATGGCAGACGTCCATCATTCAGTAAATGTCCACCGAGCACGTGTTTGGGGACAGACGTTGTGATTCCTTAAAGGTCGAGTGGGTCCCCAGTCATTTCCCTCCTGGGAGGGGAAGATCTCCAATTTTTTAGCTGTGTGTCCCTGGGCAGATCCCTTCACTTCTCAGAACCTCTGTTTCTTCATCAGAAAAGTTCCGGTAGCAACTGAACCTGAGAAGCAGGTGGAAGGGTTAGATGAGCTGATACTTAAAAAGTACCCGGTCATGTTTAAAATAAATGCAAAAAGCCACTGTTGGGGTTAAGGTAACCCTTGATGAGCAGTTCTAAAAGACCTGAGACCCTACAGAGGGGCTGGGGAAGGGGCCCTGAGAAACCAACTCTGGCCTTTACCAGCCTCCCCCTGAGGTGCCTCCCCTGCCCGCAGGTCCCCATCCTATAGCGCATCGCCCGTGAAGAAAAAGAAGAAGAAAAGTTCCAAGAAACACAAGCGACGCAGGTATTGTCCTTCCTCCTTTATAAACAGGGGCCTCCCGGGTGGGTAGGGAAGGAGACTCAAAATGTCGTTTGGAATCATCTCAGGTCATTTGTGCAGCAAATTTATTATATATATATATAGTTATTTATTAATATCATGTACAGTTGGGACTCCAGATCGGGGTCCCCCATCCCAACTGAGGCCAGGAAAGGCCTGATTAGAAGAAAGCAGGAGGGTCTCAGTGGCCCCCTAGGTGTGGGCAAGGGGCAAGGAGAGGGAATAGAGGGCTCATGGGGCCAGGCAGAAGCCACGGCTCCTCTGCTTCCTGGTCTATGTAATGGGACAAGGCTGCACCCTGCCCCGAGTCTCCACGTGGCAAGCTAAGCCACAGGAGCCTCTGAACTGTCCACATTCCCTGTTCCAAATTCCCAAGAGAAGGCTTCACATGTGGGTCCCCCTGTGTCCTAGAGGGTGGGATCTGGTTGGAGAACGTGGCCACCAGGATGGCCCACCCTTGTGGGAGGGGAGTGGGGGCAGAAGTGAAAGGACATTGTAAGCAGAACCCACCTTCTAGAACTTTCCCACTGTGCACCCATGTGCATGCACACACTGATCACACGCACACGCACGTTTACAGGAGGGAAATGACCAGAAGGCTATAAACCAGAGGGCTCCGAGCCAACATGTGTCATCGGAAGATTTTACAAAACAAAAACTCAGGGTTGCATTTCCTCCATAAAAGAAAGGTCCGAATTTCCCACGGGCAGCCCTCAGCTGGCCTGGGGAGCGGCGTGGGCTTAGACACGTCTCAGCCTCCTCCTGCCACTGACACACATTTCCCAGACCCTGTGGTTGGCCCTGGATAATGGGAAACGTCCAGCTGATATTTTATGTATTTCATTTGTGTTTTATTCCTGCGTCTTCCAATGCAGCAAGCAATTTGGATTATTAACAGAATAAAAGCGGGAGGTCATCTGGGTTGGCCCTGTGCATCTGAAAGCCCGATTCAAAGTGGCTTCAGTGTGGCTTTTACTTATTCAGGGTTTGGGCCACATCTCGGCCCGTGTCGCTAGAATTGTCCCAAACCTAGTTTGAGCTCCCTGGTTATGTCCACCGCCTGTGGATGTTCGGTTGAGGCTGAGTTTGTGCTTATTATAAAGATGTGGGCAAATCAGTGCGTGGATATGAGACGTGGGCAGTTAGCAAAATGGCAATTTGGTGTCAGACATCTTTTGCACCATGGAGCCCCACTGTAAAGGCAGTGTCCTTTGGGGGGCGGGGGGGAATCATGGAGGGAGATGAGGAGGGGAAATACTCTTGCTAGCCCCTCCAGAGCCCTCCCTGGCTGAGCATTGCCCTGCTCCTGAGCCAGCCTCCCCAAGTTTGTGAAATGTCTGGTTAACAATGGCTAAAGCATTACAACTGGCAATCTTGCTGGGCACACCTGTAATTCCAGTGGCTTGGGAGGCTGAGGCAGGAGGATCCCCAATTGAAGGCTAGCCTCAATCACTTAGCACGGTCGCAAGCTCAAAATTAAAAAAATAAAATAAGAAAGGGGGCTGCGGATGTGGCTCAGTGTTAAGTATCTCCGGGTTCAATTCTCAGTATTAAAAAAAAAAAAAAAAAAAAAAAAGAAAGAAAAGATTTTCAACTTTAATGAGATTTGTCCTTATCTCTTAATTAACAAAGCTTCAGAGTTTTAAATAGTTCTCTCCTCTTTGCAGCTCTATTAAACCCCTTATATGAAACATAAATGATGTTTTCAAGCTCCCAAAACAGGACGGTGACCCAAATCCAGGCCCTGCCCTCAGGTTGCTCACATGCTGCTGAGGAAAAGGGGTGACAATCACATGGAGAGGTCTGGACCCTCATGTCCCCCAGTTAGAAGATCAGCAGGGCTTGGAGAAGCACAGAGGAAGACTCTGAGGAGCTGGAGGGGCTCATAGAACACTACAAAATACCACAGCGAGAAGAGAATGAGTAGAAGCCACATAGGTGAAGCTGTGTGACCCTGGGCAGCTTAACTAACTTCTCTGAGCTTCAGCGTCTGTCTGGAAGACGGCTGCGAATGGTCCTCCACAGGGTTTGGGGGGACGTCGAATGAGGCTGGGAGTGACAGATGCTTAGCCCAGAACCCGGCACACAGGACGAGTCCTCCATGTGGCAACCAGGGACCTCGTGATGGTGTCAGCCGGGAGGAAGAGGAATCTCCAACTAGGGAGAGAGACGATTAGAGGGAGGGGAGGAGACAGAGGACTCTTTCACGTGCCCCCCTCAACAGCCTCACAATTTGGGGTGAACTTTGGAGCATGGGTAGGCTTTGGCCTGGAAACCTGGGGTGCAAACCAAGGTTGCCCTGTGAGCATCACATTCTTTGGAACCTGAGAGAGTGGGGGGGACTGGCCAGGGGTCCCGACCCCCCAACAGCATGATCACAAGCCCAGGGTGCCTTTGTCCCGGGAGCAGAGGCCCAAACTCACCCAGATTTCTTCTCTCCCCTCCCCTCTTTCTTCCCCCTCCCTCCCTCCCTCCCCCTCCCCCTCCCTCTGAACCAGGTCCTTCTCCAAGAAGAGAAGACACAGGTGAGACCCGCGGCCTCTGGCTGCTCATTCTGCTTCCTGCCTCCCTGAACCAGGCTCTGGGCCACTTCCTGGCTCGGCTCCCACCTCCACCTCTGTTCCTGGGCCAGCCCCGGGTGGCACCCTAGTTCTGCTTGAGTCTGTTTAAGATGCCACCATTGAACTCCAGAATAGGGGCACGTAGGGAAAGACCTGCCCCGTCGTCCACCCAGACGGTCCCAGGCCCGGCCACACCCCAGAGGTCCGGGCTGCAGGACTCACTGTACGTGGGGTCCTGCGCGGCTCCTGCTGCGGGTGGACGCGCTCACCCCGGTTCACCCCTGTCACACCTCAGTGGTGGGTATGTGTCCTCTCCATTTCACAGACGGAGAAACTGAGGCTCGGGGGCTGTGACCGGAAGGCCCACAGAGCCAAGGTCAATCAGAGCCAGTATTCAGACGCAAATGGCTCAGACAGAGGATCAGGACAGGGGACAGTGGCTTCCTAAGTGAGCTGTTGAAAGAAGGCGAAGTCCTGCGCTTGACTCGCGGGCGCATTCAGAATCAGCCGAGCTCTGAGGGCCTCAGATACCCTCCCCGGTGCTACGGCCACTTGTCCATGGGTTTAACAGAAGGCGTGGACTGTGGGGACTGGGGCTCTGGGGCCACTTCCCAGTCACCGCGGGGATCCTGGGCAAGTTTCTTGGCCCATCCGAGGTTGGGTTCCCACATCTGTAAAATGTGCGTTGATCAGATTGTCCCTCCACCCCCGGGTCTCAGGAGAGACAGAGGAGGTACCTGGCAGGACACCTGACCCTAGCCAAGCTCCGACGTGGCAGATATTGTCACTATCTCCCCTACCACCCGTGGGCCACTACTAACCCACCAAAGCCGGGCTCCGCATCCCCAGCACCTGCTCTCAATGGAGGTGCAGGAGCTGGTGTCCCCCGGAACTGGCTGGGTGGACAAGTGGGCACCAACTTCTCCTGCCCTCGGGGCGGTACCCCTGTCCACCCCCAGACTGCCTGGGTCGAGGGACCCACGGAATGTTCCGTGTTTGAACCACCTGTTCGTTTTTATCTTGAACTGTATTTTTTTTTCTGCACCTTTCAATTAATTGGCCCTTTCTTATTTAGCTCCTCTAGCCCAAAAACCAAAAGAAGGGAAGAGAAGAGGCATAAAAAGCAGTAAGTAGACGCCACCTGCAACATGCTCTCCAGTTGGGGGAATTGAAGACCTGGATTGAGCAGCCAGAGAGTGGTTGGCAAATACCAGGAAATGGAGGGGAGGGTGGGTGACTGAGAGGAAGGAGGGAGGGAGGGGAAGAGAAGGGAGGGGAGGGGGAGGGGAGGAGAGGGAGGGGGAGAAAGAACTGTCTGTGACCTTGAAGCTGTAGGCTTAGCGTGCACAAGCACCAGGTTGACTCTGCCACCTGGTAGGGGTGTGGATACGTGTGTGTTTACGTGTGCATGCAGTTGTGCAGTGCACATGCATGCTCCTGGCGTGTCCCTGACATGGGTTGTAGGGCGTCTGTGTGAAACGGGCAGCTTGTCACCGTCCGTACATTTTTTCATCACGCAAACATTTGTGGACTTGCAGATCCATACACCACGTGGGCACCTGGTGTGCACCTGTGGCTTCTGAGTGCATTCACACCCGTGCACTTTTGTGCCCATGCTCGTGTGAGCACCGACGTGCTTAGCATGCATATAGCTGCTCCGAGAGCCGAGATGTACCGATCCCTGGCACTCCGTGTGTGCACTGTGTGTGCGCCGTGGGTATGCAGGCATGTGTGGTGGTTTTCCCCTGTGCACGTGCGGGCTGTGTGTGCATGGTTATGGGGTGTGAGCACGTGTGGGAGCCCGTGCCCTGGCTCCTGGGTGTACAGTGTGGAGCAACGGGTGACGCTCCTTGCCTGGGTCCCGGCCCCAGCTGTGCACAGTTTCTAGCTGGTAGTAGAAATTCAAATCAGCCAGCACCGCCTGCAGAGCTCAGTTCCCAACCAAATTAAAAGTAAATTTGGTTACAGCCCACCTACTTTATGCCCTGCAAATTTTAGTGCGTGTGTTTTCCAATCAACTAATATTTTATCTCCCACCAAGAAGCTTCTAGAAAGAGGATCAAAGATAATGGGTAGTCAGCCGCTGGGAAGGAGAGGAGGAGCGGGGGCCAGGAGGGTGGGCACCCAGCTTTGCCGCCCCAAAGGGTCTCTTGGCTCAGGGTCAGTGGGAGGGAAGGCATTTCAGCCACCACCACAAAGACCTGGGAATGTTCCAGAAGGAAGAAGCGGAGCCTCAGCTAGCTCAGGGAGGAACTTCCCATCTTCAGGCTAGGTTACAAGTCACTCATCCTGAGTGTGTCTTCATGCCGAGCACAGAGAGCATGGGTTCCACAAGGTCCCCGCGTCACTTGTCCCGGTGGGGAGGGGGGCACAGGATGAACAGCTGCAGTCGCAGTCAGACCTCGGGCTCACTGGGAGGGACCATGGTGGCGTTGAGTGGCCCACCCTTCCCAGTGCCATCCCAGAGGTCACCAGCAGAGCATCAGGGGGCTTGTGCCAGCCACGGAAGGCAAGAGACAGGAGGGCAGGGAGCCTAGGGCTCCCCCCAAAGGCTCCGAGGCTCATTCGGGGCCTCCCTGTCGGTGTAGGTAGAATGAGACCAACACCAGAACCGGCTTTATAAACGCTAGAACTTGTGCCTGGAGCCCAGGGTGGGTTAGGAATGAAAAGGCGATCGCATGAGAAGAATCTCTGAGTCCTTTCTTGAGATAACCAGACGGGCTCCTGGCCTCCTGATAGAACCATCTCTAACTCCCACCGATCCCTGGCCTGGCCCAGATCACTGACATTCCCTGTAATGTCAGTGATCCTGACCTTGGTCATTGCTCCTCCCACTCCCGACTGGTTAGGATTCCTCGGGAAGAACGGAAGTAACCTGCAGCAAGGCCGCGATTGGTGGCGGTGGAGACCCTGGCTCAGCGGGACGCTTGCAGCACTTTCTGAAGGGCTTTGGACTCCATGCTAAGAGTCTGGGTTTAATTTTCCAGGTCTGAGGTGACAAAGTGGCAGCCCAAAGGCCTAATTTACTCTGCAAATGGGTTTTGTTTGCACCAAGAGGTGTCTTTCTTTCTTTCTTTCTTTTTTTCTTTAATGAGCTTTCATTTTAAATAGGAATACTTTACATTAAAAAAAAAAAAAAAAAACCAACAACAACTGTATTTCCCCATCCACTTGAAAAATTGGCAAGTCCAGCCGGTGGGCAGGCTGCGGGCAGAGCCCAGGGCCACCGCTGGTGTCATTTCAGTGCCGGGATGACGGCTTCCACCTAGGACACCTCTCTGGTCCTGAGGCCATGTGACGGGTGACTCCTGCCTTGGGTAAGGGACAGGTGACATGCGGGGTGTGGCAAGCCCTAAGTCATCCATGCTCCAGCCCGAAGACCCCTTTCTGCTCACCCGTGCTCAGAAGAGCTGGGTAGAGACCCCAGCACCCAGGCGGACAAAAGGGACGTGAGTGTTACAGGATGGAAATCAACCTCTCTCTCTCTCTCTCTCTCTCTCTCTCTCTCTCTCTCTCTGTCTCCCCAAGATCTCGAAGCCGGCCCCGAAAATCTCACCGTCACCGCCACCACCACTGGCCCTCACGGTCCCAGAGCTCGGAGTCTCGCTCCTCCAGCTGTGAGAGCAGGTAGCCCCTCCCCCACGGGGCCCCTTCACCCCGCAGAGCCCAGGGCCCCTGCAGCATCCAGCTGTTCCCTCCAGGGGTGCACTTCCTGCTCAGCCTGACCCTGCCATGCTCCTAGGTGGGTTCACTCTTGCCTATAAAGAGAAAGGCTATGGCAGAGGTGCCCTTAGAAAAATGATCTGGAAGTCCCAGGGCAGAAAGGAACCAGTCCCTACAGGGGCAGAAAACTGCCTTGACCCTACCACTTGAAGCTGTGTGACCTCAGGCAGGATGCTAACCATCTCTGAGCCTCAGCTCTGTCATCTATAAAAGGGGAAAGTCACACCTGTCCTGTTGTAGAATGGACTGTGAGAGCACCCGTGGAGGAGTCCCTGGGTGTCACCCAAATCTGTACAGTGCTATTGCTATTTACTACTGTGTCTCAGGGAGCTCAAGGGACGGGCGAGTCCCAATGCGCCATTCTCAGAGGGCAGATGTGCCTTTAGTTCCCACTGCCGGAGGCGCCACCAGATGGAGACTGGGCAAACTTGCAGACGCCATCGCGGTCACTTCCATCAGCCATTTCTTTCTGAAATGTTGGGGTGCCGCTCAGTAGGACAGCTCCATTTCACAGATTAGCAAAGTGACCCCCAAAGACACAGTTACGTCCAAACACAGGGAAGCAGATGGACGCGTCCAGTTGCTCAGATGGACAGAGGGTCACAGGAGTGGAAGCATTTTTTAAATGAATGAATGAAGGGATGGGGCTGGGGCGGGGGAGTGGGTGGTTCGGGGCGTGGGAAGATGGATGGACGCGCACAGAGTCCAGCTCGGACATAGGCACGCGCAGACACCCCCAAGGTCAAAGTCACGTACAGGCACAAGCACACTCTGTCGTCCTCAGGCGATCCGTGGGTCCCTTGATGGTCTCTCTGCCATGCGCACCTTCAGAATGTCCTCACTCAGGTCCCTGTCCCCTGTCCCCAGGCACCGAGGCCGGTCCCCCGAGGAAGGGCGGAAGTCCCGCCGCAGGCACTCTCGCCGCTGCTCCAAGACCCTGTGCAAGGCCAGCCCCGAGGCCCGGTCCAGCCCCCCGCCCAGCCAGCCCCTGCAGATGCTCAGCCTCCTGTCGGCCAGGGGTGTAGTAAGTATTGCACACGCCTCCTCCTGCAGCCCTGGCGGTGACACGGGGGACAGGGGTGGAGGCCCAGGGTCAGGGCAACACATGACATGCTTTAATTCAGTCCCCGGCAAAACACCCCCCGCTGGCTCCAGACCTCACTATTCATGAACCAAATGGTCACTCAGCAGCCTGTGGCAGCACTGGGCTTGGGGACTTGGAGGAGGGCGGATGGCAGAGGAAGAAAAACCAAAATACCCAGGCTCTGTTATCAGGGGACCCTTGACCATGGATGCTGGTCTCTAGCGTGGCATTCCAGGAACGCATGCGTGAAAGATCACAGGAAGTCGGTTTGTTTTCCTTTTTAATTTGTTTGTTTGGTTGTTGTTTTTTTTTTTTTGTTTTTTGGCTTTTGGTTTTCTTTGGTGAGTGAGGAAGAAGGGGCGTTGGACGTGACTGAAGCGCTCTAGACTTTACGTGAACACTGCATCTTTGTGCCCGTTGGCTGGCAGCCTTGGCTGGCATCTGGAATTTGATTCTACCTATAAATGCGACCTTGAATTTATATGAGAATTTTCCTCCGAGGAGCTCCTGGCCCTTGACCTGTGTCTTCCCTTGTATCCACACAAGGTCTCTGGGAATGGAGGGCACAAGCTGCTGTCACTCCTCCCTTCCACAGATGGGACAGAAACAACCAAAGCTCAGAGAGGTTAAGGTCTGGGGTGAAGACACAGAGCAGGGCCAGAAGGAATCCAGTTTAGCAACCTGGGGCTGGAGGGAATCATGCAGCACTTCCCTGGGTCAACAAGGAGAGGCTGAAATGTGACTTCAGACAATGGGACACCTTCAGCCAGCAATGTAGAGACGGGTCTGAATTTAAGTCCTAGCTTTGTCCCTTCCTAGCTGTGGGGCTCTGGGCAAGGTACCTGACCAAGGTTTTCTCGCTGGTAACCCTGAAGGAATGCCTCTTCTATAAGGGATTGTTGGGGAAATCCTATAAGATAAAGCAGACTCCAAAGGGGCAGGCAGACAGAGAGACAAGAGGAAGAAGGTCAATGTCAACCTAGCTAATATGTGGGGCCTCTTGACACAGCAGTGCATCCTGGGAAACTCCTCTCCATCCACGAGGGCACCCGGGATGAAGGTCTGATTTTGCCCAAATCTTCTGCCTATCTGGAACCATCCACAACTGTCCCCAGGTCCCTGCATTGTAAAGTTGCCCGTGGTTACCGAACACTTGCAGGAGGCAAATGCCACCTACTTTGTCTCCTCCCCAAATGTCCTAAGAAGAGGAGTGCTGGGATGGCAGGGAGCCAGAGACGTGGGCGCGAGCCTTGACTGGACGAATCATTTTATCCCTCCCAGCCTCGGTCGTCCCACTGACCTCCCAGGGCGGGTTGTGGCAAAGGTAAAGATGAACTTGAAATCTGAGCAGTGAGAGGCAGGACTGTGTCAGAGTTATCCAAGGGCTTCCCAGTCTCCCCAGTTATGCAGTTTGTGGCAGCCCATTCAAGTCCCCAGTGACCCCAGCTTAAGGTGCCCTTGAGAATGACTAACTTATATGGCTTTACCTGCCTGAGCTGGCTTCCAAACAAGGTCATGGCCATCAGAATGTAGCTGAAAGCCGGGTCTGTCCTCCCAAACCAATGGGTGATGGTACAAATTGGCTCTTGCCAGTTTGCTTTCCTGAAACACACAGGTTCCTGACAGATTCGGAGTTACACTCTTTGATGTCCAATATGAGCTCAGCCCCTATCAGAAAAGCTTAAAGCCCAGCCTCATTGGTACCCACAAGGAAGAGGCCTTAAGAGCTCACCAGGCCCGCTACCCTAATTCCTACCTCAGTGAGACTCACAGAAGAAAAAGGTCTCGCATTGGCCATGGCCAGGTGGAGCTTTAAACCTGGGATCATGATGATGTCATCTAATCCTGGATCCCAGATAGCGACAGTTGCCTAAACCTCTCCAAACTGCAGTTTCTTTGTCTGTAAAGAAATAATAATAATAGATAACAACGTTCTCTTCTTTGAAGAACATTCATTGAGCCCAGTTCTTGGCCCAGGGGCAAAACTCAGTGCATATTGATGGTGTCCTGAGAACATCCCGGCTCCCAAACTGTACTTAACCAGCCACAGAACCTTGAGCAACTTCCGTAATCCCTTTTATATCTCTGTTTTCTCAACATCTGAAAAGCGAGCATAATGATGAGACCCACCTCATGAGATGGTTAGGACTCTATGTCTAGATGTAAGCAGAAGTCATGGGATGGGGCAGACAAGTGGCACAGGCGGTGTGATGTTGGCCGTGAGCTGGCAGCCACATAGCAATGCAAAGAGCGGTGGTGACGTGTCAGGTGGAGGTGACGTGTCAGGTGCAGGTGACATGGAGGTGACATGGAGGTGACATGTTCCACGCCCAGGCAAATCATGGCAAAGCTGGGACTCGGGTCAGGGCCCTGCTTCCGGGACCAGTTCTTTCCGCCCTACACAGAGGCCTTGGCCCACGTGGCTCTGCCCCCTCACTCAAGTTTGCCCAGCTCCTGGGGCATCTGAGGCTCCCAAATCTAATGTCCAAATGCCCTTCATGCCTGGCTCTTTCCCAGATTCTCTCTTACAAAGGCAGAGACGGAAGAAGGTTCCAGGTTGGACCAGAGATTTTTCCAAAAGTCCTGGCCCCAAGATTTGTCTCCCTGTTCAGGGTGACAGCAGAGTGCCTTTCACTGAATTAGTCATTTATTTGAGTCTGTCCACATCTACTGAGCATCTGTGCAAGGTCAGGCGCTGGCTTGGCTCTGGGGATTCGATGAATAAGAAAGGAATAGTCTTTGCCTAAATGGTGTAAGTTTGTAAATCACAAAGCAGGCGTGGGGATGCTTAGGTGGGCAGGGCGGGGTGGGGAGAGAAGGAACGGTCACTCAAACAGCCAAGGGCAGGCAGGATTGAGCCAAGGAAAAGGAGGGGCGAAGATGGGGTTTGAGATCAAATTCCAGGGCAAGACACAGGGTTGTGGTGGGGACCAGAGCCTGAGTATCAAGAGTCTTTGGTGGCATGGCTCCTGCTACTCTGAGTTGCCATCATTTGGTGTATCCAGCTCTTTAAAAACTCAAAGACCAGCTGGGCACATGGTGCATGTCTGTAATTCCAATGGCTCGGGAGGCTGAGGCAGGAGGATCCTGAGTTCAAAGCCAGCCTCAGCAACTTAGTGAGGCCCTCAGCAACTCAGTGAGACCCTGTCTCTAAATAAAATACAAACAGGGCTGGGGATGGGGCTCAGTGGTCGAGTGCCCCTGAGTTCAATCCCTGGTGCCAAAAAAAAAAAATAATTAAAACCAAGGTCCAGTGTATTACATGGTGGCCTGCTCATTTGCATATATGACTATGGAAATTGGGGGCCTAATTCCTTACTGAGTTCCGGGTCGGTGGGCACCATTTACCTGAGGCTCTCTTGCATGGTCCAGAACCCAAATCCAAAGTCTCTTTTCAAGGCCCTGGGGGAAGGGGAATGCAAAGCCATTCTTTCTGAACTCTTGGAGCTCAGGTGGTCTGGTGGTCCTCAGAACACGGTCACACAGAGCCCTGTATTGTCATTAGGGCTTGGACTAAGTCCATGGGCTTGATAAAATATTCAAATATTTGCTTGACAGCTGATAAATAGACCCTGTCACCACTTCAATTGGAGGAGGCAGAGAGAGTGCTAACGATTAAGATGGGGGCTTTGTATCCTGGTTCTCTGGAATTTTCCACCTTGACACTTTATATAACCAAGTGGCAGCAATAACTGCTGTTTACTGAGCACCTACTATGTGCCAGACACCAGGCTGAGTTCTTTACCTGTAGTGTTATCTTGTTGATTTTTATCAACAGCCCTTCAGCAGAACTTCCACTAATATCTTCATTTTACAATGTGAAACTCGAGTCTAGAAAAACCAAGTATAAATAGAGTTGGAACCCAGAAAGCTTGGCCTCGGGATCCGTTTTGTTTAGTTACGTGACCTCCCTTGTATCATTTCCCCTTCTCTGAGCCTCAGGATCTTCATCTGTACTTGGTCAAACAACCATACCTACTTACTGGGTTGACATAAGTTATCCATTCAGTTTCAAAATATGCATTAAGCAACTACTATGTGCCACACACTTTCCAGGTGACAGCAAACCAGCAGGGTACAAGACAGATGTGGTCCCTGCCAGTGCAAAGCTTCACTTCTGTATGCAAATGTATCCTCCTCACACTCAGGATATAATAATGCCCAGAATGTGACCGTTGCTACTATTACTCTTCCTCATCAATAGCAACTGTTTGAAACTTACTGCAAACAAACCCAGAAGTGATCTGGGCCTTGAAGGTCTAACAATACCCAGACCCCAGGTGAACTCCACAGAGAGAGATTGGGCTTCCCATTCTGCAGATAGGAAAAACGAGGCTGGGAGTGGGGTGTGGAGTTTATAGATGGCCTCAACTTTGGGACCCCTCACCCTGGCTTCTTGAACATTCTGCAAAAGCCTCAATATTCAAGTCGCTCCTTGAAGCAGGAAAAAACCTAATTTCAAAAAAGGAGGTGGCCCTGGGCGGAGGTCTGGGGGCAGGTGATGGAGGTGGCCTTGGGCTGGGGACGTGGCGGGGGACAGTTGATGTTTTGTAAATAAGAACTTTGATGCTTATTTATTTGGGGGACTCTGGTCCTCCTCTTGCTGAGGAAGGATGGAAGAAAGAAAAGCACCATTTTTTTTTCCACCAAAGGATATTGGAGCCCCCAGAAGTGGTAGGAAGGACGTGACCTTGGGGCGGGGGACATGAGTGAGTCTTTGAATGAACGTAGCTGCATGAAAAACTCATTACGTACAACTTTGTCTTCCTTCCCTCTGGGCTGGGGTAAAAGGGGCCGAACTGGACCCTGCGTGGAAATTTTCCAAAACCACCAGTTTTTGAAACCTACTGAGATAGATAGGGGAGCCCGATGCGGGATGCGACCTTTTCCTTCAATCTCCTGCTGAAGGGAAGGAAGAGGGAGGCCACATGGCCTCCCCGGGCCAAGGTCAGCTGCAGCGCCCTGGGGGGAGGATGGCCCTGGTCCTGAAGGACGCTGTCATCTTCCCATGATCCCCAGAGGGTCCCCTCCTGCTCTCCCCCATCTCCTCCTCCTGGCGGATGAACTCCCACAGGTCAAGGAATCCTTTCCTCCTCTGGCTTCCTAAGTAGCCTGCAAAGGAAGATGAACACCAGCAAGAAAAACATAAACTTAATGTCTCCCGAAAACAAAAGGATCTTTTTGGAAAGAACTAGAAACCCTCTAAACAGGCAGCACCATCCTCACATGAGAACTTCCAGTCCCCATCTGGCAGAGAGTGGGGGGAGAAATTTATAGCCGCCTCTCTCCATGGGGCCATTTGCAGCTCCGTAAATGGACTTGTTCAGTTTAATTGGAATTCTCTTCTTGATTGTATTTTTGTAACCTATTAGGCTGAGCCGCCTCTTGATCTCGGAATTCAGCTGAAATTAAATTTTGAAGTGTAAGTGAGAGGTTGCCTTTTCCCCCCCATTCTTGATTAAATAATGATTTGAAACAAAAACAATAAATAACAGGACCGACTCCCCTGGAGGGCTTGAGAGAGATTCCCAGCCAAACGCTGGGAGCTGGGGTTCGTGATGGGGGGATTTAATGACTGATTAGAAAAAACCCGAGTGTCGGCTTGCACCGTGTTAGGGAACGAGGAGATGACGTGAGATTTGAGTTGAAAAGAAAAGAAAGGATATTGGAGCTTCACACCAGGGGGGGCGGGGGGCCTCCGGGAATAAAGGGGAAATATTTGCTCACTTTCCCCAGTGGCCGTGGGTTGGTGCAAAACTCAGACGGAAAAAAAAAAAATCTGAGATTGGCAAGGCGGACGCAGAAGGAAAGAGTGTAATAGCTCCGGGTCCAGCTGTGGCTTGAATGGCTCTGTTCTGGGGTCTTGCAGGAACGAGAGCCGCCCCCCCCCCCAGGGATTCCTAGGGCTGGGGAGGGGGTGGGGGAGGAGCAGTCTGCTTGCAGAGGGATCAGGGTGGCAGTGAGTCTTTAGAGCCCAGGGTCTCAAACTTCGATATCTCGGGGAGACCTAGGTAGGAGGGCAGGAAGCTGATGGGTGACTATATACATCCCGGTGGGGCGGGTTGGCCATGCCTCACTGCGAGGGGCAGCTGTGCCACAGAATATGTAGGTTCCAATCTTCTTTTCCAACCCCGAACCTGGGAACCGGGTTGCTGTGTGAACCCCACCCCCCCTCAACACCTGTTGGTGGCTGATTCAAATTCATCTTCAAACGTGCTAAGTGGGCCCCACAAAAAAGCATCTCTGAAATAAAGCCCAGCTCAGCTTGTTCCTATGTGGATTCAGGGGGTGGAAGCACATACTCCGTGTATTTCTCCCTACTCTTCCCAATTCAGGGCACACAGCTGACTTGCAGGTTCCAGAGGGGACTGTCTGGGCACCAAAGCCTCCTTTGCCTGCCTAGGGGGCAATCGGGACCTGCCAGAGAAGTGACACCCCCAGGTTCAGCCTGTGACCCGTGAGAGTTGGAGGACTGGGTATAAATAAATAAATAAGAGAGCCTGGTGGTTCCCCGGTACCAGGAGGCGTTACCCCTGGATGAAGCAATATCTAGGGTCCCTCCTGCAGGCCCTAAGGGTCTTGGGGACCATTTTCCAGCCAGTGATGCAGAGGCAGAGAGCAGCTGCATGCCTAGAAATTCCCAGGAGATGAAGAAGAGCTCTTTAAGATGGATTTTGAGAGGCTCGTTATCTCAATGATGTGATGGAGACCAGGATGAGGAGCTGCCCTCCCGTGTCAATGTCGAGTGGTGACTGTGGGCATCTTATGGGTCAGAACTACCGGGCTAGGAAGGAGATGCCCGGAGATGGGAGAGGGGCGGCGAACACACAGGAGCCTCTTTGGTCCACCCCTCCTAGTGTTCTTGCTTCCAAAGTCTCTCTTGCGTTTCAACAGTGGTTGCCTCCCCTGTCCTTTGTCCAAATGGGGTTCAGTTGGAATAAAACATGAATATCTTCAAATTACTACTTCCTTCCTGCCAAAGGATCCTCTAAGCAGATCCAGTAGAGTGAGATCCATGCAATGCGGACCCAGCCCAGATGCTGTGGGAGGTTAAACCACCCTTCCTCCAAGCACCGAGCCCTGGGGACCAATGGGGGGCTGCCTCCACCCATGGAGAGCCGTATCACTTTTCTAACTTGTCCAGCCAGAAGAGGTACCTTTCTAGAATTCATCCCCCGTATTATAATCTGAACAAAGCTGCTGTATGGGCTAGCAGCCTTGTTGGGCTCTCTCTCGCTCTTGGTGTCCTGGGTCAGAGGAGTATCAGGAGGAGGGAGAGAACCAATAGAGAAAATTCCTTCACTCTGCCATGGGCCTGGACCTAAACTCAGTTCTTAGTTTTCTTACACACCCAGCCCTCACCTCGTCTTAGGACTCCAGTGCTTTCATAGATTTGCTTTTCTGATGCTGGAAGCCAGTTCCTTCCCCCCAAAAAACTATCAGATCCCCCCAGTTGGCAGTAACCCAGCTGGGACTCTACCAGGGCCTGATCACCCAGCCATCTCTACCAAAGAATTAGGTTAAGATGTGTCTTCTGGGCTGGAGTGGTGGCTTGGTGGTGGGGCACTTGCCTAGCATGTATGATGCGCTGAGTTCAATTCTCAGCACCACATAAAAATGAATAAGTAAAATAATGGTATTGTGTCCATCAACCAGTTAAAAAAAAAAAAAAAAAAGATGTGTCTTCTGAGGCTGCCAAGGGACAATGAGGAAGCTTCGTTCACTAGACAAGACTTACTGAGCATCTATTCTGTGCCAGACATGAGTGCAAATTGGGACGGAGCCTTGTACTTTTGGGGCCCCTGTGTTCAACAGGCTCCCTGCCCAGATGGAGAGAAGGGTAATCAAAGAAGTAGGTACCCCTGCTGAGTGACAGCAGCATAGCACACAGATGGCACTCATTTTTGAGCGAGTGAATGGATGGAAGATTGAATGAATGAATGAATCTTTAATTAATAAACTCCAGAACATTGTTCTATCCTGATCTGGGAATCAAAGAGGGTGAGGTGAAACCTAGAGGATGAATAAATAAAGTCATGTCAAGTGGGAGAGAGAAGAAGAGTGTTCTGGAAAGTGGAAATAGCATGTACAAATGGCCTGGGGTTGGGAGAATAAGCCGTGGCAGAACCAAGAACAACCCCAATTGGTCAGCTTGGGTTGTGGGAGCCAGGGTGGGAGTGGTGGAAGAGTGGAGGTCTGTGAAATTTGCAGAGCTGGTTTATGAAATAGGCAGGCCTGGGTCATAAGGGACATTGTGATCTGTGTCAAAGAATTCTGATTCATCCCAAGATACGGGACCTTTAAACGGGCAGGAGAGGTTGGTATTTTTCTGTCAACCCGATGAGGACGTTTCAGCAGTAGATTTATCTCTGTTTTCTGGTGGTGACAGGAAGCATGATGGCTTATAGCATTCTAAGTTCCAAGGGGGAGACCCAGAAAACATCCTTGTGAGTTGGGGATGTGGGGTTGGGAGTGGGAACCCGGCCAAGCAAGGCCCCTTCTATATCCACCAGCTTTGAGGGACCTCACACTCCAAGTCCCTACCCATGGAGACCCAAGATGCACCAGGAACAAAGCTTTGAAACTAGTAGCCAAGATCGGGGATGAGCACCCAGGAATGACCCAGCCTGGTGTCCCCAAGTAGCAGTCCCCTGCCCTTGAGTCATCTTCCAGACTCATTCCCTCTGAGATGGGCTGGGCTGAGTCACCATCCCCCAGACACGCACATCTCGGGGGCAAAGTTTCCTTGAACCCACCCCAGACCAAAGCCCAGGCCCAGGGTCTGGCCACCCGGCATGATGCTTGCTCATTGCTGACCAAGGAGATGGAAATACACGCGTCACCGTGTCACCCAAACTTCAAACCAGAAGCCAGGTAGAAGGAGCCGAGAGGGGTCAGGGTCTCTGCATTATTTTAAAGTTCTCCACCTGGGCAAACTTGAGTTTCCGCCTCCAAAACAAAGCTAGCCAGGTCGCCAAGATGGTAAAGAGGCACTGGGTGGACCTGGGTCAAGCTGGACCTTTGGCTTCCTCGTGTGCTCCGCCTTCTGGGAGAATCCAAAAAGGCAGGCCTGTGTCCCCAGCCCCAGGAGCTGGCATCCTGAGCTGGGGAAGCGGTCCTCTTCATCCTTACAACCCAGTGTCTCTGGGTCACATCCTCATGACCAAATGGTTTTAAGGAAGTTCCCCTCTCTAGGCCCCAGGAGCATGGGGTCAAATGGGGGGGAGGGGGCAGTAATGTAGGCTGTGGATGGCGAAGCTACGTGTGGAGCCAAGTGACCGAGGGTCTGTCCTGTACCAGATGGTAACAGGTTCATAAATCAACGAACTTAGACACTACGTGTCCTCCTGTCTGGGCAAGCGTACCTTCAAAGGATCTGAAAGTCACGTGGAACTCAGAGTCTGGGGCCCCTCCCGCCAGCAGTGCAGTGTGAAGAGACCCCGCCCCCAGGCCCAGGCTCCGCCCTCTGCCTCCCGCCTCTGCGCCCTCCTCCACCTGGATGGGCCTCACACGTAGGGCCCTGGATGCCACAGCTTGACCCCCCCCCAGCCCTTTCCAGATAGCCACCCCTGGTCCAGGAGCAGGCATACTTGTACAGATGGCCTGGGGTTGGGAGGAGCCATGGGAAGACCCTGGAAGGCAGCTCAGGGAGCGTTGGAACAGAAAAGTCTGGGGCTCGCAGGCACCCAGGGAGTGGTGTGGGGAGTGGGGTCCAGGGGGTGCCCTCGGCCCCACCAATGTTTCCTCCCAGCCGGGAGGTGATCACCGGGTAGGCCTGGGGCAGGGACCCCTCCTGTGAGCATGACACTGCTCTCGGAGTCAGAGACAAACTCTTTGTGGCACCCCGGACCTGCCCGTGACCTGGGCACAGAAAGAAAGCTGGATCCTGCCTTCCCGAGGGCTGCTGCCCATCCTCTCCTCCTTCATCTCTGCTAGATCCCAACAGGGTTCCGGGACCTCTCATCACCCAAGCCCCTCCCCAAGCCCTCCGTGGCACGCACAGGCCCCTCCCCCACCCCATGTCCCCACAATGCCCCCGCCCCCCGGGGCCACTCCCCGTTCTCGCATGCGCAGCCAAAGTGTCCTGATCCCACTGGGGCATGGAGGGACTGACTCGGAGGAACCGGGGTAGCTCCCCTGGATGAGAACACCCAACAGAATGGATGCCCCCCCCCCCCCCGCCCCCGGCCCCCACCTGCCACGAGCACCAGACAGTCCCAGACTCCAAGGTCAGGGCCAAGGTTGAGGGTGTGCAGAGAGGTGTGTGTGTTTTCTTGTCAATTGCGACTCTGATGATGATGGACTCACGTTGCCCGCTCTTCCCTTTCTCTTACACCTTACCTACTAAAGGAGGAGTTCTTGCTTGGTAAGTGGATATGATCCGCAAAGACATGAGCGAATTTATTAGAAGCCACTCAAGATCCTTAGCCACCTTCTCCAAGGGGAAAAGGACACACACAAATACCTGTAGAGACCTCTGTTTATTTTTTTTATTATTATTTGTTTTCAGTCCGACTAATTGACTTAACTTTTTTTTTTCTTTTGGCCCTCTTTTCCCCATTAGTTGAAAACTGCTCAAATGTCAATTTGTGACCTTGACTTTATATTTAAAAAAAAAAAAAAAAACTTCTCATCTTTATTTTATTTCTTTTTTTTCCCCCATGTGACATTTGTTCAGGGTTCTATGCAGGCAACTTTAAAAAAAATAAATAAACATAAAGAAGTTACATTAATTGAGGATTTGGTTGAAGCTTGAACGTTTGACTTTATCTCCTTTTTATTTTTATTTCCAAGATTTATTCCCCACCCCCACCCCCAGGCCCATAGCCCCTCCCCACCCCCATTTCTTTTTTCCCCCTTCCTCTTCTTTAATTTTTTATTATTGCTTTAGGTTCAGGGTGTCTACACCCCCCCCCCTTTTGATTGAGTTGTCTCTTTTGTTTGAGTTTAAAATTCATTAGAAATTAAATTTTGTATAATTTCCTTTTACTTTCGTTTAATCTGAATCGCATGCTTTTTCTCTGCATGATACCTAAATCTTCCAGTTATCATAGCAGGGGGTAAAAAATATATCTATCTATCTATCTCCTTTCTGTGGTATTCTTTCAGGAATTTGTGCTTTTGTTTTTTTGGCGTCTCTCTCCTCTCTTTACTTTCGTCACAGTGCATCATGATGGTAAACATTTCTTGGTAATTGAGACGCAGCCCTGGGCTCAGCCGTGTCCGATGGGTCTTTTTGCTTTCAGATCACTGGGTCGGGGTCTGCCGCTGACCTGTTTACCAAAACAGCCAGCCCGCTCGCCACCTCCCGAGGACGGTCCCAGGAGTATGACTCCGGCAACGACACGTCCTCCCCGCCCTCCAGGCAAACCAGCTCAGCCAGGTCCCGGGGCCAGGAGAAGGAGAGCCCCCGGGGAGACCTGAGCAAGAGCCAGGAGCTCCACAGCGGGAACACCTCCGATTCAGGGAACTCCTTCACCACCTCCTCTCCCCAGAACAAGGGGGCTGTTCTGGAGAATCTCTCTCCCACCAGCAGGGGCCGAGAGTCAAGGTCAGTGCATTTGATTGGGAGAGACATCCTCCCCCATAAGCTTCACCTTTTCACCCTCTCATCATAGCACCCCAGCCTCTTCCCAGAAGCTTTGGGAAACTCAAACTGGCTTACTGGCTCACTTTCTTGAGAATTCCAGAAGAAGTTATTAACTTCAGGTATAGCTGAATCCAGGGGCTCAAAAAAATATATCACTGGGAATGTCTTTTGCATATAGTTCTCAGCTCTTGCTTCCCTGATCTGGTGGCCTCAATTTCAAGCAAACCCTCCCAGAGCATGGGCAAATATACTGAGCAGCTAACATTATCTAGCAGATTAGCCAGCCAATGGGGGAAAGGCTTCTTTCTTCCCAAAATTTAGCAAAACATCAGGAGAGATATTTTGCGACTTGGCCCAGCTTAGATTATTTGCCCACCCCTGGATCAGTCACTCTGGCCCAGGTGATGTCATACTCTTAGCTAGAATGGGTCACATGCCACAGCTGGGACCAATGAAGACATCCATCCCAGGTACCCTTGCAGGAAAAGTCAAAATATTGCTATCAGGAGGGAGGGAGGCTGGGCAGGCAGAAAACAGATGTCAGCTTTACCAATAATCTCAGCAGCAAGTCAAACATGAGCTTCCTTGTTAAGTCATCGTCATTTAAAAAACATACCGCAATATTTACCCAGTGAAAACATACACAAAAACCTGCCTGTGGATGTTCATAGAGGCTTTATTCATAACTGCCCAAACTCGGAAGCAATCCAGGCGTTCTTGAGTATGGGAATGGCTAAGCGTGGCACCCAGACAATGAAGCCGTATTCATCGATAAAAAGAAATGAGCCGCCGAGCCATGGAAAGACATGTGAGATTTAAATAGATGTTACCCAGTGAGAGAAGCCAATCTAAAAAGCTGACATATTAGATGAGTCCTACTATACAACATTCTGGATAGGGCTAAACTGTATGAAGAAAGTAAAAAGATGAGTGGTGGCCAGGGGTTGGGAAGGGAGAGATGAACAGGCAGGTGTATTTTAGGACTGTAAAATGATTCTATATTATGATACAACACAAAGGGATAAGTGGGCATCCTTCATTTTTCCAAACCTATGGCTTTCCCAGCCCTCCTGCAGCCGCCCCATTTAAAAAGGAGTGAACCCTCACTAGACTGCGGACTTGGATTATAATGCATGTCAAGAGTCACTCCTAACAATGTACCAATCTGGTGGGCGATGTCGGTGGTAGGGGTGAGGTACAGGTGGAGGAGGGGCCTCTAGGAATTCCCTGTACTTTCCACTCAATTATGCAGTGCATCTAAAACGGCTCTAAACATAAAGTTGATTCATTAAAAACACACGCACATAGAGAGATCAATCCCAATACAATTTTAGGTAGAAGCTTTAAAAAAAAATTCAGCCCATCTCAACACACTTGGTAGATGCAATATTTTTCCTGCAGAAAACACTTCATACAATTGTGTCTGAGCCAATTGTAATGGCCTGGCTTCATCACGCCCTGGATCTCAAGAAATCACAGCAAAATGCTAATCACCGAGAACACTGTCACAATAATAGCCACTGAAATCGACTGACCGTTTAGTCTGCACCGACCATGAGGCTATTTATCCCTCGGCTCGTTCCCATGTACTCATTTCCTGTAGGCCATACACTCAGCTTGTCCATGGGGACGGAAAAATGGTGGGTCCTCTTTATTGGAGCTGCAGGAGGACTGGGAAGGCTTTGCTGGTGCACCCAACCACCCAGCAGTGAGATCGTCCCCTCTCTGGGGGATGGGAGTCTGCCTGGTTCAAAGTGGTCAAGGTTACCAAAAGATGGCCAAAATCTTAGCACAGAAGTGATTAACAGCTTCCTCAAGGACAGAGCACCCTTGGTCCCCAACGCATGGCCTGCTTCAGCCCTGGACAAACAGCTTGGCATGTACATGAGGACCTGGGCTGTCACTGGCCTGCCCTGGGATATCCCTGGCCTTAGCTCACACCCAGCTGGGCCGGGAGCCAGAGCTGGGTCAGAGCAAATGTCAACTTTTCCAAGAACAGGCAGTGAAGTTCCCAGATGGGACAGGGCAGCCCGGTGTCATGTCTGCTCATACACACGCAGTGCTCTTAGGCAAGAAAAAGTAAGCAAAGCAATAACAACAACAATAATAAAAATGATGGCATTTAACGTTTATGAAGCCCTAACATATGATAGGTAGTATGTTGCAAAGTGCTGTCCGTGAATAATCATCCTTAGTTCCTCATTGACCCTTTCAGGGAGAGGGAGTATCATATGTACATTTACTGATGGGGAAACGGAGGCTCAGAGTGGTTGGGAAACTTGGGTGACACTTGGCAGCACTAGTATTCAAATACACATCTGTCTCCGGAGCTGCAGTTGAGGTCTGAGAGACACCTAGCAGTTACCTGATCAACTGGATCTACATGAACTGCCAAATTAAATAATTTAGACCCAGCCTTTCACTTTGAAATATAAATGGTGGTTAAAGCCACTGCTGTTTGGGTCAGGCCAGCTGTGGGCAGAGGTCTCAATTCAGGGAGCCATAGATGCAGGGGTTAGGGAGCTGGAGAGGTGGCAGGGACGTGGGCTTTGGAGTTCTGAGTTTGGGACTACAGGTAGCCTTGAGCAGGTATTAGGCTTCTGAGTCTCCTCCGTAACTTGGGGGTGATAATAGGGCCAGCTTCATGAGGGTGCTGGAAAGACTGAACAAGGATGTTTTGGAAGAACCCAGGACAGGAAAAGGTTCCAAACCTGCATTCTACAGATGGCCTGGGATATGTACGCCAAGCCCCGCGCTAGAGTGGGACGTAGTATCCAGGGAAATCTGAGTCCTGTCCCCAAGAGACTCATTGTCTGGGGAAGGAGAAGAGAAATGGGGACACTTGGGGAGCAGGGACTATGGAAACACCCTGAGATCGCTTAGCCCTCTCTGGGGCCGGGAGAGTGTCAAGAAAGGTTTTCCATTCTGGGCACAGTGGTGCACGTCTGTGATCCCAGCAACTCAGGAGGCTGAGGCAGGAGGATCAGGAGTTCAAAGCCAGCCTCAGCAACTTAGCAAGACCCTAAGCAACTCAAGGAGACCCTGTCTCTAGATAAGATATTTTAAAAGGCTGGGGATGTGGCTCAGTGGTTAAGCAACCATGGGTCCAATCCCTACTACCAAACTGCATGGGTATCCCTTGTCCTATAGAAGGCACCTATAAAAATGCACACAATTGAAACCCTGTCTTTAATTCTAGTTGAGGGTGATCGGAAGGATGTAGTTAGCCCCCGGGAGTCACAGTCGCCTGCCCCAGGCTCTGAGCCTGACTGATTGATGCCTGCTGCTGTCTCTTGGGGAGATCACAGAATGTTGGAGAGGTGTTAAAAACCCACCCGCACCTAGCCTGGTCTTTCTCATCCACGTAATCAGAGGGACTGACAAAGATAAGGAGGAAAATAAACCTCTCACCATGTGATTTGATATCACTTAGAACCGGTGCCCAAGCTGGGCGACCTCCCAGGATACTAGCATATGCCCAAGTGGCCACAGTGATATGTGCTCCACACCTTCTATCTCTGCTCCTCCAACATCTGTCACCTGGCAAGTCTTTTCAGGAGGGGAGAAGGTAAAGAAGGTTCTGAGAGAAGCCCCCAGGCCAGGCAAAGCTAGGGGCGGGGCCATGGATCGAGACGCCCTGCGGGGCAGGCAGCTGTGTGACCAAAGACGATTTCCCTCCACAGAGGATTTCAGTCGCCATGTCTGGAATGTGTGGAGGTGAAGAAATCCAGCTTGGTCCCCTCCACAGCCCGCAGCTCCCCCATGAAGGAGTGCTCCCGTAGCTCCTCCTACGCCAGCACCCGGTCCTCCAGCCTCTCTTCCCGGTCCCCAAACCCCAGAGCC
Organism: Callospermophilus lateralis; assembly: GCF_048772815.1. Taxonomy (NCBI): domain Eukaryota; kingdom Metazoa; phylum Chordata; class Mammalia; order Rodentia; family Sciuridae; genus Callospermophilus; species Callospermophilus lateralis. Next base: position 148,199,380 of record NC_135305.1, on the reverse strand, counting down.
TCCCCCAGGTACACCCGGAGCCGATCCACCTCCTCTGAAAAAAGGTGAGTGAGTTTGACCTTCGCTCTGCCACCCTCTCCTCCTTGGCAGTGAGTGAAGGTAACTAGAAATGTCCTTCGACCCCCGGGGAAGAGGAGAGAGACAGTTGAGCTCAGATACCAGCCTACCCATCACCAGCTGAGTCTCCGTTTTCTCATCTGCAAAATGAAAGAATGGACTGTTCTGAGATCTATCAAGCTCTCAGAATGTACCAGAATATAATGGAATATGAGCTGCCATTGTTGCAACTGGCATGAGGATGAGCTAATGTGTATCAGTTAGCTTCTGCTGCATAAAAAATTATCCCCGGACTTAGCATCCTTAAAACAAAGAGTATACTCAGTTCCTGGTTCTATGGATCAGCCACTGGGGCTGGGCTCAGCAGGCTGGTTCTTCCACTCTCCCTGGGCTCTATTGCATTTCTTTGGTCACCTGGTGGGTTGGCTGAAGGCTGGCTGAATTGGATGGCCCCAGAATAACTGTCCCTACTCTATGTTGCCTCTTGACCATCAGCAGGCCTGCCTGCCTGCCTGTTCACATGGTGATGGAAGGCTCTGAGAGAAAGAGCAAAGGTGTACAAGGCTTCTTGAGTCCTAGGCTGAGACATGACACCCCTTCTGCTATTCTATTGGCCAGAGCAAGTCCCAAGACCAGTCCAGTGCATGGGTGCTCCTCCTAGCAGGCAGAGCTGTAAAGTCACATCATGGTGATTAAGATACAGACAGAAAAATAGCATGCCTGTTTCACATTCTACCTCCCAATTTCAATAACCATTGGTAACTGCTTGATTACTCATGCAGGATAATAATGTAACAGAATGTACCAGCATGAGATCTCAAGAACTGGAAGATTCCATCCCATCTCACCAACCCATGGCTTCATTGGGTCCAGCTTCCCTAGGGTTGCTGGGAGCCAGCAGAAAGCCAATTATCCCTCTTCTGGAACTGGGTAACCAAAACACCAGTGACTTACTTGGTTATTTCAAGGCCACTCCATTCCCCAAAAAGTGGCAAGACCATTGGCAAAAATATTTAACATGATAGAGGGACATCAGTGGGACAAGAGATCAGCCTAAAAGGAAAATTTAGGAGAACAATATAAAATCAAGTCAAGAGAAAGTTTAAGTCCCTAAGATATTGTGTATAGTTGCTATGGAGAGGGGCCGAAAACGTGACCTCTGAGCTCCCTGGCAAACAAAACAAAAAGAGAAATCGCTCTATTAATTGCTACATTGTTAACCAAAATACTATTACTAATAATAATAGAACCAGTTGCTATTTCTGATTTTAAGTCTATGAAAAAATGACTCATGTGACTCCACAGAAAAGGGACACTTTAAGGCACTGTGGATGGAAATGTCCTTTCCAGGTACCCACCTTCTGTTTTACCTCCACCTCTTGACTAAAACAGAAAATTACTATCCCTTGTCATCAACAGAAGGCACCCGAAACAATGAAAACAATGAGTTTAATCTTAGTTACAGATGACTAGGTTAACACTTTCTGATAATATTTCTCAATGAACAAAAGTCAAGATGGCAAAAACAATTTTCAGGGGCCAGAGCTGGGCATTGGTTCGAGGCACTGAGATTGAATGAGCTATTTCTTCCTCACAATACTCTGCAAAAGTGGGAGGCAGCTAGCACCATGCCTAACACCTGTAATCCCAGCAACTGGTTAGACTGAGGAAGAAGGACCACAAGTTCAAGACCAGCCTCAGTGACTTAGGAATACCCTGTCTCAAAATACAAAATGGAAAGGGCTGGGGATGAGACTCATCAGAAGAGCATCCCTGAGTTCAGTACCAAATAAATAAAATGTGGAGCCATCTGCAGAGAGGAGTGAAGACTGAAAGTAGCACAAGGTTTGCAATTTGAATGAACAATCATGTAGATCAGTTTTCCCCTGTCCACAGGGGATATATTCCAAGACCCCCAGTGGACTCCCACCACAAGAGAAAAAAATCAGACACTATAATGAAAGAACTTTTCCATTTAACTAAGCACTTCTCATACATGGTGGTAGTAACTTTTGCAGTTTAAGGTGCAAGAGTAAAACTAGCATGAATTTATTTTTCCTTTTTTCACAATTTCACGGAGAAGATTTCTCCTTACCATAGGTCTTAACTTACTCGGCATCTGATTTTTTTTTCTTTCCTTATTAAGTCAAGAACTTGCATCTTCTCACTTATCGGAAGCACTTTACAGCTTCTCTTTGGCATATCCAAAATGCCAACATCACTCCTCTCCCACTCATGGGCCATTATGAAGTAGACTGGGGGATTCCTGAACACAACCTCTGCAGTACCAGGACAGTGGATCTGATGGTGAGATGGCCACCAAGTGATAGGTAGCATATACAGCTTGGATACCCTGGGCAAATGGGGTTCACTTCCTTGGTGGCCTGGAGCAGAATAGCAAGAGATTTCATCATGACTCTTAGAATGCCATACAACTCAGAAATTATGATTGTTCATTTCTGGAATTTTCCACTCAATGGTGGAAAATTCACTCCATGGTTGATTGTGGGCAACCAAAACCATGACAAGAGAGGACTACAGTAGTCTACAGAAGTCAAGAACATTTTGGAACCAAATACATGTAGATTCATGCCCTCTACCAGCTGTATGATCCTGAGCCACTGTATTACATCTCTGTGTTTCTGTCTCTCCCCAGCCCAATCTATAAAATAGGATTGAAAACAATACCTAGTCCTAGATTATGTTGAGGATTAAATGAGATACACACAAGGCACTAGTTCAATGTCTGGTCCATGATGAAATACATAATAATCACAGTTAACATTTCACCTGTCGGCTAGTTGACATTTTGCATACACATCAACATGCTAAGTGATTTACCCGAATTTACTCATTCGATTTGCAACTTCATAGGGTAAGTGCTTAGAAATGAGAAAACAGAAGTCCAGAGAAGTGAAATCACCTGCCCAAGGTCACACAGCTAATAAGTAGCCAGGACAATAAGCATTCATTCATTCAATAAAAGGAAGTTGTCCATATTATTTTTAACCACCCAAAGGGGATGGAATTTCATTCTCTGCTAAGGACCTGGTTCCTCTGCTTGGCCTCCAGGGAGGTATGTGTTGGGGGGAAACCAAGTCACTGCCTGAGGACTAGGTGAATAAAACGGCAGACATCCATACAACCCTCGCACACGCTTAGCAGGCTCCTTAGGAACTGTTCCCTCTTCCCAGGTCCTACTCCCGCTCTCCCAGCTATTCCTCCAAGTCTGGCAAGAGGAGCCCGCCTAGCAGAAGCTCTCGATCCCGCCGCAGCCCCAGCTACTCCCGCTACAGCCCCAGCAGGTACAGGCCCCGCCTCCAGGGTCAGGCCCCGCCTCCAGGGTCAGGCTCCGCCTCCTGGGTCAGGCCCCGCCTCCAGGGCCAGGCCCCGCCTCCTGGGTCAGGCTCCGCCTCCTGGGTCAGGCCCCGCCTCCTGGGTCAGGCCCCGCCTCCTGGGTCAGGCCCCGCCTCCAGGGTCAGGCCCCGCCTCCTGGGTCAGGCCCCGCCTCCTGGGTCAGGCCCCGCCTCCTGGGTCAGGCCCCGCCTCCTGGGTCAGGCCCCACCTCCTGGGTCAGGCCCCGCCTCCTGGGTCAGGCCCCGCCTCCTGGGTCAGGCCCCGCCTCCAGGGTCAGGCTCCGCCTCCTCCCCGCCCCTTGGCTCGGGTCCTGGGCTCTGCCCTGATGCCCAGGCTGCCTCCTGAGCCCTGCCCTACCTAGTCCTCCACCTAGTCCTCCGTCCTCGTCCCTGCTGAGGTAGAGATGGGGCGTTAACTCAGTGTTGTTGCAGTTGTCTGTCCAATCAGAGTGGACAACCCAAATACACCCGGGTCCTGGCCAGCACCCCACCCACTCCCACGGTCACCCTGGACGCCCGCCCTCATTCTCCTGGGCTGGCCCCGGGATTCTAAGCCCCACTTCTTACCCATGCACCAAGGCCGCTCACCCCTGCAGCGCTGGTGCCTCCGTAATGCCCACCCCCAGGACCCCCGAAAGCCAACGCCAGCTCCTCCCACGGGGCTCGCCCACGCAGACTCTGCCCACAGCCGGGTGGTCCTCCCTGGGCCCATCTCTGTCCCGATAGGGCGGAGGGGAGGGGAAAGCAGAGGACGGGAGTGTCCCCCTCCGATGCACTCACCCCGCCACCCTTCAGGGAGCGGGACCCCAAGTACAGCGAGAAGGACTCGCGGCAGCGGGAGCGCGAGCGAGCGCGTCGAAGACGCCGATCCTACTCGCCCCTGAGGAAGCGCCGGAGAGACTCCCCGAGCCACCTGGAGGCCCGGAGGATAACAAGGTGAGGCCAGGAGGACGGTGCCGCCCTCACCATTCCCACCTGGTGGGAACCCAGACCCTCCTGCTGCGTGGCGCCGGGACTGCAGAACTGTGGGAGCCCAGGGACACCCTCCAGGGGGCAGAGTCATCTTCCAGGTCCACCCTGCGGCGGTCTTCAAGGGGCGGGGCGTGGGTGTGGCCTAGAGCCGTGTGGGCGGGGTCAGGGTGTGGCCACAGGAAAGGGATGGGGCCATCCTGAGAACAGGGTGTGTGGCCTGGGGTGAGGCTGGACCTTGGGGCCAACTCTGGGGTGGGAGATGCGGGCTGCGGAAGGGAGAAGGGTCTGGCCCAATGGAGGGGAGGCCCAAGTCATAGGCCAGGACGTTGACCGGGTGGTGGGTCTCCTGGGGCAGTAGAGGAAGAGATGCCAGATTTAAGTACTTCTACATGTGATTCGGCGTGGAAAGGACTTAGAAGGATGGGATCGTGGTGGGTAAAGGGGGGAACGGTGGATTTGGAGTTGAATCCTGGCTGGACCTCTATCTCCTCACCTCCCCTGACCCTTCATATTGGAGGACGTAACTCCCAAGGAATGTCAGGAGGATGAAGTGAAAGAAAAAGATGTGAATGACTTTGTCAACTGCAATGCAGACCACACTGTGCCCTTATTGTTATTGACCGAATGGTCAGAATAGGTGGACAGGGTCTCAGAGAGGCGCGATGTCTGAGTGGAAGTAAATTTCTCGGAACCTTGACACCTTAGAGAAAGGCTGAAGCCTGCCCTAAAGTTGGGTTGACTTTCCAATCATCAGCTCAATCCAGAGACCCTGGGGCAGCAGGGTTGTTGATGGTCCAGTGTATCCTCCCTGGAGAGGATGTGGAGGAGAAAAAGAAGAGGTGCCCCAGGCAGTAAGGCCAGGATGCCTGAGTCCCCTTCTCAAAGATTCCACAGAGCACCTGCTTCAACTTGTAAGGGATTCCCTGGCTAAAGATGTCCCTCGGGTCAACGGGAAGGCAACTGAGATAAAACCAGTGGCATTCGAAAAGGCCATCTGTTTTCCTTAGTCAACTCCAAATAACCCATTTTAATTGACCCCTTCAGTGTGTCCCAAACGTGAGCCACCTGTCCCATCTTTACCACTCTTGCCCCCCCCCTTATTAACTGTAACATCGTTTGCTTAATTTCCTTTAAATAATATTGTGCCTCTTTTCAGAGGCCCCCAACTTCATTTCAAAAAGAAACTTGACAACCACTACAGTAAATGGAAAATCAGCCTCTCTTGTCTAGAAATAGAAACTACTAGAAATAGAAGGTTCTAGTAAAAGTAAAAATAGCAAAACAAAACTGCAGTCGAAGTTTAGATGTAGAAATTGTGTTACCAGCCGGAGGCTCTGAGCCCACGCTTGCTTTGTGAAAATCTTTTTTTTTTTAAAAGAGTGACATGATCACTTTTCAAGACCTAGTGCTGCTAAGATGAGACTTAGTCCTTGGTGTTCTCAAGACTACAAGTGGAAAGGAGTTGAGGGTGGTTTGGTGGGTGGGTGGGTGGGTTGTTTTTTCTCCTAGGGGGTGATGCATGCAAAAGTCCTCTCTTCCCTGGGGACAAGACTGGGGCTGCCTGGTTGAGGCTGGGAGTCTAACCCTTGCCTGCTCTCTGGGGTCTCCGCAGTGCCCGAAAACGCCCCATCCCCTACTACCGGCCTAGCCCTTCTTCACCCAGCAGCCTCAGCAGCACCGCCTCCTGGTACAGCAGTAGCAGCCGCTCCGCCAGCCGCAGCTACTCCCGGAGCCGAAGTCAGAGCCGGAGCCGGAGTCGAAGTCGGAGCCGCAGCAGGACCGGCACCAGTAGCAGCTCGAGCGCACGCAGCCCCAGCCTGGGCTCCCGAAGCAGGAGCCGCAGCTACAGCTCAGCAGGCAGCTACTCCAGCACGAGGCGCTAAGCAAGGGCCCTCCCTTGAGCCAGCTGCCCACGGGAACCCCTTTGGCTCTGCCAGCCTCCCCTACTGCCTGCCCTCCCTGCCTTCTCCCCGGTGACAGACACTGAGGACTCCCGGATCCTGTCCTTCCTGCTTTCCTAGAGAGGAAGAAAAGAGGGTTACCGGGCTTCCCCGTCTCTGTCAAGCTGCTAGGAGCCTCTACCAGCACCATCCTGGGGCTCACTCAGGCCTGGGCACATAGAAGGAACCATGGCATTTTGGGCACATACCAAAAAAACAAAACAAAACACCCTTTAAGGTTTTGGGAGAATCCCTGGGAGCAGGACTGGAAATGTGGGTCCTGGCCAGGAAAACATGGCGACATTTCTGCTCACGGGATGTATACAGAGAGTCAAGGGTAATGGGTCCCACCTGCCCTCATTCTCCTTTCATTCAGTTTCATGGCTCTGCTTTTATGGACCCCCCATGTAGGAGAGAGGTGAGAGAGGACAGTGAGAGCCCTTGAGGTCCCAGACAAGAGAGCAGTCCTTTAATCTCCCCCCGGCAGGCAAAGGCTGGAAGGCTCCTGGGGTCTAGAGGAAGAAACACGCCCGAGTCGGGGACACAGATGCTGGAGCTGATGGGAGGGGTCAGGAGATGGGAGATGTGCTCTCTGGTTACAAACACAGAAGCCAAAATGCCAGGCTCACCTGCTGTCCCCAGCATCTCTGCATGGTCAGGGGAAGGAGCCCTGCAGGCTCCTGCTCCCAGGTGGCCCCGCCCCATGCCTTTGGGTAAGGTACTTTTTGCCTTACACAAAATGCCTTCTGACTGTGCACAAGGGCCCTGTGGCTCCCCAGGAGAGAAGACAGTGGCACAGCCCCACTGCCCAAATCTAGCTGGCACAAACCGAATTCCACGGGACCATCTGCTGAGCATTCCCCAGGGCTGTGGCTAGCTGCCAGCCCCCAGCGCCAGCCAGTCTGGCCTTGCCCTCCGGCTGGCGCCTGCCTGCCCCCTCCCCACTGCCCAGGCTGCCACACCCTGGATCCTACCCAGGTCAGCCTGGCACCCACCCACCCACCCACCCTTTAGCCTAAGCCTCTCAGGAAGTTTGCCAGGATGAGCGCCTCAGTTGAGCCCCGGGGAGAAAGACCCAAATCCAGAGAGTCTGCAGGCAAGGAAGGGGCTCCAGGGCTGCGTCTAGCTTCTGAGGTTCCTTGTGAACTGGGGAAAGCTCCACCTTATTTTCTGCCCTCACCCCATCTCCCCCCCAGCCCAGGGCCAGGCAGCCAGGGTCAGCTGCCCTCTGCCTCACAAATACCACCAGCTGTTTCAACCACAGAAGGTACCAGGAGCAGGCAGGCCAGGGCGAAGCGCCTTAAAATAACCTCCCGGGCATCCCCCTCACCAGCTGCCTGGCTTTCCGGAGGCTTGTGGGTGAATTTCAAGTTTGTGGTGGCAACAGCAGCCCAATGGGACATGTGTGGGGAAGCGAGATCGGCCTTTCTGGATCCTCCCCACCCGAAGGCAGGAGTGACCTCGCCCTCCCCCATCTTCCCCACCGTAGCCACACAGGGGCCAGCGACCACCAGGCAACCACCCTCAAAGCCCTCCCTCCATCAGGAGAGAAGAGCAAGGCAGCGTGGACCACCCGGCCTGCCTGCCCACCACCGTGGCCTCTGGCCCAGAGCAGAGCCCCGCCCACCAGGCCTCATCCACACCATCGCCATCGCCACAGAAGGCCGGATGGCAGGTGCCCAGGACAAGGGCAGGTGCCCTGGGAGGGCATGTACAGAAGCTGTAAATAACCCTCTTCCCCGCCCAGGACCTAGACCTCCCTCCAGTCTCCCTGCCTGGGATAAAAGCTTCCCAGAGCCACCAAACCTGCCTAGCGGGACAGCTACGAGGGCCCCCGAGAGCTGCCTGTCCACTGTCTTCGTTCGGACAACTCTAGGGGACCGTTCCACCTGGGGCTCCTAAGCAAACCTCTTATTTATTTTATTTATGTTTTATTTATTTATTTATATGAGCATCCTTTTGTTTCTTACCATTAGCAGTATTTAATTATTTAACTATTTATTTATTTATATGAAGAGGGAGTGTGAGTGTGTGTGTGTGAGCGTGTGTGTGTGTGTGTGTGTGTGAGTGTATGTGTATCTGTTGGGGGAGGGGGCTGTCTCAATTATTTTTGTGTCTCAATGGATGTGACTTGGGGGGGGGGGATGGGATGTTGGCCTTTTCTCCAAAAGGCTCTAAGCCAGGACCATCTGGAGTTTGAGTCCCGAGATCATTGCTGAGCCTGAGAGCAGTGAGGGCCAGGCCCCGTGTCCCAGCCCCCTGCCCACCAGCTGCCCCACAGACATCAGTGAACATAGCCAAGGGCTCAGGGTCCACTCGTTGGGTCACAGCTTGGCTTGGGGGCTGGACTCCAAATTACCACGTAAGTCAAAGACGCACAAAGTCGAAATCCCTAGGGAGGCTCCCCAGCTGGAGAGACAGATGCGCCATCTCGAGGTGGGTCAGGTTCACCTGGCCTGCGGGGGCGGGCGCCAAGGAGGAGATGGGTCAGCGCTGGCGCAGCGCCTGGATTGGTGAGGTGTGAAGTGGTGCTCATCTTGGCCTCACTGGGGACGCGGATCGCCCACTGCCTTCTCCGAGCGCACCTACGTGGTTTCTCCCACGTCCCACGTGGCTCTGTGCCCAGTACCTCATTTCCCCCTCTGCTGAGATTCGAAAGCTGCCCTGTTTGGTCTGCAGTGGACACAGGCAGCCTGGTCAAGAGGTACCAGCCATCCAGAGAGAGAGAGAGAGAGAGAGAGACCCACAGCAATAGCCTTTTTCTGTGACCTCTTGCTATTGCTATTGGCGGGAGGACGCAAACCGATTTCTGGAATTTGAGAATAAAGCGAGATGAAGGGCAAAGCCAGATGTTCCTCAAGAAGGTCATTTCTGAGCCCATCCTGGGAACTAGATCCAGAGGCCTTCATCAGTCCTGCCTCTGTGACCAGCTGGCAGTACTTTCTGGCTGCTGCCCTTTCTGAAGCCCCTCCCACTGCCCGTGACTGCCAGCCTGCCTGGGCCAGCTGTGGGTTCTCGCAACTTTTGCAGCATTCTTGGTTGTTTCCCTGGCAATGTGACTACCCCGCTCTACCCCAACAAGGGGGCCCCCTACCCTGGGGAGAGTTGGCAAGAAGATTTCATAGATGCCCCTGTGGGTCGGGAGAAGGGAATCCATCTCTCTCTCTCTCTCTCTCTCTCTCTCTCTCTCTCTCTGTACTGGGATGCTGGTCATCTTGATAACTAGAACCATGGGTTCCTGGTGTTACTGGACCTCTGTTGGCTCTTCATTGTCAATATCTTCTGCTTCCTGGAAATAGGACTTGGTGTTTGGAAGCCACTCATAGGGACGATGTAGCTCAAAGCCGATACCCAAAATGAGAGGGGGGTGCAGTGCAGGTCAAGCTTCCTGCCCCCCCCAATTCCTTTGACCCTCCTGTGAGGTTGTGCACTAGGTAAGTGGAACTGGGCAGATTGCTTGCTTTCCCTGAGCCCAAGTTCCCACCCCTGTGGAGTTTGGGAGATGTTGCCCTGAGGCCTGGGAGGGCCTCCAACACCAGAGATAGTCTCCCCGACACTGAGACAGAACAGGAGCAGAGCTTCCAACACTTTTAGGAGGTTCTTAGTCACGAGAGGTAAAGACTAAAAAGCCAAATTTGAATCCCCTTCAGTTAGTTAGGAAGAGCCCCCAGCGGGGACCGTGCTCACTCATCCCGCCTCGGTTTGCTCCCTACGTGGAAGGAATCTCCAAGAAGTTTCCTTCTTTCGCCTTCCAGAAGCAGAATAAAATGGAGATGTTGGAAAGACATCAGGGGCTCCGTCTCAGGGGCCCCCAGCCCTTCCTTGGCTCAGACCCATTCTCTTTCCCAAAAGGTCCAGTTTTGGAGAGGTTCCCCAAAATGACAGAAAGCCCCTCTTTTTTCCCCACAACCCGGCCTCCATCTTTTCTTCTGTTGTCTTCTTGCCGCAAATATCCAAAAGAGTCCTGTGCGCTTGAGTCTCTCTTCTTCCCCCTCCAGCTCAATAGGGCATTTGGTTTGATAATAAAGTCACATCCAAGTACGACTCCTAACCACGCCTCCCTCTCCAGTGGCCCAGTCAATCCCGCTGGGACACTGATACAGCCCAGAACAAGGATCGATCAAAGCCCCTCCCCCTCACTCTCCCACCAATGAACCAGTATCACGGACACCCTCCCTCTACCTGTGGCTGAATTTTGTTGGTTTATACATTCGGGGTTTTTGAGTGTTTCTGTTTTCTGTTTGTTTGGTGGTCTTTGTTTTGCATTGTAAATACCATGATAGGGACCCCTCCTTGGAACATGGCTTATTTAATAATTTATTTGCTATTTATTGAGCGGTGTTGGGATTGGGACAGGAGCGAGGCCACCTCTTCCCAAGAATCCCTCCATCTCTGCGCTCCGGAGACGCCGTGGGCCGCCGCAGCGCCCTCTCACCCAGGTAATGAGTTCAAGACTCACCGAATTGGCAGCAACGGAGGCTCCGGCCATAGCAATTAAGCTCCAAATGGAACTAAAACACCGGTTATCTCCAGGAAAACCTCATTTCCATGGAAATTCATTGAGGAATCAAATGCCTTCCCCGGGAACCAACTTCTCTTAAACAGTCACAGCTCCTTGAAAAATAAAAGTGGAGAGAATGAAAATGGTCACCCCTGGTCTTTAGCCAAGAGAAGCTACTCCGCCTCATCTTGGAAGGAGCCGAGCCAAAGAGACTGGCGTCGCATTTCTCTGTGCTTCTCTGGCCCGTGTGTCTGTGTGCATGGAAGGGAATGGGCCCCGGGCCTCAGTCTTGTCATCTGTAAAATGGGAATTGGCCTGAGCGTTCCTGGCAGGGTTGGGGAGAGAGGGTTCTGGCTCTGACACGGAGGACAGCTTCCTGTTGGAATTGTTGTCCCTGGGTCTTCTGCCGTAGGTTGAAGGGCAGCGACCAAGGACGGGAACAGAAAGGTGGGGTGTGGATTGCATCTGCTGGGGGAGGTCATGGTAGCTGAGTTCTGGTGCCAACTATGGGAGACCGCGAGGTGTTGTCCCCTTGATAACTCCCGTGACTTGAGTTGAGGTCCTCTGTATTTACCTTGAACTTCTCTCCAAGCCCGGTGGTCCACAGTCATCCCAGGAGAGACCAAGATGGTTTGGCTCTGCCCTGCATTTTACCCCCGTTGGTGGTCAGGCCTTGTTTTGCACAATCATTCAAGGAAGCCGGTGACGTAGGTCCGAGTACCACTTTTCAGATGAGAAAACTGAGGCCTGGGAAGGGGGAGGTCGCGCCCAAGCTCCCTTGAGCTCAAGATGGGGCTGGCTGTGCCCCTTGTCCCCTTGGAAGCTCTTTCTCCGGGGGGCGGGGGGGTGCTCTGAGGACTTTTGTCTTACTTCTGTCCCACCTCTTGGTTTTCCTCCAAGTGTCCGTTGGCCAAGGACCTAGCAGAACCCACCACACTGGCCCGGGGGACTCGGTACACCTGAAGGCCATTTCTCTACTCTGGGGCTGAGACTCCCACCTGGAAAACACCGAACCAGAGGAGCCATCCCCAGTCCAGCCCAGCCTGACCAGCAAGTGCCCTGAGTGTCCACCTCAGAGGGAAAGACACTGCTGTGTCCTCCGGCATCCTGGGACCCTGTCCTCTGCCCAGCGACACAGTGGCCACGGCTTGCTTGATTTCTGGTCTCTAAGCCTAACCTCCCCGGGTTTCCGGTTTCCAGTCTGTATGGAACATGTCTGTGTTCTAATTAAAGGTCCATGGTATGGTGTTCTCATGTGGCCCGGTGTCCTCTGTCCCTCGGGGGTGGCCAGAAGCAGAGAGGAGGGAGAGAGACAGGCAGCTAGGGGCTCTTCCACGGCTCCTACTGCCTGTCATTGCACGTGAACCTGCAGACAAACCTAAAAGCACCTGGGTTTTGCATGTACCCGAAGGCATTGCCCCCGGAAAGCATCGTGGACACCTTACCTTAGCCTTCCACACAACCCTACAAGGGAGGCATTAGGATCTCCATGTTTGCTCATCTGTGAAATGGGACAGTAGTGACCTTTCTGCACTACTAAGGGAAATAAGTGAGGTCGGAGCTTTTTTAAAACAAATGGCGCTTGGAAAGCATTTAAAGGATGTCAGTGAGGGAAGTCACCATTTCCTAACCCCAACCTGAGTGGCAGGAGTGGGTTCCCGTCCACAGCACAAAGTCACCCACCTGGAGCAATAGGGGGCCTGGGCACGTCCTCCGTGTAGAATCGAAATGTTTCTTTCCGTCCAGGACAGGAGTCGGAAACACCTGGGGGTCAGGCAGGCCAGGGGAGTGGAGATGAGGGCTATATTGTTGAGGGCAGGTAGGAATCTCAGCTCATGCGGCCGAATTTCCCAATGTTCAAGAGAACCTGAGGTCTTAGGTACAATCTTTTTGAGTTTTGAAATACCCAGGGCTTGTCTTTTGAAACACTGAATTCCAAGGACAAGTGCATGCCCACACAGGGACGATGGTGTGGCCTCACCTCCATCCCCCGGGGTTGCTGGGGGGTTGCCCCAGCCCCTCATCTATCACATAGCCCCGCCCACACCTGAGCTGGGAGAAAGATGGGACAACACAGGTGACCAACCTCTTTGGGCCAGGCATCCTGCCCCATGGAAATCTGTCTTGCAGACTACCCGGATGGGACGACTCCCTTAGAAACCACATGGCTATGCACCCCCACCTCCCCCTCCCCCTCCCCCTCCCCCTCCCCCTCCATGCTGACTTCTTTCTCTCCAAAAGCAACAACCACTGTCTTCTCCTGACGCCTCCGCAATCAATAACACTAATTAAGAATAAAAAGAACCTCTTAGGGATGGGTTATCAGGTGCCATTTGCAGCAGCAACATCTCATTTCCATAGCCAAGGTCGCCCCATTGGACAGAAGACCAAGTTGAGGCTCACAGAGGCAGGACCCCATGGCGGACCCAAGTCGGCGGCCACCAAGCCCATTTCTGCTGCACCTCTTTGCCCCTGAGGTGTGCGCACCCCCGACTCAGACCTCACCCTCCATAAGGGCTCGGATCACTTTTTAGCAGCCGGGAGGCAGTCCCTGTGGCTGACGTCAGCTGCCTCTGAGTGACTCAGGAGAGGCCGGTCACCTGCCCTGGCCCTCAGTTACAGGAATCCGAGTGTTTGTTTTTCCAGTGACCGCCTTGGAGAGGTGCCCTGCCGGCTCCCTGTCCCAGCTGTCCTGGCTGCAGAGCAGGACCTGCTTCTGGAGATGTCTCTCTCCCAGGCCAGACTGGCAGCTGCCCGAGGTTGGTTGGAGGGGAGCCAGGCTGCATGCAACACCCCCACTTTCAGCAGCCGCAGGGGCACCCCACAGAAACCTGCCAGGGGTGGGAGTGACAGGGTAGGCAGGGGCCAGGGCCTCGGCTGCTGATTCTCCCCTGCTGCCCGGCGCTAAGCAAATCCAGCCCTCTCTGGGGCCAAGTTCCTCCACCTGTTAAAAGGCAGGGCCTCGATCCGATCCTGGCTGTGTGTTCAGGTCACCGGCTGGTTCTGCTAAAGGCTCTCTGGGGCATTCCAAACCGAAGCCAGGCTGGAGAACCCTGAATCAGAGGGTACTTAAAATGCCAGCAGGATCCTCTAAGCTGCCATCAATAAAGCCATCGAGAAGACCAGCACCGACGTAGGGGTGGTGTCTCAATGGGCAAAGGTGCGACTTATGCAGTCGAGGGGCAGAAAATAAAGAATGTCCACATACTTCTGCCCCTTTCAATGCTTTATTCACTCAAATCGCTCAATACAATTCCACTCTATAGGTTCTGAATCAAGAAAGTGACAATCCTTAATGCTGGGCACTGCCATCGACAGAATCCAACCTCAGCAAAGAATTCTAGATTAGTTCTAAGCACTGCAAACACACTTAATCATGATGACAGGCCCGTGACAGGCATTCCAGCTGCATGCTGAGCTCAAGTGCCTTAGGCTCCAGTCCAGCAGATGCCCACTCACTCAGACCCCGGTGGTCAGGTCAGGGACCCAGGCAGGCTTCTCCCGGGGTGGAGCTGATGGCCGGCTGAGGAGAGGTCAAGGGTTGTAGGGAGAAGTCCTTTTCTCACCAGAGTCCAGAGGCTGCTGTCGAGTTTGAGAGCAGAGAGAGCAACGCAGAGCATCAGGCAGATGAGAAGAGTCGGGCTGTCAGTCCAGGTCCCGGCAGGCTCTCCAGTCTGAGGGCATCGCTGTGCGCTGGCTGAATGTCCGGTCCTTTGCTCCTCCATCTATACTAAATTCTGGGGCTTCTGACCACCCTTTCAAAATCCCTATCAGCTGCCACCGGATTTCTCAGTGACGTCATTTGCCTTGGGGTTAAAGCATCTGCTCTGGGGGTCCCCACCCTGATTTTCTTGCCTTTCCCCTTTACGGGGACGAGGACAACATGACAGAGACTTCGCTCTGAGTTTGTCGGGGTGGGGAGAAGTGGCTTATCTATGTCAGGGCTATGCCTGATGGCCATATCGGAGGGCTCCGTAGGTGGCCTGGGGAGACTGCAGGTTTCAAAGCAGAGTTTTAAAATGGAGTTGCTTAGGCTCAGGCCTGAGGCCACCCTTACATACCTGCCAGGCATACTTCCAAGGGCCTCACATATATATACTTTTTTTCGTCCCAGGGATTGAACTCTGGGGCACCCGACCACCGAGCAACATTCTCAGCCCCATTTTGTATTTCATTTAGAGACAGGGTCTCGCTGGGTCCCTTAGCACATTGCTAAGTTGCTGAAGCTGGCTTTGAACTGGCGATCCTCCTGCCTCCCCCTCATCCCCGTTGCTGGGATGACAGGTGTGCACCACCGCACCCGGCCATAGAGGCCCTTTTAATGCCCATTGTGCGGATGAAGACAGCGAGGCAGAGACAGGCATCCTGGGGTGCACGCCGGATGCTAGGATGCAGGTAAGTCCACAGAGCACCCAGAATGGCCGCAGAGGGTCAAGAAAGGTGTCACAGAAAAACCTGACCTCTAGGCTGACCCTGGGCCCTGGGGAGGAGCTGGCTAAGAAAGAAAAGGGGCTTAGGAAAGAAGAGGGAGGGAGCGCTTCTCAGAGGGCCCCTCCCCGCCCACCCTGGATGTTCCTTATTTATTTATTTGTTTGTTTATTTATTTAGTTAGTTAGTTAGTTAGTTGAGGAGTGGGAGAACCGACTCTGGAATTAGAAAGTGCCATCATTTTTTAAAAAGAGCAACCGAACCCAAGGATTTGGAGGATCAGAAAGACCCGGAGATGAGCCTGACTCCGCTACTGCCTCGCTGTGTGTCTATGTGTCAGTGACTTAGCCTCTCTGAGCTTCAAGTTCCTTACTTTCCAACAGAGGCAATAAGAGCATCCATCTTGTAAGATGAGTGAAGGGAGGCAGGTGGCTCTGTTGACTGGGCGAGCTCATGGTGAGTTTCTGGAGGATTCCAGGTCACCCTGGCAAAAGGTCCAACAGTCGGTCCTGCCGTCGTTCACCACCTGGAGCACCTCATTCTCCAGTGAGGGCAACTCCTGCCTCCGCCCTCCAGAGTTTCACAGGCTCAGAGGAATCCAGAGCCACCAGGGAACTTGGCCGTCTCCCCCTGACATCTCGTCAACGTCTTCCACCCTCAGATGGTCAGTGGAGAGACCAGGGGTGTGGTCATCCCTGTCCACCCAGGTGGGATCCACCCACCGGTCCACTCCCCACCCGGAACATGGGCCCTGACCCGCTCTGTCGCTGCAGCCAACCTACAGCCAGGTGACGCAGGGCAGTTTTTCCTTCGCCATGGAAACGGGTCAGGTGCTTTCTCAGTTCCTTTGACAAGTGACTCTCAGATCTAAACCCCAAATAAACAACCCCAAGCACATCAGCTAGAGGAGCAGTGCCAAATGGAAACGGGGTTTGAACTAGGTGTACACACGCACGCGCACACGCACCCACACACACACACACGCACACGCACACGCACACCTCCCGGGCTTGAGCTTCATGGGGTCTGTGACCCATTTGAAATCTCAGTTTTGCAGGGGATAATATGAGCCGAGGAGTCTCATCAGTTTTCCAAAGGAATTTAACTTAAACCTTTAGGAAATTTTAGTTGATCTGTCCTCGCTGTTTTAGGGTATTGCAGAGTTTTTTTAAGTTCCCTCCCGGTATCCATTCCCCTCTCAGCCGCGCTAATAAATTCCCCATTTTTCAACTAGGTTCCTAGCCACCCAGAATAAAGACTACATTTCCCAGCATTCTCTGCAGCCAGCTCTGGCCATGTGACTCATTTTAGCCAATGAGAATTTGGACCTGCTAACTCCCACAGAGTTCTATAAAAGAGAGTGGTCCTGTGCTCTTTCCTCTTCATTGCTTGCTACTTTTTTGCTGGCTGGAATGCAGATGAGATGGCTGGAACTCAAGTGACTCGCTAGTTCACCAGGTGGCACTGCAAATGGAGCTCATGTAATATAGGTAGAGGGTCAGGCTGGTTCTACAGGGCTTTGTGGGGCAGGAGCATCAGACCTACAGTGGATAGAATGTCTCTGGACTTCAACATTAGGGATAAATAAACTTCACTTTCGTTGTGGCTACTTAACCTTGTTGTTCACAGCTGAGGCTAATTCCAACTCATGTTCAAGGTGACGTGAAGGCAGTCCTTAAAAGGATCTGCCTTGTAACTCCTCTCCATCTCTACGCTTCCTCCCAGCTCCTCCTCTTGCCAAACCAGCTCCTGCTTCGACCTTAGAAGAATCCAAGAGAAAGGCCCTCAAGGTCGTAGACCTCCCAGCTCCCCCCTCCCAAAGAACTCTCCACCTCCCTCCGCATAAGGGGCCCATGGTGGCAGGTGTTATGAATGTCCCCAGCTGAGAAGAGCACAGACTACCCTCCCAGTCAGGCTTTTGGCAGCCAAGGAGACGAATGCTTTACCCTCAGAATGACACTAGCACTGAAAGTCTTTTCCACGGAGCGATGCCAAGGAGACCCAATTAGGAAGAATCAGTTAGGTTGTGCTTCAGTAACAAAGAAGTCCAAAATCACAATGTTCTAAAACAACAAAGGTTTCTCTCTCATTGGCGTCCATTGTGAGCAGCAGGGTAATCAGCAGGTGGGTAACTAAGATGCTAGTCATCCTGGCACAGAGGGAAAGACAAATCCCCCCAGGGTTCAGGCTGGGTGGATCCAGGGGTTTCCTTAGGCCTAATAATGCTTTGAACTGGGAGTGACAACTTATTGGTCCCCCACTACAAGGCTTCTCCCAACCACAGTGGCCTCAGGAAGTGCAGTGCTGACCCACTTGTGTCCAGAGAGTGGAAGAAGGAGAAAGCGGAAATGTTTGGAGGACAACACTGATTTTTTTTTTTTTAAGTCAGTAAATATCCATAAACTAGATGTCAGGTACTGTACTAGGTCCGAGTGGCACAGCCACCAACCATCCCCCAAGGCTCCACCCTCCACCCTCAGGCAGCGTCCCTGCCAACAGAGGGGAAGTCACAGAGAATGAGAAGGACCCTCAGCCAGGGGACGGAGCGACGGGGACTTCAGCCAGCAGAGGGCGAGAAGCCGGGAAGGCAGGGAACCCGCGTCCTTCAGGAAACCCTCGGGACCTGGAATCGTTCCGCCTGCAGCTTCCTGCTCTTCATCTCTGGCCTCTCTGTGTGCCTCGGGCGAGACCCCAGAGGACGTGCAGAGGCTGAAGGCAGGAACACACTGGCCATGGCTGTGCTCCTCTCCCGTCCAACTGCCCCGTCCACACACTCTGCTTCTGTAGGTCCCCCGCGTCCACAGTCCCATAGGTGGCCCTCTCACCTGGGCCTCCGGAAACACCTCCCGCTGGCTTCCCCGGAGCCTGGCCCCACAGTTCCCTCGCCATGAGCACCAGCCAGCTCCCTTGCATTGTGTCTTCATGGTGCACCTGACCTTCTCCAAAGAGCACAGTGGGCCTCCAGTGTGCCCAGGGCAAATCTCCCTCCGGACGGGCCCGCCAGGCCCTACGTGGCCTGGCCACATCCCCCTCACTATCTGTGCTAGCAGTTTCTCGGGGACATAGGTTCCGTGTTTGGAGGTTTTCCATTGCTATGACAAAATGCCTGATGGAAACAATGTATAAAGAAGAAAGGTTGATGTGGCTCATGGCCTCAGAAGTTTCAGTCTGTGGTTGTTTGGCCTCCCTCTGCCCCATGGCCCGGTTGCCTTTGGGCCTAGGATGGGTGAGACATCACGGTGGGGAGCACCTAGCTGAGGAAGTTGTCATATTGTGGCAGCCAAGAGAGATAAGAAGGTGCCAGTGACCTACATTCCTTCCAGTAGGCCCCGCCTCCCCAAGTCTCCACCGTCTCCCAAAAGTGCCACAGACAGGGACCAACCCTTAACGTAGAGGCCTCTGGGGGACTTCTATCCAAACGATTAGGAGTATTATAACCATATCTGCTTTGCAAAGGACATGACAGAAGTTCAGAGAGGTGAAGTCACCCTCCCAGAGCAGCACAGTAAACAGGACTCAAACCCAGGTGTGTTCAGGTTCCTCCACAGTTTACTGTCTTCCCTGGGCACTAAATGCCCACACTATCACCTTCCCAACTCTGGTCCCCGGCAGCAGAGATGAAGGGGTCTCAGGAGGGCTGCTCAGGAACAAGGAGCAGAGCCCGCGAAAGCCCTGGGCAGCGGCAGCCATCCTTGGTGACAGGAGGGCAGTGTGATCCTCTCCCCCACAGCCGCGCCCCGGCCCCTTGTCCTCGGGTGCCCACAGGAGAGAGGCGCTCCCCAGAGCCTGCCGAGTGCCCACCCCAGCTAGGACAGGGACAGGGCTCATCCCAGGCAGCCCCGGAGGTCAACGTGCTCCCTGAGTCGTTAGTTCTACTGAGAAAGTCTGGGAGAAGGTTCTAGACAAGGAGGCCCAGTGAGAGGGTGGCGGAGGAGGTGGGCTGGCTGGGTCCCAAACACCAGAGGGTCACTGTGCTATTCAAGGAACGTAGAATGGTTAAGAACTGGCAGCTGTGTGACGCAGGGTCAGTTGTTTAACCTCTCTGATCCTTGCTATTGTCCTTCTAAACGGGGATAATAACGTCTACCTTGGAGCACTCTGGGTGGGGATTACATGACTTTGATACCTGGTGAAGTCAAGGACATAATTCTATAAGCTGGGCCCACTGTGCTGAGCCCAGCCTGCTTTCTCTTCTACAAAGCGACTTACCTGTAGCCCCGCCTGGCTTCAGCCCTCAGGACGTGGTCCATCCCGCAGCCACAACCTGCCATCAGCAGGGGCCACGGAGCCCAAAGGCCAACGAGAAGGACCCAGGCTACCAGACCCCAGAACCCGGGGAGGTCAAGACCACCCCCACCCACCGCAGATCTCAGGGACAGCTCTAATCAGACCCGGTCATGGTGGCCAAGGGACCTGATGGGTGTCGTCCTGCTGTCCGTCAGAAGTCAAGAGACGGACCTGGCAGGGCTTTCTAGAAACTTCCCTGGGAATTCCCCCAATAAAACTGGAGTGCAGGAGGGGACCACCCTTTCCCTGAGAGTGTCCCCTGTCCCCTTTTCCATCCCTTCAACAAACTCGTGCCTATTCCCCTGAGCCCTGGGTGACCCGCAGGCCCCAGCCCTGGGACACAGGCCAGCTACTGCGACCACTGCTGCTCTTTGATGGTTATTCGCTGAGGTGCTCAGGAGCCCAGGTCCTGGGAAGGAGTTTTGGAGACAATAACAGGAGGAAGTTAGGCCTCCATGACCCAGCCCAGCCTTCCCAGGACCAGGGGCATGGGCTGGTCCAGGAGGGGACTGCGGGTGTTTATTATATTCTGTTTGTTTACTCAGCCCGGGCTTGAAATTCAGGCAGATCAGGGTCCAGAGGCCACAAACCGGGAAGACGGATGAGGCCAGACTGTGGGGTCCAGATTCTGCCGCTCACAGAGACCCTGCAGTGCCCCAGGCCATGGGGACGATGCCACCCTGAACAGGACACCAAGGGTCCCGCCCTGGAGAGCACCGGAGATTCCCCGTAGGGTGGTAACTCGGTCCCGTGAACCCTGGAGGGTTCTTGTCTCAGGCACCAGGAGAATGGGGTCCGCAGGTGGCAGAGGGTGAGGACACAGGAGCTGGTTCATCAGAAGCCAGGGAGGAGGGCGCACAGCATGGGAACGGGCCCAGAGAGGGTGCTCAGGAGGCTGAGGCAGGAGGATCGCGAGTTCAAAGCCAGCCTCAGCAACAGCAAGGCCCTGAGCAACTCAGTGGGACCTGTCTCTAAATAAGATACAAAATAGGGCTGGGGCTGGGGCTCAGGGCTCCAGTGAGTGCCCCTGTGTAGAGAGGCTGGGGCTGGAATTCCCCCAGGGGACGAGAGGAAGTGTCCACTCTTCCTGCAGGATCGGAGAGAAGCCTGCTTGCTTTCTTTTTCTTTTTAGGCAACTGACAGGCCCCTGTCTTGGCCGGCCCCTCCCTCCCTGCCTACCTGTGTGGCTTCGGCTGCTGCCTGCGGGGCCCCAGGGCCCTAGTTTCAGGAATGCAGAGTGATGTCACCTCCCCCAGGCTGTCTGCTTTGAGGATTGTTGTGGCTATTTCCGTCCACCCCCTCCCCTCGCCCCTCTCTCCTTTTCCCAGAGCATCTGCCTGGAGGCCCCCTTCCCCAGAGCCTGCCCCTGCTCTCACCTGACCACTCTCCACATCTGTTCACTGATGGTCACCAGGTGGCCAGGCGAGCAGGACTAGCAGCTGCCTCTGTCCTCAGTGTCCCCAGACAGAAAGCTGGCCTGACCCGGATACACAAGGAGGAGACAGGGCCCCGGGCCACAGGCAGGGGCTGTGCGACCTCACCCCATCCTAGTTATCACTGTGAGCTCCCAAGTCCCATTGGCTGTGTGGCCCGGGACAAGTGGCTTCAGCTCTCTGAATCGCAAGGCCGCAATGAGGTCAGGAACAAAACCGGTTGCTTCTAAGGTATACAGGCAGTGCTCCATAAATGTGAGCCATGACGGACTGCAGGAGTTCAGCAGGCAGGAGCTACCCAGGGTTGCATCCCAGCTCTGCCCCTCAGCCAGATCCATGGAAGTAACCAAGTTACCTATGGCTGAGCCTCAGTTTCCTCATCTGTGAAACGGGGATGATAAAGTGGCTTCCTCCCAGGGCTGTGGGGAGGAGGAGAGGAGCCAAGGCACCCACGATGAAAGTGCCTGTAGAGAAGCCAGCGCCTGGCAAGGGCCCCGCCGCTGCTAAGGAACCAGGTTTCTAATTCCCAGGGGCACAGAGGGTAGCACTGCCGGCCCTCTCCCCTGGGAAGGTGCCTGAGCCCTGGACACTCAGTTCTCCTTCCCGGTGCCCTGGTTCCAGAGGAGTCTCCTTCCAGGTACAGGGGTCTTCTGGAAGTTTCAGGGTGGAGTTTAGGAGGGCAGCCTGGGGGGAGGGGGAGGGGAGGGGAGGGGAGGGGAGGGGAGGGGAGGGGAGGGGGAGGGGAGGAGGACCTTCCAGAACACGCCCACCCCTGGCCCAAGCGCACAAATGCAGGCTCCCGCCCACTGGGCCCCGCCCCAGCCCCCATTTCTGGCCTGCGATCTGCCCGATTCTCCCCTAACTGGCTCCCAGCCCCGCCGCCCCGCCCAGCGGTAATTACAGAGAGCCCAGGAGGAGGCTGCGCCCAGCCCTGACGTCAGCCAGAAGCTTCTAGCCGGATGAGCTCACCCCTCGTGGAGCAGCAGTGGTCCCACTGGGGAGATGTCACGCCCCTGGGAATTAGAAACCTGGGGTCTCTTCCTGATGCAGGAAAAAAAAAAAAGCCAGAGGGTCTCAGTGAGCCCCCTCACCGCAGATCCAGGCTGCCCGCTGCATGCCTGCCTGGGGCGGGTGTCCAGGCTCCGCACCTGTGCCCCACCTGCGAAAGGGGGTGCCCACAGCAAAGACATGGTGGTGGGGTGTGTGCAGCGTCTCGGGGGCCCACGGCAGTGCCACACGAGGCAATACAGGGTGGCGACTGCTGTCGCTGTGCATTATTATTTTTAGCACAGTGCTTCATCGGAGCGCTGCTCCATATCAAAATAATGGCTCAACCTATGACTCATGGGCTCCTGGGCACCCCCACCCCACCCGCCCTGGTGGCGAAGGCAGAGCTGAGACCCTGAGGCCCTGGGGCGGGGGGGAGATGGCATGTCCAAAGTCGCCTCACCCTGGGGACAGGTCCAAGATGGGAGGATTCATCAGCCCCCTCTTTGGGCAGTTTGGGAGCAGCAGGGAGACCTAGAAAACAGGCCTGTGTCCCCCAGGAGGTCCTGCCTGGGGAGGGCACTGAGGATGGTCACCACATTAGATCAGGAGGTGGGGCTGGGGCGCCTGGAGGCTTCCTCCTCGGTAGAATGGGAGGACAGAACCCTGGCTTTACAGGCTTGTGGGGGCGGATCAATGAGTTCACGTTTGTCAAGGCCTGGAGCAGAGCCCAGCATGGAGCCGGTCCCTCATCATGTCCGATCCCTCTGCTAAGCACCGCCTGAGAATGTCCCCCGTATCCTGATGACCCGCCCAGGAGGAGGCAGCCACTAAGTCCATGTCACAGGAAATAAGGAGAATAATGTCACAGCTGAAGGAGATTTTTTTAAAATTCATTGTATTTTGCTTAACCAAACGTGTTCTAGCTGAGGCCCCTGGGTGCATTTTCTGGTGAGCTCCAGGCTTAACCAGGGTCCCGGGAAGTCAGGGTAGCAACAAGCCCCAGCCCTGGGTATCTGGTCCACCCCCAGACCTGCTCCCACCCCTCAGCCCACATCCCCCTGCAGGGGAGGCCTGACACCCAGAATCCTGTGGGGTTGGTTGGTTTAGCCGAAATCCCCTCTGACCCCCTGCTTTTCTTCTTAGTCATTTCCACCCACTGACCCTCATTGGTGGCTATTCATTCCCTTGGCAGGTGCCACATTGGGAGTTGAGCCCAAGCCTCCTCCCCCAGCAAAACCCCCAGTGCTCCTGGTGACCACACCTGCCACAGCCACCCTGGCCACCCTGCCCCCGCCCAAAGTCTCCCTGGCCCTGATTTTCTATTATTTTTTAATCCCTCTCAGGGAACACTGAGGCTCTCAGACTTTGGTCAGGCTGCGAGTGGGGATTCCAATCTAGGGCCATCTGCGTGGCCAAACCCCCAGGCCTCCTGCCTGCTCTTCCCCTCCTGCAGGTCCCCAGGGGGCAGACAGGATGCGACATGCTCACAGGAAGGTATTTACAGAGGGTGACCTGAGCCCTCAGCCAGGCAAGGGTTATTAATAGCCAGGCCCGAGTGGCCTGCAGGGGGGGGGCTCTGGACGGGGAGGGGGCGGGGCCGGGGGCGGAGGGGAGGAGCGAGGGCCGGGGAGGCTGAACGGGCAGGCCCCTCCCCGCCCCTGTCGCCGGTCCCTCCGCAGATTCTCCCGGGCTGGTTCATCACCTTTGAATACCCCGGTGACAGGAGGCGCTTGCAAAACCCGCCTCCAGCCCCCCCACCCCCAGCCGCAAATAAATAGAGGGCTCCGAGCCCTGGAGAAGCCGGGAGAAGTTTCTAGGCGCCTGTCCCCGAGGTTTATTAAGCTTCTGGTTTCACTCTAGACCTCAGCAGCCCTGGCTGGGAGCCTGGACAGCTCAGCAGGACAGTGTCTGGCTCCCTGGTCTCTGGAACCGTGCAGAGAAAGGTCCTCGGAGAGTTCTGCCGCACGTGTTGGGGGGTCGCCTGTAGAGGGGACCCCAGCCTGGTGAGCACGGCCACTCGTGGCCGTGGTTGGCTCTGCTGCTCCCTGACTGAGGATCCACTGGACTCCTGCCTCCCAAGGCTGAAGAATAAGCTCTGAAAGCCATCTCACCCGCGCCTTCGCCGTGCTGTGTGACCTAGGGTCGGTGGCTGCCTCTCTCTGAGCCTCCCTTTCCTCTCCGAGCTCAGCAGTCACCATGGCTGACGGTCAGATGCCTTTCTCCTGCCACTACCCAAGCCGCCTGCGCCGAGACCCCTTCCGGGACTCGCCCCTCTCCTCCCGCCTGCTGGACGATGGCTTTGGCATGGACCCCTTCCCAGACGACTTGACCGCTTCTTGGCCTGACTGGGCTCTGCCGCGCCTCTCCTCTGCCTGGCCGGGGACCCTGAGGTCGGGCATGGTGCCCCGAGGGCCCACGGCCACGGCCAGATTTGGGGTACCCGCCGAGGGCAGGGGCCCGCCACCCTTCCCCGGGGAGCCCTGGAAAGTTTGCGTCAATGTGCACAGCTTCAAGCCCGAGGAGCTGACGGTGAAGACCAAGGATGGGTACGTGGAGGTCTCAGGTGAGTGAGGGGACCAGCTCGGGAGATGAGGGCCGGCGGGGGCTGGCTGGGGGACAGTCAGTGACATCTTGACACAGGTGACTTCAGGGCTGGAGATTGCAGCCCCAGATGCTATCTGCATGGAAAAGCTCTCTCCCAGGGCCCAGGGGCAGACTGAACCCGGCCCCTGGGGCCTCTGGGTGCCTGTCAATCTGAGCTCAGGCAGGAGAACCGGGCAGGTCAGACACCATCCAACCCAAAGAGCAGATTCAACAGAAGAAAGAAGAACTGGAGTAAGATGCCCCAGCATGCCCCACAGGGCCGAGAAGGGCCATTTTAATGCCAAGTACAAAAATATTGATGCCCAGCCTGGGTTTCCGGGGAGTCACCTCCCCTGATGCCAGAGAAGGAAACTGGGTTCAGCAGGCCTCAGGGTGACGCTGGCTGGTGAGCCCCACGGAGCACAGGCTTGGCACCTGCTTGGCCGGCAACATCTCCAACTGCACCAGGAGCTGGGCCAGAAATGTTCTTATCTTTCTTTCCCCCAAAGAACCCTCCCTCCAGCCCAGGGGCAGCAGGAGCCGGGGGTCCATCCCATTTTGCAGCTGAGGTGTCTGAGGCCCAGGCGGGCCCTGTTCAAGGTCGCGCCATGAGTCAGCAGCGGAGCCTGGGCCTGTCCCCGATGCTGGGCCCAGGGCTTTGGCTGGCACATCCCCAGCCTGGGAGTGGGGACCGGCTGGGGGCAGAGACAGGTGGAGCCAGAAAGGGCTCGGCCCCTGTTCATGCTCCATTAAAAAGAGCCAGTTCCTGGCAGAGGCCCCTCAGCCAAAAAAATCAATAAAAGCCATCAGGAGCAGCAGCCGGGCAGGGACAAGCCCTGGCAGAGCTCAGGGGGAGATCCAAAGCTGCTCCAGGCAGAATCATAAACACCCAGGCTGCTGCGGAGGCCCAGGGTGTGGTGGGCCCCAGCCACGGGCGGCTGGTGGGGTGGGAGGGTCAGCGGGGCTCCTTGGGCTGGCCCGGCCCTGGGGGAGACTGGCTGTGGCCCCGGATCCTGCGCAGGACGGGCAGATGACTTCACTTCTTTGCGTCTCTCTCTCCTTATCTGGAAATCCGTGACCAAACGGCTGAGGATCGCCGTGACGCTACAGTGTGCCCCTACCTGGCGCCTGGAATGCAGGTAGCCTGGTGGCTGTGACGACATTGTGGTGGCAACGGTAGCTTGTGGTGCGTGGCAAGGTCCCAAGAAACAGGGAAGGATGGGTGGCCCTTGAGACCCGGATCCCAATCCCAGTTCACTGACGGGATGGATGGGGGCTGCGAAGTCCTCCGCACTCTGAGCCTCAGTTTCCCCGGCTGGGGACCGGGGTCCTAGTTAGCGGTGCCTTATGAGGCTACAGGACGATTTAATGTATGTGGAAAACTCATGACGGCAGAGGCGCGTCTACAGACTGGAGCTGATAATAGCGCTGTGCAGGGCCATTCTTCTCGCCCCTCCTGCTGGTTTTAATTACATTTCCTCTGGGAGCTCCTGTCCCTACCACACCTGGATGGGGCGTGGGAGAGGAGGAGCCCAGTACTTAACTTTTTTTTGTAGGGTTTTTCCTTCACCCTCCTTTGAAGGTGCTTTTCAGCCGGCGGGATCTGACGGTCCCAGGCTGAGATCCCAGCTACGAACCAGACTCATCTAGGGTCCTTAAGGGCATCTGGAGGGCTCAATTCCTCCATCTATAAAATGGGTCCACTGGAGCTTCAGTAAGAAGCCAGTTAGATGTGCAATGAGTGACCTCAGCTAGACTAATCCCCTGAGACCACAGGCCAGATCTTTCATAAAGAGGTTTTAAAAGTAGGATTGATAACGAGGGGCTCAAAGTAAAAGCCAATTTCAGCCCTGCACGGTGGATCTCGCCTGTGATCCCAGCCACTGGGGAGGCTGAGGCAGGAGGATTGCAAGTTGGAGGCCAGCCTCAACAAACTTAGGCCCTGTCTGGAAATACAATTTCAGAAAAGGGCTGAAATTTTCAGCTCAGGGATAGAGCACCCTTGAGTTAAATCTTGATCTGTACTGGGCCCTCTGCTAACGTCCCACCCGTGCTGGACTCTAGGTTCCTCCCAGGGCTTTCCGGGAGTGTGGGTAGGTGTGTTCACATCTCCCCTCCTCCATTTTACAGATTAGGAAACCGAGGCCCAGAGAAACCAATTCACCTGCTTCTCTGTCGGTGTGTGACGCTCAGAGCCAGGGTTACGGTGGCCACATCTGCTGTTGGCCCTGTGGTCCTGACCCGACCCCGCCTGTTTGCCTGTTTCTTTTTCTTTATCACTTCTAGGACCCCCAGGGTCCCAGCTTTACTGTTGGTCTCATAAAGAGAGGGACTAAGTATTTGCATCAGGTGTCCATAGCCGTCTGAGAAAGGGACGTGGGGAGCTCAGAGGCTTGAGGAACCCAGGCGCGGACAGGGCTGTGCACTGCAGGACTTATCAGAGGCTTGATTAACCGAGCTGGAATCTCGGAGAGGCAGCTGCCTCTTGTCTAACCGTGTTTGGATGTCTCGTTCCAGGGCAGCGCTCGGTCAGTGTTGGACGAGATCATTTCTATCATGTCTCGCTGCCCTCCCCCCATCCTACGGCCACCCGCCAAGAAATGTGCCCTTCATGGGCCACTGAGCCAGGCGCTGGCTGAGGAAGGAGCTGGGCCCTCACTCCCCGCCCTTCTTAATCCCGGGCTCGGCCACCCTGGAAACGCACCGCCTTCTCCAGCAGAGCCGGTCACGGTCCCCCAAGGGCTGTGCATCTCCCTGAGCTCCATGCAGAGTGCGGCAGCTGCCCCTAGCCGTCCCTCAGAGGAGCTCAATCTTTACAGACCATCATCCTCACTTTCTCTGTTTACAAAAACCAAACGTAGATTGGAGTATGCTAATGATATGCAAATGGAGCTTCGTGCCCATCCCCCCCCACTTGACTCTCCCCCTCCTGGGGCTCCCCTTCTGCTCTCAGGCACCCCTCCTGGAAACTTCCAGAGCATAGACAGACACCCATTTATAACTTACAAAAGGGGTCTGACTCACTGTCACTGCTCCCCATCCTCACCCAGCCAGGTAGCAGGTGTCGCTCCCATTTCAGAGAATAAACGGGAGCTCAGAGAAGGGTAGAGATGTGCTAGGAAACAGAACAGGAATTCCCATCCGAACCCCGATTCACATCTCAGACCTATCTGCCTGTTTGTGAGAGTCTTCGTTCCATACCTTTCAGGCTGTGTGACCTTGAGCAGGTCACTTACCCTTTCTGAACTTCAGATTTCCCATCCACAAAATGGTAGTAATAAAGCACCTGCTTTCTAATCTTGTTGCAAAAGTTAAAGGAATGGACGTACGTTAGGGGCTAACAGCAGTGACCAATACCATACAGTTACTTTGACACCCATACCATACAGTTGCTTTGACTTGGATGGGATTAGGTTCCCATAAACCCATCATAAATTGAATACATCACAGGTCCCGACTGCATTGAATATACCTGACCTGCTGAACACGGGGGTCACTGGGCCAAGCCCGCCTTAAACCTGCCTGGAACATTACAAGGTGGTAAAATCATCTGAACACAAAGCCCCTTTATAATAAGTCAGTGAATCGCTCATAGAATTTGCTGAGTGTCCACTGGCAAACCCTGAACCAGGTCAAGGTTGAAAAATAGCAAATGGAATGATTCTGAGTCAAGGAAGGCCCGTGAAGTTCGCCATCCTCATCGGCACCACCACCTCCACCACCATCATCCTCTCCTCATTCCCTGGGCCCAGCAGAGACCGGGGGGGGGGGGGGGGGGGTCCCAGGGTACAAAAGGGCTGAGTCAGAGGCACTGGCCGGTCCCCAGGGGAAGCAGCTCTGGAGGCCCAGGCTTTGGGGAGGGGACCAGAGAACAGACAGTGTTCTTCTGGCCCCGGGCCCATGCTAGAGCTGGCGGTTGGTTGTTACAGTGTTGGCAACAGAGAGTAAACTCTTGAGTGACGGTCCATTCCCTGCAGAGCCCGTTCTGCTGGCCAGATCCTTGGTTCAGAAACGAATCCCTGTAAAAGCACCACTTCTTCCTCACGGTGGGAGAGCAAGTGGGGCAGGGCTTCCTGAGGGCAAAGCAGCCCCATGGAACTAGCCTTAGGCATTCTAAAACGTGGGCCCGGGGCTCGGGAGGCTGAGGCAGGAGGATCGCAGGTTCAAAGCCAGCCCCAGCAACTGAGGGAGGCCCTAAGCAACTCAGCGAGGCCCTGTTTCTAAACAAAATATTAAAAAGGGCTGGGAAGGTGGCTCAGTGGTCAAGCACCCCTGGGTTTAATCTCCAGGATCCCAAAAAAGAAAGACAGAAAGTCTAAAGCATAGAGAATCTATCCTAAGGAAGCCACAGGACCCAGGACGAGGATCTAGCTTCAGTATTGAGTGCAACGGGGTTTGTTCCCATGTCAGGAGCCCTCTCAGTGTCCGAAAGTGGGGAGCTCAGTGAGCTGTCCTGTATCTCTGCAGTGGGACGCTGTACAGCCACTAAAAGTCACGTTGTCCAAGAATATTGGGTACCATGGCAAGAACAATCAGAGCAGTTAGCCAGACAGAAAAAACAGACTGCAAGCACAATGCACAGAGCCATCCCCATTTAATAAAATATATGGCTCCCCTCTCTACCAAATAACATTTGTGCATCTCTAAGCAACATAAAGAAACATCTGGAACCTCTAAAGATGGAACTATGGGTGGTCTTGATTTTTTTCCCTTTTTTTTTTTTAAAACCTTTTATAACACGGATATGCATTATGTATGTAATCAGAAAGGTGTCCCTAAAGGAATAATTAATAATAAAAAGGGAAGGTGATCACCTATAAATTGTCAGTTTAAAAAAAAACCCGGACAGCAAAAGAGGACAGCACATCCTATAAGGTCATTAATAGTCTGGATTCCAGAGCCCTGGGCTGGGCCCCTGGGGAAGTGGGGTTCTGGAATGTGGTCCCGCAGAAAGCGCCCCTGTGCACCTGTTCATCTAAAAAGAAACCCCACCCACTGCGTCCAAAGAAGGAGGAAGAGGAGGGGCCGGGAGGATCCATGGCCTCCCTAAGGAGGGGCCGGGAGTGTTCCGCAGATCCATGCATTGTTCTAGAATGTTCTCTCACTACTAGGTGCAGACAATGTGGCTCTCAAACAGCTGACCGGGAACTGGAACAGGCAGAAATCCAAGGGCAGAAGGGCATCAGGCTGCAGACTCAGAGATGGCTGACTCAAAGCCCAGAGCGGCCAGGGACCTGCTGGGTGACCCCGGGCCTGACGGGGGCCTCTGTGTGCACCTGGACCACAGGGGAGCAGGCGGCCCCACCTCAGAGCCTGGAAGGGGCTAAAGCAAGCTGGATAGAAAGGGGTCCCTCCGCAGGAGGTGGCCCTTCCCGGTCCCCCCGGCCTGGGCTGTGAGCCCTGGGGTCCCGCTGCCTGGCCAGCGGGCAGGGGTCAGGGGAGAGAAGTGGACAATCTGGTGCTCCAGGGGCCGGTTTCTGCGACTTCCTAACAGATGTCCCCCAACCAGAGTCGAGCCCCTCTCCCTGCAGGACCCTGCTGCCTCCTCATGGCCGCCTGGGAGCTGGACCCGAGTGCCCAGAGACCCTGGCCCACCCCTCAGCCACGCAGCCAGACAGCACTGGAGCCCTGCGGGGTGCCCTCCCAGGGACCCAGGTGGCGACACGTGACATTCCTCTTTCTTGCAGGCAAACACGAGGAGAAGCAGCAGGAGGGGGGCATCGTCTCCAAGAACTTCACCAAGAAGATTCAGTGAGTGACCCGGGGCCGGGCAGGGGTGGGGGCGCCAGATGGGACCCAAGTCTGGGCTCTCTGTCCCTCACTAGCTCTTGCAGGGCCTCCCCGCCTTGGAGCAAGGAGTGGAACTGTCACAGCTAGAGGGAGGAAACCGGCAGAGCTGCAGGAGGGTCCCAGAGCGGGAGGGTGACCTCTCTCTGGTCAGCAGGGCCTGCTCTGGGCCTTTCCCCAGCCCCGGCCGTGTGCATTTAGGAGAAAAGACACCACCGTCCTTGTACTGGGGGGAAACGGAGTCCCCACAAGCGGAAGGGTCTGGCCCAGGTCTACCCTGAGAACTTAGCAGGACTAAATAGATTGCTGACCTCTGGCTTCCGCCATCAAGGAAACCTGGATCCTGCTCTGTCAATGGTGATCCCAGGCTTGGGAGTGGCCAGCTGAGGCTGCTGGCCCCCAGGGGGTCCTCGTAGTGGCCTTGGTGATTACAGTTCTTGTCAGTGTCTCTCCAGAGACTCAAGGCGAGAGAGCTCCGTGGGCATCCCAAGCAGGGCCAAGCTGTGGAGAGAAGTCAGGGAAATTGTCCTCTTTAAAGTCGGCCATGCCCCGGGCTCTGAAGCCTGGGGTAAAGCTTGCTGGGAATTCCCTGACCAGATTCCAATGGCTGAAGTGGCTGGAGGCCGGGCTGCTCTTCAGCGAGTGGTGGACAGAGTGTTAAGATGGTTCCAATGTAAGCTGGGGCCGGTGGCGCACGCCCGTCACTCCAGCAGCTTTGGAGGCTGAGGCAGGAGGATCGGGAGTTCAAAGCCAGCCTCAGCAACAGTGAGGCCCTGAGCAACTCGGGGAGACCCTGTCTCTAAATAAAATACCAAACAGGGCTGGGGATGGGGCTCAGGGGTCGAGTGCCCCTGGGTTCCATCCTGGTATCAAAAGGAAAAAAGATGTTAGGCCATTGGCTAGCTGGCGGCTACTACCTCCAGCCAGGGCTGGGGACCGTGCTGGGTCCGTGGGAACGAACTCCAAGCCGAGACTCCACAGGGCTGGGATCACAGGAGAGCCGCTGGGGCTCCCGGGACCTCCTGGCCCTGCTCAGACTGGACTTCAAGGAGTGAGTCGGGGACAGCCTTGGGCCAATCTCAGGAGACCTCATTGCTGCTTCCTGGGAAAACCGCAGTCGTTAGAGGTCAGGGAGTCTCCTCTTCAGTCCAGCTGGGGTCCTGGGGCTTTCCACCCAGGCAGGAAATGCATCCCAGAGGCGGCCTTTGGGTGGCAGAGGGGACAGAGGGATGGGCCTCTCCGGAGGGGCCAGGGCAGGACAGCGGCTCTCTTCTTCCCCGACTTGGTGACAGAGCAAACAGGCATCGGTGGGCGCAGAACCTCGTCCGCAGGATGGTCAGAGACATGGCTTTCCCACCATCGGGGCAGCCCCGGGTCACCTGGAGAGAGACCCTGGAGACCGCGGGCACGTCCCCTCTCCAGGCCTGGGATTCCCCGTGCGTAATGGCACAGCACAGTCCCGGGTGACCAAGACCATCCCCCAGGGTCAGCGTTCCAGGGCTGGATGACACTGCAGTTGGTGTCGCGATGCTGATGCGCCACCCAGGACATGGCTGCATACCAGTGTCACCCCCTTTCCCCTCCCAGGACATAGGCTTAGAGAGGCCAGAGGACCAGCCCCGACTCTGAGGGCCAGGAAGAGTCCGAGTTCCAGTGCCCCGTCCACCTGCACAGCCCTGGCTCTGCCACCTGGTGCCAGGCGCCTGTCCAGAGGACCCGCAGGTGGACAAGCCATCAGCCCCTCCCCGCAGCCAGAGGAGCCCCAGGTGTTTGGCCTCCTTTGCTTCAAGAGCTTGGCTGGGCCACTGCCCGGCTCCTCCTCCTCGCCCACCGCCGTCCTGGGAAGCGCTCTTGCTGGTCTCCCTGGTCTCCAGTTGGCAGGGCGTCCCCCGGGTGGATGTGGTTTCAGCTCCCTGGCCCTTCTGTGACGGGTCCTTCCCACGATCGCCAACAGGCTCAGCCCATACCCTGGTTCTTGAGGATCATCAAAACCCCTGCGGTCAAAACAGGCAGAGCCTCTGGGGACTGACTTCCCCCCACCGTCCTCTCTTCACAAGTCTGGTGCCCAGGGAGGTGGTACAGGATCAGGGTTGGCTACTCTGAGTTTGGAGCCCAAGGTTCCAGTTCTCATTCCCATCTGCCAGGTCCCAGCTGTGTGACCTTGGGGGAGTCCGTTCACCTCTCTGAATCTCAATTTCCTCATCTGTAAATTGGGGACAGTAGGGAATCTGCCTGGTTGGATTGTTGTTAACAATGAGACGATTTCAGATACCTGGCACATAAAAAAGGTGCTCAGAAGGTCTTAGCTTTCATCATTTTTTTATTGATGTTGGCATCTCAATAAAGCCACTGACGTGACCTTGCCATTTCAAGTTTGTTGAGGAAACCGTGTCCCAGAGACAAACAACCCCAAATTTATTTATTCATTTTTTTAAAAATCTTATTAGCATTGGAACTAGGTCTGGGCTCCTAAATCCCATCTTTGATGCTCTCTCACTCCCCTTGAGAGAGCTGGTACATGGCTTGCCACTTGGTTTCCCCAAGCCTCCACTTAGCGATCTGTGAAACGGGCACGTTATACCCGTCTCTCCCGAAGCTCCAACCGGGTGATGCCCACAGCCGAGTCTGGGGAACCAAACAGTTATGACCTGCTGAATCCCATCCTGAGTATGTGGCCATCGGAAATCCATCCATGTGGCCAGCCTGACCCCTTGACCTACCTACGCGACAGTCCCACCCATGATCCCACCACTAAGGCATTTTGCCGTCAAGTGCTCCCCACCAGGCACACGGCAAATGGAGACACGTCGGCTCCTATGACCCCTGACTTGACCTCCATGCGGAGCACTAGCCGTGGTCATTTTTACCAGCAGCTGGTCCACGGTGACCTGGAGCTAGGACTGAATGCGGGTCCGGGGCTGCTCCGCTGGAGCCGGGAGTCACCGGCTGACTCTGAGCCGCTCTGAGACACTCTGCCCACCTGACTGTATTAGATTCCTTCCTCCTCGGCTCTTGGTAGAACAGGATTCAAACTCACCTTCCAGGGGCAATTGGGGGGCCTTCCCAGGTCAGGCAGAGAGACTGGATCTGGGGTTCAGAGCCGGCATGGTGCCCCCCCAGCCTAAGGTCACGAATACCAATGTTTAAGTCTCAGGAAAAATGACAAGTGGCTCAACTCTGTGCTTCTCCTAGGCTTCCTGCGGAGGTGGACCCTGTGACCGTGTTTGCCTCGCTGTCCCCAGAGGGTCTGCTGATCATCGAGGCTCCCCAGGTGCCCCCTTACTCGCCATTTGGAGAGAGCAACTTCGGCCATGAGCTCCCTCAGGACAGCCCCGAAGTCACCTGCACCTGAGACCCCAGGCTCAGCCCGTCCTTTCTTCCCTCCCCAGCCCCAGGGCTTCTCTGATTCCAGGGCACAGGGCTTTAGCTGAGCTCAGGTTTAGTGCGACTCCAAGGTCGAGGGGGCATGGGGACGGGGAGAAGGACCACCGAGTCCCTGGATGGTGTAGTACTAGGTTCCTCCACAGGGCGGCGCCATGCGCAGACCCGTGCTCGGTTGCGTGAGGCCAGAGAGTCCTGGGAGGTCTTTTTTCTTTTGTGACTTTTTTTTTAATCTATCTCCATGTGAACACTGTACATTCTCTAACTGCAAAATGAATAAATGGGGACTTGGCATTTCACCTTGCCTCTGACCTTGCGGCTAGTGCGAGGGTGGCCTTTCTCCGGGGACCTCCCCATTACCCAGATGGTGCCTGCCCTGGGGTTTGGTGGGTGGAGCCCGCGGGCAGGCGCCAGTGTTTCCACACCCCGTGGTCTGCCAAGGGGGAGCCTCCGGTTCGGATCCCCGCCCACCCTGGAAAAGGAACAGTGCCTTCTGCCCTCGGCCCAGACCTTTACAGCATGCGCCCAAGCCCCCAAAGGGACACTCCAAGGACTCTGGGACTCCCTCAGTGAAGGGACACCCTTCTTGTGTCTCCTATGGCCACGTTGGGATTTTTTCAGGGGGGACTGTCTCCAGACCGCCCTGCCAAGAACAGCAGAAAGCCAGGCAGTTGTGGGGTCCTGTGTGCAGGGCGGTGTGTGTGTGTGTCCTTGTTTGACTTGTGCTGCTGTTTGGGGGAAATAACAGTGAAAAAGTGAATAACAACAACAATAAAGGAGCTGATGTTCTTAGCCTTGTGTGTTTCTTTTGGTGAGAAGCGAAATGCGGGATCACTGAGATAGACGCTATTAGTTAGGAGTGCTGTGGCTTCAGGTAATCATGCCCGGCTAAAAGTGGCTTAAAGGACATAAACAGCTATTTAACTTCACAAGAAGTTTAGGGGTCCGTGGTCTCAGCGTTGTTTCTTCAGCTGTTGTGCCACCAAGAACCTGGAGTGCTTCTGTTTTTTTTTTTTTTTTTTCCCTCTACCATCTCTGACAAGTTACAGTCTATCCTCACGGTTGCAAGGTGGCTGCAAAAGCTCCAAGCATCTCATCCTCCCATGACAACGTCTGGGAAGAGAAAGCAGAGGTAAAAAGTTCTTCTCATCTGACTTTTTTGTTTTATCAGCGAGCAAAGTATGTCTCAGAAGCTTCCAGTAGATATCTTCTTTTATCTCATTGGCCCAAACTGGGTTACCTGTCTCTCCTGACACCCATCCCTGTACAAGGGAAACGGGCGGCCATGATGGGCTTAGATTATATTGATTTACCCTCTGAAGCCAGAACATGAACCAAATGCCGTTCTGTTGGGAAGCAGCACAGCAGCTGTGAGGGCAATCAGTGGTGCAATGGCTGCCACAGATTCAGATGCTGCCAGGAGCACAGAACCCTGAACGGACAGGGTGGTAGGGAGCCAGGCTGCTGAAATGGAGTGTGGTGCGGGCTGCATCCTGTTCTTCCTGTTGTCCCCTCTCCCCTGCTCCCAGCCCCCCATGCCCCCCCCCCCCACCGCATGTCCTTTCATTGTGACCACAAAACAGCTGCCATCCCTGCAGCCTCGCATCCTCCGACATCCCAGTCCCGAGGCAGCAGAGCCCGGCTTTCCCCAGACCCCCTAGCATCTTCCTAAGACTCATTCTTATTGGACCAGCTCGGATCACATGACCAGTCCTGATCCAACTAGTTCAAGAAACCAGCGTTTTGATTGGCCAGGTCTGGGTCACATGCTCCATCGCTGGAGCCAGTCCCATTGCACCCCCAGGAGGCCGAGGAGGAGGTGGGTGGGGTGAGTCTCGTGGTGACTTGGACCCACGTGTTTGTTGGGAAGAGTCCAGGAGGAGTGTGGGGCTGCTTCTCCCGGGCCCCCAGACCTCCCTAAGCTCCCCAAGATGGTTGGATCGGAGCGTGTGTCCTGCGCAGCTCCCCTGCTCGGTGCTGGGCAGTAGGCAGTCCCTGGCCACCAGGCGCCCAGTCTAGTGAGAGGCAGGAGAGAAGGCCCCTCAGGGGACCCTGAGCATGCGCTGGACGCCCTCTAGAGGCCCTGTGCCCGTCAGTGCCTCTGATCGCCCTGCCAGCCTGGGCGGAAGGTCCGGCTCTATGGCCGTTTGCCGAGAAGGAAATTGGGGCGTGAAAGTGGCCAGTGCCCCGCTTCCAGTCACACACCCGGTGGACAGCAGGCCCAGGCAGCCCCGCTGCAGGCCTTTGGCTGCCCCTCTGCCTGCCTTTCTTCCAACAAGGCAACATGGAAAGTGCCTTGACTGAGTCTGCCATATAGCAAGTCAGGGCTTGGCAGAGGGTGGGACTCAGGGATGGCTTGCTCCAGGAGGAGGTACAGCTGGCTTGAGGGTCGGACTCGGGAGGCGGGAGAGAACACATGAGCCGAAGGGAACGGCATGCTCCTTTTAAAATGCTCCTTGTTGTTCACAAGACAGAGTCCAGACCTCTTTGCCAGACCCACGAGGCTGCTGGATCTGTCCCTGGACTATCTCAGTAACTGCAGCCCGGAATCCCACCCGCCCCTCGCACCCGCCTGCCTGGCTTCTCTCTTCCTCTGACCTCCCAGGCCCTTTCTCGCCAGCAGAACGTTGCCCACCCTGCTTCTGTCCCTTCCAAGGGTCACTGGTCCCCCCTCTTTATTGGCTCCTTCTCGCTCACCCAACCCAGAGAGCTCATTGTAACCATCTGGGTGTTTTAGTAGCAGAGCAAATACTAACAACAAAACCCCGAGTGGATCCAGTCTATTCTGCTTTCAAGGAAGGGGGAGGAGGAATTATTCCAGTTTAGGGGGACCCCCCCCATTCCCGATTTCCTCAACACACACTTCCTAGACCACCTGCTCTGGGCAGGACACGGACTAGGCACCGGGTCCCCCTTCGTCCCCTTCGGGGAGGCCGGAAAGAGGACGGGAAAGCAAGGCTGTTACGTCCAAGTTCACCCCTCCTGGCCCCCGAGGGGTTCGGCCCCAGTGGGCAGAGTGGAGACCCATCCACGGAGGACCAGGGCACCTGCCCAAGGACACCAGCAAGATGGCTAAGGCCTGGGGCCACCGATAAGGACGGCAGCAGCTAGCTGTAGCAAGGGGGGTGGGTGGGGAACCGCAGGAGGGTGGACCTCGATGTCACCTGCGCACTGTTCCGTTTTCAGTTCTTTGCATTATGAGACTCACGTGGCAGTCCAACCTTTAGGGTGCCATCTGCACCTGGGGGTGCTTTGTGGGCGTGGTCTTGTGGGCAGGGGGCGGACGGCGTTTCAGGTCACCCACAGCAAAGTACAGAGAGAAGGGACCCTGAGAATGGAGCTTCGGAGACCGCGCCGATGTTTGCAGGAGGACACTCCATAGAAGGTTTGCTACATTTTGATTTCAATATCTCAAGAGGGACTGGCTTTCCCAGAGAGCCAGCTACTCCCCGGATTTGACTACAGGTCTCAGGAAAGCAGAGGCCACATGTGGGTACTTCTCCGCCAAGTTCCTAACTCCTAACACCTTGTCGCGTGGAAGCGTTTCATACTCGCCAGATGCACAAATGAATGAATCAAACTGATAAAATCCAGACTCCTTTCTACCACCTTGGAAGTCCTGCATGATCTGTCACTTCCTGTCACCCCTCCAACTTCATCCCCCACAGCTCCCTATCTTATTCCCTACACACAGGTCTCCTTCCTGTCCCTCAAACTCTGTGCTCCTTCTCACCCCAGGACCTTTGTACATTCCATCTCTTCGGCTGCAAATACTGCCCTGCCCTATAGTATAGTACTGTGAGAGGCTTCACGGAAGCCTGCAGCGCACACTGCTAAAGAACAGGAATTTTCTCTTCCCATCTCGACCGTCCAGTGCTGTGTTTTACGCCAAGGGCAGAGTTGGCACATTGGAGACCATATATATTTATGGAATGAAGGGCTGAAGGGTGAGTTTAGGTCACCTCGGAAAATCAGGCTCCCAGCAAAAATCTCAAACTCCTAAAATTGCTTCATTTCGGTTCTGGGAACTTGGAGGCCAAGGACAAAAGATCTGACATCAAGATATATGACAAGCCCCTTCCCCAGAGACCCTTCCGACCAAGTGGCGGAGGAATATTGTTCCAAACCCCTCATTTCCACGAAGCTGGGACTGGAGTGCCCAGAACTGACTTCCTCCGGAGCGTGGGGGGAGTTTTAGCCCCATGGCACCCCCACGCCCGCCCCAGCTCCCTGCAGCCAGCCAGCTGCCAAGGGTGATGTATGGAGATGACTTGATTTGACCTTGAAGGGAAGAAACAAATTAATGTGTCTAGAAATAAATTCCAGGAATCAGTGACTGGCTCCTCTCCACCCCTCCCTCCTGCATGAGTTGTGCATTATAATGTGAAAATCAATAGCGTCTCCTAAATGAGCCCGCACCTGGAGCGGGCCAAGGGGTGGGGCTGCCCGGAGTCCCCCCCCCCCCATCCGTGGCCCTGCAGTTGGCTGGAGGTGTGGGACCCTGCAGGTCGGCCAAGGCCTGCAGTAAGGTCAGCCCCACCGGTCCCCAGCTCCAGAGCTGCACGGGTGTGAGCAGATGTGGGTTCCTGGTGGCTCTAGAGGGAGAGGGAAGGGCCACCATGTGGAACCGCATTGCTTTATTCTTCTCCCAAAATGACTTCCGTGTGCAGGGGCTGGAGAGACTCCAAACCCGGCCCTTAATTTAGGAATTCAGTATAGGTCCCCTGGGTACTTGTGCTTAACACCAGATCCAACACCGGGCGCTCAGCGGCTCAGATGCCAGGTGTCCAAACATATCAGTGTCTGGTGTCTTAATGCACCACTTGGTAAATTCCACTGCCCGGTGGTCTCTGAGGGCCCCCTGCGGTGCCCTAACCTGTAGGAGGCGGATCTCCTATCCTGGGGCTTTCTCCATCTGCGGCCTCCAGAGAGACTGCCCAGCCCAGAGCCAGCCAGCTCCTGTAGGTGTAGAGGACTCGGGGACAGTGGGTTTCACAGGCCGAGCCCACCCTGCGTGCCCACGGTCACCTCCTTCACTGTGCCCTTGCACTCTGGGCCG